>NC_142181.1:36967218-38167218 GCF_026936395.1 Plectropomus leopardus | reverse complement strand
CTTTTTACACAACCCCTAAGAACCCAGCTCCTCTGACCTCACATGCTGGGTCCAGGGGCCAGGGGTCAGAGTGCTTCAAAACCCCAAGAGAGGCAGCGAGATTTGGACACAAGTCAATGACTAAATTCCTCAGTGGCATGAGAGTGGCTGAAAGCGTGTGCAGTATTGATTATATTGACGACTGAGAACAACGCGTGTCAGTAGCCTGCAGGGTGCAGCTTCCGTACACACTCAACTCCATAATGGATTCATGAGAAGAGTCCTTCTGTCACTGACTCATCCACCAGTACTTCAGTTCCACACAACCATCACTCAGTTAGCTTAAATGACAGTGATAATTGTAACAGTGCTATTTTTAGGTGGCAGTCAGTCCTGTTCATGATACACTCAGCCTCACATCAAGAGATGCGTATGACCATATCCTATGAATGGAGAACTCCTCTGATTCTACACAAAAAGGTCCTCTGTGACTCTGAAGGAGGAAACAACCCTGATGATGTAATTTAGCTTGAGCTGACAACATATTCCACTGAGTTGTATTATAGGAAGTGTAGGATCCAACATTATAGTTAGTTCAACGCAGGGACTGAAACCAAGATATGTTGACCTCTGCTTTATTATCTGTCCTTACAAAAGTAAAGTAATAACAAATGTGTAAGTTGAAGACACTGGCATATACCCTCTTTCCATCAAAATTGGCTTGTGTACACAGGTTTTTTAAATGCACTAAATATGTCCTTTCCCTGTGTACACGGCTCTGCAGCAGACTCAAATGCCTGTCTATAGCCTCATTCGCACTGCTCAAAAAACCCGCTAACATATGGCTTTTTAATGCAGTGGGAATGCATACGAACGGCATTCACACCCGGGTCAAATGACTCTGCGGTAGGCACGGGTTTTTATCGCCTCCAGCTCTGATCGGCATTGATGGGAACACAATACCCGGGTGAACGCTGTAATTTCAGCTCTTTAACCGGCGAAATGCAAGGATGCGCCATCACTAATTACTGTCTGTGTCCTCCGAAGCAGCGCTAAAACATTGTTCCAAATGAGTCTGCACCTTGTTTGAAAGACAAACTGAAGAAGCAAGCAATATTTAAAGAGAAGAAACCACTGAAAGGTTTTCATAGACCTATTCCTGCTGCTTTCTGCTGTTTACCTGTTTTCCTGCCTGTCCATGTTACACGGACACACTATAAACAAAACAACACACACACACACACACACACACACACACACACACACACACACACACACACGAACACACAAGCTAACAGAAAAGCCACTCGCTCATATTTAGCGGGTTTACCCATGTTTAAAAAACCTGCGTGCACACTCTAATTTTGGTCGGAATGACGTCACAGATAGAACAGATTAGTAAACCACAGAAGGCAACATGGGGGTCTGTGAAAACATTACGGTGGTTACTTGTTTTATAGGTTTCTTACTTATTCAGTCTCTCTTTCAAACTCTGTGCAGATTAATTTGGATCCATGTTTTAGTGCTGCTTAGACAGAGATGGATGGTACTTGGGGGGGAATGTCATTGCATCTCACTGTTAAAAGGGTTAAAAATAGCATTTTTACCCAGGTGTATCCATCAATGGCATTCAGAGCCATAGCAGTTAAAACTAGTGACTACTGCTGAGTCATGTGATCCGGGTGTGAATGCCGATTGTTAACTTTCCCTTTACATTAAAAAGACAGATGTTAGCAAATTATCCAGGAGTTACATTTGTTGGAAATTCCACTACCTCTGTGTTCTAATCAATATCACTTGCGGTTTCTTTCTGCAAATATCCCTATTATTAAATCCAATTACCTGCGCAGTTAAGAGTTGGGTTGGGCAGTTTTTGAATGGGTTTTCAGTTAAATGCCTTAAATAAAGTCTGTGGTTAACACAGGCTAAAGATATTTGGACGTTTTGTTCTGCAACATAAAATATGTCCGCTTAAACCCAATTTTTGGAGTTTTGAGGTATTATTAAACCCACTCGTCCGCCGTTATAGCTTTACAAACTTGCACTCGAATTTGTACATTTATCTGTTAATAACATTTTTCAATCATGTTTTAACGTGTTTTTACATTGTTTGTAGTGGTGATGTTTAATACGTGCGACCGCGATGTAGTTCGTGTATAGCCTAACAATAGCTTTTTGCTTCTGGTGATTTAATTTATGCTTCAAAAAAAAGTGTTTTGTTTTGAAGAAGATTATCACACTGAACAAAACGTGTAAGTCTCATAAACTTTTGTAAGTCTCAAAACGTGTAAGTCTCATAAACTTGTGTTCGTCACAGAGCTTATCCCATTCAAAAATCCCATAAGGTTTTTGATGAGGGAACCAGTGCGATGCTTGCTTCCTGGTTGGCTTACAAAAATACGTCATGTCTTCACCACTCTATTAGTAGAATCTTTTTACGCAGTAACCTTGTTATTGACTTTATGAATGTAACATGTTGTAGTAGTGGTGCGCACCGGAAAATGGGGCTCCCCCAAAGTGGGAGTGTCCCACGGCGTCGCTTAGCTTCGTTCTTCCCCCAGGAAAGTACCCAATACCATCATCAGATTGCACCTTACCACTGCATTTGCACTACCTCAGTATTCTTTTGCACTACCTCAGCATTCTACTTATTCTATTTTTATATATTTATGTCTATTTCTATCTTCTATTATTCTTCTTATTTTTCTATGTATGTCTCGTTATGTCTTACGTGCCAAGCTGCTGTGACAACTAAATTTCCCTCCGGGGATCAATAAAGTCGTCTAAGTCTAAGTCTAAGTCAATACCAAAGGCAAGTAGAGTAGAGTAGAGCCGGTACCAAGTAGTGGAAAAGCACCATTAGACATGGCAGTGCTTATTATCATCATTATTATCAATGGTCTGTGTCTACTGCCTTTATTTTGCTACTGTATTTTTCTAATATCTTTTTGTCTTTAGTCTCCTGTTTAACTCTTGCCTTTGTTCAGTATTATTGACTAACTTCATTGTTTTATTAACTCTGGGGTGTACTGCCTCGGCTTTGCTTTGTTTGTCAAAGCATTTTGTATACTGTGCAATATAAAGGTGCAATAAAAGTTATTATTATTATTATTATTATAATTACTATTATAGCAATTATTGTCATTATTATTATTATAATTATTACAAGCTAAATGCTAACATCATCATGTTAACATGCTTTGACTGGCCCAAAATAATGTTTTTAATGTCCAAAATATGAAGTCTGTGCCGATCTGACCAGCAGATGTGAGTATTTCTGCATGGACCACAGTGGCACAGCAACTAACAGGCAGACCACTGCCAATCCTAGAGTAAAAAAAAACACCTGAAGCAAATCTCAAAGGGAAAACATTCTGTAATTGTGAAGAATGCACGTGTACCACTAGACATAATTTACTTACTGTAGACAGATTAAACAGCTAAACACCTTTGAACTTAAATATTCAAAGGATGGGATACTGGGGCATGTGTTGGTTCATTTACTATTTCTCTGTTTCTATGAGGCACTGTGATGAGTGACTGAACATTGAAAATAGAGATGGTACGTTGTCATTGAAGCAAAACAAAATAAGCAATCTGTCTCCTTACTGGCATACATTTTTTTCTATGCTAATGTGATGTTCCTCCACACTCTAGCAACATATGGAACGATATTTTGCAATATGAAAGGCAACTTTATGATCAGTCAATAATTACAATGCCATGTGTAAGACTAAAGTTGTGTACACACCCACAGAGAGCAGTGACAGGATACAGTGGACAATAGGCCTGGCACACAGTCAGTTCTTTGTGGCTGGCAGAAGCCTCGGGGCTTAGGCCAGCTGAGCAATAATAGATAAACACAGAGCCTTTTACTGGCCTGTTTGCTCAAACGGAAACTAAGCAGCAGATAAGCTGAGTGGCACTGGACATGTGCTGAAGTGTGGCCTCTGAGTGGAGTGTGTATATGTGTTGAGTGAGTGATTGCGTAAGACAGGCACATTAACCTGCCTGTATTTTTGGGACTTCAACAAATTTTAGCAGGTTGATGTGAACTAAAGAACCCACTTGTGGAGGAAAACAAAGCAGTTCATTGGCTCTGGGCTTCAGCAGCCTGCTGATTGAGCTACATTCTTCACCCACCAGCAGCCTACTATCAGTCTGTGGTTGGTCTGAAGTATCACATGATTTGCTGTGTTGTCTTAAGGGAAAATCTTTCTCTTTATGGCCAATTTACTTGACTTTAATGTGGGCTATAAATATGCAATACTTTTTTATTGTTGAATAAAATAAGCAACATTTCTTAACCCTTTGAGACCAGAGAGAAATGGCTTGATGTCGTTCAAAAACATAGGTAAAAGGCAATCAGCAGCACAAGAAGAAATTACCCAAAAATTAGCATAAACTTTCTAAAAAGTAAAAAGGGAAAAAAGTAAAAGAAAAAACAAACAAACAAATAACCAAGGAAATGACCTGGAAAGTGTGTAAACTATTAATAATTCAGTAATATACTTGAGAAGGTGTCTAAACGCAGCACAAGAGATGGAAGTCATTTCAGCGTTCAAAGAATTACATTTTGTCTAAATACTAAAAGCGCTTTGGTGTAATAGAACAAGCATCTAAAACTGTCAAAGTTCTGATTTAAATAAGAACTTTGACAAAAGTGTCTCCTGAAGCTCTGCAATTTTAATCCCCACACAAGCAGAGCTGAGACTGTGATGAGCAACACAATGTGATATCAATAGGTAGGTTATATTTTATTGTGATTCTCCCAGAAATACATTTAAAGAATCCTAATTTATTTGCAGTTCATTACCACAGGGCTAAAAACTCTTTTCCCTGCTTACATGTACCATAATATTTTACTAGCACTGTTTTTTTACTGTACTATATGTTGTATGTTTATCCTCTCTGCACTTCTGCTGTGGCCAGATCCAACTGCAGCAATCCAACATTAATCACTTCGACACTTTCCGTTTTTATGACAGTTCAAACATGAATACATTGTCAGTGTCTTATAATTTGAGCTGACTTTCCCTTTAATTTTTTCAAAAACTACTGTTCAAATTCGAGACAGTCATAGTCATCCTGTACATACCTACAAAGAAAAATAACCCTGAAGAAAAACATCTATTTAGTTTATGAGAATTCAAAAGTCAGGACATCTTTAATGTGTTAAAATGGGTGAAAATGAAAACTGCATCAGTATGAAACCCAAGATAGTTTCTCTGCCTTGAGCATAAGATAGGGCCTAAAAATGTGACAACAGAACTGATTAAGCATCATCTATGAGATGTGACAAATCAGACAACAGTATACTTTAGTCTCTTGGAGAGATGGGACCTTATCCACATGATTTTCGGGAACAAATATCCAGGATTGTACCCCACCACAGTGACAGTAATCAGGGCGCAGTGTCTCTGGTTGTCACTCAGCCAACAGCTAACAGTCACAGTTTTCTGTATTTTGGGTAACTTGACTATTTACATGATAAAATTCACTGCACTGTTGATGGTCTCTGAGCAGTAGATCATGAACTGATAAGATAAACTGAGTCTCTGACCCAGTTCCTGCCGTATCCTAGTATTTGCATTTGTGATATTTGCAGGCTTAGAACAGACCTGTAATTACTGCAGAGGAAAGAGAAACACCCTGTGTCGCAAAGGAATTTCATAAACTCACTAAAGGCGTCTCATATCCATAACATATGGCATCAATCTCAGCACTTCACTATCAGCATGTGAAACTTTGTTTAAATCCAAAGGGCTTCATTGATAAAAGTTTTCTGACTTTGTTATTATTTGCAAACTGAAGCTTTGTCTCTGATGTAAACTGACAGAGCGACATCTACGTTTTCTTGACGTGGTACTACTGATATTACCTTGAAAGTCACACTTTTACTGGTATCTATTGTACAAATGACACAGGTCAAGGAGATCAGTCTGTCCCCATGGAAACAGCCAGGTGCTTCAGTTGAGGCAGAGTGCTTTGACTGTGCGGCTGTGCTCAGCGTGCAGAGAAAGGAGACTGCTGACAGGGAGGTTTTCAGTCAGCAGCAGTCAGCACTGACAGAGGCCAAACAAGCCATGGCATCTGACCAAGGCAGAGACACTGACACTGTGCTGCAGCACCACTGGCCTCAAGCTCTCACACACTCTGACACACTCCCACATGGTTATCGCCTTGTAAAAGCAACTGGGTTCATGGGAAATATGGTCTTAATGTTAGCACTAGCATTAGAATTAACAACACTTCCAAGGGAAAAAAAGGGGGTACCAATAACTAGCCATCAAATTTATTTCCTCCGCTTCCAATACCTAAGGTCATGTTATGAGATATGATGTTGAATAATGGCGAGAGTGTTGATGCAAAACATTATGATGTCACAGTAAAGTTGACCTTTGACATTTCGGATATAAAATATCATCGCTTCAAAACTGTATAGACTTTTATGTGAAATTTTGTCACAATTACCCAATGAATTCTTGAGTTATGGCCGAAACAGTGTGAGGTCACAGTGACCTTTGAACACCAAATTTGAAGAAACTCCCTCAAGGTGTTTTTAAGATATTGTGGTTACGAGTATGAGAAGTATGCAAGGTCACACTGACCTTGACCTATGATCACCAAGATCTAATCAGTTCATTGTTACGTTCAAGTGGACGTTTGTGCCAATTTGAAGAACTTTCCTTAAGTTGTTCTTGAGATATCATATCACGTTCATGAGAATTGGACAGACGGATGGACAGACGGACAGACAACCTGAAAACATAACGCCTCCAGTAACTGCTATCGCCATCGGCATAAAAACTGTATCTCATGGATTTGTCGGGTTTGGACAAAACCTAATCCATTTAATAAGGTTGGCATTAACATTGATAGTGATTGATGTATCCCTACCCATCATCTCAACATTAGCCTCGTAAGCTTATGCTTATTACAGCAAGGCACCACAATTTCAACTAAAAGAGAAAGGCTGATGCTATTCTAATGTATATTTTCCTTATCAACAAGTAATCCCATGGAAAAACCAAACCCAACAACATTTCAGTCTGTCCCTCAGTATGTTCGTATTTCCATACTACAGTTGAATTTTTTTTTTAAAAAAAGGGTCAGTGATTTCCTAAAGCAGCCGGACACTGCAGTTTTTAATTTATGTTTCTCACACAGGAGGAAATTTAACAGGGGCTATTTTTAGCAGCAGAATCATATGTATTTGATGCTATTTGATGTATCTCATGCAATTTCCTGTCCCTTTTTCATTCATCCTGACATCATATTCATTTTAGCAGTTTTGGTCAGCAGGGGTTTGTCTTGTTTTGCCCCAGTCACTAGTTAGGGAGGTAGCAGGGAGAACGGCATCAGTCCCACAGACACTGTCATTTTCAGCTGACACAGAAGCTGTGGATGGAGTTATTTATGATTATTAAAGAAAGTAGTTGAATTGTCATTGAATGTCATTTATGCAACTTGCACTTACAGTTCATTCATGCTTGTTGCTGTATTTCTCATCATGTCTTTGTCAATAAGCACACCAGCAGAACTATCTGAATCTCTAAGCATATCACGTGGTGATCAGAGATCTGGAATAAGGTAAAACACAGTATGTGGAACCGAGTGAAAATAAACTACAGTGAGTGCATTCATCATAATGACAGAAGGTGTCACCCAGTGACACAGTGAGGCTCACTGGTGTGTTTTCATATTTTTTGAGAACATGGAGCTCTCTGGAACAGAGGGAAAAGATATATCAGGCGCTGATACACATACAACACTTGTAAGAAGATATTTGTTGTTGGTTTTGGTCTGCAAATGGGATCTATGTAACAAAAGGAAAAATAAACATATCACCTGAATCATCTTTTACTAAGTCTAACAGATTCCTCCTCGTGTAACCTTCTTCATTAACGCTCCCTGTGACACTGAAATCAAACACCTCATTGTAATTTCTTGGAGAACAGCTGCTGTACTCTACGGACCTCCCTTCTTCACTCCGACAAGTCCGTCCTTTAGAGGTCCTCTGTATTATTCATCGCCCTGCAGCATCTCTGTAAATTATTCAGTTTGCAGAAAAAAGAGGAGGGGAGACACCCCACACCGCAGCAGCACAGAGGAACTAACCACTGAGCTGCCAGGAAGGTCCGAACAAGCTGGACAAGTGTACTTCCAAATTAGCAAGCCTACAGTTAAAATAAAAATACTAATAATATAATATCTAAATAACATACATTTTTACAGAGTACATACAGTTGCCTATCCTCTGAGCCCTGACCAGGTCGCAGACCTCACACTGTTTGTTTGAGGGAAAGCCTCCTCTCACAGAAAGACAACAGCTATTTTAGAATATGTGTCCAAGTCCAGACATGCTGTACTTATGATTTGTGACACAGTTAAAGGTTATAACTTAGGATTTTGACGTCTCGCACGCGCTCAAGGGACAATTATGGGAGCAAAGTTCAGACTAAGGTAAAAGAAAAAAGTGCAGGGAAATTCTGGTGATGTTGGTAACTTGTAACTGTTGTAAAAGGAGCAAACTACTCTGTGGGTCAAGTAGAAAGCTAAATGGTGACATTCAGCTGATAAGGGAACTGCTATAAGAATGTATGCAGAATGCTCTGAAAAACTTAAAAGCCAGGAGTCATGCACACTTTCAAAAGGCAGTTATCAACATGGCTTCTGAGGGAAAACGCCTGGGTTTACCACTCACCAATTTTTTCATATCCAGTGTTTCGTCTCTTTCTCTGGACTGAAATGTGTGGCCATTATAAAGTGCTGACCTCTGCTATACTGAGTTTACTGTGCATAAAGATTTTAGCTACAGTATGTAACTGCATAACAAAACAAACTGTCTACCAATAAAGCCAACTCGGTTTCCAGGCTTTAGAAAATCTAGCCCATTACAGGAGACTTTGGCCAATCACAAGCCAGAAAGAGGGCGTTCCTATTTTCATGTTTTACAAATGCAGATGTGCATCTATGTTCCATCTGTGAAAGGCTGATTCACTCTGCAGAGAAAGTTCCAGTTCCAGCAATCAAAAAAAAGGAGACACACTTTTCAAAAAGAGAGTTTAAAGCCTCACTAACACCGCCTTAACCCGCCAGGCGGGAATATCATGCCGTTATGCCGCCTCGCCATTCTGTATGTAACACCCAATCGCAGAAAGTGGGCACAGAGAGGTCTCGCCTCTGAGGCGGGACCGAAGGTAGTAACAGCGCCAAGACACGGTCTGTGTAGAACCTACAGCCAAAAAGACGTGACCAAGGGTAGCATGGATGTGACGTTTTGACGACTTGTTTATGTGTGCAACCCTCTGCGGGAGATTGAAAAAGCAGCTGTTAGCATAGCAGCTATTTCAAAGAAGAGGAGCGGCGGCTGTAAATGTCCACAAACTGGGAATAATGAGATTCAGGAGCTCCTTACCCTCTGAGCAGAAGACAAGAACAGCTGTCATATAACAGACGGTCAATGGTTGATATTAACATGTTATGTCTTCGTTATTGTTTAGATAGTGTATATACAGTATCATATGTCACGCTAGAGGCAGACACTTGTGTGTTAAACATAATGCCCGTCATGGTTCCACTGATGGCGGGATGCTGCGATGCAGTGTATGATCACACACTGGAGCGGAATGATGCTGCCATCGGTTGTTTCTGCGTGAGCATGCAGGGGTGCTATAAAGGAGGGGACTTGGCTTAAAAGAGACCCCAACTAGTCACCAGATCAACAAACTTTCTGTTGCTGTCAAATGTTAGACACAGTGCTGCCGTGCGCCACTAGCCACTAGCTACTAGCCAGCTATGACACCTGGAGCTGGGGGGGTTTGTGCTGGCCAAATCTGAGCTGCTACAGCCTCCAAGCAAAGCTCCCTCTGCTGAACTGCCACCAGCTCTCCTCCCAGCAAAGCAGTCCGCAGTGGCAGATGTAGCCTAAGAGTGAGGGGAGTAAGAAAGGGCTGAGCAAATGTGCAGCATGCAACTGTAAAATGGAATGGAAATAAGGTTAAATGAGTCAATGTATGGCAAACACTGGGTTAATGTATGAAGCACTTGCATATGCCCATCGTCATCTGATGGGAGGGGCTCAGGACAGAGATGGGGAAGCTGTAGGAGGAGCCTTCCCCAGCTTTAACACATGATATCAACAGTGGAGAATATGAACTGGCACACAGGCAATGTGTCTCATTCTCTAACAAAGTAATTCCTTGCCTGTTATCCTTGATATAAAATAAACAGACATAAAATATCCTGTATCCGTCTATCAACTATGACATCATTACAAAACTCCAACAATGTACGTGCCAAAGCAACACTATTGATTAGGCACATAAATGTATACACACTGGTAAGGGGTAATGTACAGTATTTTGCTTTTTTAAATCTAACCTTTTAATGTATTGTGTACATATACCATAAAACTTCAATTAATAGCCCTCAACAGGCTTATATTTGGGAAAGGGTTTCTATATGGGACTGGCTTTTAATGTCTTTCACACAAAACTTGCTCAGCCAAGAGGAGCATAAAATAAAAAAAAAATTATTTAAGCTTTTGAGAATCTGGCGAATTGGCTTATTTTATTTAAAAACATAGAAAGATGGTAATGAGCAACAAAAGAAGATATAACCCAGAAGTTGGCAAGAAATCTGTAAAAAGTACGAGATTACCTGAAATTTTACCCCCAAAAAGAGAAATTAAAACAAAGCAAGAAATGACCTGAAAAAAGGTTAAAATATATATAATATTTTATAAATATATCATTTTGATAATTATGAATATGGTTCACTGGACATTTTTCCTTTGGTTTTTAAAAAATAGTCTCTAGTACACTGTTTTGCATCTTTTTTGTTTACAATACTGATAATTCTGTCTTCTTTGTGCTCATGATGTCAATAAAATGAACTGAATGACTGAACTGTAGAGAATCTGACCGAGCTAATGATGTGTGTAGCAGGTCCACAATGACAAAAGTTTTATACATCCTTCTATAAAAATAAACTGCATGGTAACCAGACCAGGCCACTAATTGAGACAGGCCTTTATTTGTCAAAATTTGTCACCACACTCAGACAGTAAAAGGAACTTGGCGTTAAATTGGGACTAGGCTTTTATTTGAAGTTTTACTGTAGATATACTGTACAAAACCACTCATATACATTTCCTACTGCTCATCAGTGGTAGCAAAGGCTCTGTTTAGCACGATACCTCCTCCACTTCATTAAACAATACCACCCTGTTATAGTGGTAGAACTGATTAATCCTTGTCTCTGGAAGGCCTGAGGATTATCCCAGCAGGACAGCCAGCTCCATCAGTGTCAAATCTGCTAAGAGACCATAATCTGGCTACTTGGACCAAGTGAGAGGCGTATAAGAGGGAAAGAAGATTAAGAGCCGAACGGTGTTGAGTTAACCTTCTTGTTTGGTAAATCAGAAGCATCAGGCACATATAATCCTTTGACTGGCAACACACAGTGATGGCTGACTAACGAAGATCACACACTGTCTCAACAATCATAGAGATTAGCAGACGGGTTACCCAATAATCTGCACCACTAAAGAAGTCTCTTTCAGACAGTGAATCTGTAACATTGCTGGTCACATCTACTGCATCAAAATCCTCCTGCCGACTGTGAGATTTTTGCAATCTTATAATTTTAGTGCAACATGGACCTTAATAAACTTGGGTACGACATCGAGTGAGTTTCTAAGATAAAGGATAGATCTGTCTTGACTGCGTCATGAGATATTTTTAGTCCCCCACGCTGAGATTATGCCACTCTTCTGTCTTTCAGTAATTACATCCTAAACTGGCACATTGCTTATGCATTGATGTAATTAAAACAAATCAAGTGTGTGTGTCACCAGTGGAGTGAGTTTCACTCATCACATTGCTGTCAACTCGTCCTATGGCATTCCTGTCTCCTGCCTGGTCTGTCCTGACCTGACTGCTCCATAACTTTCATACACTGAGAGTGAAACATTTAGAGCCTCTCAGCGTCTGTTCATCTGGGGCACAACACACCAGCATCAAAGCCTTGGCTGCTCATTTACAATGCAAACATGCTAAACAACAAGCAAGCAAGACACACACATCAATGGGGAGGTGTGATGGGACTGATGGACTGACGTGGTGATTTAAGTGCCTTTCTGTCTTACCTTAAGGATGGGGTTAAATTAATAATTATGACACTGAGCAAATGCTGCTTAAGAAGGGAAAAGAAAAAACTAATATTTCACTGTAACCGCAATATGGACAAACACAAAAGAGCTTGACTGGCAGATAAAAAAATTTCATCCTCTTGAGATGAGTGTTTCTATTTCTAGATACTCGAGTCAGATAGCATTATATAAACACTGGGGAGGGGTGATAACAAAAATTAGTCTGGATTGACTGCTACGACGGGTCTGTATGATGAAGCGTATTAGCTCTGTCACACACAAACACCCATGCATTCATGTGTAGTTTGACTCATTACTACTAGTCTGTTGGTTACACATTGTCTAAATTCCTGTTTGTTGTCATTCACACCAGCCTTAACCCTGATTTACAGCAGCATGCTCAGGCCTTTGATCAGTGCTGATTGGTAGAAATTACATATTCTCAACAAAAAAAGCCCTACAAACTTTTCTTTCATGTTGCGCACCAGGAGAATGAAGTTATGTTGTGGACACCATCAGATTTTATGGCACAATTTGATCAGAGTGGGGTGAAAGTGGATGAGATGTGATTCAGGTTCATTCAGCAACGGTTTTTCAACACCATGGCCCCTTCTGCTGAAGCAGGACTTTTCTATGATATGGAGCACTTATCAGCATCGGGAAAAGTTGTGTGGGGCTTGGACTGAATGCAGCAGACCACGAAAGGGCCCCGACCAATGGCATACGCCAACAAGCCGGTAGGACCAGAGGGGAGAAACGAAACTGAAAGTGCCAGACGAAAAAAGGGAGAAGAGTCAGTATCACAGTGAGGCTGACCTGACTTGGACTGGGAGCTGTTCCTCTAACCAAGCCTTCTTCTGTCTTGTTTCTGATCAAAGGAGAGTGAAGTGGATGCGATGTGATTTTGGCTCACTCAGCATGATGGGATCTGGGACTGCTCTGCGCACATCTTCAGAGTCATGATTAACCCCTAACATCCCAGATCAAGCTGTTGCACTGGATGGACTGACCTTGTGGGAGCCATAAAGACACAAGACTCTGATGCAAGTTCAAAAAAAGCACTGCAGGAATTGAACGATGCCATCAGCAGCAACATGCCCAAGCAACCAGACTGAATCTTCATAGTATCTGCTGATTTTAATTAACTCAACCTTCAACTCCAAAGACATGGCAGGACCAAGGATAATGATAATTTTGTTTTTTAAACTTTGTTTAAAAAATGACCAATAAATCAACCTTCTACCTTCTTTTGCGTCACACTTAAATCTTTATATCCACCCTGTAGCTCCTTTTTTTGGCTCAGTGGACAGACTGACCACCTTCTTTCCATGCAGAGTAAGTTTAAAATCTCTTCCTCAATTAACTAACTGATTTCATTAAATCTCTTCATTATCAAAATGCAAAGGCACACAATGTAACACATATATAGATAAAAAACAAACTGCTATGAGAAGGGTAAACAGATACTGATCAGGATGACATAACGTAACTGAAGTAGAACTGCCACTTTGCAGCTGCATGACTCCGTAAATCAATGAAATTGCAGTTACAGTTTACAACCATGTGTGTGTGGATGCTAGTGAAAAATTTGAAGAAACTGCCTTCAACAAACGGACCCGAAAAACATTATACCTCCGGCTTCATCTTTCATCAGTGCAGAGGCATAATAAGCCGGCAGAAGGTTGGCTTCTAGTTGCCATGGAGTTGAATGAAATTTTTTAAGAGAAGCATAAATTGCAAAAGCTGCAATGACACTCATCAGAAGTGTCAAGCTCCCTACCATAAATCAGTGGTGAGGTTTGTAAGCTTGTCCACAGACATCACTACACAGAATGATACTGCTTGTTGTATTCTGTCCTTAGAATCTGACTGAAACAGTCTCTGTCAAAAATTGCACCCTTAAAAGAAAATTATACAGGCACAACTAAAGTTTAAGGCATTAAATCTAACTTCCTGTTGTCATGAACCTCCTTTGGCTCTGGATTGAAACAGAACAGAAACTAGACTTAGGGTTGACTTGCAAGAAATTAAAAAGGGTTGTATGAGATATTAAGTCTAGATGGTGAAAGGCACCCAGACAAGACATTAATTTATTCTGCATTGACAGTCAGGGCAAATTTTACTCAGATTTTGCTGCTGTTCCCTTCTTCCTTTCCTGTCTTACACTGGAAAGAAACAGGATAAACACGTGATAGTGAAATCATAAAGACGACAGGGCTACAGGAAATGTGTTTGACTGAGAGGCTTACAAATACAAAATAGGAGAGATCATGAGACTGCCACAGACAGTTTAACCTATAGCCTGTAGGTTAACCTACATAACAATGGAAATAATTAGGTATAGAAATGTTTCACCCATTACTGGACCATTCATTTACACTGGGTCACTTCATTTAAACCAAAGAAAAATGCCACTGAATTCTGCAAAGATATGTCTTTTTCTGGCTTATAGTATTAAAAGCAGCTCCACACCTTATAACTGCAGCAGTATTCTGCAACCATATATATTGTCAACCCATATGAGAAGTTTTGGAATCACTTTGAAGAGACAACATTATTGGTGCAACTTAAAAAGATTTACTATGGATACTCCCTAAAAAAAAAAGAAAGATTAAATGAATGGCAGGCAGAGTTCAGATCTTCTATGTTATTATATGTGGTAGACCTTTAGCCCTTTTAAGATAATTTTTTTAATTTGTTTGATACTCTTACTGTTCATTGTGCTACTGCTACTACTAGTCCTAACAATTTTGTAATAATGGCGATAAAGTAAAGCTATGATCAACTCAAGCTACCTTTCTGCGGCAGCCATATGCAATCTACCTGGTCCTTTTTTTGCCAAGGTTAAATACAACATGAGATAAATGCCATGAGACCCAAAGATTTTTCAGACACCAAAAACACTGCACTTTTTCTACTATGAGACAGAATTTTATAACTCTAGGACTTACACCTACATATAATCATATTTAATTGGTAAACACAGTGCATTACTGGATGACGTCTCGTGTTTTGACAAAAGCAAAGCCTAGTTCAACCTCTCATTCAAATGGATGAGAATGGTGGGTTTGTTAATGCAGCACTAATAAGAGAGTCTAATGTGGGGATAACAATATCGCTTTCAGAAAAACAACATCATATGAAATTATCGTCAGAGAAAAGCTAAACAGAGACGCATTCAGATATCTACAGACTGAAGATGCATACGTTGAAATACCCATAACTGGCCACAAAATGGCCACAATGTATAGGCAGTGTGTGCTGTTATATACAATGGCATGCTGAAATCTATAAATCTCAAGCTTCATATACATTTTTACCAATACATTTCTATGACTTTGAGGCAAATTTTAAAGACTATAGACTCTCTGAGTCAACCATCGATACTCCTTATCAGTTATTTTTCATGCTATGTAGCAGCTTTTATATTATATTAAAAAAATATGAATTCAAATGAGGATTCAAACTGAATATTTAAAAATAACTTTGGGACTGCTCATTTTTTATAGAAGGGGGGGCAAAAGGGGAGACATGATTTCTTAAGGACTAAGGAGGGACCCATGTTTTTATTTTGGCTTTAGAGGAGGGGCATACAACTTCAAATGGCTGTATTTTTGTTTGTTTTCTTTTTTTTACCTCCAATTTTTAAAGAAAACATGTTGAGGTTTATAGGGCATGTTGTCTTTAAAAATGTTGGCCTTTTTTCTGTAAAAACTATTGGTGGTTTTTAATGGTAAAAATATTGTCTTTTTTTTAGAAAAATATATCACTTTACTACATTTTTTTCATCAAAAAATACAACATTTATCACAAAATGAAAAACAGAAATTATTGGATTTTTAAATTCTTGAATTCACACGATTTTACAGATTTGTTAAACAAAATTCCATTACTTTTACAAAACTTTTAGGGTAATTTTTTCCAGGCCTGAAAATTGCTATTAGTAAAATCAATCACTTTTCCAGGTTTTTCATAACTGTACATACCCTGATATCTGATCTGGTGATGTTATTTTGATTCAATAATGTCGTGTTTTGGGTTTTTGTGGATGTTATTGTTGTTTTTTCTTTTGTTCTCCTCCACTCTCCCCCCTCCCTTTTTGTTTTTTACTTCCATCTTTTACTTCCATCTCTTACCATATTGTGTGGTCGGAGCTGCCAGGTGGGAAATAGAACAAGTTGTCCAGGAGGCCCAGTGAGAACATCCCGCGCCTGATGGTTGTCCTCCAGGGCGACTCTTTGTACCTCCTCCAGTGAGACCCCCAGTGCTCCATCTGGGTCATCATCAGACTCTCTCTGTTGCAGCAGCGTTTTTGGTGGCCTTCCGTGGCTGCCGACAGCAGAGAGTTCATCGCCACCTGCTCCGTCTGTGCCCGCAATAAATCTTCTAATCGAGCTCCAGCTGGCCTCCTTCGTCCATTACCCATACCTCATCGCCCCTGGTCTCATATCGGCGTGGATTTCGTCACTGGCTTGCTGCCCTCAGACGGTAACACAGTTATATTGATTATTGTGGATCGGTTTTCTAAAGCAGTCACATTTCATACCTTTGGTTAAACTTCAATCGGCACTGGAAACTGCTAACCTCCTTGTTCAACACGTTTTCCATCTACATGGTATTCCTCAGCATACTGTATCAGACCAGGGTCCCCAGTTCGCTTCACAGGCGTGGAAGGCGTTCCGTCTGGCGTTGGGAGCCTCAGCCAGCCTCTCTTCTGGTTATCACCCACAGACTGAAGGCCAGACGGAGCAGGCTAATCAGGATCTGGAGTCTTCTTTACGATGTGTGGCAGCCCGCCTCCCAGCTTCCCGGTCCCTATACCATTGAGCGTGCGATTAATCCCTGTGTCATAAAACTCAAGCTCCCACCAGCTCTCAAAGTCCATCCTGCCTTCCATGTTTCTCTCCTCAAGCCGGTGTCTCACAGCGTTCTGAGCCCTCCGGCCACCTGACTCGTCGATGGGCACCCTGCCTACACGGTCCGCCGGCTCCTGGACATGCGCTGGCAGGGTCGTGGTTACCAGTATCTTGTTGACTGGGAGGGGCACGGGCCAGAGGAACGTTCTTGGGTGAGCAGGTCTCTCATATTGGATCCTTCCTGCATTCTCCCGGCTGCAGCGAGGCACACCTGAGTCTCATCATCTGCAACCAACCTCTGCATGTAAACCTGATCTTCACTAGTGTCACCAGTGTTGAATTCTTCACGGAAGTTTTTTGATGTTCTCTCTTGTTGACCTCTCGTCTCTTTTAGTGATTTTTGTAGAGTGTGCCTCGCTGCGTTTCCTGCCAACCGATTTTTGTTCCCATCTCCAGTGTGCTTACCAGAGATTCTCAAACTTGTCGCCAGCTTCTTCATCGTGGTCAGCCAATCTCCAACCACCACCATTTTGTGTTTTACATTTTTGGAGATTCTGTTACTTACCAGACTGTTCTACTAACCAAACTACCAGAACATTAAATCTGTTTTGTTTTTTTTTACGATCCTACGGTGACCGTCTCTGCTCCTGTGGTCCAAAAAATAAAGACTCACACATGTCACAATAACATGTTTAACTGTTGACTGTCTCATTTATTTTGTTGACTGAGGGTTGATTGCTCACCATGGTAAGAATTTTAGTGCGACTGCTCTTTGATAGACTAGCATATTTTGTTGTTTTGTGAGCTTAAAATGGGAGCTCACAAAACACTTTGTCTATGTTCACCCTATGTAAAACCAAAGACTTGACAAATGAGCATATTTGCATTCTTTTAGTTTGGGCAACATGGGTAAGTAGTATGGGTGACGTATGGAGAAAACAAGAGAAAAAGAAAAGGAGACACAATATAGCACAAAATTCACAACAGGTGTTGTTTAATTGAACATCTTTCTGTTATCATAGACATGCGAGGACCAATCAATATTGCGTCAGTCTGAACATGGCCTTAAACAATGCAGTGCTTTGTATTAGGCCCAAGACTTTCAGACCACACTGTGTGTGAAAAACAACTGATGAGTAATGTAGAAACTGTGCAACACAGTCATATTACTCTTCTGAAGATAGACATTCAGTAAATGAACCAACAACTTGGTGCTTGGACAAGTTTTCGAAAACAATTCTCTTTATCAAGTCCCTTCACAGACATTGTTTCCTCCATCAGCCCTCAGCCTCAGAACTTCATTCCTCTTCCTCCAGAAGAAAATCCCAGGGGGAAAGGGTCAGGAAGTGGCCTATTTGTTCCAAAGCAGATTCCACAAATGCCAGAGTTAGACCTAAAGGGAGAGGCCTACTTCCTGTCGTTTCCAGTCAGCCTGTTAAGACAAGCGAAGATGGCTTCTTGCTACTTTAACCTCCACTCCCTCTCATGTTCCAGCATCCCCTCTGCTCTCAGGCCCCTTCACTCAGGATTCCTGCTGCAAGATTCAGATAGTTTGGGGCAAAAGTCTAAGAACTCCCAGCAGATTTACAGCCAGCAAGTTAACTATTTCCACACTGTACATTAACCCAGACTGACTTGTTATGAGTGTGGTTGGAAAAATATAAATATCATATAAAGCTAATCCAGCTTCTTGACAATAACACACAGCACTAGTGTTGGGCCATATGACAGTATATGTGGCTGTACAGACTGCGTGTATGTATGTACTGTATGTGGTGTAGTGGTTAGCTCTGTTGCCTCAAAATACGTAGGTCCCGGGTTTGAACCCGTGTTGGGGCAAGGTCCAGACGTTGGGCAGAGTTTGTATGTGCTCCACATGTGGGTTTTCTCTGGGTTCTCTGGTATCCTCCCATATTCCAAAGACATGCAAGTTAAATGGTGGCCGTAGGTGTGAATGAGTGTGAATGGTTGTCTGTCTTTGTGTGTCAGGCCTGCAATTGTCTTGCTACCTGTGTACCCCCGCTTCTCTCCAAATGACAGCTGGGATAGGCTCCAGCCCCTCCGCGACCCTTAAGGGTCAAACAAACAATGAATGATTGCATAAGACTTAATGATTTGTGTATTTAAGGGTGGGCTGCTTGGAGTGACACACTGTCTGATAATAGTGTCCTCAACTTCTCAGTCAGCTCCACACTCTCTCACAAATATGGTGACTTCTGGCTCCAAAATATCAAGATGGCAACAGCCGCAATACCAAACCTAAGGATTTAAAACGAGAGTCAACAAACCAATGGGTGATGTCATGGTAGCTACATCCAGTAGTTATTCAGTCTTTGCTAACCTGTGCATCTGTGTAGTTTCACTTACAGTGAATAAATCCTAGTCATTCCAAGCAGATCATCTGACGTCTCTACTGTTGCATTTACACAGAGACGGCACTACAGGGCTGCAACGAAGTCCCCAAGTCTTTAAACCGCCCCTGCACTTTAATACAGAATTGTGTGTGATTATACACTGCATCGTGGCATCCCGCAAACAAAGAAGGCATGTCTGGCATGAAGTTTAACACACAAGTGTCCCCCTCTAGCTAGCATAAAACATATGCATTGGCAGCACTTTTTAAACAATAACAAAGGCATAGCATTTCAGTCGCAATTCACTTTCTCTGTTATATGACAGCTGATCTGGTCCTCTGCTCGGAGGGTAAGGATCTCTTAAAACTCACTGTTTTTCCTGTTTGCTTAAAATCTCCCGCAGTGGGTCGCATACATAAAAACGTCATCAAAACGTCACACCGCCCATGGTCACATCTTTCTGGCTTCAAGTTCTACACAGACTTCATTTCGGAATGTTAGTACCTTAATTCCTGGCTAAGAGGCGAGACCACTTTGTCCCCCCTTTCCGCAATCGTCCGCTATACGGCAAGGCAGCATAACCGTCAGCTCGTCTTTCTCCCTGCATTTGCTGGCTCGCTATACCGTTAAACCACCAAACCAAAAGTGCAGCAAACCTCCTCCACCAGATTTCTTCAGACCAGAGGAATTTGCCTGAACATTTTACTGTAAGCTGAAGTCACTCTATTCTTGCTTCAGTAACTGTATATGTGCAGGAATGCTTCATGCGTCATACCACCAGCATCCGAACCTGAACAGTAACTTTGGGCGAGTATCTGTTACATAACTAAATAATGACATATTTAAAGTTTTCCACTGTTGCTACCATTGAAATGCTAACACTTTGGGAATGTTGAGTCACGTCTAAAATTTTAATTTATATGGACGTGTGAGTAAAATGTTTGAGCACAGAGGAATTTAAGAGGGTCTGAATAAAAGTGGAAGCAAGTAAAGTCACAATTGCTTCCTGAATGGGTTGAAATAACAAGACCTGTGCCAAAGTTAACATGCACTGCTGAGGGTACACGATGGTGGATAGCACAGTGGGTGAATGAGAAAGAAAGAGTGAGTAAGTGTAGAACGAGAGGAAAATAAGGCGGTGCGCTTAAGTGTCTATAACTACAACGTCAAAGGCAGCTTGTAGAAAAGGAAAGAGACCAAACAGTGGAGGCAGTAGACAGGAAGTGAAGCTCAGGATAGTCAGTCCCAGTCAGCTTTGGCCTCTGTCTGCATTCACAGCTCTGAATGCTGCGCATCAGGTTTTACTGGAGCAACTCAAAGCTGAACCAGGCCTCTCTGCTGAGGGCATGTTCAGCACGTCAGGTAAGCATTTACATGGATGTCTGAGTAAACTCATAGCAGTAGTACTGTTCTCTGCATAAGACCATTTCACAAAATCAACCACTCTCTCACAGGTTATATCTTTATTAGAGGGTTTTAAGGGAACAGCGGGCCTAAAACCCTCAATACCTGGAGCGACATCACTTTTCGTGTGCTGCTTTTGAACACCTTTAATAAGTATTTAGACCTTTGAAACACAAGCAAATTGGTGTGATTTCTTTTAAAAAAATGTTTCAAAGATTGTAGGAAATTATTAGATTAAAAAATTACTTCAAAAAATAGGGGAAAATGTCTTGGGGAAAAAAGAAAAAAGCTAGATAAAAACTATATTTATAGCTAATTATCGTGATTACATATTTAAGATAATGTTAGAAAATAACTGTATTTTTAAGCCTTTTTCTGTGGGTCATTTCCCCTTTTTATATATTTTTTAAAATTACTTACTTATTAGAAATTTTCAGGGAATTTTCTTGAACTTTTTTAAAAAACAAATTTCTTGCTTTTTGGGTCATTCCTCCTTTTGTTGCTGCCAACTAATACTCAGATTTATAAAGTTGATTTTGAGCACAGCTGATTAAAATCAGTTCTCCTATCCAGCTCTTCATCAGTTCTCCCAGTATGCAACTGGCCACAGCTAAACTTGAGCCAGTAATTTTCTTATTTGTTGGATTAGGATGAACTTGTCTCCACCTTTCCTAAGACATCTCAGTTCCAGCTGGTGGCTGGTGATAAAAAATTTTGGGGGGGCGCACTGGGGAGTGGGGATTACAACACAACTATAAACTCTACTTGAACATAAATTTTGCTCTCCTCTCCTTCAGGCCAGCAAATTTTTCAATGACTTTCTGATTGAAATCTGTCATTTCACAAACAAGTCTCTTTTCCATGGAGAGCATGCTAATTCTGCCAGAAAACTGTAGCTTCATGCTGTTGTCAAGATGGCTACGGCTACTTTCATGCCATTTGCATTTTTCAGAGAGATGTTTCAGGTCTCTGACCCCCGTTGTTGTCCACAGAGGTTCAGTGCCAACACTGCCAAGAGCATTGCTAACTTCACATCCAGTTAGCCAACTGTGTTTAGCATAACACAGGCGGGAGAAGCCCCGGGTGTAACTCCACCCACGGTCACTTGCCTGCTGCTGGATTTTTAAGTCCGGTTGGTCCGGTCCAAGCTCCTTAATCCGCTTCTTTTCCTCCAGTGAACGCCTCGTGAAATTATTATTTTGTAAAGAAACAACCGAATTTTGTTTTGCTGCCGCCATTGTCTCCTCTCTTGTTGTGACTTGTCCGTTTGCATCCGTATGCGCGGGTCCGTCTGTTGACTGTGTTTGTGACAGATGCGCTCGCGCATCTACGCTGCCAGGGGTGTGACTTTGATTGACAGGTATCATCAATCAATCAGGTTGGATGAACAATGACAGACAACGCGCTGATTCGCCAGCAGAGAGCTGCGCCCGGAGGAGAATCTTTGAGTAACAAATTAGAGACCACCGTGAAGTCACATGGAAGAAAAGTTTAACGACATACATACACACTCATTTGGCCGGCGTCCCTCGCCTTTGAAACATATGTTTTTCAGCCTGCACAAAAAACAACTCTGAATAAACCCAATATGGGATGGAAAGGCTTGAAAAATTAAAAGTCAGACACATTTTCTGAGTGCACAGATGTGATAATTACTTTTTATTGCATGATTTATGTGTACTGTGTGTCTATACTTTTTCCTGTAATTTTGATGGGGGCGGCGCCCTAGCGCCCCCTATTGACAAGCCGCCACTGCTCAGTTCTTTTTTTTAGAATATCCTGCTCATACTGGCTGTAGCTAAAAGAATAGGTGCATCCTGTCTGTGTGCTTCCAAATGTTGACTGATTATTACTGTGCTCATGTTTGTGTGGAAGACTCCTGGCACCAGCTTAAATGCCCAGACACTTCAAACCCACATCAGAGAACTAGCAGCGACAAAAGACCCCTGCTGTGTCACCTCTAGTCACCTTGCTGGCCAAAACATTGGAAAACACCAAACTAACAGCCAACCAGCACGTATGTTCTGCACCTCCATACCAGCAGATGGCAGCAGTTTGTAATCATTTTTCAAAAAGGGAAAGTGGATGACTATCTTGATGCTAGTTAGCCAGTTAGCACATAAATAACGTAATCCAATGTTGGTAGAACTCTCGGAATATTTACCAACAACACAAACTACAGGAAACGTTTCTGCTTAAGAGCTCAACCACTAAATGAAGAAAATCTGACCTTATAGAACAATTTCATTTCATTCATCAGACTTCATTCACCAAAGGGCTCTGCTGCCTCTGATGCCAATTCAACATACGGGGTCAGCTGAAAAAGGCTTATGAAGGTGGACGAGGGCCAACAGTGCAGGACACACTGCACCGTATAGGGCGACTGATGCTCACCGATAGCCTATCATTGACTGACAGCTGACTGTCAGCTTGGTGTGTCAGGCATAAAGTATTAAGAGACCTGGATACAGAACAGGGCCCCCATTCAATCCTATGAGAGTTGCTCAGTGGCACATGTAGCCAAAATGGACCAACTGTTGTGTAAAAAATTACATAGATGATCTGAAGATCATTGGCACTAAGGTCTAGCCTATAGAGTATGTTTACTAGTTTAGCACTTTGCTAACTTGAATGGGGATAAAATTATTTAACCTTGTGGCATTTCTACAATTTTTGCAATGTTATCAAAGCGAATTTATTAAATTCTGATAGGGAAACAGCCACAGGGCTTCATGTGACAGTGTTTGAAAAAAAAAAAAAAAAAACAATGGAAAAAAATTATTTTCACTTATTTATACTTATTTTCTGCACTGGCCACTGTTTGGCCACTACAAAAAATGGCTTCAGGGCCTTTTGGTGGACTGACACGATGACTGCAGCTGCTTAACCCCAAACATTGCAGTTTACTATGAACGGCCAAAGTGCTGCTTTGTCAAAGCCAGTCCTTCAATCAGAAGATTATTCCACTTTAATATTTACATTATTTTCTTTTGGGTTTAAGATTGATCATTGCCTTGGGCTCTAACAAATGGTGACTGGCTTTTTTACTATTTTCTGACCAAATCAATAATTGATTTAACAAGAAAATAATCAACCTAATAATAGATAATAGGGTTATGTTTGTTGATAGGAATAATCCTATCATATCTAACCTCTGTGAATGTGTATCAGTTCTCAAGTATTCCATACAATTACCAGCCCTTTTTATTACTGCTGTATTAGGAATAGAATAATAAAGAGAAAAGTAAAGCTGGCAGCTGCTGGTGGAGTTGATTTTTCAGGACTGAGTGATGGCCCTCCTTTATTTAAACCAGTGGTTAAGCTAGTGAGCGTGAGTGTGTGTGTGTGTGTGTGTGTGTGTGTTTGCCTCGACACTGCCTGTGCACTTAAACAAAGCTCCCTCCGGTGAGCACTTCCTGTTTGCTCCATGGAAATCATTCCAGCAGCTCCTCACATAACTCAGAGAGAGTAGCTTGACTCTGAGACAAACAGCCACTGTGGAGAGAGAGCTCTACTCTCAGTCACTTCTTCTATCTCGAGGAAGGAAAAGGACAACCTGGGCTCCACGGAGTCACTCCCTGCCTCCCACAGCAGATGAATTCAACTGTGGTGATTGGGAGGATCAGAGTCCCTGCAGTCTGAAAGTGTCACAAGGACCCTTGAACCAAAGCCAAAGGAGGCAAACAAAAGACCTCTGATGCTGCAAAGCAGGACCTATTGGAGGAAAAAAACTCAGCTATTGCACCCTTTGCACACTTCAAGACTTTACTGGCAGAGTGCAACAGCTTGTCACACTATGCAAGAGCATTCACAATCAAAGACTGCTAATGTTAGCTAAATAATTGGCTCTGACAAATGGTGACAAACTTTCTGATGCGTGTGCTCTTAGTAAGAGTGTAGCATGAATATCAGTGACAAATTACGATCACACAAGTCACTAGGATTATGTTATCTATGATCTTTTACAGTGTTTCAAATACCATGCCATAGACTCAAAGTGTCTTGGAATCAGAAATCCTCCATCACCAAAAACAAGGACACAAGACCAATCTCTCTGACCACTACATAGGAGGCTTGAGTTATTATTAACAAACCAGAAAAATAACCCGAACAAGGAACATTTATGCAGGAAATGTTTAGTTTTTTGAGTAAATACACTGATTTAAAAAAAGTGGACATGGCTGGAAAAACATAAGTGAATGAACAGTATTTGTGTGTAAGAAGATGCAGCAGCAGAGTGGTAAGTATGACAGAATTGGTGCTGTGGAAATATACATTACTACTCAGGTAGTGATGTCTATAGGCTGAAACTTTTCAAACATTTCATGGGGCCACACCTTTGTCAGTGATGTCACAGCAGGTGTTTTGCCTTCGATGGCTGATAGTAAATGATTGTGACAGGACTTTAGGTGTGGTCAGATGTGTGACATTTTACACAGAACATGACAGACCTTTAACAGTCTGTGAAAAATGACTCAGTCAGTAGTGGAGGATGGGGATGTGAGTGCATGGTAAAGGTTATGTTGTTACAATCAGCATTTCTGAGCATTGTAACAAAAAACACAAAAACACTGAATCCATCAGCATGCAAGTGTATCACTACACTACCTGTTTGTAACCAGTACAATACCGACAACATTTTACCTTCTAAAGACATTTACGTAACTACACTTTATAGAAAGAAAGACAAGCACACAGACACACACACAATATGTGGGTTTCCATTAACCCTGAAATTGCACAAATTAAAATTGCAAATATGAAACACACCTAATGGAAACACATACATTTGGAAAAAATGTCATCACAAAAAAAGTTTTTACGCTTGCATGATGTGATATTTCAGGCGATTGGAAAAGGCCATATTTGGCAAAAGTACAATGGAAACACTTTTTGGGCTTTTCAAGGTCACACGATGCTATGGCTATGTGCTTGTCAGTAGGAACTGGCTCCCTCGGGCATGATGCAGCAGGAGCTACAAGAGGAGTTATTGCTTTGCATTACTCTTCAAAAGTTGAGCGAATCAGTTTTGAATACACAATTACTCTGTGAACTCATGGACTATCACCTCCCAGAAATCCCTCATACATGGCCGCTGCCACGTATAAGAGGCTCGCCTTTCCATTATCGCTCGTGTACCACGCCTACGTGGATTGGAAATAATGACGGTTACTGCAGTGGCTACAATAGAAATAAACCTGTTAATGTTTTGAACATCCATCTCCATGCTTCTTGAAATGTTATCACCAGAGGAGAAGTCTCAGAACATCACTCAGTGGAAACACAGTCGTCTTGCAATTGTGTTTTATCTACATTTCGAAAATATCACTTAAGATTTCTGCAAATCTGTAATGGAAACCCACTAACACACACCATTTTGCCATGTTCCATTTCCTTTACATATAAACCGGTCATCACAGAGAGGCATCACTGTAGGTCGCAGCTTTTGCAAAATCACACTAGTTGTAAGTTTCTAATCTTCTGTCTTTTTTATTATTATACACATGCAAAAAACATTCTGTTGTATAACCAACACAACAATGGATACAGTCAATAACAATACACTGCTCTGACATTAACTGCTCTGGTGTGTTCTGATGAAATGAGATAAAGTGATGCCTTCAATCACAGTAGAATATTGCAAACTTCAAGTCAGATAAACATGTAATATAACCATCATGACTTTTTAATCAAATCTGAAAAAAAAACACCAGAGCTCTGTAGAACAACAGGCCTGGTGTGACCCTTAATATGAAAGCCAAACATGAATCGTACTGATCTCCAGTCAGTTGCAGCAACACATCACACAAACTGAAGTGCAGAAACATCAAAAAACAACAAATATCAGCACCTCAATATGGCTCTGCCACTCTAAACACCTGTACATGTGAGTAATAGTGATCCCTGCCTCCTTGACAAAGTGGAAGTCCGTTTTTTAGCCACTCAATCGTTGACCTTGTGACGCTCTTTTAGATGCTGGAAGAGGTTTAAAGTGTGGCCTCATGTTGTAGCTACCCTAGCAAGGGACATTCTGCACAACACCTCACTCTGTTGAGCGTCATCTAAACCCAAAATAGGTTCAGATAACCGACGCACTGTTCCTCTCTGACACTAGAGTCACCTGTTGCTCTTCTGTGTTTGGTTCTACAAAAGCCATTTTCACACAGTAGTACTATGAGCATCAGAGCGTGCGTGTGGCATTTAACAGCTGTTTTCCTAAGCTACTTTCATTGGGATACGTCACATGTAGCATAGGGCAGCATGTGTGCAAACAAAGGCACAGAAGGCCAGGAGTTTCTCACCCTCTGGTTGGTAGATTATGTAGTTTAAAAACATTTAAATAAAAAAAAGAAATAAAGAAATGTAAAAAGTAAAAAAGAAATTTAAAATTTATCTGCAGCTTTTTTGATGTTGGCTGGAATTCTGCTGCCAAATGTTAGTTTTACATTTTTGGAGCTGGACCATTCTGGTATTGTGGTGTATTTATATCTGACATTTTGTTATGCATTTCACCGCAATCTGGGCACAGATGGAGCAGCAGATAGTCAGCCACAGAAAAAGTGAAACTTAATCGCTCATTGCCATGGGTCTACAAATTAGCTTGCACTCACCGCTCTACAGATGCTTCTATCATCCATCAATCTGCAGAAACTTCAACAAGTTCTACCACAAACCCACAAAAACATCCTAACGTAGAGACGGTGCACATACAACGACAACAACAAAAAACTACAATCCCCCCCAACACCACCCCCTCTCGATGTCAGCTACAGCCACACATAGATTCTAATTCTATAATAAACACTGTGCCAGTGTTACACCGTTGGGAATGTGACACAAAGTAAAGACACCTGCTATAGCTCAATGTCATGGGTAGATTTGCTCCACGTCGTAAGGACCACGCCTGACCAAAGAGACATTTGCAGATCCGTTTACAAGCGAATTAGCTTTGTTTTTCCTTGGGTGATGTGAGGGTCTAAGGGCAGAGGGATGTCGTACACTGTAAAGCCCTCTGAGGCAAACCATGTTTTGTGATAATGGGCTATATAAATAAAACTGACTTGACTTGACTTGACTTAGCTTATAACAAGCTCCCCTGCTGTGTGTCCATGTTTGCAAGTTCGACAAGAGAAAGAATTTAGATAGACAGATAGATAGATAGATAGATAGATAGATAGAGATACTTTATTTATCCTGAAGGAAATTAATGCAGTCAGAATTGACAGCTGTATCAAAATGACATCTTTGTTCTACTTGGATGTGAAACTAATGGTATTCCATCAAATGAATGAAAACTAAGGGTCACCATCATCATCAATGTATAAAGTATAAATTTATCCCAAGTTCATGTTTGGTGGACTTCAAGTCGTCAAAGAAATGAAGAATCTACAGGAAATGTGAAAAAAATGTGTCATCGTGGTGAGAAAGCCATCATTTTAACAAATGCTTTGTAGAGCCAAGAAAAGAGTGGAAACTCATGAAACCAGGAAATTCTTTCAGTTCAATAAATCTTGAAGATTCTTTCAAAACAACATAAGGCACAAATAATCAGCAAGCATCACCCCCCACGTCATGATCAGACACTAAACAGCTCGTCAATAAAGCCCAAACACTGCATCCCTGACAGTCTGGGACGTTGCTGTATTTGTGCTTCAGTAAATCTGCCTGTCAAAAAAGATAGAGTGTAACCGTGAGCTTTTTCTGTGTGGACATAGAAAGTGGACAAGCTGCTTACATGTCTGGCCTCCCTGCGCAGTCCCTCTGTGTTCCTCAGCCAGCAGCGACTCAGCTCACTCAGCTCCAGGATGGGCTGCACCTTCAGCCGAACCGTGTCTCCCGACTGACGGATCATCTCCACTATCTCGTCCCGGCTCTTGTTCTCCACGTTCCGTCCGTTTATCTCCACCAGCCTGTCTCCCGGCACCAGTCCAAGTGCCAGGTCCTTGGTGCCGGCGCCGGGCTCGGCAAAGTGGACCACACGCCTGTAAACTCCTCCGTCAGGACTGCGATCCAGCATGGTGGTGCGGCGCAAAGAAAATCCAAAGTCCCCGGTGTTGCGGCGTTGGAGCTCCAGCTCTCGGGTTTCTGGCTCACTCGGTGCGACCACGGCCGGCAGCTGCAGCTGTGCAGGGAAGGTCTTGTCGACCACTTCAGGGATGCAGACTTTTTTGGTAGCTGGTGCTGCTTCAGGGTGCTGCCTCAGACTGTGCTTGCGGAGCATGCTGAAAACTTTGCTCTCCACCTGCGGGGACGGGGCGGCAGAGTTCTGGCCGGAGGGGGTGGAGCCCTCTGAGGGGCTCTCCTCTTTACTTTTTTGGGAAAAAGAGAAGCGTTTCATCATCTGACCAACCTGCGCCGAGTTTGTCTTGGCAAGTGAACCAAAGTGAGCCACACGATCCCGCACTGAGCTGCGGTGTCCATCCTGTCCTCCTCCACACTCACCCTTCAGGTCATCAGTGGAGCTGGCAGCGCTCAGCTGGTCATCCAAAACCATGCTGCTCCGGTTACTCAGGCCGTCCGACTCGATGTCAGTGAGGGTGAGCTCGTTGCTGCTGGCCACTTTGATAGGAATGGGGTTGGAGATCTCCAGTTTGTTCTTGGACTCACGCTTGGCCTCCCTCTTCAAATTAAAGAAACCGCGGCGCATGCTCATCTCCTCCAGGCTGCGCAGCTCTGCTGCAGACATCCTCTCCTTTTTATCCTTCTTCTCCTTCCTGCTTCCTTCCCTCTCCTTATCCTTTTTCATCAGATTGAACATGGTGACTAACTAAATGCTGTGTTTCCGTCCACCGTGGCTCTATTGACCCTACAGAAGTGGAGGTCCAATTCTCAGGTGCTTTTGTTGTGACCAACAGGGACGAGTCCCCTGAGGAGAGACGAGGAGAGCAAACTGAGTTAAACTTACAAAATATTTTAAGTATATGGAGAAAATGTCAGTGATTTCCATATGAAACTGACACAAATATTTTCAATCAAAAACTATCATTGATGTGACAATATACATTCTATACTCATTTCAAAAGATTTTTTTCTGAATTAGTAACTGTGATGACTCACTGATCATTTCACTCAGTTGAAACAGTCAGGTAACAGTTTCTCTTGACTATAATGTTAATTTAAGTAAAAAGGCATCATTAATAATGCATTAACAAAATCCCATCTACTCCCTACAATATTTACAGTCATTTTGATAATGAATTAATTGTATAAATCATTTATTGTGCTAGGAATGAATGACAATAAAAATCCTATATTGTTGTACATCTAAATATACATTATAATATCAACATCAGGGTTGCAGATGTATACCAGTTTTATGCATACCATGGTGTGAAGCCTGAGTGCTATCATACAAATGCAACTTAATGGACAAAAAAACAAACCTTAATGCGCACACATAGATGAGACAAATCTCACCAATGTGTGTGCATCTTTTTTCTGTCAGCCTTTTAACACAAACTTCTATTTCTACCAAAAAAACTGCTGTTTACCTTTATAAATAATATTGTGTGAATGTGAGGTTGAATGAATTAATGAATGAATGAATCTTTAATGTGATGTGATTATTCTCAAGTAAACTTTGCAAGGCTTTTCTTAATGTAGTTCAAATAAAACAAATAAAAGCAGTTAAAAAAAAGCAATAATAGCAGCATAAAAAGACTAATGAAATGAACTATTTAACATAATTATAAACTTTCTGTGTAGGTTTTGGATGGTTTGTTAGACCTCACCATGGGCTCTTTTCGCTATTTTCTGTTTTCAAAGAAATATTTATATTATATTAAATTATATTATATAATATTAAAAAATATAATATAGAATATTTATAAAACAAAATAAAATGGATTCTTTAATCCAGAAGAAAAGTATTTGCAATGGCATATTGTGGTGTCAGTCTAATCATAACATATTACCAATTCAAGTTTCAGAATTGATAAAACAGCAAGCAGAGTAGAATAGAAATACTTAATTAATCCTGTGAGGGAAATTGTTTTATTGCAGCAGCAAAGAAGACAGCAGCGACTGAATGAAATATTCGTTAAAAAGGGCAAAATAATGCAAATATATATATATATACACAAAGGAAGTGAACAGCTTCCTTCCCACTAGCTTCTGGCTATTGTATATTTTTGTGCAACTAGATTTATTTTGCAAGACAGTACAACAGCATCACAAGTCCCACAGCATGTAACTGTCTGTATGTTTAAGACACAGTGTTACCTCAATGAAGACCTCCAACACTCTTACATTACAGAGGCCCATCTGAGGAGCTTGGCAGGACCAAAACACATTCCTGGCCTCATTTTTAGCTGAATCTCTCCACAGCCTAAAAAATCAGGAACTCTTCCTGCCACAGATTAACACAAACACACATCCACACACACATCCTTCAGCCTGCTTCTCATTAGCTGCTTTAAAGTGACTAACACACACACACACACACACACACACACACACACACAGCCTCCTCCTGTGATTATGGCCCAGGTAATACTGGATGTGTACTCCCAGGCTGAAGGTGTCACACTTTAGCATTGTAAACACAGCACACATGATTTAGGGTCATCTTTAATTTCATTTCTTCTTAAAACCACGTTTAAGGAAAATGACAATAAATCTACCGTGTACCTTGTATCAAAGCACAGTGCTGTGGGAATTAGAACAAAACCACTCAGTGCCTCAACACCAAGCTCACATTTTACTAAAACCATTTTCTACAAACCAAATTGCCAAAAAGTTTCCTAAAAGGTCTTTTCAGTAATTACCTCTTGTCTTTCACAATAAGCAGCGCCCCCGTGAATTGACAGCTTTAGCATCAACACTACCGTCACGTTCAGTGTGTGAAGACCAGACTGGGGAACATTAAAAGGCTCATGGTCACAGCTCTTTCTTTCTCTTTATCTACACAACAGCTGAGGTTTAAACGATGCTAACACCTGGCAGGCTCACTAACGCACATATATTTGCCCCACTCCGCATTCACAGCGAAGTCTGGGAACAAAACATGACAGGGCTAAAATAGGTGTAGCTTTTCGGCTACATTAGCTAGCTGAGGTGCGGGGAATGTCGACCAAATCACACGTATCTTCCTTTTTATTCCCCCGTGAACTAAAAAGCTCCAAAAACACAAGAGAGTAGAGTAGTTCGTGAAAATTTTTTCTAACTTTCTCGTGAGCTATGTAGCTCAGTAAATAGCCCAATTGGCTGCAGCCACAGCCTCAGTTCTTTGCCCTCATTTTTGGTGAAGCAAATCCTGGAACAACACAGAAATCCTATGAAAATGATCCGGTCAGCCCGACTCACTGCCTGCTCCAACATCGCTGTCTCCTAACTAAACGTGCCCCCTCATTCTGTCCACACAAGGTTGTTTTGTAAGGAAATACTCACTGTTCTCCAGTAGAGCTAATGGAGCACCGTTGGGTCCTGGTTAATGGGTGCAGTTCGGCTCGTAAGGAACAGAAGCCGCAGACTGGCTTTTAGCTAACGTTAACATAGCTGGCTGCTCCCAGTCTGTGCTGAGGCTCAGAGCTGCAGTTTAAGGCGGGTAGCAGGCTCCCCCTGCCGGGCACACACCGCAGATACAGCCTGACTGCTGCACCGCTGTGGAGGGATCTGCAGTAGACTGTGGAAGCGTTTCATCCACACTGCAAACACCAGGGCAGTGCAGGTCAGAATAGTCCACTCTGGAAAAATATTTTTCTTTGCATTTGCTCAATTGTTTTATGTAAGCGTCTTTCAGTACTTAGAAAAGCACTATATAAATCCTATCTATTATTATTACTATTAGTAGTAGTAGTAGTAGTAGTAGTAGTAGTAGTAGTAGTAGTAATAGTAATAACAATAATTTAAAGGGAAAATACCCCAATGAATACTTGAAAAATAGCTAATTTCTCAAGCACTGGAAGATTGTTTTCCACAAAGAGTATCAAAAAAAATTCATCACTTTTTTCACCACTTAAAACCAATGGTGGATGAAGTACCTGACACCCATATCACCTACTATTAGAATATTACCTGACTCAAAGTCTTAAAGTATTTGATATTTACTGTACTTAAGTGTCAAAAGTAATTTTATTATATTAAATGTAACTAAGTATTGAAAGTAAAAGTAAATGCTGTTAATAAAGGAGAATGCGAGAATTTTGTGCCATTTTGTCTACAATGGACATGCATGTGTGTGCTTGTTTGTGTAAACACTGCAGCTAATTCTGGCCTATTGTCACTGTCATGGACTCACTGTGTCATCTTTAATATTATCTGAGTAATAAAAATACTAAACATGCCTGCAACATTACAGGATTATGGCTAAGGCGTCGACGTAATTGACGTAATCGATTACGTGAATACGTCGATTCATGTAACGTGCGTCGACGCGTTGCACCGTTTCACACAGCGCGCGTAATGAGAACGTGAGCGGCGCCGGGCGTGTTGTTTTTTGTTTCGGCGCTCGTGTATCAAGTTAGAGCGTCACTTGTCAGGCGCGTCTGAGCTGCGGGTCAGCTGCAGCACATCTAGAGAAACGGTGGCTCGCCGTTTTTTTACGCGTGACGCTCGCGTTAGTTGACTCTGTACAACTTAATACAATAGTTTAATGTCTATCTCTGTCACGGAGATGAGGAAATACAAAGATGTTTGTTTTACCTCAACTTCCTTGCTTCCCTTTCAAAGCAAAACCTATCTGACTGTGTCTCTGTGGACAGAATGCCATCAGTTGCTGACACAATGCATTTATTTGGAAACATTTACAGGATGGGGTTGTCCGCTGTGCAAGAGCTTGTATAACTTCATAAATGAGTGGAATATGTGCTTATAGATATGAAAATACAGCACTCATATCAGCAGGTAGCGGTATGCCTTAAAGCCCAGTTAAGGCTGGATTATTTTGATGCAGAAAGAATGTACTAGTTATAATTATTTCTGTAAGAGAAAAGTTACAGTTATTCAAATTGCACTAATTTTACTGTAAGATGTTTTGCTGGACTGCTAGATTTGACGTTTGTTACTGCAACAAAGAGTAACTGTTTTGTTTAATGACTTGGAATTTACATTGTTTTATTTATTTTGCTGCTGGATTGATAAATGTAGATTGCTGCACATTCATGTGGAGTGGAACAAGCTCTTGCATTTTTTTTTTAATTTAATTTTTTTTTTTTTTTTGGAGAGACTTTACATCAGACTGTAAAACACAGATTACCAGTTAAGACAGGGCTATGTTTTATTGGGGAATAATGCCCTGCAGTGTATGACAAGTATTAAAATGTTAGTTTCAGTAAATTCTTTGTTATATTTATTGAGTAATAAAAAATAATAGTTTGATCAATTAAAAAAATAATTGATAGATTAATCGATTAGTCAAAAAAATAATTGATAGATTAATCAATAAAAAAATAATCATTAGGTGCAGCCCTAATTATGGCACTTCGTAGCCTCAACATCTGCTGGTTTCACTGAAGCAATATATCCCATTTTAGCTGAATGTGCTCAGTGAAAATGTTCACTCAAAACCCTTTCTTATAAAAAGTAAAGCATATTGTGAAAATATTTTTGATTTTTAAATCACACATTTTATGAAATTCAACATCCTATGAATATTTTTGTGCGCTTAATAGCAAAAAGAAGAAATCAACATGCAACATGGCTTTCTTTGGAAGTTACTTACATACTATTTATCTGAGATCAATCAAAATGATTGCCTCCCCGAGTGACTTGGGGAAATACATGACCCTCCCCCCACCGTACATAACCATATTTCATAGTGTTTGGTTATAGTAAATTGTGTGATTCTGGAGATTTTTTAAAGAAAACATGCCTTAATTCATTTGTGGGTTTTAGGGTTCTAAGGGTATCTAAAATAAATACAAAATATGTCCATTTAAAGGTAAATGTGCCTTCCCCTAAGCTCAGTCTGAAACGCAACTCCTTCCCCTGTGCTTAAAAAATGTTTAAAGGGTCGCCAGCATTTTGCACACTCCCTCCCCTCCCATAAATAACAGTCCCTTAGCATTTAGCTAAAGGCTCCACTGTGCCTCAGTGCAGCCTCACAGTCATGTTTATATATAATCTTGGGCTGTCATACCAAGCCTCCAGTAAAGTTTAAGATAAGGTTAACTTTAAGAAAAACTGGGTCAAAGACAAAACAAGATTATTATAATGCACACAGGTTAGGAACTCATCTTCTGTAAAAAGCTACACTGCATTCATACAGACTGCATTAAATCCACTGACAGAAAAAACAGAAATAAAAGACAATCTATTTTTTGTTTAGTTGCAGTGCATCATAAGGTATTTGCCTTTATTGGATAGGACAGAGTGACAGCATGAATGGGGAAGAGAGAGGGGACAACATGCAGCAAAGGGCTGTGAGCTGGAGTCAGACCCACAGCTGCCGCAGCAAGGACATTTGCCTTCATACATGGGGCGCCTGCTCTATCCACTGAACCACTAGACGCCCCATAGAATGACCTTCACTTTTGAAATGACTGGCCTGATGAATGTTAGTTGATTTTTCCTTCATAAACCACCTTTCCAGTATAAAAATATTAAAATGAGAATAATAATTTGAAGGATGAATACGCAGGAAGTAAATATAAAAATTTCCAGTAAATACTCAAAACCAATCAATAAGCAAGAACTGATGATAAATTGATTGATTATTATGGTGTGTGAGATGTGAGGAGAATCTACAGGTGGTGGATGTCTACACCACCACATAGGTCAGACTGATGTCTCCATCGATCTCCAGGGTGCTGATGTGTTGGATGGGAGTGAAACGATGCCTGTAGGTGTGTGTCTGCATCCCATTGACCACAATCCTGAAGGACTGATTCTCACAGCAGATGGTCAACTGAAAAAGAAAAGGGCATTTGCCGTCACATATTTTGAAGAGTCTCTGCAATAACTAAAACTAACAAACTTGTGTTTTTTGATATTTCCACTAGGAGTCACCAAGGTCTCACACAGAGGGCCTTTAAAACATGGCTGGATCAGGTCTGGAAAGTAGTGGATCACAAAAGAAAATTATCTCTCCAAATGAAACTTGGAAATATTGATAGAGGACACCACTACAAACGTGTAATCTTCTTTCAAGATGGCGTAATATATTTGCTAAGAATATCTGTTAAATAATGCTGTCAGCAAAAGAAAAAAGAAATAGAATGTGCATTGCTTCCATGAACCAGTCAATTTGCAGTTACAGTTTACATCTATGTCTGTGGATGATTCACACATATTTTCTGCCCGGCAGCACAGAAGAACTATGTAATCAGCACAGTTTACAGATTAGTGTCACCAATTCAGTATATGACCAAATCTCTCCCCTTCTTTTCCTGAGATATGATGTTAAATAATGACCAGAAAAGTGTTTTTGCAGAACATCATGATGTCACAATGAAGGTGACCTCTTGAATATAAATGTCATCACTTCATCATTTTATCCTATTAGACATTCATGTGAAATTTTGTCATCATCAGCATATAAACTTTTGAGTTATTGTCACAGTGGTCACAGTGACCTTGACCTTTGACCACTTAATTCTACTCAGCTGATGCTTGCGTCCAAGTGAACGTTTGTGCGAAATTTAAGGAAACTCCTTCAAGACCCTCTTGAGAAATTGCATACACAAGAATAAGATGAACTCTTGAGATATTGCATACACAAGAATGAGATGAATGCAAGGTCACACTGACTTTGACCTCTGAATGCCAGATTCTTATCTGTTTAGCCCAAGCAAACGTTTGTGCCAAATCTGAAAAAAATCCCTGAAGGTACTCTTGATATATCGTGTTCACAAGAATGACACAGTTGAGTTAACATTGACCTTGACCTTTGACCACGAAATTCTAATCATTTCATTGTTGAGTCCAGGTGAACCTTTGTTCCAAATTTGAAAATAATTCCTTGAAGGTGTTCTTGAGGTATTGCATTCACAAGAATGAGACACACAAAGGCACAACGACTTTTACCTGTGATCAAGAAAATATAATAAGTTCATCGTTGATTCCAAGTAGTTGGTTGTGCCAAATTTTAGGAAATTCCCTGAAGGCATTCTTGAGATATCCCATTCACAAGAATGGCCAAAGCTCCAGCCAAAGCTACCACCAGTACGGTCGTGTAAAAAACAGTCCTTTAGACACATCGGACTCCTTCTTAAGGACATGATTGCAGTTATGATTTCCTCTCTTTTGTATATCACACTGACATTTAGTCTATAGCAGAGGAACTACAGATAACCAAGTCACAATTCTAAATAAATATACAGTATAATCAGATTTCTTATTTTGTGCTCAGAATTTTGACATAAATTAAGCGACCTCATGCTCAGACTTATGAACTCTGAGTTTGAGAGATTTAACATCTTAATATTTTTTTAAATGGCCCATTTTTTCTAAAGTAAATGTTCGTTTAAACCTTAGGAACCTGAGTAAAGTGGCTTGATTTCTTCCCATGGAAAGAAAGCGATGTGCAACTTAACTTAAAATGACCCAAAAAAACTGTGAGAAATTAATAAAAACTGGTTAAGAACAAAAACAGAAAATGACCAGGGAAAAAGTTCGAAAAAACATAATAATAATAATAGTAAATAAAAAAATAACATTATAATAGAAATGTGTACTGTTGCCTAATTTTAAATATATAATTATAAATATAAATTTAAAAAAATACATTTTCCCCAGTTATTTGATAATTTTCAAATTATTTTCTCTGTTTCTTTTTTTACAGCTAATTTTCAGGTCATTTTTCATAACCTTTTACAGATTTTTTTGTTTTCAAATTTGTGGGACATTTCACAACAAGCTGCTCATTGCCTTTTTGTTTTTTGTTTTTTTAAGAAATCAAACCAATGTGCTCACTTTTCAAAGGTTAAATACTTGTGAAAGACATCTGAATGCAGCACGAAAAAATGTCAATCCAGGTGTTAAAGGGTTAATGATGCACATAGTTCAATGTTGGAGATACAATGACAAATACAAACTGTCTTGAAATCCATTCTTAAATGCAAGCCTATTGCCAGTATGTTCCACCTCCACCTGCTCAGTGTGTGCTGTCAGTGAAGTGTGTGCAGTGGTACCGTGAATGGCTGTCCCCGGCGGAACGGCATCGCTCCGCCACGCTCCTCAGCGCCCCACTGCTCACTCTGCTTGGTGTTTCGAACCACACAGTTCTCGCTGAAACGTGGATTGTAATGTAGAGCAATGCCAGACAAATGGCTAAGATTCACAGCGAACCTGAGAGGAAACACAGAGGAAACAATAAGAACAACATGACACCGAGCGTCCTGCATGCATGCCTTCATATATTTAAGTTTGTAAAGATGAACTGCATCAGTTTTACAGATAAAGCTCAGGTTACCTGCCATGGGAACTACTAGTTCACTGCTGAAAACAGTTGTTTCATGGTTTCACTAGTTGTGCAGGAGCATTTTCAAGTCTGAGAGTGCTCCTGATGATAAGATGCATTTATTACACAAATCTGCATTACAAACTGGACTCTCAGTTTGAAATATTGTTATTTAACCAGTATGTTTAAAGCTTGATCCAAACTAGGGAATAAAAGTCAGATTGCCTCAACCTTTGCTGCTTCAGTTCTGACCATTATTTTATTATCTGTCTCTTGTGAGGCCCCAAACTTTTGGATGGATGGATGGATGGATACATTTTCCCTATTTTTTTTCCTACAAAGTTGCTCATTGCCTCCTTGAAAGGAATTGCACAAAGGTTTAAACAGTTTGTTGGGAGTTGTATGAAATGTACCGTAAATATGTATATATAATGTGCTTGATGAGCTATGCCATATCTTGAGGCACTCATATTTGTAGTTTTCTATTTCAATATCCATCTTGATTTAAGCAATATCACACCAGATTGAGAGATGTGCTGTATATCATCACGGCTGTGATTCGGCCGAAAATAATCACAGCCGTGATGATATACAGCACAACACAACCTTGAGTGTGATATTACTTTTATACAATAGTTCTACAAGCGTCTTTTATTTGTTATTAGTAACAAACGATAATAGATTATGATTTGTTTGTTTAAATTAATGAATTTTTTGGCTCCGATGACACAAATAGTTCCACAACCTCTGGATGTGATAGCTGTTGCCTAGCAACACATAAACTTTTTCCTGCACGCTGCTTGCTAATCTGTGTTAGCTCGGTCTTAATGTTCTGCACAGACCTGCTGTTTAGTACCATGAACATTTATCTCTGTTTTCAATGAAATCAGAGTCTGACAGACACTATGGCAGCTTGTGAGATTCAGATAAGTTAATCTGATCTGACAGTTCGTTGCTCCAGCGTGTTTCCGCTCTCAGAGTGATACATGCAGAGTTAAAAGTTAACGGTCCCAGTGATGTTGTACTACTACATCAGCACTCATGGAATGCCTCTTGACCAATCAAATTTCTTGGTCGTAACTAACTGTTGTATAAATACCATATATATACCGATATAATCTATTGAGAAACTCTTTATGAATAAAATCACCTAACAGGAGGGCACACATGTAGTAGAACTGCACACACCTTCTGTGAGTTTGAGAGTTTCTCTCTGTGGGCAGCTACTTCAGTAAAAGTGGAGAAACTGGCAACACTTGTTATTAGAATGAGGAAACAACTGCAAGCTGCTGTTTGGAGGACAAACCCTGCCACAGAAAAACTGAATCAAAGGCACGGTCCATAATTTAAGATCCACTCAGTCAGTCCTGACACGAAAAGAGTAGACTACATTTACCAGATACTGAGGTTAATGCAGAGAAAATACAGAACATCACCATGTCAGACAATCTTTATCCTACATGTTGTATCCACTTAAGCCTGGGTAGTATTTGATTTGTTTCATGACTCAGCATATTGAAGTTGCAGACAGTGGAAAGGTTCAAGAATTCACAGCACGTCATTTGATTATCTAGAGCAGGGGTATTCAACAAAAATTCAAAGGGGTCCAAACTCAGTGAAAGTATGATATCATATTAATGTATGATATATTTTACAGCCTGATTTTGAAAATCACATTTTGTGCTCAGAGTGGTATGAGTGTGGGCATTTGACGCTGCACAAAAAATACTGATGTCTAAAAATCAATGTTGCTGCTAATCATTGACATATACTAGGACGTGATGATAAAAAGAAAATCAACTTAACATGTAGTATATTGAAAATAATTCATTTTTTGCAATCAGTGTGTATTTATGTTGGTCTGTATTTTCTCAACTACTCTACAGACACAGTCCTTGGTCTTGAGGTGTAAATGTCATGTTGTTTTCTTTCAACAATGTTGGTTTCAGAGAAAATCCAGCAAAGATTGGTAAAGAAGTCAGACCTTGTGGCGTTTGGGTTAACAGTCCCCTGGATAGTGATGGTCCTGCCATGCTGAAGTCCACCACTAATGATGCTCTTATATGGAACAGCCTGTGCAGAGAAGGAAAAGTGAAAATTAATTATACAAATACAATCATAATCCATCCTTGTTTTAATCCAGTTAACTTAACGAATGGTATCGTTCATTTATAGATCAAAGATGAGAGCACTTTTGTTCATTTCTATGGTTATATGTCAATATTTTCAAATAAAACACATTTGAAAGTCGATCAAAGATCTACTTTAAGGCAGTGTGTAATGCTCAAGAGCTTGCTTCTGCAGGAATGCAACCTGAAATGTAGCATGTGCTGCTGATGCCCCCTCTTCAGGAAGTAGTAATATACTGCAAAACATCTTGGCTGGCTGCCTTGTGAAGAATCTTTTTTAGGGGGGAAGTGTGAAGCTACCAGTGTTTGTGATGGTCAAATAGCTTCATGAACCCCCTCCCCCCAACACTTTCAATTTCTGTAAGTTTCTGAAACTGGCATTCTCAAATGAACACACTTCATGCAATGATTGGTCAGCTGTGCAGAAGAGAGACAGGAGTCCGGGTTTTTCATTCCTGACACAACTATTTCTGTTCCCTTTTGTGTGATCAGCCGAGTGCAACACTATGAGAACTTTCAGGAGAGTTCCTCTGAAAATGTTTGCTATGTTTCCACATTTAAGCATTATCATGTCATGATGTCATGTTATCATGTCTCCTCTCGTTATGATGGCTTTTCACTCTATCCTCCAGTGTGGCCATCTCAAACCATATGCCCAATGTAGGGTTCTGTGTACCCGCCCTTATGGTCTTTAGTGACTCAAATCCATACCAGAAAAACAGACTCTAAGCAGGTTTTGATTATGTTGTGTGCTCAGTGATTAAGTAAATAAAAACATAATACACAGTATGTTTACTAAATACAGTGGATTTTTGAGTGGGAATGAATGAACACCTCATAATGCAGTGCACAGAGGAAATGAAGTGGCTCACATTGTGCTGATCGTTTAATCAAATTGTGGGTGGTGGTTACACAGCTCCAGACAGATAAACAGACATTTTACTGTCTCATTTTGGAGTCTAACTGCCACTCACTCTCATAGACTGTATATAAAGATGGACAGCGTGACAGCTCCCCCAAAGTGTAGCTTTTCAATCTGGATCGCCTCTTGGTGTCTGTCTGTAGTATAGGTCATAAAGCCTGCCCCTCCATGCTAGTGAATGGACATAGGTCAAACTAAAAACTCAAAGTACACGCCAAATGAATTTTTCCCAAGGATGGTTTCCGTCATTGAAGGTAGTTCTCATCACCCTGATGTTTGTTCAAGTGATCCGTTTTTATGATAAATTCGATTTTATTTGGTTTCTTGTCTTCATCTTGAGCAGATTCAGTACACTCTGTCAGACACTGATGCCAAGTTTAATAATATTTGGGGTCCTTTCATAGAACATATCAGGAGGAAGAGATCCCAATCTGTGAATTGATTGTCTTCCTCAGTTGAACTGTACTGTTTTTTGTATTCACACCCAGGAACTTTGCTATCCTAGCTTGCACGGGGCCTGCCTTGATCCCTTTTGGTACTGGTCTCTTTTATTTTCTTTGGTTTGACTGAGTGCTGGCAGTCTATTTTTATTTTTGCTAACTTTTGGTATTCTCTCTGTTGTATTTACTTGTTATAATGTTGGTTTGTTTTATTGAAGATTGTATAAATAAAATGTATTTTAAAAAAAGAGGTTTGGTTTTAATGAGTTAGTAAAGTATACAAAAGGGGACCATGATTGACAGCTATGACAGCCAATCCATGCGCTCGCATTCAATGGAACTGCTCATGATTGGTCGGACAGATGTTTTGGCGGGAACTCCCCCACAGCAGATATCACTACTGCGCACACTCTGACATCACCCTTGCAAGATAGCAGCACCCACATCCTCGATATTTTAACCTTACTTCATCATAGCGAGGGGAGGGGGCGTGTCATCCATATTTATTTACAGTCTATGCTTGCTCTCACTCTGACATCTGATGTGGCATGTATTGTATCCTTTCCTGTATGTTAAATATTTTGGATAACAATTGCTAAAGCAGCATATAATGACAATAACTATGTAGAGCTGTACAGAATTATGTGGTATAAATTTGGAACACAGCTGAAGAGTCAGCAGACAAGCTAATGAGCTTTTTTACTATATGTAGACTAAGCAGCAACCTCTGGAGCTGAAAAATGAAGCTAATATGGATGTGTGGAAAACTGCAGTTCCTCTAACGGGCCACTTGAGGCTGGCTCCAAAAGTGAGTCAAGCCCCATAGACCCCATGTTCAAAATACCCAATGTAACAAAAGAAATTAATATGTTTACAGCGTGGTAAAAAAATGGATGTGGTCTCTATAGTAAATTTCAACATTAATGACAGCTGTAGGGGAAGTAAAAAAAATTTTAATAACTCACGTTTATATCGAATACAGCTAATACCTAAGTTGGCTGTGGCTCAGAGGCAGAGTGGGTCGTACTCTTATCGGAAGGTCAGTGGTTCGATCCCTAGGTGTAAGCCCACAGACTGTCTAAAAAGATGGAAGACATGACAGCTCCCCAAAACTGAGGGCAAAAACATCTTGATCACTCCCGGGTGGCTGGCTGCAGTATTGGTCATAAACCCCGCCTCAAACTAAAAACTTAAAGTACAAGTCAAATAAATTTTTCCCAAAAATGGTTCTTGTCATTTTAGTTCAGCATTTGGTTGTATTAAAAAACCTTCTATAGAGTTGGATATTCAGTTTTTGCAGTTAGTGAAATAAATAGTCTTAAGCCTGTCAAAAATTAGTAGCATTATCATAGCTAACCGTGCACTGTGCTAACCAAGCTAGCAAGTGTCTTTCTTTCATTCTAAAATTCCAAGATGGCGACACCCAAAATGCAAAACTGGAAGCTTCAAAACAGTAAACAGTAACATAACTATGATATATGTAGTTTAAAATGGCTATGAAAATTAAGATGACTAACAAGCCAACCTAGAATAACAGTATACTTAAATGTCAGAATAAAATATTTTCTATTTTTGCCACATAAAAATGAATTTTCATTATCCATGGATTTAGAAATAAGACAAAAATAGCTCAAATCTAGACAAATGAAACCAAAACAATCTAGAAGCATAAGGTTTAAGTGAATAATGTATCTGTTTGTCTTGCAATTTGTGCTAACAGACCCCTAAACTTCACTACTACTGTTCTTGTTGCCCCAGAGCAGCTCTGCAAAATGTCCATCCTGCCTGATACTCACAGGCATTGCAGGAGGAAATCCAGGCTGTGCGGGGAATCCAGGCTGGGCTGGAAATCCAGGCTGAGGTGGAAATCCAGGCTGTGACGGAAACCCTGCAAAAGCAGGAAAGCCAGCCTGGGAGGGGTAGGCATGTGAAGGAAATGCAGGGTGAGCAGGAAATGCCGGCTGTCCAAGAAAGTGAAGACAAAACAAAAACAGTTTAATCTACTTTATCCTTATGTTATACTGTTCACATGTTGATTTATTTATTAAGTTTGGGGTTATTTGTAATGAGAGCATTGATGTCAAGTACAAAACACAATGGATATCATACATAATTCTGGTAGCATACTCACCATAGAGTTCTGGAAGGCAATAGAGGAAATTTCTACTTTCCCGCCTATTGAGATGGTGTCCACCTGGTGAAAGGGGATACGGTGTCTGTACTCCATGAAGTGGTTACCATTGACGTTCAGCTGGAGAGAGAAAATATATAGTTTTATTTTTTATTTGTGTCTAATTTTGTGTCTAACGGAAAAATATTTCTGCATGAGCATATTTTTTTATCTGCCTATTTAAAAAAAGAAATCTAAAACAGAATATTAAATGTGTGTTGAAAATATATTTATGTACTTTTTAAATAATTTTTTAAAGACACAGTATTTGTTGGTGTAGTGAAATAAAATCTTCCTGAATTTAATTTCTATCTTAATTTCTTCTGTGTAAATCTGCCAGAATATTAGCTGTCATTAGTTTTGTTCCTACAGACCTGGTAGGAGTCCCTCGAGACTGTGATGTAGAGGCTGAAGGGCGAGCCAGCAGGGAATGGCGAGTTGTGCTTCCTCTCTTCAGTGCCCCAGCTACTGTGCTGAAAGGTGTTGGTAACCACATAACCAGGGCGGCTGTCATAGCGTGGGTTGATGTGGAGAGCGATGTCCGCATTGGTCCTGGAACCACACTGCAAATTCACATGGAACCTGGAAATAAACACAAATCATTTGATGGTGTACAAGAAACTGTCTTCGTCCTACTTTTTATGAAAGGAATTGTGTATAAAAGCCCAAAATATGGCTTTTTGCTGCGAGTTACAAAATAATGAATCGACCCAAACAATCTTAAGGTACCCTAAAAAGATCTGACCACTGATGTCACTATGGAGCAATGTTTTGATGCATCCCTGTAATTTTGTTTATTATGGTCTATATAATGAAAGCATGTATGTTGGTTGTTCATTTGCAACTAAAGACCATATGATACTGTCAAAACTTCCAGAACAAGTGAGTAGATGACTTTAGATTGACTTGTCAGCAGAGTTGCAAATGTTTCGGGGGGAAGCAAATTTATTCAACATGTATAACGTGTTTTAAGGACACACACAACGGGCCTCATACAACAACATTCTCTACAATTTATCTTATATCTTTTCTTTAATTAAAAAATATAAGAGAAGTCAACTCCAGATGCACCAAACATTCTTAACCACCAAATTATAAGGGCAACTTTTGTGCCATGTGCAACGACTCCATGACACCAAAAAAGGCTGTAAGAAGAACTTTTGCAGTAGTGAAACTGATTTCTGTTAAATAAACTTAAACAAAATAAATTTCAGGAAGATGCATTTAAATATTAACAGAAAAGTACACATGCAAAAGATTTAAATAAAATTTACTAAAAAACTCATTAAATATTCAAAAGAAAAAGCAGCATTGCCTTTTACATACAGTATGAATGAGATCTGGAACCATGAAATGTTTTTGGGGGTTTTTTTGCATGAAAAATGACTAACACAGAAGAAATTGTTGCGAACTAATTTTCTAATAAATAGGGATGCATGAAAATTAGCAGCCCGATAATGGGACTTATGATGTCATACCGATAATTCCAATAATACAATATTTGGCCAATAAATAGAAACGATAATAATAAGCATAAATTACTTTGAATTCGCCCCTGTCAGTACCCTATCCGTTCCCCACTTGCACAAGCAGTCCGCCATCTTGGACAGCTCCAGCTTCACTTTGACAAACAGGTGTTTTATCATGTTTAATACCCTGCCAGATCCGATGTACACATGCGTAGTCAAACTAACTACTTCTGCAGAGATAGACTAAGACCTATGGACATCAGACCCCTGGCTTGTTCAAACATTGTACTATTCTTTTGTGTATTTTGCATGAATATTATTGTTACACCTCTTTGGTGTAAATAAAGTTTTAAAAAAAAAGGGAACTTGTCAGTTGCGGAGTCACAGAGACAGAGGAAGAAGACTGAAATGTAGACTATGTTCTATTTATGTGTTTATAAATATAGTCCAGTTTATAACTGATTTAAAGTTATTTCAGTTGTTTCAAATACATAATAAAGAGTAAGCTACCTGTCTAATACAGGCAATTCATTTTGTTCTCTAAAATGTCTAAATTGAGTAAAAAATAATCCAAATTAGCCCAACAGTTAGAATATGCAGAGTTCTGGTTTAAACCATACATTTTGAAAATATCAGAAATTGATTCAGTATCCTCAATAACCTCCAAAAGCACCCAGAAAATGCCAAATTGGCCAAGCAGTTGCTGCTGTACTGTCAATATATAAAATAAATATAATATCAATAAGTTATTAATTGTATATATCATTATAATCAATTCTTATTATCAAATAATTGCTGTGAAACTCCTCATTTGCAAACATCTTTTTAATCACAAGTTGTTTTCATTGATCAATAATCAGTTATATTCTATGCACATTTTGCTTTTCATACTCTTCATTTTTTCCTGAGACAAGCTCTCTTAGTATGGACACCGTTTTTCAAGCATAATTGCTCTCCCCATAAATATTCACGGTTTGGAGGCACGGATCAGGTACTGATGCACCTGTTTGTCAAAGTGAGGCTGCCATAGGGAGCTTTCCAAGATGGTGGACTGCTTGCGCATGCGGGGAACAGATCGAGCAGGGGGAACGGATCGCATAGTGACGGCCCGTTTGCCATGGTTTCACTCCACCAGTACTACACACACTGCATTATGCTGCATGTGACATCAAACTTCTGCACCTGTCAGATCAGTCCAAAACATGTCATCACAGTCAGCAGCAGGGTTTCCCCCATTGTTTCTTTTTCTTTCTTTTTTTTTTTTAACTCTTTCCCCGCCATTGATGAGATTTTCCGTCGACCTGTGTTTTCACTGTAGTGTAGGGGACACTGTTACGGATGTTATGCTATCAAACAACATTTCCACGTCCAAAAAACAAACGAACAAGACGTTCTGAGGTCCCAGGGTGATGGGAGGAGACGACTACTAACGTGCAAACTTTATTGCTATTTAGCAGCTTTTCGGACTCTCCCAGCAGCATTGTTTTTTTAAAAAAATTTAGAAACATTTAGCGACTTATTTAGATCAACAGGGAACAAGGATGAAATATACTGTCATTTATTACCATGCTCACTGCTCACAGTAACCGCTGTAACACCACAGTAACACCGCTGTTAGTGGGCGTCAGGCCAGTGTCTCCCCCCTCCCTCCTACTGCTCCGTGTGTGTGTTATGGTGATATGACGAGAGGACACACTGCTTGCGGTGTGAATTCAGGTGTAGTGTGTTTCCAGCTCAGTTATGTTTACAGAATAAACTGATATCTGATGTTTGATTCCTTCCAACAACAAGCAGAAGAACATGCAAATATGCAGAGATCACAACAAAGGAGTTAGGCCTACTTAAAGACTGTTTTGTAGCTGTGGTGCTTCCTGACATTTTGGGGAATGTTCCACTCTATAGTTCTACTATAACTCAAACAGAATATTATTTTTGGCATTATTTTTGTTCAATTGAGGTTGACATAAGAAAATAAGAGGGAGAAAAACAACAACAAAAAATATAGAAATGAAATTGATTTTGCTCTTGAAAATGACTTTCCTTTACAAAAATGCGATTTTCCCATCTTTCTGTCTAAAATGTTGTTTTTATTCTGAAAATGCACTAATTAAATTCATCTGTATTCACTACATCTCAGCCTTTCATACCCTCAGGTAATGAAAAACAAACAAAAGGAAATTATCGGTTCTTATCGGCCATGAGAATCTGTAAATTATCGGTTTATCTGTATTGGTCGAAATAATCATTACTGTGCATAATAAATCAACCAACTGTTATATATATATTTTATTTGTGTGCAAAAATCTTAATTTGTAAAGTAGTTATCTAATAAAAGTAGTGGCGTAAAAAAGTACATTATTTATCTCTGAAGTGTAGTGGGGTAGAAGTGAAAAGTGGTACGAGACAAAGATAATCAAGTAACCTCAGATTTGTACTTAAGCACAGTACTTGAGCAAATGCACTTGATTACAGTTCAGCTCTGGACTGCAGAGGGATGATCAGTAAATGAAATTACAGTAATTGGGATCAACAGACTGAGTATAGCAGAATCCATTTACCCCTGAAATTTAATAATCAAGTCATTCTAATTCATCTAAAACATTATTTAAATTTGATTATATAAATTAATTAAAATTAGTGCATTTTGAAAATGTTTTTCTCTTATCTTGATACAAGTACTCTGGACCACTCATAAAATGTTCTCTACCTAGGAGAAAAGTAAAAATAAGAAAACATTGGTTAATCCCAAAAATCAATGGTTACTAACAAAATAAGAACAAATCCTGGATACGATATATAGTTTCTTGCATGAGGCCCAATGTGTTTTGATGAGAACCAATAAATGTTAGCCACCTATAACATAGTTTACAAGAAAACTTAGGATTCTGTAAATGTGTAATAAACTTACATTCATTACAAAACCACAATGAAATTAAAATTACTACCAAAGGACTTTATTTTGTAAAAAAAAAAAAAAAAAAAAGGTCTCAACTGAAAATGAATGGAATTCATTGTGCACAATGTGTCTTAATATTAAATAAACACCTAAACAAGTCAGAATGAAATGAAATTATTAACAACATAAACATAAAGGCATGTATTTTACCCACTGTGAGACCAGAGACACACAACCCCTACCTGAAAGGGAACTACGTCCATTTTTTAAATTTCATATATGTTATTCCTATGGTCTAAGACTAAAAAAATCAACAAACTCTCTCACAAATCCAAAAACTAGAGTGCTAAAACTCTAATTTATGATGTCATTGGGTACAAAGACAGGAGCTGCTTCATAGACAGTGAACTGATAAGGATGTTATAAATCAGGCCGAATCAGTTGGCGGACTACAGGCCAAATCCAGCCCAGAAACCCGTTCTGAGTAGCCCAGCATACATATATCTGATATACCACTATGATAAAATACATAAACTACAGTGATAGAGAGACATCCATTTCTCCTCAGTTGCTTTTCCTGAGGTTTCTACCAATGGATACTTGATTTTAACCCTTTGAAACCTGGGGCAATGTTACTTTTCATGTGCTGCTTTCTAATGCCTTTCACAAGTATTTAACCCTTTGAACCCTGAGCAAATTGATGCAATTTCTTGAGAAATAGGCTACAACGGACTTGCCAATAAATGTTTAACAAATTGCAAGACATTAGCAGATTTAAAAAATCCAAGGAGAAAAAGAAAAATTATATATAGGAAAAGCTATATTCATAGTTATCACAATTACATATTACAACTTATGTTACAAAATTATTAGAATTTTTAAAGGACTTTTCCCAGGTAATTTCCTTGGTTTTTTTTTAAATTTGTTTTGTTTTGTTTTCTTTTAACTATTTTTTTAAACTAATCTGTAAACTTGGCATTTTCTGTAAACTAATAAGTTTTCTTGTACTTTTGATTGTTTCTTGCTCATTTTGGGGTCATTTCTTCTTAAGCTGCTCATTGCCTTCTTCCCATGTTTTTGAAAGAAATCAAGCTAATTTGCACAGGTTTTAAAGGGTTGAGGGGTGTAAGAAATCTTTAAAAAATATACAGTACAGCTGTATCAGAAATATTTCTCTTAATAATTATTTTTCTGGCAGATAAATGAGTGGGTTTTTTGTTTGTTTTTCTTATTTTTTTTTTAGGAAATGTTACATTTTGTAGGTGACTGCCACCAAACATTAGGACTAAGAACAGAGAGATGAAATGATGGAGAGCAGTCTGACCTGTCTGCTCCAGGCAGGACTCGACCACTAACGCTGATGGACTTCCCCTCCTGCAGGCCGCCATGGATGGATCCAGTGAAGGGGATTCTCTACAAACAGCATGTCATAACAGATTAATAGCTGATTTTAATTCTAACCAATAATATACTTAAATATATTTTAATATAATAACTGATATTAATATATTAACTGATAAAATACTTAAATATTTATACTAACTGATAATAAATGGATAGTGTGGGGCGCCCTGGGCTCTAAAGGCAATGTCCTCGCCACAGCGGGGTTGCTTCTTAGCCCTTTGCTGCATGTCATCCTCTCTCCCTCTCCCTCTCTCTCTCTCTCTCTCTCTCTCTCTCTCTCTCGCTCTCTCAGGGGGGGATTAGAGATTGTTTTGGTGCATTAATCAAAGTTGTAGTATTAAAAATGACTATTTAAAATAATATAGCCTAAAATATAGCAAGATATAAAATATGTAATATTAATATTTCATAAAAAAAGAGGGGGAGTGTGGGAAATAGAGCATAGATAAATAGGCTACAAGATAAAAAATAATCTGAAGTAGAATCATGAGTGCTTCAAGTAAAAATGAGCGCTGAAGTCTTTAAAACACACTTGGGGTTGTGAGAAAATCCTAAGTATCAAACCATTAAAAACTAAGGTTTTAGGTCTGGTTTAGAGAAGGGGAAACACATATCAACGGGGAAACGATCTTCAACACGACTTCTCTCGAACACTACACTGAAAACAAAATGTTAATCTGTGTGAAAGCTGCTGCATGTTTCCTCCTCTCAGGTGTCTGTCAGTGCCACAGACAGAATCAGGAAGCAGCAGAAGACTGTCTTGTAAAATAACGGCCCGCACACTGCTCCTCAGTATTACGGAATGATTATTAAAAGGTAAACAAGTGAACAAGTGAAGGACGTACTATTAACACGAATTAGTACTATTATTCATATACCTAAAATCCAATCAAACAGCAGCTCCCGGTGATGCGTAAAAGTTCGCGCGGCTCCTCTAAGTCCTGTGAGTAGGCTAACGGACCTGAAATAACACCGTAAAGGACGAGCAGCCCTCATACCAACCATCATAACTATTCCCAGGAAAACAATGACAAGGAAAGACTTACTGGGTTATAAAAAGGTGACTGCTGATTAAGAGCCATTGTCCGTGACAGAATAACGCAGGTTTGCGGAGCTGCAGGGAGTGCGTTTAAGACTCTGATGCAAAATGGGAGACTTTCACAAGGTTTTACTCCACACTTAGGTTTCGATTTCCCTGCAGTAGGCGGCGTTAAAATAACCACAGTCCTGTCGAGAAGCCCCTGGGTACATAGTCCTATCAGTACACTTTATTACACAAGAGAAACGATACTGACTGTTCTGCATTATTAGCGTCAAACACTACAACGATCTTTTTTAATTAGTCTTATGTTGCTAAATAATGTTAATTATAGGAGGAGGAATGTGGTTTCGTTTCTTGACTCATTATAATTTGACAGAAACAACTGCTGCGTTAATGTGTCCTGTGGCCCAAATATGAACAAGAAAGTAGTTTTGTTTTGTTTGGTTTTTTTTTTAAAAAAAAGTAGAAAAAAAGTAGAATGAAAATAACAATAGGAAAAAATACAAAAAAGTATAATAATGATAATAAAAACAAGGAAGTGTTAAGAATTTAGTTGAACATGTGAAATTTAATCTATAAATCAATAGGCTATGAAATGCTTTCAAAATATATGCAATATAAGCTGTAAGCTTTGACTGAGGATAAAACATATTTTGTACTGTTTGAAACAAGCAATCAATTAATTGAATGTTCATTTTACCAATTAATCGATTAAGGAAAGTGCTTATTTTTTGCAAGCCTAATATGTATAAATTTTTGTCACATAACATAATCTAATATATCTAATAATATATTTATTATTATAAGTATTTTTCTTTTTTCTTTTTTTTTGCCCTTTCCCCTGTCCCCCTTTTTAAAAACTAATTTTCCAGTCATTTTCTTTTACTAATTTTTCATAATTTGTGGGACATTTCTTGCTAAGTTGCCATCTTCCCCCACTTTTTTATTTTTATTATTGAGAAATCAAACTAATGTGCTCAGGTTTCAAAGGGTTAAAGTAAGTGAGTGTAATCAGGAGTTGAACAGTACTGATAATATTAAAAGGAAAATAACCCTATGCAGAAAATCCTTTAAAAAAAGAGCAAACAAACAAATACAACAGCCCCAAAACTCAATTTAAAAAAAAAAAAATAGAAAATGGCTTAAATGTTTATGAAAAATAGTGGCTCGTTAATTTTCTGTCAGTCAGCCAATTGATGATTTGACTAATCATGGCAGCTGGACTATAAACTTCTGGGTCAACTAATTTATATGTAAACATCACATTTTACAAATCTTAATTGGTAAAGTAATGATAGTAATTTAAGTTATTGGAGAAATGAAGTGAAGTAAAAAGGTTAATATTTCTGTAGTAGTAAATGTAGTGAAGTAGGAGTATAATGTGGCATGAAAAGAGTAGACTTAAGTAAAGTACAAGTACCTCAATTTCATACTTAAGTGCAAATAAATGTAGTACTACATTCCACCACTGTCCACAAATTCATCATTCCAGATGCATTCCACCTGTGAACCGAGACAGAAGCTTTACAGAACCATACTCATGTTTTTGCATGTCTGTACTGTTTAACTCAACCCAGACTGTACTGGAGGATCCTTTACACCAGTTTAAGTTGCCAATGTGCATTTATATTCCTTACTATATTTAAAGTTTTATTTAACCCTTTGGAATCTGGATTGACACCACTTTTCTTGTGTTGCATTGCACTTGGTAGAAAAATGAAAAAGAAAAGAAAGGTACTGAAAATTGTAGAAAAATTAGAAGATTTAGAAAAACATTTTTTTTTGAAAGGCTAGGAAAAAATTCCAAAGAACCATATTTACAGTTACCATAATTTAAAAATCTAATATAGGACCTAATTTTAAGTAATTTAGGTAATTTCCTTTTTGTTTGTTTGGGGTTTTTTGGTTATCTGTTTTGGTCGCCCCCTAATTTTTTAAGTTTTTATTTTATTTATTTTTTTAAATTGCTTCTAATTGCTTGTTGCCCTCTCCTCATCTTTTTGAAACAATTCAAGCCAATTTGCCCAGGTTTCAAGGGTTAAAGGTACATGGAATGCGAAATCATACATTTGTAACTGCTGCTATGCTGCTTTTCCCTTTCATTGTATCATCTTTATTCTCTATGCAAGCAAGCTTTTATAGACAGAAAGATGTCCAAATGTGGCTTTTCCTGGGTTAGTCTGATTAGCTTATGTAACAGTTATTACAGGCAAGACCTGTCCATTGGGCATGCCATAAATATCAAGGAAGTTATGTTTAGTGATAAGGAAAACAAAAGTTTGTAAGCAGCACAAATCGAGCCATAAAAAACAGACTGAGCTGGTAAATTACAGTGCAGGATATGGTTCAGTATGGGGTGTAACCAAAAAACCTTGGAGACCTAAGAAAATTGGCTTCTTCTTTTTTTTTTAAACATGGTAAGAAGGCAATAAGCAACGTAAGAAATAGCCCAAAAATTTGAAAAAAAAAAGATTAACCTACAAGAAAATTACCTGAAAGTTAGCACACACAGAAAAAATCCGCAAAGTTAAAAACAAAAACAAAATTGAATTACCTGGAAAAAAGGTGCTTGAAAAGTTACAATAATCATGTTGATAATTGGGATTATGCTTAATTATAATTCATTTATGATTCTGATCATTACAACTATAGTTTTCTGGACATTTTCCCCTATGCTTGAAAAAAAATTCTAAATTGACTAATGTCCTTTAATTGCAGGACATTTCTTGGCAAGTTGTTTATTGCCTTTTATTCCCTTTTTTTCCAAAAGAATTCAAACCAAAATTTCTTAGTGCTAAAAGGTTTAAATGTCTGTGAAAGGAGTCTGAACATAACATAAGTTAAGAGATGTTGCTCCAGGTTTCAAAGTGGAGCTAAGCTAATGGAGCTAAGCAGCAAACCTTTCTACTTTAGTGAAGCATTTTGGGTGGATGTGTCATTATATGACCTTGTCTCTTTTCTGATGGACAGATTGTTAGGGTGTGCTACCAGCAGGTTCACACTTCATCGTTCTGAAAACAAATACAGTATTCAGTCAATTGTCATTGCGGTCTTCTGCAGCATAGACTGGAACATTCTGCAAAAAACACCAAAACCAATCCATTTAATCTCCAATTCAGCTTTCAAAAACTCTACATGCATGTTTCCTGACCCACTGAAATACTCCCTAACCCTTATCTGTCTGCTGCAGATTCTTGTCCCGTGTTTACTCTTGTTGCTGCTATTTGTTTGTTTGTCTTTTTGTCCTTTTGCTACCTTTGTCCTGATTTCATAAACATAAATGAAAATCAGTGAATCCATGAAAGCTCACTGCAGGCTACACACTGCTGGCCCAAAGCCCTGCAACATCCTGCCTGTTTCCACTGGAATCCTGGAATGACTCATCCTGGAGACATTTTCATGACTGGCTGTAAAACAAAGGAAAAAAAAATGTCGGGGCTTGTCAAGAAACACACAAGAAAAAAAAGTAAAACAGACAGAAGTGCATGACTTCAGGCATGACAGTGGCTGATCATATGTGAGTCTAAAGTTAGTTTGAATAGATGTTTCTGGTCAGGAGACCACATGACTTCAGGAAAGGAAGTGAATGATCTGAGCTGAGCATGGTTGGCTGTGAGAGATTATCTACTTCAGTATGAACTTTGGAAACAAACAAAACCACATTTATCGAAAACACTGCAGCCAGTGTCTGACAAAGGATACTATGTATTCAAATTTTTTGGGTGATAACAGAAAACAGCTACTTCAGATTATGTTTAAATAGGTAACCAAGTTTAACCCTTTGAAACCTGAGCAATATGGCTTGTTTTTTTTTTAATTGTGGGGAAAAGGCAATGATCAACTTAACAAAAAGGATTTTAAGTGTGAGAAAATTATCTGAAAATAAACAATAGAAAGGCAAAGTTAAGGGAAAATGCTAAAAAAAAGAAAAAAAAATTAAATGTGTGTGTGTGTGTGTGTGTGTGTGAATATATAAACATAATTGTAACATAGTTTTAAATTATATAATTATAATAATTAAAAAAACAAAAAACAAGGGTTTACTTGACATACTGTAAGGTTAGTGACCAGTAATAGTCCTCCTCTGTCCCTCAGCAAATGAGTTACAGTGGTTTTATTGGGGAAGTTGATGAATGACCATACACATGCCTCACAGAAGCTGAGTGGTTTTACTGAAGAGAATGGTAACATGACTGCAGATAAGATACGATACAGCCATATGTATGTCATGTAGCCTCTGTCTGTGTGTGTGTGTGTGTGTGTGTGTGTGTGTGTGTGTGTGTCATCCATTCACCAGGTCAATGACTGTCAAAAGTCAAGACAAGGAGTTTAGAGTTTGTAAGACTTGTCTTTTCTGCGGCAGTTCTCATGTGTCCTGAGTGAAAAAGGCAAAGTGTTAACAGAGAGTACACACAGCAGACCTTATCTCTGTTTTAAATACTTCTGCTAAATGAACACAGCCCTCCTCACACCTTTCTGTTCCTCTTAAGTTACTGAAGTTCCTCTTCTCTTCTCATTTGTTTCACAACATCATGTGACACACTGTATGTTTTGTATTAGGGGCTGACCAATATGGTTTCTTCAGGATAACCTATATTTGGTACTATTATAAGAATCATTTGCAGTAAAAATGAAAATCTGTTGTCAAAAATTCTTATTTGTTTTGACACCATAATTAAAAATGCTTGACCATGAAGCCTGTGTCACTGTCTAATTCCCTGGTTTATCTTCGACATGTATGACCCTGGTGAGAGCTCCAGTCACATGACTTGTACTTGAGTCAGTCTCAAGTTAAAAATTTGCTGACTTGAGGCCCCTTTAGACAAGAATGGCCCTAAAACCAGAAAAGTGCAGTGAGTATAAACAAACAAGAAGATAGTGGCTGATGCTGGAGAAGCATTAATAAACTCAGTCAGCGGCACAAACACAGCTTGGTACTCTGCCATTGCTGTTATTGTTGTCCTCCTACTCACGCATGGCTATTTGTCTTAAAGGTAGTGCGCATGTGCAAAGCGCAGCAGTGACTTCACCGTTCTCACAGGATCCACGCATTGCCAGTTTACACGGCAACAGAAGGCGGTGGCATTTTCGAAAGAATACACTCTGGAACTTGTTTTCAAAACGTTGTATTTTCTGGCCCCAAAATGCTGTTGTCATGTAAATCAAAGGCCAAACAGCAACAAAAATTTAACGTTTCATGCAAGAACCTTTGCCGTGCAAATGGCCCTTTAGACTCGACTTGACAAAAATCAAAAAAAGACTTGTTCGACTTGGACTTTAACACCACTGACTTCTGGCTTCACTTGAGCTTTTTGACTTGAAAATACTTAAAACCTCTTCTAGGCCAACAGCGTAAAAAGTATGCTATTTGATATATATCAAGGAAGTTATGTTTAGTGATGAGGAAAACAAAAGTTTGTAAGCAGCACGAATTGACTAGACACTGGACTTGTTCATTTTGACATGGGACTTGACTCAGACTTTCCTGTCTTGTCTTGGGACTTGACTTGGGACTTAAGTAAAAAAAAAATTGAGACTTAGGGGTTTTTACATGGCAACGGTTCTTGCATGAAACATTAAACTTTTGTTGCAGTTTGGCCTTTCGTTCACACGACAACTGTGTTTTGGGGGCCTGAAAACGCAAACTTCTGAAACTGGATTCCAGAGTGTAATTTTTTTTTAAAACGCCACCCTGTCTGTCACCATGTAAACTGAAAATGCACGCATCCTGTGAGAATGGTGACGTCATGGCTGCACTTTGTGCATTGTGTTTCAGACAAATAGCCATGTGCGAGTAGGAGGACAACAATAACAATGTTGGACTATCGAGCTGTATTTGTGTTGCTGACTCCACTGAGTTTATTAACACTGTCGGTTATCATGTGTGTGTTTATCATCGTATTCTTTTCACCGCTCTGTAGAAGAAAGCCTTTATGTGCAGGCAGGTTGTGTTCTTCTATGGTGCGTAATTACGAAATGACAACGCCAACTACTGGCCTGGCATTCACACTATAGTGTTATCTGCTGTTTTTGCAGATCAGTGTGCACAAGGATCGTTTTTACCATGTTTATATGAATAAACATTTTTTTAAAACGCAAATGAAAGACTTTTCTGTTTTTAGTGGGACTGTTACCATCTAAATGTGGCCTTACTTGTGACTTGCAAAACAATGACTTGGTCCCACCTCTGTATGAACTACAACACAGCCTGAAGTCTCTTACAAACAGTATTAGGGGATGGCTGTCTCACACACAGGGTTAAATGTGCACTGGCTCGTCATTGTTATACACGTCCAGTGTACAAAACATCTGTCATCACTGCGATGCATTTTTACAAACTATGATCATCTGGTCACATCCCTTGCTCGCGTCTGATACTGTCTCATGCCCTCTTCTTCTGTTTGCAGTTCTCATTTTCATCCAACTGAAGTTACACTCAGTAACTAGTAATGGTAGAATGTTACCCGTGAACACACTGGGAGGAGAATTTAGGTGTTTTCGTATCAATCTGTTATGGACTGGCTAAAGTTGAAACTGACAACCACTCTTGCATTATACAATTATACATTTGAGCCAATGTGTCAGATGAAGAGTTCATTCTGTTGGCTGTGTGAGGCTGTACTAAGGATCATTAGCTGCTAAACATGAACATGTTAACACTGAGTGGGTGTGTGGGCCAATCGTGTTATTCCTGATGTTGAAAGTCTATAAAATTTGTTGTCAGCTCTATACACGAATCCGGGAAAGTACCGGAAGTAAACAAGTCGCCATTACAGCTGTGGCATCGCCCTCCTGCATGTGTTTAAATGCAAGCTGTACTGACAAGTCTACAATTTTTTACTTTTATCTTTATTTTCTATGTAAAAAATACTTTGGAGTTTGGAAAAAAAAACCTTTGCAGTTATCAGCTGCTCCAACAGCAGTGGCAAACTTCAACTTTGAAAAAAATCTAATTGCAAAATACACACACCTTTACTTGATGAAGAGTGCTCCTGTCAGAGACATAGAGTTTGCACAGATTTCCGAGATGAGGAGAAGACCAAGATGTTCACCACAAGTGGATCAAGAGTATTAACAGAAAGGACTTACCTATAAAACCTGAATTCTGTGGTGGTTTGGATTTTGTCTGTATTTTTGTATTTTTTTCTGGATTTTTTGGGCTGTGTTTTCTGCTGTGTGTGTGCTTTCAGAGGTAGTGGGCATGGCTTCCTGGTGCTGGAGCTCTGCATGCACTCCTGCTGCTCATTCTATTAATCAAATGCAGCACAAAAACCCTGGACAGACACTTCCATGCTGCCAGATTGTTTCTGCATCTCACAATGGGACTATCAGCTCCTCTCCAGTGAAGTTTTCTGTGAACAAACTGCCATAATCATTCCTCTGTGTTGTTTGGGTTCATGAAAATTTGTTTTTTTTTGCCTTTATTTCCAGTGCCTCATTCCTCCGAGTTCCAGCGCCTCAGCCACAAGCCACCCAGCCTCTCACCACCTGTGCCTTTACTCCAGCCTCCCACCACCTCAGACTCACTGCAATTTACCTGCTTCATCACCTGCAAACTCTACAATAAATTCATTTTTACCCCTTTTATCCCATTGTCTGCTGGTCTTGCTCTTGGGTCCATTTTAAAACCACAGTTAATCATTATTGAATTCGTATTTTTAAATTTATACTAATGTAACTGGTCTGTAATGATTAAATGCAACTCCTTAGCTAACGTTAGCAAACACAGTTACTATAATAAAGTTAAATTATAGCACTTCATCACTTGATTATATGTAATATGTAAACTTGAATAACCTTAAGATCGCCATCCATATAAAGTACCGTCATCAGTAACTGGGGGCCACTGCCTAACATCATCAATCCAAGAAGGAAGCAGTCCAATGCCACCGAAGTAATGGTGGTAACACTAATTGTTTGCTGGGTTCATCTATATTTTAAAAAACTTTTTTTAAATTGTTAGTCTTCTCTTGCAAATTAGTGAACCAATCAGATTTTAGCTTTCACGTCATTGACAATACCAAACAACCGCATAGAGCTTAAATTGGACCACAAAATGTTAACATGCCTGTTCCCAGGCAAGACGAGATATATAATCCCTCCTGTGTGTGGGCTACTGGACTGACACAGTGATGAAAATCACGTATGATCAATTCAGTTTTGTTCAGAATCTTGAAATAATTGTATTGTTGTAGTTGTTGGTATGAACGAACAAATGTCCATCAGTCGGTCATCCTCAGATGAGCCCTCCATTAGTGTCTCCAGTCATCTGGATCCCCCATACATCTGGCTAAGCTCATCAATGCTTTCTGCTTCTGCATCTGTCTGTAGGACATCCTCATATGTTGATGTGGGATGTCCTTGTGAACTATATCCATGTGTTGGCTCCCACAGCACCAGTTTGCTGGCTTGGAGCTTCCGCCAGGACCATTCTTCTCGCTCAACCTTGGCAGATCTCCATAGAGAGTCTTGATGGGGATGTGCACGCCCTGGTTGATGTTCAGCATGGCACGTAGCATTCTGACTCTGAAGCCCACCCTGCAGAAGTCCCTGGATGGATGTCAGAATGCTAAGTGCCATGCTAAACATCCATCCAGAGACTTCTGCAGGGTGGGCTTCAGAGTCAAGCATTCACAACTGTAAAGGAGAACAGACTCTATGGTCACAGAGAAGAAGTTTCATATATTAGGACATGTTGGACTTTCACACACTGGCAATGCTGTTCATAGCCTTCAGTGCTAGAGTCTTCCACTCCTTAATGTGATGCTCAGTTGAGTTGATCCAGGAGCCAAGGTATTGAAATCATTGACTTCTTTCAGAGCAGTACCTCCTGATGTCCTCAGAGGTGGATGGTCCAGGAGGATGTTGCAGGTAATGACCTTGGTTTTCTTGGCATTTAGCTTGAGACCAACCTTGGCACATTCTGTCTCCACTCGAGCCAAAAGCTCCTGTGCTTGCTTCAGTCAGATAGCAGGCTGATATCATCTGCATAGTACAGGTCTGTTAGGACTACTGCAGGAAGTTGTGTGGACCTCCTTGGTGTTAAAGCGAGGCCAAGTTCCTGCTCTCGTCCACTGCTGGCCTGCCTGAGTGCATGGTCCAGGACTATAATGAAGGATAGGTATGAGAAAGTTGGTTTGTCTTCTCTGTCCAACTGAAGACTGGAACACTGGTATGTTTTCCTTTATAAGGCCATTTTACAGGAACTGCCCTCGAACTGACTAATAAGGCTGTCAGTAGTCGCAGCCTTCAGTCACATGGACAACTTTTGTACGTCGTTCCTTGAGCCCGCACCATCTTTGGGGAAAGTGCTTTTAGTGTTTTTGCTCCGTCATCTTGGTGTCAGCTGCAGAGCAACCTTAAAGTGGGCTCAAGCCGATGATGTCCTTCTATAGTGTGTCAATACAAAGTTACACTGTCAACTACTAGCCTTGCATGCATAGTAAAGTTTTTTTTACGGTTGTTTTTGTGGATCTGTGTACAAGACGATTGTTTTCACAGCGTTATCATATGAACGCACATTTTTTTTTAAAGACGCAAAGGGCAAAAAGTTTTTAGTGGGGCCGTTCTCATCTAAGCATGGCCTAAGATGTTTTGTCATTATGCACATATTAGCATGCTAAGGTTAGCATTTAGCTCAAAATACCACTATGTTAACATGTAGCATCACAGAGCTCTTAGTATGTAGATTTATTCTTTTATGAATAAAAAAACTCAACAGCTCCTGTCATTACATCTTGAACAAAATTGTTGTCTTTTTTGTTTTGCTTTTATATGTAGACCGTGCATCAAGTAAACATTAATTTTAATAACAAAAAGGAGCACAGCGAGTCACTGGAGATCAGCTTTAATATCTTCAGTTTGTCAGACCAGAAGCTCACAAAGCTCACAACACATCCTGTACAAAAGTACTCTACAGATTAAACCTCAACTCTCAAAACAAGACAGAAAAGAAACAAAACACCAGTCCACCAACAACAGTTTACAGTGTCTATCTATACAAACGTGACTGAAGTACCAATTCAAATACTCTAAAACTGAAACCCTTGTACAAACACAGTATATTTAATAAATCCTCCAGCACTGTATATACATACACTATGTGTAAGATCACTGATTGTCCAGGATCATGCTGGTGAAGCCCATTACATTCACTGAGCGTACACTGTAGTCCTGCCCGAGGAAACAACACACACACACGGGCACACACACATGCGTGCGTGCCTACACACACACACACACACACACACACACACACACACACACACACACACACACACACACACACACACACACAGTTCATTAACATGATGTGATGCAAGAATACAGACAGGACAGACACACACTTGTGACAATATCACAAGTGTCTTTCTACTGTACCACTATTTCCAGTATTGTCCTCAGCTCTCTGTTCTCCTGCCAGGAATCAGAGTTAGACTGAACATGAGATCTTTCACTCAGTGGTTTGCTATTTGATCTATTATTGATGCATGTTTGATTGAAACAAGACGTCATGTGACAGGTTTATCTGTTTGTTACAACAACACAGAGCCAAAGCTCCCCTGCCATACAGTCATTTAGGAGCAACTTTTCATTAATTCCTGTATATACTAAGTGCTGTTCAATGCATCATGTCAAGTATTTTGCAGTACAGCATTGGGCAGTGTCTCACAAGGGGTCATTGTGTCTCATCTTGATTATATATCATCAAAGTACAGGAAATATTTTTTCTTATATTTTTTGGGAGTACAACTCTAAAAGGTTCAGTTCACCAAAATCCCAATAATACATATTTTCTTATTAGCTCTTGTAGGATCCCACCATGCAGATCACATGTTGGGCGCCCCCCAAGGGGTGATTGGAGAAAGCAGATTTTTGATTCGATAAAGGCAAATGAAAAGTCAACAGTCACCATTCATCATCTGGGGACTAGTTCATTAAGTGGGAGTGATCAGTGGATATAGGCTTCATGGAGATGGGTTAGAGGGGCATTGCCACATCTAGTATTAGGTTCAAAAGTCCATCATCAGGCCACAAAGTGGTCATTTACACTTACTGTTAGGCGGTGACCTCTCATGGCTATGATACTGGATCAAACAAACAGCACTTTCACCCAAGAGAGCAGAGTTTGTGTCCTATGTGAAACCCAAAGTCAACTTATTAAAAAAGAGATGGTGACGTACCATAAACCTGACCACGCAGTTTTTGTCTTAAACCTAACAAAAGTGAAAGTGAAAACTAATAAAACAGCAAACATTTCAGAGCATTCAATATATAGTCATTTAATGGGCTGATAACAGCCTTTGAACCAACCAATAAGCCATATCTATGAAGCTAAAAACCAAAGATACTGGCTGATAACATCTAAAAGTTGTTGAGATATTAAGTGTTGGATTGACCGACTGCACAAAACATAAATTCCTGGAGGTACCTCACCAGGGTGACCGAAAATTAAACAGCAATTTAAATTTACATATGTGGATCATGAACAGACTTCTGCATCAACAGTTGTCATAGGAACTATTTAAAAAAAGTGTCCACAATGAGTGGAGGCAGAAATCTCAAGAGACCGATACAGTTTCTCAGAACCTTAAGTAATTAAATAAATCTGAATGGACAGATGACAGTAAAGCTGAATGAAAATATAATGCCTTTTGGGAATTCTGGTGAACCAACCTTTAAGGGGAAACCTTGTATTGGCAATCTTGGAAATTTGTAGGGCTGGACCCAAATTTTCAGCTATTCGAGTGTTTGTTAATTGGGTAGGTATTCAGATTTCAATTTAGGACATTAATTATCATTTTACCCAACGGTTATTATGAAGTTTATTGACTTTGTTGATACATTTCTGTGTCGGTGCCAGCAGCACCGGAACGCAAACATGTGAGCCACCCGCAGCCCAGCCTGATAGGAGCCCTTTCCTGCAGCACAGAGCAGGTGAATTTCAATATCTTTCATAATGAGGACATTTATCATTTCAGATGCACAATGAAATTTAACAGACTAATTTAGAACACTGGACACAGATTGTTGTAGGCTACGGATAATTGTCTGAGTTTTTTTTAACTTTATAAACTATGAAGTATCACCACCACTGACAAGCAGTCAGAGGCACACCAGGCATTCCCTCACCTAACACTAAAGCCCTGTAGTGCACAGTGTCTCTCTCTCACCCATCTCTCCCTCACCTCCCTCATCTATGAAGCCATGAAGCGCATGTTACCCCCCGCCAACCAAAAGCTCCGATGATTCGCTGTTGCTTAATGCAGAAACTCCGGAACCCAGAAAATGATTTTAGGGACAGCCCTAGAAATTGGTTATTTTATCTCTCTAATAATTAGGAGCTGTTGAAACTTAGTAATAGCTGAAACCAGCAGCCTTACAGTGATGAGCATGAATCCCTGTCTACTGACGTACAGATATAAAGATTTACATTTACAGAGAGCTTCAGCAGCTTGTGGTTAGGAAGTGAAAGGAACCAGCTGGCACCCAGGTTAACAACTGCTACAACACATGAAATGTAAAAATTGAGAATGGAGACAATGACAAAAGATATGTTGTTTCAGTAGCAGCTAATGTGACATTAACATCATTTTCATGATATGATCTTATATCTACAACTGATGTGCTCTACAAATGTTCCTAAATTTAAGTTACATAAGCCTACATAGAAAAGAGTACAAAGAAGTAGTGGCTCTATCGCTCGTCACATGACCCTCCCCTCATGTGTCTTAGCAGCCCTCACACACGTGTCACCTGTCACACACCAGTCCACACATTCTGCCAACATAACCTGCATACTGAGATTTGATCACATGCAGGCAATCAAGATCACAAGAATGCTATCAATACAGATAGAAATCTCATGTCAAACGGATAGTCCAGATTTTTTTAAATGGGGTTGTACGGGGTACTATTCTATGATGCTTTATTGCGATGCACTGCTGTGGAGGGGTCAGCAAAGGGCCAGGGTCCCAAACCTGCAGCCGCTGCAGCAAGGATGAGGCCCACTCTAAGCTACCTGGCACCCCAACAAAATTTATTTTAGCCACCTAAAAAAAGTCTCACCTAAAAAATGTTTTAATCAATTATGTGTATACTATATTGAGAGTATTCTTTTACTGCTCTACCCTAATAGCATATTTTAAATGAAAAAATTAAGCTGTTATATTGCTCTCTTCAAGGCCAGACTCCATTGAGAAAAAAAATTGATTTAACATCGCTGGACACAGGAGCTGCTGGTCTAACACTGCCTCGGACAGACAGTGTGTTTGTATTACGCAGCGTTTACACAGCTGTTATGTTAACTGTTGCGCAGAGTGACATCTACTGTATGTAACATGGATAAGTACCCTATACCATCCCACTTAAAAAAAAACAAAAAACAGAACTATCCCTTTAATACCAGTAGATGGGTTGGATATGCTCATCCAGATAAGAACTGTAAATGATACTGCCAATAATTCACAAAATTAAGAGTTATATCCAAATAGAGTTGTAGTTTTATGTAGCACTTGTACCCCTCAGCTGCTGTATTTGTACATGTATGGACAGTGTGCATGTACACCCTGATGGCAGTGATCCCTCAGACAGTGATGATGATCCCACGGCCTTCACCATTAGAAGAGTAGAGTGAGAAGATATCAAAAAAGAGGAGTGAAAAACAAATGTGCACATGAGAAGGAAAACGAAGGGTGACCGCGGAGATGAGACACCAACAGGAAGAGGCAGAGGCGATCAGTCGGCACCCAGAGGAGAGGCAATTACAAAGAGAGGAGAAAAAAAAGGAGGTGACACTGGGAAACACAGGAGAAGATATTTCTGACCCATATGATCATCATCATGAAAAAAAGTATAGAGGGAGAAACAACTCCATCCATAAGCATAGAAAAATGTGAGTCTTACCAGATCCTTCCTCAAAATACAAAATAGCACTCTTATTACAAAAGGTCACTTATATTACTTGATATTCAGCAGGACATAATATTCACATTTCTTTACAAAAGCCTATTTACAACATTTTCCATCTGGTTAATGGTGTTTGAGCTCGATCACATTTCTGCTTACATGACTTGAAAATGTATTTATTGACTGAATAAAATGTTGGAGACTCCCTTTTGGTGTAATTGATGTTGATGGCTGGTCCACCCTAGATCATGAATTCTCTCTCTATGATACATACTCAGTTGCCTTCCAGAAGTGTCCGGGGTGAGACAGCCTGCGGTTCAGTTTGGGGAGCTTCTCCAGCATGTCTGCCAGCTGGATGAAAGTGGGCCTGTTACTTGTCTCAGAGGACCAGCAGGTAGACAGAATCTCCTGTTGGGATGGAAGGAGGATGCTGTTTCAACTGTGGTTCCAACTGACCAATAAGTTGTCCATACACTGGCCCACAACTCAGCTGTGACTGCATATACTGTATCCAACATGACTCTGATGTAACTGATAGATTTCATACAAAATATTTGAAGGTCTTGTTCCCTTAATGATGCTCCACAATAACTCTGACTGTACTTAAAGAAGTATCTCATTGCTGGAAAGATGGCTTTTAACAAAACTAGGCCATCACTGCAGTAGAGAGGCGCAAAAACTATTACAAAATGGTGCAACATGAGCAGAGAAAACAGAGAAAAGTGACTGTGGCATTCATTTTTGTTCAAGAGGAGATAACCTCCAACTAACAGAATGCATTATGCGGTACCAGACCAATAAATGCATACTGGTGGGTGACATAATGCGTCCCTGTCCATATGAAACAATGGCTGCCAGCTGGCAAGAAACAATCTTGTGTTACAGTTAAACAGTAAGCTAAAAGACGATTCTGAAAACATTTTTAGGTGAGAAATAAGCAACTCAGTGACAGAATCTGAGTTTATATATGATCAGCGCTGCTTAGTAATATGGCGCTTGGCAAGGAGGCAGCCTGTAGCAGCAGCTCCCGTCGTGTTCTTTGTTTTCTCGCTCTTTATTGCTGCTAACATTAAGATCATTGATTCCTTTGAGGAGATCTTTCAGTACTGTGGTTACAGCAGAAATGTGATTGAAATATATCATGGAGTTTTAGAGTCACGATGTCCACAAATTGCTTATGTAGGCCTACAAAATTTCCAATGATTTTGCTGAGGATTGGAATATTGGAGATTGAACAGTAATTATGACCTACTAAAAGGTCTACACCGAGCCTTTTTTTTTTTTTTTTTACCAGCAGTACATGCTCACCATGACGGCTCCTTGATTGCATGATGGCAGTTAGTGGTACAGTAAATCCATATCCAGTTTTAATCCCTTCCATGCTTGATTTTTACCATGACCATGGTGTATGATCTATGTAACAGACTTACCGTGACCTCTTTGCCCAGGTTGGATTCTGCAAGCACCTTCTTAATGCCCTCATTGCTGCCAATTAGCCAGATTTTAGCTTCCACAGGTTGCTCAGTCATTGGCCAGTCTCCAACTTGCAGCTCATACCAGATTGTGCTGAAAATGACACAACACAAAAATCCGAAAACTGTGGTGACAGTGGAACCACCTCACATGCTAAAATCTTTTACATAACACTGACACCAAGGGAGTCGAAGCACATATGCAAATTGGTGTATGAAGCTCATGGGAATACAGTTGAAAAACTGAGTATAGACATTAAAGGTAAAAGCTGTATGACATAGTCTGGCTGCTTTTTTGAGCTGAACTAAAAGGTTCCACAATAATAACTGCTGCAGGACAGTTGAAGATACTCTGAGCATAGTGTTAGTTCAGGCAGGTCACCACATCAAGCTCAGCTCACATCTCAGCTACATCAGCTGAGCTCAAGCAGCCCAATCAGCTGACAGATCAGCTGATTGACAGAAGGGAGTCAGCTGATGGATCACATCATTCCTTTCTATGCAAACAATTGGCAAATCTCATTCAGGGCAGGTATTTTAACTGCTTTAGCATGCCTATCATTGCCGCTTCCTCTGAAAACCTCTTTGCAACATGTCTCTACCCCAACTCCTCCAATTCATGCTGGGTCTGACTTATCAATGTTATTTCTGTTTGTCATTGATGCTTGCTCTCTTCTGTACCCAGGAATCTTTGCAGGCACATGGAAAGGGCAGGTAGGTTTTCTCTCTCTGCCTCAGGCTTTCCTTGTTCATTTTCCAATAGAAATATTTTTCTTTGACTTAAGTGGTCCTGACTGCACTGTCGTTTCTAAGCCACTTTAACTTCAGAATCCAGCACAATGTGGGTGTCTGTTGCTTAATTTAAGTAGACTGTTTAAGTGTATTCAATCAATACCCAAATGCATAAATGTCAGCAGCTTTAGAGAAAGGCAGCTGGTCCTCATCCACCTCTGGACTCATTTTTCGAACAATCTCTGGAGCCAGGTAGTAGATCCAACCGTGAGGGATCCGCAGCACGTTCTTTCTCCTAAACAAATTCAAATACACAAACAGAACTAATAAAGACAGTGACCCCAGCTTACCAGAGGTCCAGATCATACACACAGAGACACAGATCATAGGATCACTCATTTCACTCTTACCTGCCTTCCTGCACCACTCCAGACATCCCAAACAGGCCAAAGTCTGTAATGACCACCTTGTTTGTGTCACAAAACACGTTCTTAGACTTAAGATCCTTGTGAATAATGCCTTTGGCATGCAGATAGCCCATTCCCTGTAGAAGAGAGGCATTTCTATATGAGTGGAAGATGAGTGGTAGTTGAGGGGAGACAGTTTTATTAACATAATTTAAAAGGAACACATGGCCTGTTACACCTCAGACAATATAATGTGATTATACCTCACCCTCTCTGACAGCCATCTCAAAGCATTGTTTCTTTTGCCTTTTGAACCATGCCTGTTAAAGATTAACTTGCTTTGCTACATTAGTATAACACAGCTCTAGCTAGCTTACAGTAAACATCTACTCCTTCTTAAAAAGGATTTATGATATTTTTATGACTCATAAAGAGACACAAACACATTTGGCAAACATTTCACATAATTCTGTATTTATTTTATCTCCATGTAAAGTGAATGAAAGTGATGTAGCTAATGCTCCACATTTCTGCCTTAATGATGCAGTTTACACATTACAACTGCCCATTTATTTAAATTAATTATTGATACTTTCTCACCGGAAGATGCACCCACAATTATAGACATGTTCAATCTCAAAACGGTGTTCAACATTTTGCTACGGTTTTCAAATTGAATGACATGTTTCCTCAAAACAGTGTTTTGTTTATTAGGCAGTGTTTTGTTTATTAGGTTTATTAGGTGTTTTCTCCTGTTTGGTGGGTGTTTAAGAGTTGTATCGAATCAGTAGCAAAGTGTAAACAAAAAAAATTAGAAATTTACTTATTGTACTTTTTTTTTAAATTTCCCATTTGCTTTGGCGATGTAGATGTTAGATTTCCCACACTAACAAAATCCCTTTGAATAGATCTGAATAAACCCTACAGTATTAGCAGGCACTGTGCCTGCGTAACACGACAGGGTGTTTACCAGCTCTCTGTTTAAAACAATGTTTCATTACGTTTTGTTGGGCTGAATGCAGCCCATTTCTACAGTAGCCCTCAGGATGAATTGGATTGAGTCTTTCAAATTATACTACTGGATCGCAAAATTTCAAATTCAGCACATAGAAGCTTTGATAGATGCTTGATTCTTTTTATAAAAGAACAATTACTTGATACCTAACTTCACTCTTTGGTCTTCAGATTTACTGTCCAGAGCTTACTTCCACAGCATGGGTCCTAAATTCTTATGGAAACAGCGTACTTAAATTTTTTCTTTTACCTACAAAGTATTTTCTAACATTACACCAACTTCACCTGAAAATAATTTATTTGATGGCCTTTTACCTCTTAAATACATGAGCAAATTTGCCTGAATTCTTTCAAAACCATGGTAGGAGGGTGAAGAGCAACTTATCAAGAAATGGCCGAAAAAATAGCAAAACATTAGCACAAAGTCACAAGTAAATTACCTAAAATGAGCAAAACAATACATAAAATAAAAACAAACTTAAAAGAAAGAAAATTACCTCAAGGAATTGCACTCATTTTTTTTCTTTTTTCTGTGGCATAATTTTAAAAATATAAATCGGATAATTATAAATATTGTTTTCTGGACATCTAGACATCATTTTTCTTGCCAAATTGCTTATTATGTTTTTTTCCCGTGTTCCTGAATCAAACCAGTTTTCACTGGTTTGAGAGGTTTTACTGCTTGTGAAAGCCAGAACAAGGAAACTGATGTCAATCCACTTGTTAAAGGAATAAAATAAAATATTACACGGACATTAATCTTAGTGCTTACCTTTACAATTTCCTGTGCAATCTGTCTGGTTTTATTGATGTCCAGCATGTGGCCTCTTTCTCTTACAACAGAGTACAGAGTCACACCTTTACAGAAACTGCAAAGAAAACGCACGTGATATTCTTACTGACACTGAATTCACAAATCAGCATGTATTTATAATAAACAACATCTAACCTGTAATGATATAAAATACATACATTTGTTTCTGGGAATAAGAGTGGAACTGAGATGTGGCAAGTCACACAGCTGTACCTGGTGATGATGGCGAGGTGTGGTGGGGCCATGCAGGCGCCCATGAACAGGACCACATTCTCATGCCTGGTCTGCCTGTAGTTCATCACCTCCTTCTTGAAGAGCTTCAGGTGATCCTGGTTGTTGCCGTCGATCTCCATCAAGCGAATGGCGACCTCACCATGCCAGCGACCTTTATGCACCCTCCCCCAGTGACCCTGAACATTCACATTGTGTCAGCTCTGTTGGGTCTGAATATCGAACTTTATGATTTTTGTTAAGATTTATTATGTCTGTATCCCTTGTCTGTCTTCACCTTGCCAATAAGCTCCCCCAGCTGCAGCTGCTCATACGGGATGTCCCATTCCTGCAGGTAGACACTGGTCTGACTGGCCTTACGAGAGATGGGGCCCCTCCAGCGGCCGACAGCCCCGCGGCGGCATATGGCAGAGGGCAGGTCCTCCAATCCGTCCTCATCACACTCCTCAGTGGAAAAGCTCTTTTTCCTGCCGCACTGATCAGCTGCTTCCTCCTCCTCGGCTGGGTAGTCTTCCTCTGCTTCCTCCTGAAACAAAGAGCAGAATAGAGTCAACATGGACCGTTCCATTAATAATTGATTTTAAAGAGTATAACTCTGTTAAAATTCAGCACTTTATAAAGAAGTGATTTAGGGGAAAAGGATCAAATCAACAACCAAAGCAACAAAAGCAACAAAAGCAACAAAAGCAACATAAGAAAACTAACGAGTTAAAAATGCATTATTTTAAGTTTATCCAGTGGTGCACAATTAGCAGCTCCGTCTGATTGAGCAGAATGTTACTGTCCTAATGTTTCTTTCCATATTTACAGGCCAGAAGTCTCCGTCAGCTACCAGAATTTTTCTTTTTTAATTCTTGATTTTAAGGGCCTGAGCACTGAGAATGGGACAAGGACCCCACTGAAAGTGAAGGAATTACTTTTCCCAAAATGAAATGCATTGTTGAGGGGCTAAAGATGCTGAAAAACTCCTATTGTAGGTGCAGTTGAGAGCAATCATTCATTTTGCCTGAGGTATAGCAAAGTTAATGAATTTATCTTGTTTTATTTTTACATGCATGTTTTATTATGTCTTTATGTCTTTTCATTTGAAGCAGTTGGTGCATGGAATTTCTTTGTTGTAAAGCACATTGGGTAATATAAGATGACATGTTTTATTCTTAAATGTACTCCCTCTAGCAAGTTGACAAAATACACCTCAATGCCATGAGACCTTGATGACGTTTTCTTGTTAAAATTGTGAGGTTTTGTTGAATGGCATTGCTGTGGCGTGGCAGCCACTTGGCCACTGGCAACAGGAAGTAAGCCTGGTAACACAAACATCATTTGATTTACATAAAAATTACATGGTTTGATCTACAGCTGATATATAGTAACATGAGGTGTAATAAGTGTGTGCTCCAGTGCCACATAGTGGAGACAGGAACTGCTACAAAATATGCAATTGGTCAAGGACAAATCCACAAAATTTCACCAAAACAAACAGCTGAATCAGCTGGTGTCCCATCAGCACTCCTGATATGTGTGAAGGTGTGAGGACTTATTCATTGCTGCTTGCAGCTTCATTTTAACACAGTGTTATATGCATCATTATATAGAGCCAGGGGATGATATTTTGGCTGTTAGTTATTTCCTCCCCCAGGATGTTTCTGCCTTGCCCAGATACAGTAAGGACACAACACATAAGAGTTCCTCCTCCCTCAACTGCTGACAAAACACTGCAGTGAAAAAAAAAAGTAATATGCTCCACAACAGTCCATAGACAAGTGCTGTAAACCACAGCTGCATTCCTATGAATAACACAGAAACTCATCATTTTCACTTCTTCTTTTTAGTTATGTAGTTAATAACTCACCTGCCCTTGCTTGGATGCTGTTTGCTGCATCTCAGTGATGGCCACCTGGGACACTCTGACAGAAAAAAACACAAGAATTAGCAACCGACAAAATATTTTTAGAGGTATTGAGCTCCATCCTACAGGTACTGCTGGATACTGTAGACTATCATTTTTTAGGCCAACACTATTTTTTTTTACTATATATTATCATGTATGTACCTGATATGGCATGAACAATCAAACCTTAGACATAGTGGACATCTGATATTGAGAGTTTAAAAAAAATCTGACACGGACAGAGTGACAGGTTTTTGTTTTTGTTTTTTTAAATATCAACACTTTGTGAAGAATCCTTTATACCTGTGATATGTAGTGAGCAGGACATTTTAAAGTGTAAAATAAACTTGTCGGTGCTCTCTGTTGGACAAACTATGTAATAAAAACACAGTTTCTGAACGACCTGGTTAATATCTAGTCTATTGACATTACTGTGCTGAGATGTCTTGATATTTATCAGATGATGATGATATGAAATGTGGTAAGCTAATATCAGCAAACATGGTGCCCTTGTTGCGTCATCTTACCCAGACTCATAGTAGCTACCAGAATGTTGAACAGAGGTATATGTCGATGCAGGAACATCTGTTGGAAAGTACAACTTAAGAATAATGCACTACAAGAGTGACAACATAAATAATTAACACATTATTTCATGAATTCAGAAAAGATAATGCAAAACCAACCAAAACATCCCCAAAGGGTTATGGCTCAGTGTGTTCAGTGTGTTCAGTGCCAAACTGTGAGGTCAGCCTGTGCAGTGAGGGTTGGGGGCTGTGTGGCAGTACCTTCACTCTGCTGCTAAACACAACTTTGTGATCATAAATTCATATTTTTATGACCACAGCAGAGTTCCTTGAGAATGACTATTGGTTAACTTATAGTAGTAATGAGTGACTGTTCAATCTCTATCTGATACTAGTTTTGTTTTCTCACAACAGAAACATACAGATATTTAACCCTTAGGACCCGCTTTAATATTACACACACTCGTATCGCTCTGCACACAAAATGTGCTTTTCAAAATCAAGCTTCAAAAAATGTTATATGTTATTATTATTTTCGATTTGTCAGATTTTTTGCCACTATGTTTTTAGATTTAAAAAAAAGAATTATTTTCAATATACCACATGCTAAGTAGATTTTTTGTACTATTATCACAGCCTGAAATTTTTATACATGCAGTGTCAAATACTAAAACTCAAACTGCTCTGCCAACAAAGTGCACTTTTCAGAATTAAGCTATAGGTGTTCATTAAGTTTTAGAATGTTGACCCTTTAAATGCCAGGTTTTTGTCATGATGACACTTTGGGCTTTTTTAAAAGATATGTTATAGAGCTTGTATTGCCTGTATTTGATAGGACAGACTTGAAAGGGTATGAAAAGGGGAAGAGAGAGAGGGGATGACATGCAGCCGAGGCAAGACTCGAACCAGCATCCGCTGTGACACAACCTCTGTACATGTGGCGCCTGGTCTACCAATTAAGCCACCGGGCACCCCACCACTATGTTTTTATATGAAAAAAAACCAAAAAAAACCAAAACACACATCACACACACACACACACACACACACAAAAATATATTTATTTTATCAATCAAAAAATAATATAAATCAAATAACATTGATTGCAGCTAGTGGAAATAGCATGTATTCTCTCCAATTACCAAATGTGGTAAAAATGACGTCATCAGGTGGAAATAGTAAAAATGACAAATTCCAAGAAAAATGCCCAAAATAACACCCAGAAATAAAACAAGTCATGTTTTTATGCTTTGATGGCTATGGGATCAAAAATTGCAGTTTGAATGAGTTTTGAATGGAGCATTTTTTGCACTAAACAGTATGAATGTAACCATTTAGATTCCACAGTGTATTTTAAACTTATTGTAGGAGCTGAGCTGGAAATTCCAGGATTAAACTAAATTACAAAATCTAGTCAAAATGTATGCCATATGCATGAACACAGCCAACAAGGTTCAAAAACTGAAGAATGAAAAGTGTGTAAAATGCACCAAACATTCCCTAAAGGGTTAAAGCTACAGCTGGTAACTTTTAGAAATAGTTTGATAGTCCAACTGGCATCTGCATTAGAGACTCCTCACCTCTGATTTGTTGTTTTTCCCACATATCATCTATTGAAAGAAAGAGTGGTGAAAATAAAAGAAGCCCAGGCTAAGACTCCTGATATGTAGTCTCAAGTATGAGCCCACTCTAAAAACACCAGATCCTACATTTCCCATTATGCAACTACTAGACCTGTGTGTGTATATGAGTGGTATCAGGGATGGGTTGCTGACCTGGGAAGTGGAAGCGGCTGTCCCGGGAGTCCTGCGGTGATGGGTTGGCTGGGGGTGTGGCGCTGACACTTGGGGGATTATTCTGTTGGAAATGTGCAGGGGAGGAAGGTGTGGAGGAGGTGGCTGATGATGGGTTACTGCTGGAGTCCAACTGGTTTAAACTGGGAGGAGGCTCCTGCTGACACACACGCAAATATATATATATATATATATATATATATGTATATTTAATAGGAAGGACCTTCTATTAACCCCATTTTTTTGTTTTTTAATATTTTATTTTTTAATCTATTATTAATTTTCTATTACTCACCTCTACAATTCTAATTTCTACCTACATAATTAACCTGAGAATAAGATCAGCAGCAGCAGTCTAGAACATAACTCGGTCTAGACTATAATAGGAAACATTGGACTTACCCTTTTGGTTATTGCTTTTGGTAAAGTGCCAAACTGCAATGGGATCTCTGCTGTGTGATCAATCCGATTATTGATATCTGAAGGCACTGATTCGGCTCTCCGCATCCTTGGCACTACAAATCACATGGAAAGAACGGCTCATTTTACATCACACGGAATATTAAAGGAAAGGTTCACACATTTTCAAGTCTGTCTTAAATCAATAAACAGGTGTCTGGGGGGGACCAGGGCTGTTTGGCACATAGCTATTTTCTTGTCGTTTGAAGGCCAAAGACACAAAAATGTGACATCAAAATGTTTGTTTTCTTCACCTGCGCTAATCTACTACGTTAAAACATCTGAAAGTCACTGACTCTCAAAGGAAGGTTGACATTTCAGTTTTAGACTATTTAAGAAAAAAAGTAATTTGTAGACTAAATGTATTATCAAACTGTGCTAGATAGAGATATTGGAAATGTGTTACTTCTAGTTAACCCTTTAAATCCTGGATCAATATCAGTTTTCCTGTGCTGCTTTCAGACTCCTTTCACAAGTACTTAACCTTTCAACCATGAGAACATCTGTTTGATTTCTGTCAAAAACACAGAGAAAAAAAAAACAATCAGCAACTTGGCATGAAATGTGCCAAAAACTGCTAAAAAAATGTTAAAGGTGAAAACGAGCTAAAATTTAGCTTTAAAAAATTAGATTAAATCGATAGAAATCAATAGAATCACTGGAAAAATATCAAGAAATCTATATTTATAATTATGTATTTGAAATTAAGTTAGACAAAAGTTGTATTTTTTTTCCCAGGTTTTTTCCCTGTTATTTTGCTTTTCTTTTTTTGTACTAATTTCAGGTAATTTTCTTGTAGAGTTTTACAAATATTTTGCTGTTTTTTGGCCGTTTTCTTTTTAAGTTATTCAGTTAAGTTAAGTTACTTGCTGCTGGTTAGAATATTCGAACATAAATTTGGTCAGAAAATCCAGCAGTCAAAAGTGCCGAACTGCACCGTAGACCTTTACACATTTTTAAACTTTGTTTAAAAAAATGACTAATAAATCCACCTTCTACCTTCTACCTTCTCCCCAGTGTAAAGTGAAACAAGTTTCACTTCCTGTTATCATTCCTCTGCTCAAATACTGGCCACTGCAAGATCCCTGTCTAATGCAACTGCAATGTAAGGGATGGACAACAAGACCCACAGTGTATAACACACACACACACACACACACACACACACACACACACACACACACACACACACACAAAACCCCACAATGTTAGTCTGTTTTGTACATTTCCTTTTTGTGTGTGTCACCACGGCTCAGCACAGGAACACTGTGGGGAGAGACAAAGGGAATTTCCCACTGTGCCCACTTTGGAGTCATCAGTCAAAAACTTCCAAGACATCTCTAAGTTTGTCAGTCGAATCACTGCACTTTCTGTTTCAGCTTCAACATGTGTCTTCATCAGGAGCCAAACAAGAAGACAACTTGCTATAAACAATTTTTTATACATTTCCAAACATAACAAGGCATCCTATAGGATAATTCCACCCCTCTAATAAAGTTATCATCTTTATCTCTGCTCTGATACCTCTGTCTGTGTCAACTTATGGCACCATCTTGTGGTTAATACATCAGTCCAGCCAAAAAACAAACCAAATGTCAAATTCTAATATCATTTTAAATCAATTGCATCAAAGCTAAATAATGTTTAATTTTTAAACAGTTTAAAAAATAAAAAAGTGTATTTAATCTATGTCTTTAAAATGCTTCATGCTTCACAAGCAATAGATCCAGACCGCCACCTTGCCTGTCCTGAAGTACTTTCTCAATGCCTTGTGTTATGTGTAAAAGTGTTTTGAAATGTATAAGAGGTGGTTTGTATCCAGCAATCTTGTTTGTTTGTGATGAAGACACATGGGCTTTTAATATAGCACAATGTTGTTAAAATAAAAAGAGACTGACTAAAAAGAGTATTTTCATGGTCCTCCTCCTTCACCCTGCAGTAAAGAAGCTGCTATCACTATGGTATGGAACACTGTGATTGATGTAAAGGGTTTTACCTTTTCACTGCACTTGCAAAATGAATATGTCCAGGAGATTTCATATAATCTGTTACATGTTGAAAATATTTTCACTGAATATAGTCGAAATAAAGGTAATAATCTAAAAGAAAAAGTAAACTTTTAACAAAGTTTTGTCAAGTTTGAATTGACTCACAGACGGCTTTTAACCAAAACCACACTTTGGATAATGCACCTTGTGCAAAGTGATTTACAGCGCCAACCTAATGTCAGTAGCAAATGTACTCGTGCCCATCTGTGCAGCCATGGGAGGGTCGATCTTAAAATGAGGTGTGGTTAAGATCACTGTTGACAACTTTGAGGTAGCAGAAAGCTCAACGCCCCAACAACAACTACAAACACAAATCTACAATCTACCAGGGGTCTACTGATATTGGGCCGATACCAATACTGATTATTTGTAGTTAATGAGGCAGATGACCAATATTTGGGGCCAATATGCATTTATAATAAAAATTACAATCTTTCTGTCAATATTTTAAAAAATTACAAGGAATGAATAAATAGAAATAGCTCCCTGAGCTCTTACAAATTAAAAGTTTCTCCCATGCTGACACTTTCTTTGCACTTTTTATTATCATATTAATGTTTATCAGCCATCATTGAAATAAAACGCCGATACAGACAATAGGCAAAATGCCAAATGTCGGCCCTAAAAAAATTAAGCACCAACATACCCACATATAATACAGCACTTGAGCATCCTCAATGGAGAAAAATAATAAGTGAAAGAAACAAATGTTGTTGAGCATTACTTACATGTGAGAAATGATATCCGACATGAGGGAGCATCTTTGGTACACTTGTTGTGGCACTTTAATCTGTGAACAGACGGATATGTTGTATCCAAATGAGACTAGAACAAGGAGCGCTGTATTCACACACAGTGGGAGCTTCCATTTACAGGCTCTTACTTGCAGTGTTTGCACTTAACACCAAACATCATGCTCTTGCGACATACTTGGCACATCTGGGAGAGCCAGGACTTTGTTGAAAACCTGAAGAAGAAAAGAAAAAAAATTTCTTTACCATAATGACTCTGTCTTCAAACATTTCATTTGGATTCGTCACGTAATTTTGTTACTGTAGTGTTGAATGTTGCACCAACAACCGTTCACAGCTTTTACCTTCACGAAATCACATGTAAATAAATCCAGACTGCAACATCTCATCACATGGATTTTAAATGTCCTCATAGTTAGCAACATTAAAAAGATTGCAGATGACAGAGCTTTGGTCAGGAAGGACGCTCAGACATGGATCAGTCATGAAGGAGTTTGTTGACCGGTGTAAAGCATCACATCTCAGTCTGTACACATCCAAGACCAAAGAGCTGATCTTTGATTTTATGACATAATCCCAGACCACCAGCTCTGGCTAAGATTAGGAGAGAGGGGATTGAGGCGGTAACAGAGTTACTAAGACTGATTAAAAGACAAGAAGTTTTTCGTGGATCAGTTTGGTGATGCTATTCAGTACCCCTTTGAATCCTGGAGTGACATCACTTTTCTTGTGCTGCGTTCAGATGCCTTTCACAAATTTTTAAACTTTTGAGCCCTGAGATAACTGGTTTGATTTTTCAGAAACACAAGGAAAAGGGCAATGAGCAACTTTGCAAGAAATATCACGTTGTTCCTTTTTTTTAAACTTTATTTTAATATATTTATGTTTGTTGGGGGGTAATTTTAAGGTCATTTCCTTGTTTATTTATTTAATGTTTGGGGACATTGCTAATTTTCATGCCATTTCCTTGTTTATTTTTCCTTTATTTATTTATTTATTTTATGTTTGTGTGTGTGCGTGTGTGTGTGTGGGGTAATTTTCTGTTAAAATTCTTGTGTATCTATTTATTTTTTAATTAATTTTATTCATTTTTTAATGTTTATTTTTAATTTTAATTTATTATCATGTTTGATTTTATTTTTTATCTTTTATGTTTGTTGGTGGGTTTTCTGGTTATATTCTTGTACTTTTTACTAATTTTTTGCTAAGTTTTGGGGTCATTTCTTCTTAAGTAATATCAGAGTTGTGTTTAAAGCTGACCCCAGTAGCCAAAACTAAAATAATGCAGGTTTAACTGACCATACCAAATCTAAAGACACTAACTGTTAGAAGAGATAGGCCTGCAGATGTCAGCACCCTGCTTTGCTGTCTTTTGTTTTTATGTCTCTCTCTGTGTTAAGGTCACTGAATGGAACACAATATTTAAATTCTGCCTCAATTAAGCTGAGTCATTTTTAGGATAAGGGAAATGCAAACTGTAAATGAACAATCCAAATCCTTTTAATATTTCAGTCAGTTGCAGAGGCAAGACCAACAGTAGATCACTCAGTGTCTGGAAGATAAACAGTGGGTCAGACTGAGCACTCTGCATTGTTCACATTCCTTCTCCACACAGATGCACGGACTCCACATCAGAGGGCTCAGTGTGAATTTGGAGTGACTTCACTCAGAGTCACTCTGTCTGTCCCAGTCTAACTCTCACAGAGAGCTCACAGGAAACCGCAGCTCTGACAGAGGAATGGCAATCAGAAGGTTTCCACAACAGCCTGTTTGTATAGAAGCATGAAATATACAGCAAGGTTCATCTTAACCATTCAACTAAAGTATTGAAAAAAAAGTCTTGTTTAAATCTGTGGAAAAACATTAAAGGGGAACTTTACACATTAAGGTCAATTTACTGTCATGGTTCATCCATCTCAGCCTGTGAAAACAGTTGCATAATGTGTTCTGTGGCTCTGGAGCAGCTGTGTCAAATCCATAGTCAATTTGCACAAAACCTAAGCAATATTTTTGAAAGGTCGATATTAACGCAATCGCGAGATGACTGCGAGATAATGTTCTGTGACTTCTCCACTGGTGATTACATCCCAAGAAAATGGATGCGCAAAACATTAGCAGCTTTTTTCTATTGCAGCCACCGCACTAGCTTGCATTATTTCCAATCCAAGGCCACGTAGACATGTTATGGAGCCATAATGGAAAGGCAAGCCTCTTATATGTAGGAGAGGCCATGTATGAGGGATTTTTGGAGAGGTGGTAGTCCACGATTTCAGAGAGGAATTGTAGATCCAAAACTTGTGGATGATCTGCTCAACTTTTGAAGAGTTTGAAGATTTATGTGATGCAATAACAGCTCTTGTAGCACCTGCTGCATCATGTCTGAGGGAGCCAGTTCCTACTGACAAGCAGAAGAAAAGCGAAAAGTGTGTCCACTGAAGTTTTGCCAATGTGTTTTTCCTGTCGCCTGAAATATCAACTCCTGCAAGTATAAATTTTTTTTTTTTTTTTAAACTGTATTTATTGTCTTTTTTGAACAAGTATATTACATAGCACCATATATACATATGTCTTCAGTTATCTATGCACATATGTATACAGACAATGTACCATGTTATTTGCTTAAGTAAAAATAGTACATAGAACAAAAAAGAAAAAAAAAGAAAAAAAAGGGGGAGAGGAGATGCTACATGAGCTTTAAGAGAGGACTTAGAATGAAGGACATAGCACACAATTGCATGCAATGTACACCTGTCTGTAAAATGTGAAAAAATAAATAGAATTTAAATAATAAATAAAATCTGTCTTTCATACAAAAGGGTGTATAACTTTATATGTTTTACAGGTGTGTATCAGCCTTTAGTGTAACCAGTCATTCCTCCACAAATAAAAAGAAAAACAAACAAAAACCACAAAAGCAACACAAAAAAAAAACAAAAAAAAAACAAGGGGGGGGGGTGTTGACCACTCTAACTCTTGGTAAAATATTATATCATATCATTGAAATGGTTAATAAATGGTTGCCATAAAATTTTCCTTCTTGTCTTTTCAAAGAGAATTTAATTTTCTCAAGCTCCAAGTGCTTCATTACATCTCTTAGAAGATTTAAATGCGTCGGTGTAGTCCTCTGTTTCCAATTGAGTAAGATCAGACGCCGTGCGAGTAAACAGACAAATGATATCATATCATATTCCAAGTTGTTATTTATTATGTTAGAGTCTATAATCCCTAAAATTGCAATCAGGCTAAATCAATAGGTCTATGTAAAATTCTTGATAAGGTCTGGATATCTCTCCAATACTTCAATATCCTTGGGCAATTCCAGAACATATACTTAGCTTTTGTTTAGACCAGTGTAACCGATGAATTATCTTAAATTGTAGGCCATGTCTTGCACAAATTGAGGCGTTATGGGTCTGATTCAGAGCTGTGTGCCATTGCTTCTCTGCAATCTCTTCACCTACGTCCTGCTGCCAAGCTGATTTCAGATGTTCCATAGATGTTGTACACTTCCACTGGGAGAGCTTTTCATATATATTTGATATACCTCCTTTCTTGTGAGGATCTTGCATTAGTATCAGTTCCATTGCGGACTGCTCTGGGGGGTTGGGATAATATGAATTATTTTGCTTTACAAAGTTCCGGACCTGCAAATATTTAAAAAATTGTGATCGAGGTATGTTGTATTTTTTTTATACCTGCTCAAATGATGGGAATACATCATTAATAAATATATCTATGAAGCTACAGATTCCTTTTCCAGACCAATCGTCAAACATTGTATTATTAAATGAGGGTGCAAAAGAATGATTTTTAACTAAAGGGCTTCGGAGAGATCCAGCCTGCCATCCATAAAATTTTCTTACCTGGGACCAAATCTTGAGAGTATGAGAAACTACTGGGTTGTCTAACGATTCGGGGCGTACAGTGGGTAGAGCAGAGAATAACAGGGCTGACGGAGAAGAGGGGGAGCAACATGACCTTTCTATATTAATCCACAACGGAGGGTTTTTGAAGCCAATAGGCCATCATCCTTATATTACTTGCCCAATAATAAAGCTTAAAATCTGGCAATCCCATCCCTCCCACTGATTTGGGCCTCTGTAAGAATTCCTTCCTTATTCTCGGTTTTTTATTGTTCCAAATAAACTCTGAAATAATTTTATCTATACTGTGAAAAAAAATGTTTTTGATACATATTGGAATACACTGATATAAAAATAAAAACCTGGGGAGGATGGTCATCTTAATTATATTTATTCGTCCAGCTAATGATATGGGGATCAGGGCCCATCTTTGCAGATCCTGTGTTGTTTGATCCAATAATTTTAAAAAGTTATCTTTGTAAAGATCTGTAAATGCCTTAGTAATGTTAACTCCTAAGTATTTAAACTGAGTAGAAACTTTAAAGGGCAAAGTTTCAAAAGAGCGCTCCTCAGCTAAGATCTTCATCGGGAACAATATACTTTTATTAATATTGAGCTTATATCCTGATATTCGACCAAATATATTTAGGATAGACAGTATTGCAGGAATCGATTTGGAGGGGCTGGAAATATACAATAATAAATCATCCGCATACAGCGAAACTTTATGCTCCCCATCCCCTCTAACAATCCCGCTGTATTCAGGTGAAGATCGTAAGAGATTGCAAGTGGTTCTATTGCTATTGCAAAAAGCAACGGCGACAGCGGACAGCCCTGCCTAGTAGACCGTGTTAAATGGAAGTAATCAGACCTTAGCCTATTTGTCTGTACTGATGCCACTGGAGAGGCATAAAGAAGTGTGATCCATGAAATAAATTTGGAGCCAAAACCAAACCTCGACAGGGCCGAGAAGAGATAATCCCATTCGACCCTGTCAAAAGCCTTCTCAGCATCCAGGGATATTATTATTTCTGAGTGAGAACGAGGGCCAGATGTGTATATAATATCAAATAATCTACGAATATTATGAACCATTTGTCTGTTTTTAATAAATCCCGTCTGATCTTCGTGAATTATTGTTGGAAGCACATTTTCTAATCTAATGGCCATTATTTTAGCAAAAATTTTTGTGTCTACATTTAGTAGACTCACTGGTCTATATGATGCCAGATCGAGTGGGTCTTTACCTTTTTTATGTAATAAGGAAATCGATGCCTGATAAAATGTTGCTGGGAGAAGGCCCCTTTCAACTGATTCATTAAATACCTTTAAAAGGAGGGGGGCAAGTTCTCCAGCAAACATCTTATAAAACTCAGGTGTATACCCATCAGGGCCAGGCGAGTTTGAGCTCTGTAGACCACGTATTGCAAGAGTAACCTCCTCCAAAATAATAGGTTCCTCTAACCACTTATTATCCTCCTTGCTAATGGAGGGTATGTCCAGGTTGTCAAAAAAGTCTTGCAAAAGCTTGATATCCTTTGTTGATTCTGTTGTGTATAACTTGACATAAAATTGTTTAAATTCTTGATTAATTTCTAACTGATCTTTTGTTATACAGCCTGAACTCATGCAAATTTCAGTTATTAACTTTGATGCTTCTGATACTCTTATCTTATGAGCCAGATATTTTCCCATTTTTTCGCCGTATTCATAATGTTTGTGTCTGGAGCGATTTATCATTTTAGTAGTCTCTGTTGTGGAAAGTAAATTAAACTCAGCCTGTAAAGATATCCTCTTCGTAAGAAGTTCCGGAGATGGAGATACTGCATTCTGACGATCTAGTTCTACTATCTGTTCAATTAGCTTCTGTCTTTTCTCTTTTTGTGTTCTGGTCAATTGTGCTGAGTGGGAAATAATTTGGCCCCGGATATAGGCCTTTAGTGCATCCCATAATACACTTTTAGTAACACATGGCGTTTCATTAGTTTGCAAATAAAAAGCTATTTGAGATCTTATAAATTCTGTATGTGTTTCATCAGCTAGTAAACTATTGTTCATTCGCCAAGTTCTAGATGTATGTGTATGGGGGAAATTTAGTTCTAGTTTTAGTGGGGCATGGTCATATCCAACCCAGTTTTTTTGCAGTAGTTTATGTGCTCTGTTTTTAAGATGCGTTTCTTGCAGAAAAGCAACATCTGCCCCCAACCCTTTAAGATGAGCCAGTATGTTACCTCGCTTAGCAGTCCCATTCAAGCCTTTACAATTCCAGGTGACAAACCTCACCACACTCTCTTCACCAGTGTTAAAGGATCCCTTCATGTTCCTGTCTGTGATCTAGTTTAGTTAGAGATAAAATGTTAGTATACAACCATCTCTGCACCCACAAAATAAAGAGGGGAGAAAAAAAACACACAAAAAAAAACCAAACACATACAGCTTAACAAAGTTTTAACACTGAACCATTCTCTTTTCCTTCTTACCCTCCCCACCCCCCACCACTTCCCAAACAAGCAGTAGGGGAAAAAAACACTTACCCAAAAACACATTGCTGCTGTTCTCAGCTTGAGAAGAAGAGAAATACAATAACTTGGTGCTTAAGCTCCTTCCTCATATATAATTTTCTCAGCACCTTTGAACCTCTCATTCATACGAAAACACTGTATTAATAACACAGGGGCCCGTATTGGCAACAGAAAAAGTAAATACGTTAATATTAAGTCGTTCTCACATGTCTACGTCCTAAATCCCAGACTCTATTCACTGAGCATTCACCCTCCCAAATATGTTATCACCCCCTCATTGAGTTATTCATCAGAGTGTATATCAAACTGTATCCGTTATTGATACTTGCGTTACGAGTGGGGTCTATTCACGTTTGCAATTTTCTGATTGAAGAAATGCTCGGCAGCCTGTGGAGAATCAAAGGAATGTCTAATCCCGTCCACTGTCATGGAGAGTCTGGCTGGGTAGAACAGGCTGTAGGTGACGTTGGCATCACGGAGTTTTCTTTTCAGCGGGTTGAAGGCGGCACGCTGTCTGCTGACCTCCGGGCTCATGTCTGGAAAAATGTGTACCTGGTCTCCTTTGTATGTGAGTCGGCCTTTCCCTTTACCGAGATCCAGTATCTTTTGTTTGTCCGCGTCGTAATGGAGGCGGACAAGGATGGTACGGGGTCGATCCTCTCTGGGTGGCCTCGGTACAGGTGTGCGATGTGCTCTGTCTATCATCACGGGAGAGTCGAAGTGTTCATTTCCGAGCACCGTGGAGAAAAAATCCGCAAGGAATTTCACCATGTTACCTCCTTCCGCTCCTTCCTTGATGCCCACTAGTCGTAGATTTTGTCTCCTACTTCTGTTTTCTAAGTCCAGACATTTATCTTGTAGCTTCTTACATTCCTTAGCAACCGCTTGTTGTGCCTGCTCCAGGGCCGTCACTCTGTCCATCGTTTCGCTGAGTGTATTTCCCATTTCTTCGTAATTGCTCGCTGCCTCTGTCTGAGCCGAGCGGAGCCTTGCTAATTCGCCGGCTAACTCTTCATGTATAGCTCGCATGTCGGCTTTAGTTTCTTCGCGGAGGGAGGTAATGTCAGTTTTAATTTCTTTAAATGATGTCGCTATCTCGGCTTTTATTTGGGCTAGCACGGCCTCTCTGGAAGACTGTAATTCCTCTCTCAAAGTCTGCAGGGAGAGTGTGGCCTCCGGTGTATCCTCCGGTACGCTGTCCGCCATCTTTGAACTGCCGAGTGTTATAGTTTTCTGAATTTGTGTGGCTTTTGTCCTGCGTGGGTTCTTCTTCATATCAGACGCTTTGCTGTTGCTCAGTTTAGATTCAGTCTGTGCCCCTGTCAGTGGGAAACTGAGGATTCAAATATGTGTATTAGAGATTTTATGTCGGAGCTCCTCTCTTCTGCGACCTACTCCATCGAGCGTCGAGCCGTCATTCCAAGTATAAAAACTTTTTGTAATAAACAGGAGGATTTTTTTTCAGAAATGTACAGTTTTCTATATTTTATATTCGCAATTCCAATTTGCACAGTTTGAGGGTTAATCTAAATCTGCCTACTGAGGAGAGGTTTTGGAGTAATGACCAAATGAGCAGTGGAGGAGTAATGTTACACTGTCAAATAAGCAATCCATTACTTTTAAAAAATTAACATATTCTCCTGTTTCTTTTGTTGCCATTAATTGCATGTTAGTTGAAACAAAATGTAATATTACTGTAGCTGCCTCCAAAAAACAAGTGAGAGCCACTGCTCAGTGGACAACTGAGAGGATGGGAGAGACAGTGGGACAGCAGATCAACATATGTTAACATATAACTTGGTGAATTAAGAGTTTATTTTGACCCAACCAGAGTTGGTGCTTGTTGGAACAGTGGACTTACTATCTAGATGACTGGATTTAGTGAGCTTTAATTTGTGTCTGTTGAGTTTGAATGAAATTTGTTTTATGATGAGTTAAATAGCAATTAAACTCACCCCTTTCACTGTGTTAGTTCAGTGAAAGAGGGTGTTTGTTTTTTTGTTTTGTTTAATAAGGAGAACAGGTCTAAGAGGGCCAAAACAGAGTTCTCAAACTAGTGAGTGTGACACTCTTTCCAGCCACACTTGCATGTGTTTTCACCATAGCAATTATGTCAGACAAAGACAAACAGACCATGACATCAAAGCAAGTAAAACATTTTGGACACAGCCCACATTCAATAAAAATAATGCACACATTAACCACAGTGTCCACAGTATAATGTACAGTGACTCACTTATTCCTATAAAGTCTTTTAATCTATACAAGAGTGATGTATTGGTGTGCCAGTAACTTACCTGTGTGTAACGGCCAGGCCAATGTCTCTCCTTATTGTCTGAGGGGAACTCCTGTGCATGGTCCCACCTGTGAACAATATTAGAATATCAAACACACACAGAAGCAATGGGACAGTGACAGAACAATAAGGACAATAATAGTAGGAGTCCAGGTGAATATCAGTGATGGGGACTCACTCTCCAGCAGGTTGGGGGTGACAGGCATCATGTACGGGGCTGAGGCTGGGACAGGGCCGGGGGTTCGGGCGGACAGCAATGGTGACCGCAGAGCTGAGTCTTCGGGACTGTTCCCACAGCCGTTGACATGAATAGCACCAAGCACTTTGTTCTTTTTACCGGCTCTGTAAGGACAGAGAGAGACTAACACTGACTGTACTCAGCAGCCCACTCAAAGCGACTTTACGCAGCAGTCTACAAACAGCAACTGTACACAGGGGCAGTCTTCTTATTGGAAGGTAAATGGTTCGATCCCCGGCTCCTCCAGGCAACATGTCGAAGTATCCTAGGGCAAGATACTGATACTGATATTGATATTATGTGTACAAGCATACGAATGGTTACCGAGTAGCAGGTGGTACCTTGTGTGGTAGCCTTGGCCATCAGAGTGTGTATGTGTATCAATGGGTGAATGTGACATGGAGTGTGAAGACTCTTTGAGTGGTCAAAAGACTAGAAAAGTGCTATACAAGTACAGTCCATTTACCATTTACCATGAACAGCGACTGTATGCAGCAGTTCACTAACAGCAATTGTTCGCAGCAGTCCACTAACAGCGACTGTATCTAGCAGTCCACTAACAGCGACTGTATCTAGTAGTCCACTAACACAACTGTATGCAGCAGTTCACTAACAGCGACTGTATCTAGCAGTCCACTAACAGCGACTGTATCTAGCAGTCCACTAACAGCGACTGTATCTAGTAGTCCACTAACACAACTGTATGCAGCAGTTCACTAACAGCGACTGTATCTAGCAGTCCACTAACAGCGACTGTATCTAGTAGTCCACTAACACAACTGTATGCAGCAGTTCACTAACAGCGACTGTATCTAGCAGTCCACTAACAGCGACTGTATCTAGCAGTCCACTAACACAACTGTATGCAGCAGTTCACTAACAGCGACTGTATCTAGCAGTCCGCTAACAGCGACTGTATGCAGCAGTCCACTAACAGCGACTGTATCTAGCAGTCCACTAACAGCGACTGTATGCAGCAGTCCACTAACAGCAACTGTATCTAGCAGTCCACTAACAGCGACTGTATCTAGCAGTCCACTAACACAACTGTATGCAGCAGTTCACTATCAGCGACTGTATCTAGCAGTCCGCTAACAGCGACTGTATGCAGCAGTCCACTAACAGCGACTGTATCTAGCAGTCCACTAACAGCGACTGTATGCAGCAGTCCACTAACAGCAACTGTATCTAGCAGTCCACTAACAGCGACTGTATCTAGCAGTCCACTAAAAGCAACTGTATACAGCAACTACAACTCTGCTGCACTGTACAAAGTGCAGCTGTTAGATTACTGGTAGCAGGTAATAGATTTGCAATAGTTAGTGATAGCTATGATGTTGATTTGTCTTCCTCCATGTGCACATGTGTGAGTGTCAAATGACATTCAGTCAGAGCCCTGACTTTGGAGGCTGTGTTGGACAGAATGCACTTACAATTTTGTTATTTGCATGATATTACCAGTTGTGGGGCTGAAATGTAATGTTTTTGGGGGGATGGTATTTCAGGAAAGGCTGTGAATTTAAAATCTACAGTTTTAATCCATTTAGCAGCATAAATGCGCCCAGTAAATTACTTGGCAATCTGCCTGTTACATCATGAGGTAAGTTGTGGGCAAAGCTGACATTATTAGGTTGATGATGACACTAAAAGACAGCGTGGGACCTATTTTATTTTGGGACCAAGCGCAGTTATCAATGCTAGTTTCAGACAAATGTATTTTTCATTTTCATGGCTGTTTCTTCTGTCAAGTGTTATAACTACAGTTCAGTCAGGACTTCTGTAGTCAGAGAAAACTTTATTTCTATTTGCAGTTTGATACTAGGCACTATGGCTCTGTTTTGGGACCTCCCTGCACTTTCAGGCGCCTGCGTTGAATGCCTGAGGTAGAGAGATCGGGGGCAAAGACACCCCAGTACAGAAGAGAGCTAGCATCCATGACAATTAGAAATGACACAGCATGAAAAGGAGGACCGGGTGAAAGCTAAGGCAAAATTTAAACAGCACACTCTGATGTACCATCTTTATCGCAAACACACAGCTGCAGCGTCAATTCTAAAACCCACTTGCGTGTAGCAGGCTCCTCTATGCGGTTGGCCAACTGTGACTCTTGACTCTTGCTTCTTGTCAGTGCGATGTTGGGGAGGAGCTGCAGCAGTTTGCGGGAAGATGGCGGTGGTGTTTGGCAGGGCTTGGCAGTGCGTGTCTTTGAGGCTCGAGTGGTTGGAGGGGTGCTTTGCTCCGGGGCGAAGGCGTCCTCAGTTAATATGCAAGGTCTCTGTTCCTCAGAACAAGGTACCACTGATATGGAGATGGAGCGGCCGTGGGTGCTCGTGGGCTGCAGGGGGGTAGAGGGGCTACCAGAGCTGGAGAGGGGGCTGATGGGAGAGAAGGCATCACTGTCCTGTTGTGGCTCAGAGATGCATGCGCCTGAGTCGAGTCTCTGGTCACCTCCTTAAGTTAAAAAGCAAAGATCACATATTACAGAGAGGTACTGTGTCACATTACAAAAAGATGACTAGAATGGTTGCTTGTAAAATATAATTAATTTTATGTAATTAGTGTAAAATTCAAATTTAGTGTAATGATTTCAGTCTACTTTTACTAAAACAGTTTATTAACTTCCCTCTGGTGGACAAGTTCAGCTGTAGTACACACTGTGCATGAAACACGTGAGAGTCAGTGTACTAGATAGAACAACATAAATTAATTATAACAACAACTTTATTTATAAAGAGCACAAAGAGTTACAAAGTACCTAATAGTAAAACAAACACAGTAAACTGCAAAAAAATCTGAGTATAACAAAATAAACAGTAGCTGCATTTGAACTTCTTGTTCAGGGCGAGAAAATCACGGCATTATGCCGCCACGCCATTCTGTATATAATGTCCAATTGCGGAGAAGAGGCGACTGAATGGTCTCACCTTTGAGCCGGGATGGGAGGTAGTAACAGCTTCGAAACGAGGTCTGTGTAAAATGTAAAGCCAGAAAGACGTGACGTGGGTGGCACGGGTGTAACGTTTTGACGACGTGTTTGTGTGCGACCCACCGCAGGAGATTTAAAAAGCAGCTGTTAGCAATTAGTGGCTAATTCAAAGAAGAAGAACAGCAGCTGTAAATGTCTGCAAACTGGAAAAACAATGAGATTCAGGAGCTCTGAGCAGAGGATGAGATCAGCTGTCATATAACAGAGACTGCAAATAAATGTGATTGACATGTTATGCCTTTGTTATTGATGACCTGATGAAGACTGTAAGTTCAAACATGTTGGCGTCAAGCCCATGTATTAAAAACTCTTTAACTTTTGCAAAACAATGTGCCTTGGAATTTTTTCAGTTTTAAATTATTGACTAAACAAATAACAAATCTAATCTCTCCCTCTTTTTGGCCGTTTTTGTCCTTGAATCCAAAGAGCACCAGTTTTTCAAACCTACACATGTGAAGTAGCACTTTCCAGCAAAACTTTTTTTCATAAATCCCTTTGTTATTGTTTAGACAGCACTGCCGCTGTTTATATTATATGTCACACTGACGCTGTTGAGTTACACGTCACACCTGTCATGCCTGTTTTGATTGCGGGATGATGTGATGCAGTGTATAATCACACACTGGAGAGGAATGCTGCCGCCGTTGTTTATTTCTATGTGTAAAATGCAGGGGCAGTATAAAGAAGGGACTTCGCTGCAGCCCTATAGCGCCATGTCTGTGTAAAAGCAACTAGTAAAACAGAGAGAAGTGTACAATAGAAAACCAAAATGGGATTAAAGCGTAGTTTTTTTAAAGTAGCAAATGAGATCTGAGATGCAAGTTTCCAAATTGCAAGATTAAAATAAGATACACATTGTGCTGTTTTCGTTACCTACTGCTGGATGACAAAGCAAGACTCCAGTGGTGGCTAACTGCTTTGGAAGTTGACCTACACTTCCCCGAGACGCTATTCTTTTATTTTTGGAGTTTGGCTAATTATCCAGCCCAAATGTGACTGTCTCTATCAGCTACCATTGTGATTTTGTGTCATAGTAATTCCAGATTTCAAGAGAAGGTATAACCAGAGGCTGTTTATTCCTGCTAGGTCACAAATATTGTAAAGCCTCACAGTGTTTTATGTGCTGCATTTGCTTTTTCTTACTGTATGGAGAGCTAAAACTCAAAGACAGCTGCTGCAGAGATGCAAGAATGGGAGTGATGTGATTTCATTTTCCAGAGTTTGTGAAAAGTCTATCGATAGCATTTTGAATGAGCAGGAATACAGCAGCTGACTTATGACTTCAGTCTGAGCAAAGAGAATTACAGTAATTCAATGTTAGTTATTGTCCTGAGGTGAAGGAAACAGGATTGTACCATCCTGGATAATCAACTGTCAAATTATAGATTGGAGTCAAATCTAACTCCTACATTTCAAGCAAACTCTTTTATATAAGATGCAAAACAACCCATGTTTGTAATGTGCAGGAGCTGTCAAAGTTAATAGCCAAAACAGAATCACTTTAGATCTTGACTCATTTAGTTGGCCTTGAGGTCAGAAAAAGAGCTGAGTTACTACATTAGGTATACTCAAAACTCTAAAGAAAGCTATAGTAAATATATCTAAATATAATGCTAGTGTTTTCACGACCAAATTAACCTGTTGAGGGTGTTTTTTATTTTGTTTTAACTGTCTGGTGGCATAATACAGATATTTTTGCAGATTTTTGATTTGAACTGAGTGTTAGCCTTTTGCTGATTTTTGCATCAGTTAAAAAAATGATGCATACTGTCTGAATCAAGTAAAAATGATGCTTAAATAAGAAAAATATGTTTGCCCCTGAAGCGATTCGAAGTGTTTTATATCTCATTTTTATTGTGCTTGTTCTATACTTTTTATTTAGCTTTAAACCAAAAATACAAATGAGTGAATTTTGCAGCAAAAGACTGTAGCTTTGGCAAAAAAAATAACCTACCCTACCCAGCTGGCACCTGATGTCATTATGACATCAAAAAGATGTTGGACTCTTAAATCAGACAGAGATTACATTTGGGTTGAAAAGAAAAGTGGGTTGATGATATTTTAAATGTCTTCCATAATGCAAATGTTATAAAAACGGTGTCTGTCCCCCGACCACTTCATTTGTTTAAATCTAAAATAAACAAAAGGGGACTTGTACAAGAAAATCTCATAAAAATTAATACATCTCCTGCCAAAGAACAGGAGAATTAAATGCAGACTCTTGAACGTTAGATCCCTATCAACCAAGGCTCTTTTAGTCACTGATTTAATAATGGATAACCATATTGATTTATTATGCCTCACTGAGACCTGGCTTTGTCTTGATGAGTACGTTAGCCTGAATGAATCCAGTCCTCCTGGTCACATAAATAGTCACGTTGTGCAGGACACTGGCCGAGGAGGGGGAGTTTTGATTCAAGCTTAGCAATTTACACTAAAGCTAAGCTAAACTATAGTTCATTTGAAAGCTTTTTTTTGTCTTTCTCACCCATCCTGGAAAACTCTACAGCCAATTCTATTTGTTATAGTGTACCGCACCCCCGGCCCATACTCTGAATTTCTATCTGAATTCTCTGAGCTTATATCAAGTTTAGTGCTTAAATCAGACAAAATTATTATCGTCGGGGATTTTAACATTCACATGGATATTAATGATAGCATTAGTTCTGCTCTCTCCACGCTTTTGGATTTAATTGGCTTCAGTCAGTGTGTACATAAACCCATCCACCGCTACAACCACACCCTCGATCTAGTCCTTGCATACAACAGCGATATTGAAGATTTATTAGCCTTTCCTGAGATTCCTGCTCTGTCAGACCATTATTTAATAACTTTCAATATTTTATTACTTGACTACAAGCCTCTCAGTCAGAGTTACTATTCTAGATGTCTATCTGATTCAGCAGTGGCTAAATTTAAGAAACTAATTCCTTCTGCTTTGACATCATTACCATGTCTCACAGTGACTGAGAATACTCTTACTAACTTAAATCGTTCTAAAATTGACTGTCTCGTCGATAATGCTACTGGCTCACTGCGATCAGCTCTCGACTCTGTTGCACCTTTCAAGAAGAAAATAATGAAACAAAGAAAATTAGCTCCATGGTTTAACCTCCAGATCCACAAATTGAAACAAACCACGAAAATTTGAAAGAAATTGGCGTTCAACCAAACTGGAAGAGTCCCGTTTAGTCTGGCTGGATAATCTTAAAATGTATAAGAAGGCCCTCCGCCATGCCAGAGCAAACTATTACTCATCATTAATTGAGGAAAACAAAAACAATCCCAGGTTTCTTTTCAGCACTGTAGCCAGGCTGACTCAGAGTCACAGCTCCATAGAGCCTTGTATTCCTTTGGCCCTAAGCAGTGACGACTTTATGACTTTCTTTAATGATAAAATTATAACTATTCGAGATAAAATCCATCACCTCTTGCCCTTACCTGACCTGACCCCGGACTCAGATAGCCTGGATATGGCAGCAAGGCCTGAAATTTATTTGGACCGTTTCTCCCCCATTGACCTTCATCGACTCTACACTTTGATTTCTGCATCTATGCCATCAACATGCCTGCTAGACCCCATCCCAACTAAGCTCCTTAAGGAAGTTTTGCCCTTATTAGACAACTCTTTATTAGATATAATCAATGCATCTTTATTAACAGGCTATGTACCACAGTCCTTTAAAGTAGCTGTAATTAAACCCCTTCTAAAGAAGCCCACTCTCGATCCTGAGATTTTAGCTAACTATAGACCGATCTCCCCTTTATTTCTAAAATCCTGGAGAAAGTGGTTGCTCATCAACTCTGTGACTTTCTCCAAGATAATAGTTTATTCAAGGACTTTCAGTCAGGCTTCAGAGCTCATCATAGTACAGAGACAGCACTTGCAAAAATTAATAACTTATTTATCGCTTCTGATACCGGTCTGGTTTCTGTTTTAATCCTATTAGATCTCAGTGCCGCATTTGACACCATTGACCATCAAATCTTACTGCACAGACTGGAAAACTTAATTGGCCTTAAAGGAACAGCACTAGCCTGGTTTAAGTCATACTTATCAGATTGTTCCCAATTTGTTCACATCAACGATCAACCCTCCGCACATACTAAGGTCTGCTTCGGAGTGCCACAAGGTTCTGTGCTTGGACCAATCCTTTTTACATTATATATGCTTCCTCTAGGCAACATAATTAGAAAACACTCTGTAAATTTCCATTGTTATGCTGACGATACGCAATTATATCTGTCAATGAAACCAGATGAAACTGATCAGCTATCTAGACTTCAAACATGTCTTAAGGATGTAAAAGCCTGGATGAGCTGTAATTTCCTGATGTTGAATTCAAACAAAACTGAAGTTATTGTTCTTGGCCCCAAACACCTCAGAAACTCCTTTACTAATGATGTAATTTCTCTGGATGGCAATACCTTGTCCTCTAGCACAACTGTAAGGAATCTCAGAGTTTTATTTGACATTTATCTTTTGCCTCCCATATAAAACAAACTTCAAGGACTGCTTTCTTTCACTTGCGTAACATCGCAAAAATTAGACATATCCTGTCCCAAACAGATGCTGAAAAATTAGTACATGCATTTATCACCTCTAGGCTGGATTACTGTAACTCCCTATTATTCGGTTGTCCCAACAAATCTCTTAGGTCTCTCCAACTGGTGCAGAACGCCGCTGCTTGTGTTCTAACGGGAAGCAAGAAAAGGGATCATATTTCTCCTGTTTTAGCTTCTTTGCACTGGTTCCCTGTGAAATCCAGGATTGAATTCAAAATCCTCCTCCTTACTTACAAAGCTCTAAATGGTCAGGCTCCATCCTATCTGTTGCAGCTCATAGTTCCTAACCAACCCTCAAGATCACTGCGCTCTGAAAATGCAGGGTTATTTTTGGTTCCCAAAGTTTCCAAAAGCAGGATAGGAACCAGAGCCTTCAGCTACCATGCTGATCATACTGTGATGAGGTGCTCCATGTCTCCGTGAGGTGCTCCATGTCTCCGTGAACGCAACACTCACGTGACGGTCAGTGCGCGATCCAAGATGGCGGTGATTGGCTGCTAGAACCAAACAAACTTTTCTCTTCGGACTTTAAACTTCTTTTTTTTTTTTTTTTTTTCTTTTTTTTTCTTCTTCTTCTTTACAACCTCCTTTTTTTCCTTTCACTCCCAATAAACCTCGGCTACACCTTAACTGACGGACTACCTCATTTATTCACCGACCTGGATACCTTAGAGAACTACATAGACCAATACTTCATCACATACTGCACAATGAATGCAGCCACTTCAAGCACCCCCGGAAAATCCAGCTTCTCTCCAGCCTACAAAAGACCCCGGTCCGGTTCTCTACCCAGCACAATCACATCTCCATCCTCATCCCCGAACCTGCCTCATCATTCGGAGGTAAGCGACATTTTACTCTCCATAAACCAAAAACTCTCTGGACTCGACACCAGAATCGCACTCATCGAAATCCTACACAAAGAATTCCAGTCACTCCGTCAAAGCTTAGAGTATAGCCACGAACAGATCGAGAAACTCACCAAGGAAAACAAAACCCTCCATAAAACCGTCAACACCATCACCGACCAGCTCACCTCTGTTACAACCCAGCTCACCACCATCACTGCCGAAAATAAAACAATGAAGGAAACAATTCTGGATCTTCAAGCACGCAATATGAGAGACAATTTGGTTTTTTCCGGCATCCCTGAACACATCACAGACGACACAGAGAAATCAGTAAAGGACTTCATGAAACTCCAGCTCAAACTCCCCGCAGACACAGTCAACAGCATCACATTTCACCGCGTTCACCGTTTAGGACAGAAAAACACCACCAACAACAGACCTCGCCCGATTGTCGCCAAATTCAAACACTTTAAACAGAAAGAACTGGTCAAACATCAAGGAAAACAGCTTAAAGGAACGGACTATGGACTAAACGATCAATACCCGAAAGAAATCATGGACAGGCGCAAAAAACTCTTCCCCATCCGCAAACAAATGATCTCAGAAGGAAAGAAAGCAGTCATCTCAGTGGACAAACTTTACATAAACGGACAGTTATACCGCAGCAAGGACATCACCCCCTGGTTATATTAGCCCCCCCTCTCTCTCATAAACAAACTCTCTCCCTTTTCCTCTCTTTTACACATGCACTCTCACTCTCTCCTTCCGCTACACAGACCCCCGTCCCCTTCCCGCCGTTATCTACAATAATTCAGAAGGACAATCATAAACATTTACGCACCAACGTCTCGCTCCGTATGTGCCCTGATACGCAGCGCTCTCTATGTTGTTTATTGTTAAGTGTTTGTGTTGTGTTTCCTGTGTTTTTTGTGTGTAAACCTTACTGTATATGTCCCTTTTTGTTTTGTAATCACATGTCGAGCCCTGCAAGTCACTCCCTCACAGACCCATACACACTCACACACACATACTTACACACACACCTGTATATGTCCACATTCACACACACACGCACGCACGCACGCACGCACGCACGCACGCACGCACGCACGCACGCACACACACACACACACACACACTCACTCACTCACTCACTCACTCACTCACTCACTCACTCACTCACTCACTCACTCACTCACTCACTCAGCATAATGAATCCCTCTCCTTTTGATCACAGTCACCCAACATGTCAGCAATAAAATTTGTTTCTTGGAATATCCGTGGCATTGGTACTCAGGCTAAAAAAAGTATTTAATCATCTCACCTCACTTCATGCAGATATTTGTTTACTACAGGAAACACACCTCTTAGAAACAGACAACATCAAATTGCAATCATCTCAGTTTACTCACTCATTTTCATCACATTTCAATAAAAAACAAAGAGGAGTTTGTATTCTAATCAACAAATCAATATCATTTATCCATAACACTACCATCACAGATCCAGAGGGACGTTTTATCATCATTAACATATCAATCAAAAATAGCCCACTGACAATTGGTAATCTTTATGGCCCTAACACCGATGACCCATCTTTCTTTCATAACTTCTTTTCATCCATATCCAACTTCTCTGACTCCCCAATAATAATTGGTGGCGACTTTAATACAGTAATAAATCCATCAATAGACAGATCCAACACATCTAGCAATACACGCACCTGGCAATCCACACAAACAATAATCCAATTCATGAGTGATTTTGGTCTTGATGACAGTTGGCGCCTACAACACCCAACTGTAAGAGAATTCTCTTTTTTTTCATCAGTTCATCATTCATATTCACGCATCGATTTCTTCCTTACCAGCAATTCAATCATCCCAAATATCTCTGATCACCAAATACACCCCATCATCATCAGTGACCATGCCCCAGTATCATTCAAATGGAACCCACCGAGACCACACAAACCAGCCACCAGATGGCGCTTTAACACATCCCTCCTGAAAGATTCTGAATTTAACGACCTCATCAAAAGAGAGTGGGCATCCTTCCTGGAAATAAATGATTCTCCAAAGCCATCACCCACACCTCTATGGGAAACAGGTAAAGCCATCATCAGAGGAATTATCATTTCATATCCAGCCTATAAGAAAAAAAAAGAAACAAACAAGAATCTGAACTTCAAGAAAAAATCAAACAGCTAGAATCCATCAATGCAACCAACCCAACAGAAGACAACAAGAAGAAATTAAAACAATATAAACTAGAAATAAATGAAATCCTGAATAAAAAAACTAACTTCATGATCAGCAGACTCCGACAGGAAAACTTCCACCACAATAACAAATCTGGTAAATATCTCGCAAACCAAATCAAAAGAAATAAGGAAAAATCCACAATCTCCACCATCATGAACTCAGCAGGGAAGTCAACAAACTCACCCAATGAAATAAATCAAATATTCAGAGAATTTTATGCCAACCTGTACTCCTCAGATAACAACCCTAAGGAAGAAGACATCAGACCATTTCTCACCAGCCTCAATTTACCCCAACTCTCCCTTGAACAAAAAAACACATTAGACACACCCCTATCAACTGAAGAAATCCAATCTGCCCTCAATAGCATGCCTAACAATAAAGCACCCGGTCCTGATGGCTTCCCTGCTGAGTTCTACAAACACTTCTGGTCCATCTTAGCTCCACTTTTCCATAGAATGTTAACTGAAATACAACAAAACTCCAGACTTCCATCCAACATGAATACAGCATCCATCTCACTCCTTCTCAAACCAAACAAAGACCCCACCCTGCCTTCAAGTTACCGTCCCATCTCACTCCTCAACGTCGACATAAAAATTATCACCAAAGCACTCTCCCACAGATTAGAAAAAATAATTCCATTCATTATTCACCCGGACCAAACAGGATTTATCAAAGGAAGAAACTCAGCCAATAACACACGCAGACTATTCAATATAATGCACCATTCAACCACACATAACCATAATTCAATCATAGCCACCTTAGATGCAGAAAAAGCCTCCACAGTTTTGGCTTTGGGGAATCATTTATTAACTGGATTAGAACACTTTACACCTCACCTACAGCCACAGTTATTACTAACGGGCAAACTTCACAAAGCTTCACTCTTCACAGGGGGACCAGGCAAGGTTGCCCACTCTCCCTCTCTGTTCACCATTTTCATTGAACCCCTAGCAGCAGCCATCCGTCAGAACCCCCTCATCACAGGAATCCAAACCTCCAACATGCACCATAAAATCAGCCTGTATGCAGATGATATATTACTTTTTATTGAGAATCCACAAACATCATTACAAGAAGTAATCAGGGTCATCAAATCATTCTCTCTTCTCTCTGACTACTCAATAAACTGGAACAAATCCTCCATACTGCCATTAAGCACCAACAGTCCAGATGTGGCAGCCCTTACAACACCCATCCCCTTCTGCACAAGTCACATCACTTATTTAGGCATCCACATTTCCCCCAGGCTGTCAGAGTTGACCAACTTGAATTTCACTCCACTACAAAAAACAATTCAAGATGATCTCCAACGATGGATGAACCTCCCACTATCCATTCTAGGCAGAATAGCAACAGTCAAAATGACAATCCTCCCCAAAATCAATTATCTCCTTTCAATGATCCCCACTCATCCACTTCTCACCTGGTTTCATTCGCTCGATTCATCCATCAACAAATTTTACTGGAAAAATAAACCCCCACGAATCAAACTGGCCACTCTTCAAAAATCAAAAAGATTAGGCGGACTCAATGCTCCAAATTTTCAATATTATTCACTAGCAAATCAACTTCAATACATCTACAAATGGACCCACCCCACTCAGTCAGATAGCATTTGGTTAGACATAGAACAAACAGTTAGCAAAGACATCCATATTTCAGATTTACCATTCCTCAGTCAAACTATCAAAAAACACCCCTGTTTCCAAAACCCCACAATATCATCAGCTCTGACAGCCTGGTGGAAATTCTACAACATTACTAACTCCACTCTGGCACCTTCACTTTTCACCCCGATCTGGCATAACCCGGACTTCATCAGCAATAAACAATCACTATATTTCAGCACTTGGGTAGACAAAGGGATTACTCACCTCAAACATATCTTCAACAATAACATCCTGGTTCCATTTCCCCTCCTGGTCCAGAAGTTCGGCATCAGGAGCCATCAATTTCTACAATATCTACAGGTTTCATCATCCATCCAATCAACAATGAAAAACAAGAATATAAACTTAGACCTCCCCCCCTCAGCCTCTACATTCATTAACATCTCTTCCTCAAAAAAACTCTTATCTAAAATATACAAATTGTTATCACAGGCCAATACATCACCCTCCATACCTTCAGAAAAATGGGAAACTGATCTCTCCATTGCTCCTGATGCCGATTTCTGGCCCCAAATCTGCCAGAACATTTTCTTCATGACAACAAATGCCAATTTACAACTCATACAATACAAAATCCTCCATAGAACTCATCTGACTGGACACAAAATGCAAAAAATGGGCTTCTCAGCCTCTGGAAACTGTTCACACTGCTCACTAAAATGCACTGACACCTACATTCATGCAACCTGGCACTGCACACCTGTTCACCGCTTCTGGAGAAACATCACAGAAACTTTATCCCAGATTATGGGCTGCCACATCCCACTTTCCCCTTCCCTCTGTTTATTAGGAGACGTATCCACATTAAAACTTGACAACACACACACCCGTTTACTTCTAGTGGCGCTGACTGTCGCCAAGAAAACTATCCTCATGAACTGGAAGTCTCGGAACTCCATACACATCACACACTGGAAAAACCTGCTCACAGACTACATCTCTTTAGAAAGTACAAACTCCTCTGACAATAATCATAACCCTACCTGGCTATCATTCATCACTTTTTTACAATCATAACCTGCCACAAACCAGTCACATCATCCACCCCAGATCTCTGACACCTTCATTCCCATCCTTAGTAATTACCACCGATTCATATATTTATTTATTTTTATCTTTCTTCTTCTGCCTGACGACCAATAACCACTGGACACATATTTACAAACTGTTATATCTCCTTAGCAAATACAAACTCCTCCGACAATAATCATGACACTATCTGGCAACCATTCATCACTTTCTTACAATCATCACCTACAACAAGCTATTATTACATCAATTACTACAGCCTCTGTAACCTTCACTCCCATTCATTGTGATCAATATTTATATATTTGTTTGTTTATTTATTTATTTATTTGGGGTGGGGGGTGGGGGTGTAATTGATACAACCATCGTTATTACTATTATGATTAACATGATTAACATTTATTAATATTTATATACTTATATACTTACTTACTATACTTATATATATATATATATTTATTTATTTATACTTACTAATTACTACTCTGGTCCCTGCTGGGTCACGCTTGCTGGGCCACGGCCTGTGGTCCCCTCCACCCCCACCCCACCCCACCCAAAGTCCCCCGCTCTGGACTGTTTTCAGTTGGCACATCACCTTTTTTAATGCACAACACACTAGTTAAGGTAGGGGAAAGGGGACACAATGCCAGTTCATAACAACCCATCTCCTCGGTTTTAATGCACCACATACCACTTAAAAGACTATCTCATTAAAATAAAATTAAAACATTTTTTTAAAAAAATAAAATAAATTTAATATATATATATATATATATATACATATATATTAATATACAAATAAATAAATAAAATAGATAAATAAATACATTGGATAAAAAAAAAAAGAAAGAAATAATGATAAAGACTACATATACATCTAGACATAGGGTAAGGCGTTGTGCCACATACAGTCCGGGGCACGGGGGTTGGGGGGTCCAGGGGTGTTGGGGCTGCAGGCTGGTCATATGTGGGTGGGTAGGGACATGAGGCATCACATCTCATCTCATAAAGACCCCCCCCTTTCCTCCCTTCTCTTCCACCCTCATTATTATTATTATTATTATTATTATTATTATTACTATTATTGTTATTACTATTATTATTATTATTATTATTATTATTATTATTATTATTATTGTTGTTGTTGTTGTTGTTGTTGTAGCTATTACTTATGTTATTTTCTTTATGTATTTGTTTTTTCCTTCTGTATACTCATCTCCATCTCCATGTCTGACGATTATAATATTTATTACTACTATTATATTATATATTACTGTCTTTCTTACTCTCAAATCACACACACACACACACACACACGCGCACACACACACACACACACACACACACACGCAAAATCTGTTGCTGTTTGTTGTTCACACCTGTTTTCTGTCTGTCCTGTATTGTCACTGTAATGTCATATTGCACAATAAAAAAATAAAAAATAAAAAAAAAGCTACCATGCTCCTCTCCTATGGAACCATCTTCCAGTTTCGGTCAGGGAGGCAGACACCATTTACACTTTTAAGGGTAGACTTAAGACCTTCTTTGATGAAGCTTATAATTAGGGCTGGCTCAGGTTGCCTGGACCAGCCCATAGTAAGGCTGACATAGGTTAAACCTGCTGGGGGACGCTGAGCTCCTTTTCCTTCTCTCAATGCCGCCATCGGAAAGTCATGCATGTCTGTTTACTGCATTGCCGTTTAAATGCTTAGCTTAGCCTCAGTAGTTTAGCTTAGCCTTGCATCTGTGATAGCCATGTGGTACTGTCACTACCTGGGGCTCGCGATTACGGAGCCTGGGTCTGTTGAACTGCACTATGCTAATCCCGTTGCCTCTCGGGAGCATTCCTGCTCCCTTGTTTCCTAGTTTTCCCGGATCCTGTCCGTAACCTTGGCTGTCCCTGACCGTGGTGATAGCTGTGCTGATGCTGTGACCCTGCCTTTGGTTGTGCTCGTGCTGTGGCTGCACTGATACTGTGCCCCCCGCTCGCCCTGATCGTGATCTGGTCCTGGTTGCGCAGATGCTGTGATCTTGCCTTTGGACACCTCCCTATCAATATATGCATGAGACTCTTATCATCACCCTCAACATCATCATAGAGAGCAATTAATAATTTCACACTTATCATTATTGTAATATGACATGCATCTGTTTCTATTATTACTGTGCCTCTCTCCCTCTCTCTCAACCTCTCTCCCCCTCTCCTCCCCTCTCTTTCTCTTTCCTTTTTGCCATGATTGTATTTCATTTGTTATTTATGACATCTATTGCTCGTCTGTCCGTCCTGGAAGAGGGATCCCTCATCATCCTCTACCGCTCTTCCTGAGGTTTCTTTCTTTTTTCCCTCTTACAGGGGTTCTTTTTCGGGAGTTTGTCCTTGGGTGGTGGGTGAATGTAACGGCAGAGGGATGTCGTACATTGTAAAGCCCTCTGAGGCAAACCATGTTTGTGATAATGGGCTCTATAAATAAAATTGACTTGAAAATTGACTTGCTGATATTGGAATTTACTTAAGTTTACTTTTTACAGACGTTGGATCTTGTTTTCGACCTTATAACTAAATGTTAAAAAGACATTGGCATGAGACATTGGGAAGACACTGCATTTTGGTTAACAACACAACTTAAAACTAAGAAAATATCAGCATCATCTTTTGGCAGTACTCTGCGTCAAATTGACATTGGCTGGCATCCACTTTGATAAATGCTGAATTTAGATATTGCGAATTACCAGTCCAATTACTCAATCATTTTCAAATAATCACACTACTAAAAACCTACAACAGAAAAAAAAACCAGCAGCTGCTATACTGGGTTGGTAATATTGTTCTGATTTTAAATCAAGTATCTAAAGAAACCACATATCTGAAAAGGCGCATTTCAAACACTCCTTTCTTTATGGTCCATAACCGCTTGTCCTCTTAAGGGTCAAGGGGGCGCTGGAGCCTATACCAGTAGTCATTGGGCAAGAGGCGGGGTACACCCTGGACAGGTTGCCAGACTATCGCAGAGGTGACACATAGAGACAGACAACCATTCACGTGTACGGCCAATTTAGAGTCACCAATTAACCTGCATGTCTTTGGACTATGGGAGGAAGCTGGAGAACTCAGAGAAAATCCACAGTGACACAGGGAGAACATGCAAACTCTGCACAGAAAGAACCTCCAGCCCAGGTATAGGTCCGATCCTTGCCCCAACCAAGTTTGCAGCAAGGGACCCCCATGCTGTGAGGCGACAGTGCTAACCACTACCCTTCCGTGCCTCATGGAGTATGTAAAATGTAAAGCCAAGAAGGCTGTTAAATATATTGCATAGATATTGATCAGGTTCAAGATCAAACAGTATGAATACATCGATCCCTATGCTATTTCCTGCATTATTATTATTGTGTTCTATGCAGATCCTATGAATGACCCTGTTACAGCCTGCAGGGCAGCAGGTTCCTGGCTTACCTGTTTCATTTGCGCTCTTCAGACAGGAGAGGGCGACAGTGAGGCGAGAACGATCTTCTGAGTTGGAGCCCAGGCGTCTCATTGTCTCCTGCAACTCAGAGCTGGACATCTGCAGCAACCCATCCACTGAGAGCTTCCCTGCTGCAGCCTGCAGGAGACAAGCGGGACATCATGAAAAAAATAAAAATTAAAAAACCCTTGTTTTAAAACAGTCAAGACTTAAAACATGTGGCAAGGACTCTTAATCATGAGGACATATTTCACTCATGGGAAAACTGCAAAGTAAACACAGGTCACTTTCAGCAAGCCTGCAGAGACATTTACAACTAAGCCTCGATAGTCATCATTCGAGTTCAGTCAAAACCTCTGAAAGCCTCAAAATAAACAAACCAAGAGGAGCATCTTAAAGGAGAACCCGTGCGCTACAAGGACTTTTTTTTTTAATTTTGTCCAGCTCCTTTAAGTTGAATTGTCTACAGATACAGAGGACCATAAAGTGTTCAGCTGTCCAAGAAAGCAATGAAACAGACTCAGTAATTTGAAACTTTTTGAGCTGCTTTTCCAGTGAATGGAACACTGACAGTGATCAAACAGACTGTAATCCTTGGTTGCACAGACTAGGATTCATTTTTAAACCCAATTATATCAAAGTTTAAATCTGAATGATGTTGCTCCAAGCTTCGAAACTAGCTTAAAATTAAGAAAGAATGTATCTGAACCACCAATGCTCAACTCTTGATGGTCTTGAGATTTGATGCCATTGGATGGTTCCTTATTGCTCCATTAATTTGGCCAACAAGTTTTTCTTGGAGGAGAAATCAGAGCCTCCCTGCTGAGCCATCATGAGTGTCAGGCTAACTGACCTTTTGGCTAGCTCACAAACAATGCTCACAATGCTAGCTCACAAGAAATACAGAGCTGGATGGTAAAGACCCCCTACTAATGTATTCATTTATTCATTCATTTTAATATGAATAAACCAGCTCCTCTGTATTGATTTGACTTCATTTAGCCATCCATAAACTCTGATTGACTGCACAGAGATCAGTTTTTAGATAGACACACGAGGCTCTAATAAACAGATGCTAACTGAATGAAGACAGACAGTGTACTGAAGGCTACATTCATCTGTCATGTTGAAATCACTGAATAGTTGTTATTAATTTTCAAAATTATAGCCACTCTTGCAGCAATAGAAGTGTAAGTTTATATCTGACACATCTGTATTCAGCCCCTTCCTTGCTCCTATTTCTGTTTTCTGTGGCTTCTGTATGCCAAGCAAGTAGTGTCTCATAGATTTATGTGGCTCTCAAAGATACTGCTCAGCCCTTGGTGCAGGACGCCTCAATAAAAGTATGAGCTTATTCACATACTTTTTTTTATAAATGTCACTTTTGGGGACATTACATTGAATTACAGTCACTTCCTGGAGACTTGACCTAAAGCCAGGGGTCAGCACCTTTTACTATCAAAATAGCTACTTTTAGCCTGATTCTTTTTTTTTATCTGTCTGAAGCTGCAATACATATTCGTGCCTTATAATGAAAGCAAGTCAAAATTAGCCCATCAACATTACTAATAGTTTTAGATGAGTATTCATTAATATGTTTTACCACATAAAAGCCCTGCAGCTTTGGCAGTGAGAGCAAACAAATCTGTCCACTCAGTACTAATTTCTCTGGGTTCCTCAAAGACTTTTGCTTTTTACAGATTCAGAATCAACAGCTTGTCAAGCAAGGGAAACTCAAGACAAGCCACCGCTATTGAGGTTTGGCAAAGTTTTGGAAGGGCAGTAGGCTATAGATGACACATATTTGGTTGACAGAATGTTAAAACTTGAAGTTTGGCACTGTAGGTTGAAAGGAGTCTGGCACTGATTTTTTAATTGAGCTTTTCCTTGTTGATCACTATAGCCTCTTTTCCACTGCACAAAAACCCACCTGCTATCATCTGGCTTTTTAATGTAATGGGACAGCATTTACACGCGGGTCAAATGACTCTTCAGCATTCATGTGTATTAATCGGCTCAGACTCAGATCAGCACTGATGGAAACACAACACTCGGGTGAAAGTGCTAATTTTAGCCCCTTTACCGGCCTAATGCAATTACACACTATGACAAAACATTGTGTGTCTCTCGCCAAACAGTGCTCCAATTTGTCTGCACTGAACTTGAAAGAGAGACTGAATACATAAAAAGAAGTAAGCTGTGGTGATTCTGTTTTGGTTTTGGTTTTGTTGTACTTTTTGTGTGTTTCTCTCTCCCTCTCCTTTCTGTTTCCTTTTTCCTCCTGCTGGCTTTTGTGTGACAGGGGTTGCAGCTGGTTCTGCTGCAGCTGCTGATGAGGCCAACCTGATTCCACTTCTGCTCATCAACCTGAAATTAAAAACCCTGTCTACACTCCACTACTCTGCCAGATAATTCTGTCTCACTCAGTAGTGCCTTGATGATATTCTCTAGTGTTTCCTGCATTCTAGTTCTTAGGGTTTTTTGCTGCCTTTTTGGATTTCTTACTTACTTGTGTTTTTGTCTCCTGTGTATAGGTCATCCAGTGGACCGTGTGCTCAGCTCTCATGTTTTTTCTACAGCTGTTCGCAACAAGACAGCCTGCTCCCTGTCTCCACTGCCTGCTGTTTTGTCTTTTTATGTATTACACACCTTTTAATCTATCAACCGCTGTCGTTTCTCTGCTTTGGGGTCCAGTTTTAATATCAGAACCTAACAGCAAGCACCGTAAAGTTTTCAAAGGCCTCAATCCAGGCTGTTTTTTTTTTTTTACTTACCGGTGTTCTTGCCTGTCCTTGACTTAGTACATGTCACAGCAAAAAAAAGAAAAGAAAAAAGAACACACACACACACACACACACACACACACACACACACACACACACACACACACACACACACACACACACACACACACACACACACACACACACACACACAGAAAGGTATACTCTTCCGCTGCAGAGTACACAGCTCTGGTCTACTGGTAATGGGAAATGAGTATATAACCTCTTTTTGAGGGATAACCAGTGTTTAAAAAATCTGCATACAAGTGCTAATTTTAGTGGAAAAGGGGTAAATAAGACTGTGTGATACCAAAATAACCCAGAGAAAAACAATGACATAATCATAGTGGCATTAGAATGGAGAAGTTAAGACTAAGAGTTAGGTTAAGACTTCTTTCTTGGTTTGCTCATGTCATATGTCAGCCCTGATGCAGTGTGCTGCAGGCCACATTATGCAGCACTTACAATAACATATCATGACATTTGCTTCTTTAAACCTCATTCTGTGTAGCGCATAAACATTACTAATCCTAATTCTGCAGAATGTCAAGCTCTAGTTAAAAGCCATAGAACAGTGTGTTCATCTAAAACAAGAACAATTAGGTCTGAAGGGGTCCAGATGAAGATTTAAATTTTCTGCCATGTCAGACTCTTCCTGGGAAGGCAGCAGGACAAGCTTCGACAAAGTTTATGCAACTGGAGAAGGGAAGGCATTCTGTAAAAAGTTGGGTCCTCTGACAGCTGGATTTCTAGAACATAGACCTGAACAGACTTTTGATTCAATGTGAACTGACAGAAAAGGCAGGCTGTCATAGAGGAACAACTGGCACATCTGCACACAAAATAAGACAGAAACAAGAACAAGTCACTATCAAGAAAAATGGCTAAGGAATTTACCATAAAGGGCTTTTTCGTGAAAAAGTACTTGTGGGTATAGAGTCAAAAAGTGTCAAATTAAAAAACAGTCAACTGTCTGTTTTGTAAACTGCTCTAAAATGCCAGACATGATGCCAGACTTCTTCCTGGAATCTGCTGGCAAACTGTGAAAACAAGGTTTACTCTACAGTGCTTTTATTTTACTGGAATGTGTTTTTTCAGTCCTTGGTGTGTGTCTGTGTGTGTGTGTATGTGTGTGTGTGTGTGTGTGTGTTTAATGAAGAGAATGGGGGAAAGGGATTGGCTATCTCCTGGCAACTGGCTGTTTCCTGCATTGTGTCCATGGTAAGTGAAATGGACAGGCTGGGGTAACAAAAGGCTCAGTATTTGTATGAGATGTATCTGGGAGACAACACTGAGACTGAATTTGAGGCTTTTCCCAACTAAATTCTGTGTTCTGGGCAAAAATGCAATCTTTAAATTCATCTGAAACTAATCTGAGGCTGGCAGTTGCATGTAGGTTTGTTGTCGGGACAACACAACTGCCAGGATGACGACTGCAAGACGTGATTTGCGAACTGAAACCAGGACTGAGAAGCCCACAGTCAGATCTTCAGTAATGACTGCTGTCCTGTTTTGTGGCAAATTTCCCTTTTCATCAGTGTAAGTATGCATGACGTGTTTCAGGTGTCACTCAGTACTTTTACATTTTACATTAAGTAGAGTTACAGTTATTGCTCGATTAGGACATTTAATTGAACCACTGTTCTTGTCCTAGTATACAAGCACTGGGGGAGAATACATTTATTGATGAAGTCTTTCCCACTCCGCCACAGTAGGTGGAGATATACCCCCTTTCAGCTAGATGATATAAACCTATATTATTTATACCGTCTATGATATAGACCCAATCACAATCACAGTTGTCACATTCATATAATCAGACAGTGCTGAGCTACTTAAGCTACTTTAAGAAAATCAATATCAGTTTAAGTGAATGCTATATTTAGAATATTTTCACTGCTTTATCTTGCTGTAAAATCTCCCTTACTGACGGGGACGGCCTCCATCAGCTGCTGTGGAAGCTAAAGAGGAGACAATATTCTAAAATAGTATGAACTTTAATTGGTACTGATTCTTTTTAGGTAGCTAAATATTTTTTGCTTCGTCCACAGCAGCACATCACTAAGCTTCAGAGACGGTGCTGTGGGACTGTACTGTATTTATCAGAGGAGGAGGATAGCTTAAGTGTGACTATTTCTTTTAAAATAAGTATAAAATACTACCAAGTTGTATGTCCTTCACCTAAGCTATAATTAAAAACAGAAGTCCCTCCTCGGTGCTTAAATTTTTTTAAAATGCCTGGCCCGTTTTGCCGCACCCCTTCCCCCCTCATAAATAATGAACAATCCCTAACCACCGTGGGAGGTCGGCGTGGTGACACACACATGTGCACAACACTGAGTCCAGTTAAAGTCAGACTGAGGTGTTTACATGATGGAGGAGCTCGCAGTACGCAGAAAAGAAACTAAACTCCAAACCACAGAGATTCAGGTAAAAGCTACAAAAGCAATGAGAGCTGAACACACAGAGACTTGAAAACATCTTTCTCTCTGGTCTGCACAGACAGAGGTGAAAGGAGTCTTGCAACACACGTGCTTGTTGGAGAGGGAAAAGGGGGTCAGTGGGGGTTGGCTGCAGTCAGCAAAACATCACTGCTAACCACTTTGAGGTGGTGGGGTGCGATTTCGGACCTTCTCATGAAAAGGTCAATCTTTGTGCATTTGGCACGGCACGTCACATCTAAACTGATAATGGAAACGCTAATCGATAAAGAATAGATTGGCACGGACAAAAGAGGTAATGGAAAAAAGGCATAAGACTGTTGAACTCTTGAGCTCTGAGCTCATCACTTGACATTTTATACTACCACTTTACTTATCTCTTAGATATCTCTTTCTCTATCTATCTATCTGTATGTATCTCTTTCTCTATCTATCTGTATGTATCTATATCTGTCTGTCTGTCTGTCAGCTATCCTTTACATTCAGTTAACTTATGTAATACTGTCTACACAAATTTACATTACTTATTACTTGTAAATATGTTCTATTTTATTGAGGTTTATATTTTAGTCCTGTGTTCTAACCTGCACAATTTGTTTTTAATTTTGTTGCTTGTTGTTTGTTACTTAAGTGATTTTCTTTTTAATACATAGCCTATTTATTGAGCACTGTTAGTGTCTTTGCGATCCAATATCTTATAATATATAGCATATACAATATATAGTTTGAGATCTGAGATACATTCAAATGACTGCTTTTGTAATTGTTGTGCACATGATAAGAAACAACTTGTAACTTGAACTCTCTAAGTGAAACTGCTTGACAGTATGATACGGCAATAGTTACCACACATCACACAGGAGCTCATGACATAGAGTGCAGCAGAACACTTTTTATGTTCCCTCAATCAGACAGTCTGATGTTAGAAGTAAAGCAACACCCTTGATCTGGGCCTGCATCCCAATTATTATGCATATTCCAAAAACCACACTGTGGACAAATTTCATTGGAACTAGTTCCTCTCAAAGAAACAGACCCAAGAAGACTGTTGATGATGAGGTTTGTGGATTTTCCAGAATAACCAGGACATTGTTTCAGTAAACCTACACTGCTGCTGTTTTGAATGTCATTTCACCTCCAACGTATAGAGGTGCAGGAGAAATCTCAGAAAGCAACATCTAAAAACCCCAAACCTAAAACTATCTGCAGGGCTGTACACCTCGAGGACTAAGTAGAAAAACATGGCCTATTATGTTTAAATGGTCAAGATTTTCCTACCAGCAGCATGTCATCAGTTCAAGTGAATAATACAACCTGTGTTTGGATTTATCTGATAAGGACCTGTAGCGACTGTGTGAATTGTGACTCGTCAGTAATAATTTTAAAGAAGAAAGATGTTATTAAACTTCCTGAAAACTTTCGACAGACTGTATCATGTTTCTCATCAGCAGTCAAAGCTGGCTTCTTTGAGCCATGACCACATTGTTCCTTAACCATAACCAAGTTTTTTTTCCCCAAACCATGGTCTTTTCATAACCTTTTCCAATAGTTTTTTTTTAACTTAAATTACAATCTTTCCCTGACCAAGTAGCTGTTGTGCTTACCAAACCTTAACCAAAGCTGAGCATATCTGAAAAACAGCCTCTACATGAAATGACAAAACACATTGTAACTGCCCTTTAGAATCACACATAGACACCTCAAAATAATTTGTCTTTGTCTTCCAAAGCAATTACAAAATAAATCTGTTTTCTGGAGTGAGATCAGACTGAGGCCACTATGGTTACGGTTTGGTAAGGCTTAGGCACAAAAACAGCTGGATGAGGGTTAGACAGAGATCATGGTTTGGGTTAAAATAAGAACTTTGATAAAGAAGTTTTTTGCTGCTGGTAAGATGGCCTTTAAATAAAACTGGGACATCTCTGCAGTAGAGAGACCTAAATACTTCTGAAATTGGTATTACATGACCAGAGAAAAAAAGGATGCCAAAACTACCAAAATGCAAAATGGCACATCAGACCAGTGAATGCTCCTGCTGGTGGGTGATGTAATGTAAGACAATGGTGACCTGGTGTAAAGAAACAATCTCATATCACAGTTAAACAGTGAGCTGAAAGATGTTTCTGAAAACATGTGAGGTGGAAAATCTGCATTTCAGTAACAGAATCTTGGTTTGTATTTGATGTGCGCTGCTTAGTTTCACTGCTTGATCTCCATTTTTTCATGTTACTTTTCATGCAACTGATAGAGTGACCTATAGAGCTAAGATCTAAAACACTTTAAGAGTTGACAAAATACTGGACCTCAGACATCCTAACAGAGGGAAGATTTGGGCATTTGATGCTCATTTGATGGATCTGAAGAAACTATCATTGGAAATATCTAACTGCACAAGTGTGGTTGCTCAAGCTTGTGAATCATGTTTCCAAATAAATGACAATGCTCTGCCCAGAGGGAAATTTCAAGACAGCTGTTGTAATGACGTGCTGTTTACCGTGATAGGAACAGCATCCTTAACACTTTGAGAGTCTGCCCAAGTGGCAGTCATTGCGTAATTTTAACCAAAAATTTCACAATTCCTCCAAAATTCCTCTAGCACTTTCCCCATTTTCATAATCACCACCAAAAGTTATCTTTTACTCTGAAAAGTGCATATTTAACCTGGCTGATGCAGAACCTGTAATCACAAATAGTAGATTCTAAAGAAGCCTCAAGGACCTGGTGAAATGGGAGCATAAACTCCCTGGGAAACAGTGAATCATTAGGTTTGTTTGGACAAATTTGGACTTGTCTGGATGAGAGAAGGCAGCTGCAGCAAGGGACACAAAGAAGCAGTCGATATGGACAGTCTCCAGTCTTACAAGGATAATTAAGGAAATATTTCCGTAAAATATATATACCATAAAACTAAAAGTCTTATCTTACTGTGCAATCTATCCAACTGTGTTTCAGCTAGAATGTTTTTTTTTTCATATTAATATGTGCCAGGCTATATTGCATGCATTGTATATTCTGAATATCATTAGTGCACCAAGGTATGCTACTCAGTCATGCATGAGACTGTTATGGAATTCAAATCTTGGTTCTCCTGCAACGTCCTCAAACTCAACAGTAATAAAACAATCTTAACCAAATCTAACAGTTTTTCCCTCACTATTGATAACACATCAGTTTATCCCTCCTCTCAGGTTAAGAATCTTGGTGTCATCCTTGATAGCACACTGTCTTTCAGTCTCACGTCAATAACATCACTCAGTCTGCTTATTTCCATCTTCGCAACATTAACCGCCTCCGTCCGCCATCCTCGTTCACTCCCTGGTTACATCCCGTATCGATTATTACAACTATCTAACGGTCTCTCAGGTCTTCTTCTTCCATCCACCTCACTGTCCCTTCCGCACGTCTGTCCACCATGTGATCTAGAGCCTTCAGCCACTCTGCCCCCCACCTCCGGAACTCTCTCCCACCTGACATCCGCAACATTGACTCTCTCCACTTTTAAAACCCGTCTAAAAACCCATCTTTTTCAAAAAAGCATATTCAGCCTGAATGTTTATTTTAAGTGAACCTGCAAGGCGTTTTACTCAATGTTCATTTTTTTACCTTTTATATAAACTATTTATATTTATCTGTATTACTGTATTTCGTTTTAATCTTGCCCTGTAAGGTGACCTTGAGTGCTTTGAAAGGTGCCTATAAATAAAATGTATTATTATTATTATTATTATTATTGTTGTGCTGTATAGCCTACTGTTCATAATGTTTTAGCTAAAATGCATGTGTTTGGGAAGTACAGAGCATATGACTGTAGACTTCAACACGTTCTCATCCCTCGTCGTCACATGTTGCCGCTTTGCAGTGGACTTCCGCCTCTACATTTTATGCTTTAGGTATCCTTCTGTGTCTGCTCTTTATGTACCAGGATGCCGCTACCGTGATGTCAATAAGAGCATGGTGGGATTACGCTGCATGTGGTTAGAGAAGAAGCACTTAGTAAGGTGTAGAAAAAAAAACATCACACTCAGATGGGAAGCAAACACCGGACTCCCACATAAAGTCCAGGGTTTGTTGGACCCATTCACAACCCCTCCAGCCCACCCAGGGACCTTTGTGCTCCTAATATTACATCACTATTGGCAGCATTTCAACCTGTCACATCTGCGTGACAGGTTATGTCCAGGCATGTTGTCAACTGATACCCCCTTCCATGTATCATGCTGCCATGGCAGGTTCTGTCCGGTGGCGTATGATATCACCACTAATATTCTCAGCGGACACCATCCAGCGACATATCATGCGGATGCTAAAGGTGGCTTTTTGCATTGGGATCTTGCACGGAAATCACTGAAAAAGTGGCACTCTGCATCATCCAGATTATATGATTCCTTGGAGAAGCCCATTCTCCATTTGTTGAGCTGTTGTTTTTTAGATTATTTTTGGGGGGATTTTTACCTGTATTGACATGACAGCTGTAGAATGACAGGATGTGTGGAAGAGAAAAGGGGAATGACACGAAGCAAAGGGCCACAGACTGGAATCGAAGCCGGGTCGCTGCAAAGACCTTGGCATAAGGGGCGCATACTCTAGCAGGTTAACTGTTGTCATGCATCAGTGTGATTGGCTCAGCTGTTTGTATATATTGTGTGTTTACTAGATGGCTGACCATTCCCTCTGATCAGCACACTGAGCACTGGGGACCAAACTGATGTTGCTAACATTATGAATACCTAAAGATGAAAAACTATCTCAGGCATGTTCACTTAATCAATGACTATGCGCTGGCCAGGAGAGGATCACGCTATATGCAATATTTTTTTTCACTTGTTTGCAGAATCTGAATAGGCTGTCATTTCTAATTTTGATTCAATCTTCAAGAGGAAGGGTCTTAAGTAACATGAGGCAGCCTAAGTGCAGACAGCAGAGAGGAGCAGAGATGAGAGAGTTCAACAAAAATGGAGCAGAGTAGACTTATTTTATGAAGACTGTGATGGACATTTTCTTATTAACTGACCACCAAGGTATTAAACATATGTATGGTCTGTTAGCATCTAGTACAGACATAAGGCTTAGCTAATTAAATGCCCTAGGGGTCTGCAAACCTTTTGAAGTGCCACTTTCCATTAATCAGTGTGGCACATCAATATAACATCAATGCTTCTCAAAATGCTCCATAAAAACTCTGGCTCTGTCCTAAGCTTTCTGAGGCAGCTCCTCCCTTACTGTCAAATCACAATATCTTGCTATAACCGCCAAATGTGATATGTCAATCACATCCACACTCTCATCAATGGTTAAGTTGCAATCTTTCTGTTTATGTGTGTCTTTGTCCGTGTGCTTGTGTGTGTGTCCATCCCTTTGTATTATTCTGTGTCCCCTCTCCAATTCAGAGGTTTTTGTGGGTCCGTGAATGCTGGCAGAACTCTTCATGAGTTCTTTTTTTCCTCAGCAGTAGTTTGTAATGTTGAAGTCGCAGGAGTGGGTAACTGAACAGACAACTCAATCACAGCTGATCAAATCAGACTGTCAGATGAGAGCAGCAGCTGAGTGAAAGCACACTATTAGGTGTTCTGCTGCGCCATCTGTGCCCAAAGTGTGCATACAATCAATAATCTAATGGTAGGCTATTTACCAGTATATTCCAACAGCACTCCTAATGTATAGTCGAGCTCAAAAAATAGAAAACAATGTGGTGGCAGATGTTATTGCAGAGGGCTGCCACAAACAAATGAATGTGAGGGAAAGCCCTCGCACCTCCACAGCTCCACCTTCTCGACCAAGTATGGGCACTACTGGCCCCCAAAAACCAAGATAGCGACGGCCAAAATGCCAAAATAGAGGCTTCAAAATGGCAGTCCACGAAACAGTGATTATCGTTATCATAGCTACATCCATTATTTATAGTCTATGAGCAAACATGAGATATTGAGTACGTTCCAGTGCCCATAATACATACTATTTAGTATGCCAGAAAAAGATTTAGTATGTCCCAATATGTTGCATGTCAAATGTAGTATGCCAAAAATTGAATTGAATGATATATGCGTTTATATGTCCCGCCCAATGCAGTAAAAATATTTCACCAAATATGAAGTGATCACAACATTAAGATATCTGGAAAGTGGAAAAATGCAACTGTGCAGTGGTGACAACTTGTGTCTGTCCTAACCTGCAATCAGCAGAGTGACCACACTAACAATGACAACACTTCCTTCCAACCTCAGTCTCATATTGTGATGCAGTTCATCTCATTTCCGCTGGGTGTCCACACCTTGCAGGCTCACAAAAGGTATGCTTTTCTGATCTACAATTCTCTGCAGCAGAAAATGTGACACATGAAAACTCTTTAATAGCTGACAGAGGCCACAAAAGCCAATTAAAAACAACAAAAAGACATAATTATAAAAATCACAATAACAGACAAATGCATATATAATTTTTACTGTCGTGGTCATAAGATCTGCGGTGTTTCAAATTTTTTTTACTTCCAATTTTGCACTACAGACTGCGATGGATTTCTGAGCCTGACGGTCAAAGTTCAAGGTGCAATGTTATAATGAAGTAGTGCGTCTCAGTTGTATGCCTACTTTAAGGGCAGCTGCAGTGCTGATATAAATTCAAAGAAACATAATGCAATTGTCTCCATTGAGCATTGCAAATTGAGCACCATGCTTGGTCAGAGATCCAGGTTTGTTATGTTAATAGCAGCCTACAGAGATGAGAAGCGGGCCACAACTTCAGATTTGTTTTATTTTCACACTTCTTCAGCCCCGACCAGCTCAAGCTGACTCAAGTGACATCACCTGAGGACATTTAACAAACTTCATCCAGCTCCCTCTGGAGACACTAACCCTTTTTACACAGAGATTGTGCTACTTAGTCCCTTCTTTACATCTTTGCATTTTTACACATTAGCAAACCATGACAGGATCATGTCACTCCAGTGTGTGATTTAGACAGCATGCCAGCATCACAGAACCAAAAGAGGTGTGACAGGCATGACATTTAACACGGCACTGGCATCTAGTGTGACATATAACATACATGTTGGCAGCACTTAACAATAGTAACAATGGCATAAAATGGCAATAAAAATAATTTACTTTTCCTGGATATGGTGGCTGATCTCCTCTTCTGCTTCTAGGGTAAAAAGCTCCTGGACATCACTGTTTTCCAAATCTACTGACATTTATGGCCGCTCTTCCTTCTCTTTCAGTTGAGCTGTTAGCTGCTATTCACTGCTTTTTTAATCTTGTGATGGGTTGCACACATAACACACAATCAGAATGTCACACCTGCCATGCCCATGGTCTCGTCTTGCTGGCTGTGACTTTTTTACAGACTTTGTTTCAGCGCTGTTACTACCTCCCTTGTTGGCTAAAGAGTGTACTGTTATAATAAAGTTAAATGAAGTAAAGTTATGATCAAGTTTTATAAAGTACTTTATGATAAAGTTGAATAAAGAACTGTTACAATAAAGTACTGTCATAATGAAGTTGAATAAAATACTAGTATATAAAGTTAAATAAAGTACTGTCATAAAGTTAAATGAAGTAAAGTAATGATTAAGTTCAATAAAGTACTTTTATGATATGAAAGATGTTACTTTTAGGCAATATCATGACACACATTATTATCTTAATGTTTTTAAACCTTCACTATACTGCAAAGTACTAAAAAAGAAACTATTAGAATTAAGTTAAATAAAACACTATTGTAATAAAGTTAATGTACAGTTATAATAATGTTAAATAAAGTACTTTTATAAAAAGTTTAAATAAAGTACAGTTAGAATAAAGCTAAATATGGTACTGTTATAAAAAAAGTTTAAGTGCTGAAAAAAAAGTTACATATAGTAGTGTTATAATACACTTACACTTTTTAAATTAAGGCAGTTTCCATTCAATATTTGTCATATTTAACATCCGCAGTGGAACCAGCCACGCTACTTTGAATATTGCCCACCTGTATTTAACTGTAATGCAGCCTTTTAAACCAGGAAATGGCAACACTTACATTATAATATCCAAAATCTAAAATAATATTAAGACTCATCTAAATATTGATATAATATCAATATATTACCCTTCCTTGAACAGGCAGTGTTACACTGGCTGATAAAGGCCTCCAACTACTTTTTTATTTACATATAGGACAGTCCTCATTACCTGGAAACACTTGGGTGTGTTAAAATTGTGAAGTTTCACTTAAACTCTCCACACAATTCTCAGTGTATCCAAAAACTGCCTCTAGTCCTGTAAGTGTGCTTGCAGGAATGCTCACAGTAGGGCCCTGCTGCAGAGGGGAGCAACTGGTATTTCAGTGAGAATGATACTTAAAGGGCAATATAGGGTCAGCAAGAGCTCCTGCAGTGAAGACAGCATGAGTAAGTGATCCTCTGCAGGGACTGTGTTACTCCATTGACAGCCTCCTATTCATAGACGGTAAATATTATTTTGTATAACTCCCCTTCCATAAAAACAGGAAGGTAAAAAATAAAGGCTGGAGAAACAGACTTCACACTTTGCAAAGCTGACGCATACCGATACCTGGGCAGTGCCTGGGCATGCCTCAGCTGCCTGTGTTTACAGGTGACGAAAGCTTGAAAGAAGAACGGAAAGAAGACACTGACTGAAAGACACAGAGCAGGAAATGAATACTTTCCTTTAATGCCATTATGGTAAATCACACAGAAAACGGCCAAACATCTCGACAGAAATATCTTCTTCTGACACTAATTATCGGTTTCAAGCTCACACTCAAACACAGAGACAAACTTCTGAGTAAACAGTAAAGCGTACACGCACGCACACACACACACACACAGAAACACACACACAGGCTCAGAGTCCACAGTAACAGGCACGTGGGTTTGGATATAAGCCTCCACTTAACAGGCAAGCAGTCTGTTCCGAAAGTCACCACTGCCAACAATGGTACACAAGACACAAACAGCTGAGCAAACAGTATACACACACACACACACACACAAACACACACACACACACACACACACTAAAGCTGACAGCACACACTGTAACCACTTGAAAAAACAGCAATATCTCACAGATGTGATTCGAGTCACTCTCTAACAGCACTCTTGTCAAATAAGGAAATGAAGGAAACCGTTTTTCTAACTCTTCTGTCCCAGGTTCCACACACACACAGAGCCAGCACACAGATACAGCACAGGTGTGGTTCTGTACATTACCATGCTGTTGACAGGATCTACTGAACATCAGAGCCCCTGCTCTCATAATCCAGGCACTGTTACAGAGTAATCCGTGAGCACAGCGGGCTGCTGGGAAACACACTGACAGGGAGCCAACAAATCTTCCCAGCGCTGTTATCACACTCCCTGTTTTTCTCCTCCCTCCTTCTCGCATTTCCCTCCCCCTCTTTCTCTGAGCCAGTCAGTCTGTCTTCCTGACATGCCAACACTGTGCATCAGCGACCGGCGGTGACCGTCCATGGAACACCTAACTCCCTCTGGGACAATCAGTTTTACTTTCATTTAGTTTAAAAAATGCTTTAGTCCAACAGCTGGCTGTGAGGCAATTATGGTAACTGCTAGTGAGCCATTTTTCTGTTGATTTGATTTCTTATTATCAAAGCCACTTTAGAAAGCACGACAACCTGACAAATGGCTGAGATAAGCCCTCTAACGGTTGCTGTAGTAACACTCTTTACATTTCCGGAAGCTAATGTTTTTCAGAGCACATGTCTAATCAGTGCTGCACCCCACCCTCCTCACAAGAAATCCTCCACTTCCTCTGCATGCCTTTTTCCCCCACTGTACTGTTCCCCTGCACTGTCCACAGCCACGCCATATAAGACTAAGATAGTAATGAGAGGGCAAGGAGGGAGAGAAGGGGGAACAGTTGACAGGAAACAGAGAATTTGAGCCAAAACTGGGGACGGAATGTGGACTGGTCTGTGTACAACAACAGTGGCCGGTGATGTCAGGTTGAAGTTAAATGGTAAGCTAAAACTTGTTTCCGAAAACATTTGAGGAGAGAAATATGCAACCCAGTAACAGAATCTTGGTTTACATTTGATCAGCGCTGCTTAGTTTTACGGCTTGATCTCTGTTTTTTACAGCCTCCGTTTTCACTATGCAGGAAGCAGTATGGCACCCACTTCCTGTTCACAAACTGTCACTACTGCAGCTAAACAGGGTGATATGTTTCTGAAAACACATTAGGAGAGAAATAGCCAGTGCAGTAACATTATCTGGATTTATATTCGATCAACGCTGCCTAGTTTTACTGTTTGGTTGGATTCAGCCATGTTTGGCCTGTCCGTGGTGGTGGGAATACACCATGTAGTTAGAGTGCTAGCCCGAGAGCCAGCAAAACACGGCCAAATGAGGTTAATTATGCCATTTGGCAGAGTTTTGCCAAGTGAGGAGGGATATTTAGGCACTTATTAGATGGAGGAAAGTTTACCACAGTTCATCTACACATACTATTCAAACTTTTTTGATGCAGAGCTGGTTGAAAAATTAGCCAAGCATCCTTTTAAGTGTGACACTGTGGTGAGCCACATTATAGAGACGTTATAGAGACATTCACCAGAGACTGCTGCTCCTTCAAGAAGTAGAGTTCAGAGTTCACAGAAGGTGATTCTGGGAGATGGAGTTTCAGAGCTTTGTTGTTGGGGCAGTTTAGCCTTACAGCTGGTTTTCTGTGAGCTTGTCATCAGCATGTGCTGTTGCTGTTTTAAAGTAAGAGTAAACGGACTTGACTCAACACCCTCTAATATCTAAAGATAATGTGAGTTCTTTGTCACACACAAGATTTTGCTCTTACAGGGTCACTATTTGCCGAACTACGACTAGTTTCCTTTTGAGATTATTTCCCATACTGCTCATGGTGGAAAATATTAAGCCAAACTCCCTTTAAGAAATATGACCTATTAACAATTCCTCACATGAGCGCAAAAACCCATAACACTGGAAACACAAAATAAAAGGTGTCATATATTGACAGGATTCTTGTTTGTTCATTTGTGATAATTTATTTCAGCTTTTGTTATCAATTTTCCAAAAACATTAAAATCCAATCATAAAACAAAAGGAAACAAAAAGTATAGACCAAAAACATCTGTCTCTGTCTAAAATGAGTGGTGGTTGGTGAGTGAGGTACATGCCAAGTTAAACACCAACTCTTATTCACTCCACAACTCCATCAGTTTCTCCTCCTTTTCACAGAACAGGAGAGCCAAGACTTGTTCACTTTCTCCCTCCTTCCAAGAGTCCCCTCAGTTTTTACTGTCTACCCTCCTCCTCTGCTTCCTGTTCGGTGCTGGAGAGCGTGCTGCTATTGGTTGCTGACAATGTTCATATGATTGAACTTCAGCATGAGCCAAGACTAAAAACTTACATCATGTGTTTGATTTTGTGGAACGCCAAGATGAGAAAAGGACTGACTTAAGACAGCTCAGACTGAGTTTTATGACCACCTGACATCAAACGACTGAGATCATGGGAGCTTGCATCAACTGATACCCTGGGTTTTTCAAACAAGCCTTAACCTGCTAAAAATAGGAAATAGATTGTATTCCCACTGCCAGCGAACACACCACTGCAGCACGAGTCTGCCTTTCAGTCAGTTTTTGTGTGTGTGAGAGTTGTTTTGTCGGTGTGTCCGTGTGACATCACGGACAGGCTGGAGAACAGTAGACAGCAGCAGGAACAGAGGTCCCTTAAAACGTTTCAGTAGTTTCCTCGCTTTACTGTATATGTCTCACATTCAGCCTCTCCTCAAACTCCGTTCGTATTTATTTGGATCAGTGTCTTAGTGCTGCTTAGGAGGAGACGGACGGTAGTTAGTGACAGCGCGTCATTGCATCTTACCAGTTAAGGAGCTGAAATTACAGTGTTCACCCGGGTGGAGCCGGAGGCGATAAAAACACGTGTCTACTGCAGTCATTTCATCACTTCATCCTGTGAATGCCAATGATATTAAATAAACAGATACTAGTGGATGTTAGCAGGTTTTTTATGTCTCTTTCAAACCTGAAACATGGACAATACAATCTCTGTTCTCAGGACTTTTTGCGTTTTGAAGATCCACAAGTCCGAACAGAAATGGGAAAGAAAGCCTTCAGGTTTTCTGCTCTTGCTACATGGAACAATCTCCGGACTGATCTTAAACTTCAAAACTCAGTGACCCTGAATGAGTTTAAAAGTATGGTGAAATCCATTGAGCCAAAGCTGTCTGTGTGCAAATGTTCTACCTCACTGTATCTTTCTGTCTCTGTCCCAATGTGTCTGAGGCTGTCTTGCCCACTTTCTAAGCACTTTCTGCACACAAAAGCCACTTTCCCACTACAAAAAACCCTGCTAACATCTGGCTTTTTAACACAATGGGAAAGTGTACAATCGCCATTCACAACAGGTCAAATGACTCTGCTGTGATCACGGATATTTGTTGCCTCTGGCTTTCATGGGCATTAATGGAAACACAACACCCAGGTGTCCTTAACCGGTGGGATGCAATGACGCATGGCTACTAATTACCGAGTTTGAAAGACAGATTGAATAAGTAAGAGCTATATAACCACTGTTAAGTTTTCACAGACCTCTGTCCATGCTGCTGTCTACCGTTAACCTGTTCTCTGGCCTGTCTGTGACATCACACGGAAACACCAAAACAACCTACACACACATACTTGTCTGCTGCAGAGCCTTGTACACAGCTCTGCTATACCAGCAATGGTAAAGCAGTCTATAGCCTATTTTCAATGGGTTTACCAGTGATTAAAAAAAACAACAAACCTGCATGTGCATGCTAATTTTGGTGGAAAAGGCAGAGAGCAGCATTACATAGAATCCCAATATTCTGATGTGTAAAAATCAGAAAAAGTCTATAATCATGAAAAATGCTTGAAATACAGTTAATCATATTGTATATAAAAAGAGGTAAAAGAACAGTTGATCCAACTACGTATGCTATTGTTAGAGTGAATTCCAAAAGAGAATAAAATACATGCATTCTTTGTTTGTTATGAAAATATGAGCCTGTCTGTCTACACAGCATTTGGAGCCAAGCCCCGAAGAACAGTGCCAAGCCATCCATCCATGCATTTTCTCCCATTTATCCGGGGCTGGGTTGCAGGGGCAACAGGCAGAGCAGAACATTCCAGACATCCCTTTCCTCAGCAAAGCTTTCAAGTTCCTCCTGGGGGACCCTAAGGCATTCCCAGGCCAGACAAGATATGTAATTTCTCCAGTGTGTTCTGGGTCTGCCCCGGGCCCTCCTACCAGTAGGACGTGCCTGGAACACCTCCAACAGGAGGCGCCAAGGAGGCATCCTGATCAGATGCCCAAACCACCTCAACTTGCCCCTTTTGATGCGAAGGAGCAGCGGCTCTACTCCGAGCTTTTCCTGGATGTTCGAGCTCCTCACCCTATCTCTAAGGCTGAGGAGGAAACCCATTTCGGCCACTTGTATCCGCGATCTCATTCTTTCGGTCACTACCCAGAGCTCATGACCATAGGTCAGAGTCGAAACATAAATGGACTGGGAAATTGAGAGCTTTGCCTTCCGGCTCAACTCCTTCTTCAACACAAAGGTCCGGTGGAGCGCCCGCATTACTGCAGATGCTGCACCAAACCGCCTGTCCATCTCACGCTCCGTTCTACCCTTACTCGTGAACAAGATCCCGAGATACTTGAACTCCTTTGCTGGGGGCAACAGCAAGGTGCTGACTCTCATCCCAACCACTTCACACTCAGCCGCAAACTGCCCAAGTGCATGCTGAAGTTGTGATGAAGCCCACAGAACCACATCATCTGCAAAAAGCAGAGATGCAATTCTGTGGTCCCTAAACCAGACCCCTTCCTCCCCCCGGCTGCACCTGTCCACGAAAATCACCAACAGGACCGGAGACAAACACCCACCGAGAACATGTTTGACTTTATGCCAAATATGCGGACACAGCTCTCACTTTGGTTATACAAGGACGGCTGGCAGGCAGCAGTGACCCCAGTACCCGGTACTCCTGCAGTACCCCCCTCAGGACTCCCCAAGGGACACAGTCATAAGCCTTCTCCAAATCGACAAAACACATGTAGATTGGATAGGCAAACTCCCAAGCCCCCTCCAGCAGCCTCCTATGGGTAAAGAGCCAATCCGTTGTTCCACCACCAGGACAGAATTCGCATTGTTCCTCCTGAATCTCAAGTTCAACAATCGGTCGGAGACTCCTTTCAAGGAACCTTGAAGTAAACTTTCTCAGGAAGGCTTCGCAGTGTGATACCCCAATAACTGGTGCCACTCGATAGGCACTGTACCCGACCTCCATGCGACACTGAAAGGACATGCCAGCCAAGACAGCCTAACAATATCCAGAGCCTTCAGCATTTCAGGGCGAATCTCATCCACACCTTGCGTCTTGCCGCCGAAAAGCTTTTTGACTACCTCGCGGACCTCTGCCAGAGCTAAGGATGAAGAATCCCCCGAGTCTTCAGGAGTCCCTCAAAGTGTTCCTTCCACCACTCAACAATATCCCCAGTCCAGGTCAGCAGCCCTGCTGAACACAGCCTGAGACAACCCCTACTTCCCCTTCTGGAGACGTCTTACGGTTTGTCAGAAGTTCCTTGAGGCTGACCGAAAGTCCTTCTCAATGGCCTCCCCAAACTCCTCCCACACCCAAGTTTTAGCTTTGGCGACCGCCTCAGCTGCAGCCCTTCTGGCCAACCGGTACCTGTCAGCTGCTTCAGGAGACCCCTGGGCCAATAAAGCCTGAAAGGCCTCCTTCAGTCTGATGGCCTCCTCCAGTTACCACCACGACAGGCACTGACATTCTGACCACAGCTTCTAGCAGCTGCCTCCACAATGGAGGTTTTGCACAAGGACCACTCGGATTCCATGCCCCCAACCTCCCCCAGGATGCATGAAAAGTTCTTCTAGAGGTGTGAGTTGAAGACCTGGCAGACAGGGGCCTCTGCCAAGTAGCAGTGCCAAGCTTTGAAGCTAAATTCACATAGTAGTCAAACTGTGGGTGGCAATTACAGCTTCTGGGTCTGTCATGTGATGCCACTGGGACCAACAATACTTTTTTTAACAATAGACTGACATTTTAAATAAGTAGATACATTTTTTGAAGCGCAGCTATTGGTTATTGACCACATTCATATTATTGAACTTCAGCATGAGCCAAGACTAAAAACTTACAACATGTGTTTGATTTTGTGGAATGCCAAGATGGGAAAAGGACTGATTTAAGACAGCTCAGGCTGAGTTTTATGACCATCTGACATTAAATGATTGAGATCATGGGAGCTTGCCACTGAACTCCCCACTGGAGAGCGAGTCAGCCTCTCTGTCAGCTGGCCTGTATGTGCGTGTGCGTGTGTGTGTGTGTGTGTGTGTGTGTGTGTGCGTTGTCTTGTTGGCGTGTCCATGCAATGTCACAGACAGGCAGGAGAACAGGTAAACAGTAGACAGCAGCAGGATCGTAGGTCTTTAAAAACTTTTCAGTGGTTTCTTCTCTTTATTTATTTCTTACTTATTAAGTCCCCCTTTCAAACTTGGTGCAGATGTATGCATCTGGAATACTGTTTAATGTTTTGCATCTACTACACAGTCATTTGACCCGAGTGTGAATGCCAATTGTACACATTTTCACTGCGTTAAAAAGCCAGATGTTAGTGGGTGTAGGTGTTTTTTTTGTTGTGCAGTGGGAATGAGGCTTTTGATGCAATTTCTTGTTGCTTATGTTGCTGTAAAGTTTATCAGTCATTTTTGTAATTGTCAGTTTTTTCTTTTTGTTTGACATGTTTGAAATGTCTGTCTCTCTGTCTGTCTGCCAGTCTGTCTGTCTGCAGAGCTGCTGTTAGGAAAAGTTTTTGGGGAAAAGCCTGTCACTGGTGTCCATTTTTCCTGTGAGGGTCAAGGTGAATCACAGGTACCTCAGTAGGGCAATTTTTAACAAGTTTGCGTAAATGAATAAATTATTAACTTCTAACTTATTATTTTGTGTTGATGAAGTGCTTGTTTCAGCTTCACTAAGAATATGAGCACAGCAGTGTATGTACAGAGGAGTTGCATGCCATGCACTGAAGAGAAGGTCTCTTGGCGTGCAGTCCCTGAGAGGAGCAGAGCAGCCTTCAGCTGGCAGCTCTCTTTATCTCTGCCTCTTCATGCATTCTGTTGAACTGTCGAGCTCTTGTAAATATTGTGGGAACACGTCTGATCCCAGCTCTGCCCCCTAGGGGTATTGCTCATCTCCTCCACAGTAATGCATGACAGGAACACACATGCACATAGTGAAACTAAGGACATGGTTATTTGTTCATAAGTCTTCAGCATGTACCAACAACAAACAAGAAACTGACTTTTCTTAGCTTTCCTTGAATCCTTGCAATAGTTCTGTATTCATATTGTATGAAAAAGATAGCAAACAAAAAAACTGATGCTTTAAAATAGAAGTCACTGCAAATTTCAAACGGTTAGAAGACAACCTGCTGGTGGCAGAAATATCCATTATACCATACAGATGGAAAATGTTGGACTGAACAGCCATGTGCTTCCTCAGAAGTGCATCTCAGATGGTCTAATTACCCCCTCACCTCCCAAACTGTCAATCCAACATTCACACATGCTTGACTCTGTGATTGGTCAGCTGTGGAGGGAGAGAAGCAACAGTTTGACTTTTTCTTTCTCAGTTTTTTTTCCCAGTCTTGACACTAACGATTTCTGTCACTTTCATAGGAACAACCAAGTGCAACACTATCAATGTCTGAAAGTGTGCCCTGTAAGGATATGTTAAAAGATAAGATAAACCTTTTAGCTAACCTATAGCTGAAATCAGTTTAAGAGCATGTTTGAAAATGCAGAAATATATTGCTGAAAATGCAGAGACGTATTACAAATTGACGGACTGGCAGAAATGAAAGCTGAAATGCTTTAAAGTGAAGAAGCTACATGTTTAACTGTAAGAGTGTCATAGGAAGAAGCTGTCAATTGAAAAAAAATAAATACTGAATATTTAATATTTTAGGCATAAAATGTAGAAAATAAAATGAGAGGCATAAATGTCCTTGACGAGCATAACAACTTGACATTAAAATGGTTTCTGTAGCTTAAAGTACGCAGAGGTAGCAGTTGATCAGAATGAATGTTAAACATTTTAGGCATAAAATGTAGAAAATAATATGAGAGGCATAAATGTCCTTGAAGAGCGTTACATTTTGACATTAAAATGGTTTCTGTAGCTTAAAGTAGGCAGAGGTAGCAGTTGACCAGAAAGTACAGAAGGAATAGTACAAGTAGTATTAGTAGCATGAGTGTTTGCCGTAGTAGTAGTTGTAGTTCTGTAAGTAATGAAGGTAGTAGTACTTCTATCACTAAAAGGAGGGGTGGAGGCAGACAGAGAAACAGCAAAAAACAAGACAAAGACATCTAAGAGGTCACAAGAGCCAATTTAGGGCCCCGTCCACCTGAGGGGCAACCACAGCCAATCAATGGCCACTTGGGACCGTCAGAGGGTACTAGTATACGCGTTTAGTATGTACTAATGCTTCGCAGGCATTCCGGGGTATGTGTTGCGCCGAATAGTAATGGGTTCCTTGCACTGCTACACAGTGCAGGCTCCCTAATTATTTTTCAAAACTATCATGATCTTTATGTAATTTTTACTATTTTCTGGCGTATTTATGAATCATTTCTCCTTAAGTTGCTCATTTTTTTCTCATGTTTTTGAAAGGAATCAAGCCAATTTGCCGAGGTTTCAAAGAATTACACAATATTGTGTTTCTCCTATCTGTAAAGCCACTTTTACATTGCCTCTCCAAGGTGGGGTATCGTGCTGTAATGCCATCTCGCTGTTCTATATAAAAGGTACAACCATGGAATGAGGGACAGAGTTCTCTTGTATTAAGTTGGCACTGAAGTTAGTAACAGCGCCAAAACCAAGTCTGTATGAAATTAACAGCCGGCGGGACAGTATCATGGGCGGCACAGGTGGAACATTCTGATGACATGTTAGGCTTGTGACACACATGGAAGATTGAAAAAGAGGCTGACGGAAATTAGTGGTTGGTACTCAATTAAGAAAAATAGCATCCAAACATGTCCACAAATTAGAAAAACAAGGAGGTCCAGGAGCTGCTTACCCTCCGAGAAGAATATGAAATCAGCCGCCATATAACAGAGAAGGTATCTGATTGTTATTGACATGTTTTATCATTGTTAGTGTTTAGAAAGCATTACACATAGCACTGCTGATATACATATTTTATGTCACACTAGAGGTCGATACTGTTCTGTGTCACACCTCTTTTGCCTCTGCAATGCCAGCATTCTGTCTAAAATCACACACTGGAGTGGGATGATGCCGCTGTTGTTTGGTTCTGTGTAAAAATGCAAAGGTGCTGTAAAGAAGGACTTGGTGGCGGCTCTATGGTGCAATGTCTGTGTAAACAGGGATAATTATAATTTAATAATAAAATAACTGTTTGGTCATTTTAACCAAAAAAGTCAAACATTTGCTGGTTTCACTTTCTCACGTGAAATTTTGGAAGGTCACCAGTTCCACACAGGACAAATCACAGTGGGGAAACTGGAATTGCAACACTCGCCCCTCACTCACTTCCACCAGTCAGACTGTGGTTTCACCGGACAGCTTCCAGGTGTTGTTTGTGATTAACTGTTTGAGTGTAAACAAGGCGTTCCTCAGAGTGCACCCAGTGAAATGCTAAGTAAAAGTTAAAAGAAGCAGCGACACTTTGCATGAATGAACTTGAGACCATTATCTTTTGCTCGTTCTTGTGTGGAATAAACAATTTGGCCTGATGGTGATGCTACCAGAGAAGTCATGAGGTCAAAAAACAAATCCTCCTCAGGGCCCAGAAATATCCTGATATGTGAGGATAACATCATCAGGTCCCACTACAAACACATGTCCCTGATTTGTATTAACTAATACTCAGTCCCACATTTATAGATGCTGACAAATAAAGCCTACAGCGACATGGTCACCAGAAACTGACAGCCACCGGTGTCACCTAAAGAAATTTATTTTGCTCAGTGACCAAACATTCCTGCAGAGTGACTCACAGTGTGAAGTCAGACACAGTTCACTGAATGACCACTGTTGCTGGTCAGGACACAGAGCGCTGCCAGCGACCAGGACACACATGATTAACTCCAACTTAAACCACTGACACAGAAACTAACTGCTGTTCACTTTACCAAGATCTCTGAATACAACAGAGAGGTTATATTATAGTTTCGGCTATGTCAAATGTCTTCCATTGTTCTAGAAAATAACACTCTGCATGTAACGCTCTACAGCTCTAGAGCAGCAGCTTTAGTACTCCATCTGTGTCGACACAGGAAGCATTCAGGCACAGTACTGAGTGCAGGTTTGATGTGGTTTGACAGAGCTCAGAGCCAAAAACACAATCATTGTAGTTAAGCTTGTAGAACAGAACAAAAAAGACTTTAAGTGTTCAATACCGTAAAACTTCAATTAATAGCCTGGGCTATTATTTGATTAAACCACTCACCTCAACAGGCTTATATTTGGGACAGGCATCTATATGGGACAGGCATTTAACTCTTTTTACACAAAACTATTGTTCAGCAAAGATGATAATACAATCAAATTGCCTATTCAAACCTTTTTTTCATCTCTCTTGTTTACTCTGCTGGTATTATTTCTTCTTTGGTGCTCCTAGTCTCAGTAAAATGAATTGAATGATTGAATTGTAGAGAATCTTATCAAGCTAACCGTGTGTAGCATGTCCATACTGAAAAAGTTTTTTTATTATGTGCAATCTAAGCAGCTAGCCAATGTTAGCTCTAGCGGGTAGCCGAAGAATTTCTATAAAAATGAACAGCATGGTATTTTTAATTTTATTTTATTTTATTTTTTTAAAAGGGACATCAACTTCTGGCTTCACAATTGAGACAGGTGTTTATTTGTGTAATGTGTCACCACACTGCACTGGTAAAAGGGACTGGCTGTTTATTTGGAAGAGGCTTATATTTACAGTTTATGGTATGCTGTAGGTTGCATTCATGCAACAATAATACAAGTAAAACACATGCAGTCACACGGCCTGTGTAGACAACTGGATTGTTTAATACAGGAGTGTAGCTTTTCCATCGGATGAGAGAGAAGAAATATGTGACTGAAATGCCTCCTGTGTAATAACTGCATAGGTACATACTGCATAAGTATTATGCATAGCCCTTCAAACCCAATGTCCACTGGGATATCTAATGTTTATCAATTTCAGCTGATGAAACTGCACAGTTTTAAAATTCTTTTTATTGCATTTTTGTGATTTTCTTTGCATTTTACTCCAGTGACAACCTCCGAGGCTGAAAAATGAAGCCAATGTGGGGGTGCCAGACACTGCAGTTCCTCTAATGTCCACTTTAGGCTGCCTCTAAAACAGAGCCAATCCCCATAGACCTCCATGTTAAAGTGCCCAAATTTACAGCAGAAATATACATGTTTACAGCCAGGTACAAAACCCAGTTTGGTCTCTATAGCTAATTTCAACATACATGACAACTGCACTGGGGGTGAAATTTGTTATAACTCACCTGTTTACATTTTATTACAGCCCAAAGTTACACATATTTAAGGGTGGGGCCGCTTGAGTGACAGGCTGTCTGCGAGGTGGTGTTACAGTCTGTGAGTCAGCATTTTGAAAGGCTGTGATCATGTGACCAATGCATGGTGATAAATCATGCTACTGTGGTGGAGGAGTCGGGAAACACCAGACTGAAGACATGTGTTCTTTTAGTTAACTTGGTGTTATATTAGGGGTACGTCCTCACCGTGTTTCTTTCCCTAAACCTATCAGTAGTAACTATGATTGCCTAAACCTAACCTCCATTACTGCATGCTAATCACATAACTGTAAATTAAGAATGTAACATCATTTTTGTGGCACTAATTCATATGAGGGGGGCATGGTGGTGTCATGGTTAGCACTGTCGCCTCACAGCAATCTGGTTCGATCCCGGGTTTGAACGAAGTTTAGCCTTGTCTGTCTGTCCATATGTGTCAGCCCTGCAATAGGGCCAATCTGTCCAGGGTGTACCGCACCTTGTGCCCAATGACAGCTGGGATTGGCTCCAGCCCCCCCACGACCCTTGCGTGGACAAGTGGTTACGGACAATGAATGAATGACTGAACGAATAATTCATATAATATCATATAAACATGTAAGGATGCACGATAATTATGAGACCAATAATTATCGGCCTTTATGATATATGACATCATACCAATAATTCCAATAATACATTTTTTGCCCAATAAATAGAACTAATAATAGCATAAATTGCTTTGATTTCACCCCTACACACACTGCACTATGCTGCACGTGACGTCAAAATTCTGAGCCTACTAGATCAGGCCAAAACATGTCATCGCAGTCAGCAGCAGGATTCCTTTTTTTTAACTCTTTCCCACCATTGATGAGATTTTCCATAAATCGGTGTTTTAACTGTAGTGTAGGGGACACTGTTACGGATGTTATGCAATAAAACAATATTTCCACGTCCAAAAAACAAACGAACAAGACAATCCAAGGTTCCAGGGTGACCGAACAGGAAACAAGGATGAAATATACTGTCATTTATTACCATGCTCACTACTCACAGTAACCGCTGTAAGTGGGCGTCAGTCCAGCTTCTCCCCTCCTACCTACTGCTCCATGTGTGTGTGTGACCGCCAGGACAAAGGGAAATGCTGCTTGCGGTGTGAATTCAGGTGTAGTGTGTTTCCAGCTCAGTTATGTTTACAGAATAAACTGATATCTGATGTTTGATTCCTTCCAACAACAAGCAGAAGAACATGTAAATATGCAGAGGTCACAACAAAGCCATTAGGCCTACTTAAAGACTGTTTTGTAGCTGTGGTGCTTCCTGACATTTTGGGGAATGTTCCACTCTATAGTTCTACTATAACTCAAACAGAATATTATTTTCGGCATCATTTTTGTATAATTCAAGTTGACATAAGAAAATAAGAGGTAAAAAAAACAACCAAAAATATAAAAAAAAAAGATTTTGCTCTTGAAAATGACTTTTACAAAAATGTGATTTTTCCAGCTTTTTGTCTGATTTTTTTTTTTTAATGAAAATGCACAAATTGAACTCATCTGTACTCACTGCATCTCAGCCTTTCATACCCTTATAGTTATCTTATCAGCCACAAGAAGCTGGAAATGAGCTGTTTATCGGTATCGGTTGAAAAACTCATAATATCAAGCATGCATTTTGTCTATGAGAATAAGTTGCAGCTCTGAGGATCTGACAGCTACACAATAGTTATTAATGCAGTGTACTTTGCAGAATTAGAGTTTATATGCACAATCAATAATTATGACTCAGCATTAAAATATAGAGTAGCCTGTGGAACATTTGGCCAAGGAAAGCAAATGAAAAACCTGCCTTTTGGCTAATTCTACCATATATATGATGGCTCCTCACATGTGCTGTTCCAAATAATGAAACTAATGAAAGCAGTCTATGTGTTATGTCTAGACGTTGATATCTGCTATATGCATGTCACCCAAAGATGTTTTCATCCAAAAAAGGTGTCAGCAGCATGATAAAAAAAAAATACTCTATTAAAAGAACAAAAGTCGGAGCGTTCACTTGGTAAAGAGGGCACCCCATGTACAAAGGCTGTGTCCTTGCTGCAGCGACTGCAGGTTCGACTCCAACCTCTGCCCTTTGCTGCATGTCGCCCCCTCTCTCCCTTTCACGCTTAATCTGTCCTGTCAATTGAAGGCCCAAAAGCCCAAAAATCTAAAAAAAAAGGATCTTGCAGTCAGAAGTGTCCTCACTAAAGGTACAATATTATTAGCAATTTATAAATAGAAAGTATGAAAAGTAAAATGCAGTTCTTTTTACTGTGCACTATAACAATCGGCATGCAATTCAGAAGTGTACGATACATAAAGCAAGTGTCATATTCCTGCAAAACAACACATAAATCCTAGTGAACTAGTGGTGCACCAAAAGAATGTCATGCCATTGCAGCACAGACGCACACAGACTGATCTAGACAAGGTGACAACGGGAGGGAGCAACTGACTTTAGATGATCCACCTCTTGAATTGGGCACTAAATAACCACTATGTGCAGTATTTAACAGAAGACGATACAGACAGTGGGACACTCCCCACTCTGTGACTAAAGATTTCACTCCCTTTTTAATAATATTTAATGTATGCATCCAAAGAAAAGTACAACAATGTAAAGTTCCGTTCAGTGCTGGCTTGTTGTCCTACCTCAGCGTGCTACATGTGACCCTGTGAGGTTGTGTAAAAGCCTCGCTGTTCCCATGCAGGCTGCCTGTCAGCCCGAGCGTCTCCCTGCTGCTCTGTGCTGCCGAGCCCACTTGTCGCTTCCTCCTCAGCACAGCGTCAGGAAAAAAAAATTGAGTCACCCAGAGGCGCAGCTCGAACCCTGCCTCCACTGTTTGTGTTCACTATTGTTTACAAGGCGTTTTCAAGTCTGCCGAGCTGTGTGCAAGTGTGTGTGTGCCTGTGGGTAGATCATACAACATGTGCTTGTGTGCGTGTGTGTGTGTGTTGGTATGTGCAGAGGCTGGTTTGGGTGTGTATAAATAGCACACTGGGGAGGGACAGAGGCTTGCAGAGCAGCTGACTCAACACATTCTAGTTTGGGTGAGTGCTCATCACAAAGAGCAGTATGGCTGCTGCTATTCAAAACACTGCAGGACTCTCTCTGAGCAGCACCCTGCAGGATACAACGGCCAGACCTCACCAGTGCTGTCAGCATGACAATCACACCATCCAGGTCTTACAAGATAAAGATTCACCAAAAGTGTAGTTATCTAGTTATGCTGCACCCATTACTTCATTTCGGCAACATTTTTACCTTTATTGGATTACAGTGATCTTCTCTTTATGAATGCACCTGACCAGTACCTGAAGAGGTTGGATACTCTTTACCATTGCACTTCACGTTTTATTACTGGCTGTGGAAACTGCATATATCAATGTACACTGTATGCTGCTGCTAAGAGGCCTTTCTGTCTGCCGACTTTCACATTGGTTGTTTTTTATATAAGAGTCTACTTGGGCTGGTTCCCTCTTAATTATGTATATACATGTGTAAAAACCAAAATCAATATGGCCTGCACAATAAAAGTCCAATTATTGTCCATCTAAAACTGGACTTTTAAAATAAGACTTAAAAAATGAGTTAGTCCGACTGAAATCATACTTCATATTTCTCAAAGTCGGACTATTGCACCTAGATAATGCGGTAGGAAGTCGAGGTATTACGTCATGTAAACACCTCAGTTGGATGTTAACTGGACTAGGCGCTCTCTGCATGCTCCTAGTCGCCGCACCTTGGTGGTTAGGGACAGGGACTATTTGTCATTTATGAGGGGGGAAGAGGTGCTGCAAAACGGTTCAGGCATTTTTAAAAACATTACAAACTGAGGAGGGACTTGTGTTTTTAATTTTGGCTTAGGAGAGGGACATACAACTTGAATTTCATCATGTCCCCACTCTTGCTCCCTTTAATACGTAATCATCAAGTCGTCGTAGTTTTTTTAGGTACAGCCATTTTGGTAGCAAAACATTTTTAGTCATTTGACACAAAGGGTAACGCATTTTAGCACTTTTCCAATAAACCCTAGTGGAAATGAAGGTTCCTACAATCACATTTATTTAAAAATATAAATAAAAGTCATGCAATTAATAACCAGATAGACTGAAGTATTTTCCAAAAAATCTAAATGATTTGTTCTCAGGTCAGCTAGTACTTTAAATGGTAAATAGTCTAACTTCAAACCAGTTCAACTGGTTGATAGCATGTGGTAATTAGACACTCAGGGCACATCAGCAACACCCACTCCCATCTTAGAATAGTTAAGTGAAATCATTTACCATTCTGGTTACTGTTGAAATATGTCAATAATATGTCAAAGAAATGTTGGTAAATATAAACAAACTGAACAAACAAACCCAAATCCAGAACCTTTAAGTGTCAAAACTCAAATTTGTGATGTCATAGACTACTCCTATTGTTACTAGTATCATAATGGTCTAGAGCTGAGCCCTTTAAGAGAGAGTCACGTCATCTCCGTTCGCTCCAATGGACCGTTTTTTCATAGCAACGTCGGAACGTGGAGCATCTATATAGTTCCCGGAAGTAGCATTAATTGCTAGCGGTGCAGTGGAGTTGCAGCAAAGAAGACCGCTTGTGATGGGCTTTGACAGGGTAAGACGTCTAAAGAATAGTTATTGATATTATCAGCATATCTTAGCTCAATTAACGTGCATTAAAGCATGATATCAGATTATCTGCCGTTAAATAAGTAGATTTACGAAGCAATAACAGATATGCTTACAGAGTAAGCTAACGTTAGTACACTGTACTGTAAATACTGAACACATTTCGGTAGCCGCTAACAGCCTCTTAATTTAAAATGTCCTGCTCATGAGTAGTTTCATCTAGGATTGGGGAGTTAAAGGGGAGAAAAGGCTAGTGTAATTTATTGTACAGGTCAGTGTGAGTTACATGTCAGCTTTGTTAAAGATAACATGGCACTTGATAGCAGAGTGCTACTTCGTGATATATTGTCATTGATATGGATTAAGAGTGCATATCTGAGACTAATAAAAAATGTAAAAACATTACTGTAAACAGAAACGTAACTTAAGGGTGAGTGTTTTTAGCTTTGTGATTCTGTTAACTCCATTTGTCTTTATTATGTTTCAGCTCAGCTGATTTTCCATTAATGGCAAAGGGAGGAAGGCTGAAAGACCTGAATGAAATCACAGCGTAAGTCATTTAAAAAATCAAACACACCAGGCTTAATGGGGAATTATTCTAAATACTGAAATTGTTACACTACTGTATTATATTATTTTTTATTATGTTGTTATATATGTAATCCTGTTACTGTATATTGGTAACTTACAATAGGAGCACTGGTTGCAGGAGAAACTATTTCGAAGCGGGTTATAAAAACACAGAAGGCTCTAGTTTAATGCAGTTTATGAACGTATAAATCCAGTCGAGGGCAAAATTACACAGCCTAATGAAGGCTCTCCTCTGGAGCACAGATCTGACTAATTCATGCATTCACATGCAGCGGTTTACTCTTTGTATTAAAATCACTCTCTTATATTGACAGTTATGTGACGACATAGAACAATGAAGTAGCCTAGACCTCTTTAAACAAAGGAAAATGCTTGGACTTTTCAGCATTCTGTGCCTGCCGACTCTGTCCGTCCCCGACTAACCCGCTCTGTCTCTGCCCCGGTGATCCGACCTGCCTTCTGATTCTCGACACCGTGTTTGATCTACGCCTTCCTCCTCCCTGCTCCCTGAGGAGAAAAGGTACTCAGCGAGCCTGCTCTCCAGAGAGTTCCGCCATTGCTGAAGTGAATTCTTCTGTGCGGCTTGTTGAGACTGTGATTCTGCTCGCTTTTGTGAATAAAGTCTCTGAAAGACTCCGTTCAGCCTGTGTGTTGCATTTGGGTCCAGTCACCGGTTCTGACAGTGACCTGGTTTGCTCACTACTGCAGCAGCTACAACCCATGCAGTCTGTGCTTTGGTGAAGTTGAGTAGAATGTTTTTGATGGAGTTGGCAGTTCAGCATGCTGAGATGCCACCAAAACATTCGTAAAGGCTATACACTCCATGCCTGTGGCATTTGGTGGGATTACAACTGAGTGCTCAAACAAATACTGGGTATCAAATGAAGTAGAAAAAAAGATATTCAATGAAGTACTCTACTGGTATCAGTATCAATTAAAGGGTACTGGTACTGGTATCATTTTTTTAAAAACCATTCCCTGCCTGCAGGTTTGGAGCACGTTTCAGGACAACACTATCAGCGTCACCAATGACGTCAATTAATTCACTGAGTCTGTGGTGGATTTAATTTGTAAAACGACAAAAACAACTGCACCCAAAAATACAGTAAAATTATTCAGCAATCCAAAACCATGGATTACCAAAACGATCCAAAAACACACACACTGCTGCTGTCAGTTCAGGGCTGTGGTCTGGAAACATGGAAAAATTCTGTATAAAGCAGCAGCCTACAATGTAAGAGCAACAGTAAAGGATGCAAAAAGGGACAAAGGGAAGAAGGTGGAACTACAATTCTATGAGGGCATTCCCAGAAACATCTAAGATCTATGAAAGATTACACCCCCTTCCCTGCTAAGCACTGGTGCATCTTTCTGTATAACTGCCTCGATCTCAAATACATCTTGTAATTTTAGAGACTATAACTAATCTTCTGGTTCTGGAAAAAGGATGATGTCCATATTTTTAACCCCACCTGCTTTGTTTGGGCGTGTTGTCTCTACAGGCAAAACAACCATCAATGAGCAAGACACCACAACCAGAATCCCTGAAGAACTGTGGGTGGTGATTTGGAGTTCTGAAGGCTAAAAAAGAGCTTACTTAATGTGCTGTGTGTAGTACATGTGTTTTAAATCACATGTACATCAATTAATCAACAGCTATTTACTCAGTATTTACATGGTGTTAGAAAAAGCTTATTATTGTGTCAGTCCAACTTTTAAACTGCATGAAAACATGTTAGTTTGACTGAAATCATACTAAGTCAAATTTCTTGAAGTCAGACAAACAGAGCTGAATAATGCGGTTGGGTGTCTATTTACTCTTCTATCAATATTCCCTTAACTGGACCTGAACTGGCCTAGTCATTCTGCAAATATTCCACAGTCCCTGAGCTGGGCTGTGACCCAGAAGGTGAACAGCATAATATAGTAGAAGAAAGCCAAGAAAACAACAGAAGAAGAAGGAGAGAAGGAAACAAAACAAGACAAAGGAACCAAGTAAAAGGTAGAACCATGTTTTCACTGTTCGACAAGTAACACGTTTGCCACTTGCTAACTTGTTTGGTATGTGATGTAATAGGTCAAACGGAAGAAGGTCCAATAGCAACTAGCTGAAAGGGGGCATATCTCCACCTGCTGTGGAGGAGTTAGACATACTTTCGTCAAGAGATGGATTCTCTCCCGGTGCTTCTGTACTGGGACAAGGACAGTAGTCCAATTACATGGTCTAATCGAGCTATAACTGTAGCTTCACTAAACTGTGTATGCAAACATACTGATTGCTGCAAAGAACTACTTTCCTTTTGACCTTTCTGCTTTGGACTGAGGTACCTTTGTAACTTTATCTGTAACAATGCTACATAAGTTTAAGTGCAAAATCACAGTTAAATTTCTATAAAATATGTCCAGATGATATCATGCAGATGATAATATGGGCTATAGTTTCTTTATAAAGGGCAAACTATTCCAAAAAAATACAGACAGGCAAAAAGATCTACAAACTACACTCACAATTGGGCAAACACACACACACTCACACACACACACACACACACACACACACACACACACACACACACACACTTGTTTTTGCTGCATCCTGTGAAAGACCAAGAAGAAGGTGACATATGCACTAGGGGTGTAACGATCCATCGATCTACATCGATATATCGATTAAATGAGCATGTAACATTGATGCAAAGTGTAAACATCAATCCATATCTTCCTCTTTCAGATGTGCTTTTATTTTGAAAGCCTGTGTCACCTGTGTCCACTGGCCACTAAGCTAATTTATGCAATGTAAAATGCCATAGGCTTATGTTAATAATGTTAGCATGTTGTTTACGTGGGGGAAACGTGCAAAAGATGTTGTTTTGTCTATGATACTTGACAGTTATTATTGAGCTGATTTTTAAAATTTTGTTGAAAGATCTTGGTATTAATCCATTTGATGATGTTAAATGAGTGGATAATAAATCGGCTCATATTGATCGCCCCTAAATCGAATCGAATTGTGATATCGACAAATATCGTATCGTTGCCCAATGTATCAATGTAATATTGTATCGTGACAGAACCAGTGATTTACACCCCTCATATGGATGGACACACACACACACACACACACACACACACACACACACACACCTGTATGAACTGTGGTGTGAGGTCAGCTGTCAGTAGCCAGTCCTCCAGTCTCGGGTATCCAGACAGAGCTCCAAGTCTCTCCCTCTCTGGGACCCTCTGCCTCCACTGAAGCTGAGTCCACATGTACTGGCTCAGCTTCACCTGTAGGGGCAGCCAACACAACACACACTGCTTCACTCTGTCTCACTGAGGTGGAATGACAAGTTTCAGAATAAACAACTCAATATCCTCCAAGGTAGAACTATAGTTGTTTGGCAAAACATGTAACATGTCAGTTTTGTCATGTACCATCCCCAAAACTTTTCACACTTCAATCTTTTTCAGAATACTTTCAGGTTGGTCATGATTTGATTCATTCGGTGCCTTGATAAGTAGACCTAATGGCTCAGGTCTACATTTAAACATCCATCAGACACTTAATTGAGAGCAACACGTTATTTCAAAAGAAACCTTGACCTTCTTGTTCTATCTACCATAGATGTCAAGTAGTATGCAAAGCAGCAGTGAGAAATGACACTTAGTTCAGTGTGAGGAAATCCCCCTGACTGGTGGTCCACAGCAGCCGGCTGTTAAACTGTTGAGCAAACTGTTAAAACAAGTGTGACGCAACCTCATGAGCCTGTTTTTAACTGCTGTAGGTTAATGAAGGCTGATGGATGCTGTTCTGTTCCTAATCATTCCTCATTCATCCCCCATCCCCCCAAAATTAAGCTGCATTCATTTCTCAGACAACTCATAGAAAATAATAAACAGGTAAATGAGATTTGATGAGACTCGCAGGCTTCACAAGACAATTTAAAGATTCATATTAGGGCTGTCAAATGATTCATCTTTGAAATCGCTATTAATTTCAGAATTCCAACAGCTAATCACATTTTTTAATCATTTTTTCAATGACATTATTTTGCATTTCAAAACAGTTATGAATTCCATATTAACAAGGTAAAGCAATTCTAAACTAAAGTGTCTTAAATAGAAATGAAATGACAGCAAAAAAAACTGTATGGTAATAGCATGAAGTGGGAATGTCTGTAAAGGGGAGCCTCATGGGAACCTACAGAACTCATTTTAATTTAGTTATCTAGAGGTCAGAGGTCAAGGGGCCCCTGTGAAATGACTATGCCATTTTTACGTCGCCGAAATTTAGCCTAATTTTGGAGCATTATTTCGCCCCCTTCCTGAGAAGCTAGCATGACATGGCTGGTACCACGGGATTTCTCAGGTACTCTAGTTTGATATGATACCAGTATTGTTGTGCCCGTCAAGCTCAGGCTCAGTATTTAGGCTATGTGATGATACAACAAATTGCTATACATTCTGACAGCCATCACTGCAGCAGCAGCTGTGACAGCTCCTGGCAGCTCCTGGCATCTAGTGGCATCTCACGACACTCTGCGGCATCCTGGCATCTCAATGCAACTAGCGCCACCATGCACCCACCCCCCCCCCCCGTCATACATTAAAAGGAACAAAGCACACTGTAGTGAAACTTATGTCAACAGATATTTATGGCAATCAGTTACATAACGTAAAATAGAGCAAAAACATGGGCCGCATGTTTACACGTCATTTTGTGGCTTTTATAATTGATTCTTTAGTTTAAGCTTTTGTGTTTTAACATATGCAGTACCAGAATCCCACACCGGGAGGAGCATTATTTATTGGAAAATTTTATTTTTGCCTGGGTTAAGTCAATAATGAAAAGTCGGTGTAGCAAGACGTTTGTGAACGTGTTGGAGTATGACAGGCCGTGTCTGAGTAGTATTGACGGTGTCAGTGTACAATTTTGTGTGCATTAGAGTGTTTTTTTTTTTCATGTCAATATCCGATGAGGTGACAGAGGGGAAAAAAAGCAATTATAAAAGCCACAAAATGGCGCCAAAGACATGTAAACATGCAGCCCATTTTTTTTCTTCTATTTTTTAGTTAATATTTCCATGTAGAGTATTGAAGTAGCTGACGTGTATTCATTTCTAGATATCTCAGAATATTAAAACGGAGTAAATTTTACATCATGTAATTGATTGCCATAAATATCTGTTGACAGAAGTTTCACTACAGTGCGCTTTGTTCCTTATAATGTATGTGTGCTTTGTGGGATAAATACTCAGTAAAGAAAAATTAAAAACAATGATAACATGCTTGATAAACAATCACGCTGAAACTGATTTACGGCAGTTGACACCAAATTTGTCCCTGCCCTCACTGACAGTGGGTGGATGGGGGCATGTCCTTACTGCCAAGCCAGTACCACTAGTATACCGCATGGTGGCACTAGTTGCCACGAGATGCCAGGAGCTGCCTTGGCAGGATGCCGCAGAGTGTCGCGAGATGCCACTAGATGCCAGGAGCTGCCAGGAGCTGTCACAGCAAGATGCCACTGATTGCCACAGCCTGCCACAGCCTGCCAATGCCCCTGTCTCTCCATCACTGACCTTTTTTCTTTTTTTGCTAATTGCCTCTTGAGTCATTCCAGTCAGTGACAAACAGGCGGTCACTGAACAAACTGCTGTCTATCATGGACAATCCATCCCAGACAGCAGAGCTCATTCTTCAACAGACTCCTTCAGCTCCACTGTCACAAAGAGCGCTTCAAACAATCATTCCTCCCATTTGCAATAAGACTCTTTAACAGCTCCCCTCTGTGTGGCAGGTGAACTCACCATCTGCACTGGACTCACTGATCATTGTCTCTGTTGCACATCTGCTCTCAATTCTGCACATTACTTTGTTTGCATATTCATCTTCACTTTTTGCACACTTATTTGCACATTTTTTCTTTTTTATTGCTTTTTTTGCTTGTTTGTTTGTTCTCTGTACATACTGTACATATCTTTATTATCATTATTATTGTTATTTTATTCTATGTTAGGTGCCTTCCTTTGTATACATACAGTATATGCACATTATTTTGCCTTTTTAATGAATATTTTATTCAGTCGCTGCTCTCTTTTTTGCTGCTGTAACGAAACAATTTCCCTCACGGGATTAATAAAATATTTCTATTTTATTTTATTCTATTTATCTTACTATGTTATATTTCTACTCTTTTATCGTGTTTAACTAACCTGTTTCAGAGGCAACTATGCATATTTCATATATCTAACAGAGCAAATTATTAATTAAAATTGTAATTTCTAATAATGACAGGCAATTTTATTCCTTATTTACACAAGCACTAAGAGCGGTCAGAGGCAGGTGTAGATTTAGATAGTACCTATGAAAAAATGGATGCTACCAGCAAATTGATGAATGCCAGAATACACATAATTCTCCCCTGCTAACACTTAACACACACATTCATTGGATAGTGGTGCACTTCAAAAAATAATCCTCACATAAAAATTCACCTGCAAAAACTTTCCTTTTTCACCTGACAAAACTTTTTTTCACAGATAAAGTAGAAATGCAGACACTTAAAAATTATCCTGGCAAAATCTTTTTAAAATTTTTTTTAAATAACTCTTGAGTCATGATTACAAGAGAGAAAGTAATTGCGGTCAGACTTTGATAATAGATCACCAGATTTTAACAGGGATTTAACATTTAACAGGGCTGTTAAAGTAAACGTAACAGGGCTGCAACTGGTAATTATTAATTAAAACCATATCAATTATTGATTAATCTGACAATTATTTTATGGTAGTCAATGAATTCAACATCTTTAAATATCTTGCTTTCTGCATATAGCCCTCAAAATCCCAGAGATGCTGGTTTTACAATTGTAGAGGACAAAAAGAAGAACTGCAAAACATTCACATTTGAAATGATAGAACCATACATTTGGCAGTCTGATCTACTGATCTGTCACTCACTGTCAAGTCTATTTCTACAGCTTCACCTCTCTTCACTACAGATGATACCTTACTACAGTGGGAGTGCAGGGCAGTGTGCAGGGTCTTTTTCCAGCCTTCCCTCTCATAGCTGCAATCATTTATTAACAATGAAACTGCCAGTCAGCTGCCACCTGAGGTCAAGAGACACCTAGAGGACCGTAGTTACTATTTGACCGAAAGTAATCCTTGTCTGCATGCTGAAGTGGAAGGCTGAGCTCCCTACCTTTCTCGATGGATGAGCCCACCCAAAATCACAGATCACTATTTGCCTCAGGGGGCTTTACAATCTCTACAACACAGAACACCCTCTGTACCCTCTGTAAAAAGCAGGAGCAGAGGTAGAAGTGGAGAAAGAAGATGACACCAGCAACTGATGCTTGGGGTAATGTTAAAATGTTACAACAAACACCCATAAAGTTAATTTTAGTATGATTGATTTGACCACAGATAATAGATAAGCACTACCATACAACTGAATTGACCAGTGTGGTGGCTGCAATAGAAATGAAGCTGCTAATGTTTGAATATCCATCACCATGCTTCTTGGTTCGTCTTGGTTATCACCTGAGGAGAAGTTGCAGAACATCACTCAATGGAAACACAGTCATCTCACAATTGTGTTTTATCGACATTTTGAAAATACTGCTTAAGTTTTGTGAAATGCTGTCATGGAAACCAACTACCGTTTATTTGGTAACATCAGTGTCCAAGAATTGGTTTTATGTTGGTTTTACGATTAGTCATCTGTCTACTAAACTGGACATCATGCATGTCTGGTTAGATTTAAACTACAATTACTATTTATGATACTTAGTTGTTCTTGAAAATACTTGCGGGACACTGGCCGAGGAGGGGGAGTCGCTGCTATTTTTGATTCAAGTTTAGCAATTCACACTAAGGCCAAGTTAAACTATAATTCATTTGAAAGCCTTTTTCTTAGTCTTTCTCACCCATCCTGGAAAACTTTACAGCCAATTCTATTTGTCATAGTGTACCGCGCCCCCGGCCCATACTCTGAATTTCTATCTGAGTTCTCTGAGCTTATATCATGTTTAGTGCTCAAATCAGACAAAATTATTATCGTAGGGGATTTTAACATTCACATGGATGTTAATAGTGACAGCCTTAGTTCTGCTTTCTCCACACTTTTGGATTCAATAGGCTTCAGTCAGTGTGCACATAAACCCACCCACCGCTACAATCACACCCTCGATTTAGTCCTTGCATACGGCATTGATATTGCAGATTTATCAGTCTTTCCTGAGATTCCTGCTCTGTCTGACCATTATTTGATAACTTTTAATTTTTTATTACTTGACTACAAGCCTCTCAGTAAGAGCTACTCTTCTAGATGTCTATCTGATTCAGCAGTGGCTAAATTTAAGAAACTAATTCCCTCTGCTTTGACATCATTACCATGTCTTACAACTCCTGAGCACACTACTACTAACTTAAGTCATTCCCAAATTGACTGTCTCATCGATAATGCTACTGGCTCACTGCGATCAGCTCTCGACACTGTTGCACCCTTCAAGAAGAAAATAATGAAACAAAAAAAATTAGCCCCATGGTTTAACCTCCAGATTCGCAAATTGAAACAAACATCGCGAAAATTTGAAAGACATTGGCGTTCGACCAAACTGGAAGAATCCCGTTTAGTCTGGCTGGACAGTCTTAAAGTCTATAAGAAGGCCCTCCGCCATGCCAGGGCAAACTATTATTCATCACTAATTGAGGAATACAAAACAATCCCAGGTTTCCTTTCAACACTGTAGCCAGGTTGACTCAGAGTCACAGCTCTATAGAGCCCTGTATTCCTTCGGCCCTAAGCAGTGACGACTTTATGAATTTCTTTAATAATAAAATCATAACTATTCGAGATAAAATCCATCACCTCTTACCCTCAACTGACCTGACCCCGGACTCAGATAGCCTGATTATGGCAGCAAGGCCGAAATTTATCTAGACCATTTCTCCCCATTGACCTTCATCAACTCTATACTTTGGTTTCTGCATCTAAGCCATCAACATGCCTGCTAGACCCCATCCCAACTAAGCTCCTTAAGGAAGTTTTACCTTTATTAGACAACTTTTTATTAGATATAATCAACGCGTCTTTATTGACAGGTTATGTACCCCAGTCTTTTAAAGTAGCTGTCATTAAACCTCTTCTAAAGAAGCCCACTCTCGATCCTGAAATTTTAGCTAACTATAGACCGATATCTAATCTCCCCTTTATTTCTAAAATCCTTGAGAGAGTGGTTGCTCATCAGCTCTGTGACTTTCTCCGAGACAACAGTTTATTCGAGGACTTTCAGTCAGGCTTTAGAGTTCATCATAGCACGGAGACGGCACTAGTAAAAATTAATAACGACTTATTTATCGCTTCTGACACAGGTCTGGTCTCTGTTTTAATCCTATTAGATCTCAGTGCTGCATTTGACACCATTGACCATCAAATCTTACTGCACAGACTTGAATCCTCAATTGGCCTTAAAGGAACGTCACTAGCCTGGTTTAAGTCATACTTATCAGATCGTTCCCAATTTGTTCACATCAATGATCAACCCTCCGCACATACAAAGGTCTGCTTTGGAGTGCCACAAGGTTCGGTGCTTGGACCAATCCTTTTCACTTTATATATGCTTCCTCTAGGCAACATAATTAGAAAACATTCCTTAAATTTCCATTGTTATGCTGATGATACGCAATTATATCTATCTATGAAACCAGATGAAACTGATCAGCTATCTAGACTTCAAACATGTCTTAAGGATGTAAAAGCCTGGATGAGCCGTAATTTCCTGATGTTGAATTCAGACAAAACTGAAGTTATTGTTCTTGGCCCAAAACACCTCAGAAGCTCCTTTTCCAACAATTTAATTTCTCTAGATGGCATTACCTTGGCCTCTAGCACAACTGTAAGGAACCTCGGAGTTTTATTTGACCAGGATTTATCCTTTGCCTCCCATATAAAACAAACTTCAAGGACGGCTTTCTTTCACTTGCGTAACATCGCATAAAAATTAGACATATCCTATCCCAAACAGATGCTGAAAAATTAGTACATGCATTTGTCACCTCTAGGCTGGATTACTGTAATTCCCTATTATTTGGTTGCCCAAACAAATCTCTTAGGTCTCTCCAACTGGTGCAGAACGCTGCTGCTCGTGTTTTAACGGGAAGCAAGAAAAGGGATCATATTTCTCCTGTTTTAGCTTTTCTGCACTGGCTCCCTGTGAAATCCAGGATTGAATTTAAAATCCTCCTCCTTACTTACAAAGCTCTAAATGGTCAGGCTCCATCCTATCTGTCAAAGCTTATAGTTCCTTACCAACCCTCAAGATCACTGCGCTCTGAAAACGCAGGGTTACTTGTGGTTCCCAAAATTTCCAAAAGTAGGTTAGGAACCAGAGCCTTCAGCTACCACGCTCCTCTCCTATGGAACCATCTTCCATTTTCGGTCAGGGAGGCAGACACCGTTTCAACTTTTAAGGGTAGACTTAAGACCTTCCTCTTTGATAAAGCTTATAATTAGGGCTGGCTCAGGTTGCCTGGACCAGCCCATAGTTAGGATGACATAGGTTTAACCTGCCGGGAGACCTCCTCTGATATGCTGAGCTCTTTTCCTTCTCTCAATGCTGCCATCAGAAATCATGCATGTCTGTTTACTGCATTGCCATGTGCAAGCTTAGCTTAGCTCTGTGATAGCCATGTGGTACTCTCACTACCTGGGGCTCGCGATTACAGAGCCTGGGTCTGTTGAAATGCACTACGCTAATCCTGTTGCCTCTCGGGAGCGTTCCTGCTCCCTTGTTTCCTAGTTTCCCTGGATCCTGGCCGTAACCTTGACTGTGCCTGACCGTGGTGATAGCTGTGCTGATGCTGCGACCCTGCCTTTGGTTGTGCTCGTGCTGTGGCTGTACTGATTCTGTGCCCCCCGCTCGCCCTGATCGTGGTCTGGTCCTGGTTGCGCCGATGCTGTGATCTTGCCTTTGGACAACTCCCTTTCACATATGCATGAGACTGTTATCATCTCTATCAACATCATCATAGAGAGCAATTACTAATTTCACACCTACCATTATTGTAATATGACATGCATCTGTTTCTATTGTTCTGTGCCCCCCCCCTCTCTTTCTCTTTCCTTTTTTGCCATGATTGTATTTCACTTGCTATTTACGACATCTATTGCTCGTCTGTCCGTCCTGGAAGAGGGATCCCTCACTATCCTCTACCGCTCTTCCTGAGGTTTCTTCCTCTTTTTTTTCCCCGTTACAGGGGTTCTTTTTGGGGAGTTTTTCCTTGGGTGATGTGAGGGTCTAAGGGCAGAGGGATGTCGTACACTGTAAAGCCCTCTGAGGCAAACCATGTTTTGTGATAATGGGCTATATAAATAAAACTGACTTGACTTCATCTGCAGTAACTTTTTCCTCTGTAAACAAGCGATACATGTTATTACAATTTTTACTTGAAGTTTTAGACACAAACTCAGTATTTTGACATTATTTTGTAGGTGGCTGAGGAGTCAAGAGCAAGCAGCTGAAAGACGGAGGGAGGGGGTCCCAGGAGGGAGGAGTAGAAAGAGAAAGGGGAGAGGCTGAGGTGTCAGGAGTTCAACACATATGCATAAAATGGAACAATATGAGAATACGTTAAAATATATTAACTCACTATTTTAACAGCATAAAAAAGATTGTAGTTTCAAATAAAAAATATTTTTCATTGGTTTATAGTTTAAAAACGTTGGAAAAGCACTTAGGAAAAAAAATCTTGACTAAGGTAGTCAGAATTCATACGTGAGATAGATAGGAGCCTGAGATCAAAGCATGTTTTTGCAAATAAGTGCATAAACCTTTTAAAATGTGTGAAAATCTTTCACCGAAGCATTCAGCCCACCGCTGTTTAATGAAATGATTCTCAATGCCTGTCTGTCATCAGCCCACCCACTGGTCAGCCATTACATAGCATATAATAAAGATATCCTGGGCCAGTCCTAAGACATGAGGGACAAAAAGTTTTAAAAAACTAAAAAAACAATATAGTATGAAGTGGGGCTGGGTCATAGATCGATTTTATCAATTAATTTGAATGTGTGGTTCAGAGCGATTTTTTTTTAAATGCAAAGCTCCATTTTCTCCTCCGCCGCTCCCTTTGGGGTTCTGTAGTCACAGTGGTCTGTGCCCTCCCCTGTGCTTCCCTCCAAGATATACACACACTAGACAGCATGAAAGCAAGCGTGACTGGCAATGAAGAGAACGTTCCCCAAAAAGGCCCAGTCTCATCAGTTGTTTGGAACTGGTTCTGTTTTGTGGCGTCAGATCTGGAACAAACCTCAGTCTGCTGCAAAGTTTGTTTGAAGGTAGAAGGAGTAGAAGGTAGATTTATTGGTCATTTTTTAAACCAAGTTTAAAAAACTATATTACTTTTGTCCTTGATCCTGCTACATCTTTGGAGATGAATGTTGGGCTGATTAAAATCAGCAGCTACTATGAAAATTCCATCCAGTTCCTTGGGCATGTTGCTGTTGGTGGCATCATTCAATTCCTGAAATGCATTTTTTTGAATCTGTGTCCAAATGGCTCCCACAAGGTCAATCAATCCAGTGCAACATCTTGATCTGGGATGTTAGGGGTTAACCATGTCTCTGTGAAGATGTGCGCAGAGCAGTTTCTGATCTCAGGTTAGCCTTAATCACATCTCATCCACTTCACTCTCCTGCAACCTGACATTAGCCAGAAGATGACCCGGTAGAGGAGAGGGATGAAGAACTGCAGAGACATTGTTCATGTTGCTTTCCTTTTGGGTAAAGCCAGAGTTATGCCTCTAAAATCAGTGACTATTACACGGCTTGAACTAACTGCTGCTGTCCTAGCTGCCAGAGTGGATGTCATGCAGAGGCAGAGCTACAAATTCAGCTGGACAAATCTGTATTTTGGACAGACAGCACGTCAGTTTTGAAACACATCAACAATAAGGACAAGCGTTTCCACACATTTGTTGCCAATCTAATCTCAGCCATAACAGAAGTCTCAAATCCTTCTCAATGGAGGCACATTGGCTCCAAAGACAATCCAGCCGATGCTGTATCCAGGGGGATGAAGATGGCCGACTTTCTGAAAAACCATGCTTGGTTTGAGGGTCCCAGCTTTCTATGGCAGTGTGAAGAGGATTGGCCAGCAAATGACAGTGATGTCAAAATGGATGCTGATGATCCAGAGGTCAGAAAGGATTCCTCTGTGAATTTCACTATACGTGATTCACTCAATGCTACTGACCACCTTATCAGTTACTTCTCAGCCTGGAAGAAGCTCAAGACATCTGTTGCCTGGTTTCACAGGCTGAAAACCAACCTGTTAGAGCTCAGTTGTTTGAGAAAGGCTTTGAAGGCTTCTGAATCACAATTTAGTCAAGGACAAATTGCAACCATCAAACCAAAAAGTAGCATTTTGACACCAAAGGGTCTGTTGGAAGCCATCATACGCTATTGTCAGCAGCAAAGGTTTGCAGATGAAATTTCTGAAAAGGGTACAGTAGGCAGGCAAAGTCCCATCTACAAACTGGATCCATTTTGGGAAGATGGACTTCGAAGAGTTGTAGAGAGATTATGCAAAGGATCAATGCCATTGGAGGAAAAACATCCCCTTATCCTCTCCAAGGATCAGCATATCTCCAAGCTACTTCTCAAGTATACTCACCAACTACTTGCACATAGCTGAAGAAACTATACTCTGTCTGTAATAAGGAGGAAGTTTTTGATTACAAATGCCAATGCCGCTGTGAGGAGGATAATTTCTGAATGCAGTTATTGCAGACGCCTTAACGGAAAGGCAATGGAGCAAAAGATGGCAGATCTCCCAAAGGTGAGAATTATTCCAGACTTGTCTCCATTTACAAATGTCGAAGTGGATTATTTTGGACCTGTGGAGATAAAGAGAGGCAGAGCAACTTGCAAATGGTATCGGTGATATTTACCTGCATGGCCGGTAGAGCAGTTCATCTTGAGGTGGCAAACTCTTTGGAAACAGGTGCTTGCATAAATGCAATACGTCGATTTATCAGCAGGAGAGGTCAGGTGGCAAACATCAGGTAAGACAATGGGATGAACTTTGTCAGAGCTAAGAGAGAACTGAAAGACGCACTTGCTGCACTGAACCACGAGCATATCCAAGGAGCTCTGATTCCAGCTGGAGTTGAATGGAGTTTCAATCCCCCAGTGGGATCTCATCATGGTGGAGTTTGGGAGCATATGATACGCATAATAAGGCGCTGTCTCAACTTAGTCTTGCACCAGCAAATGTTGGATGATGATGGATTTAACATTGTAATGTGTGAGGTGGAGGCCATCCTTAATGACTGTCCAATCACTAAGCTCTCAGACAACCCGAATGACCTCGAACCTCTCAGCCCCAAACCATCTCCTCTTGTTAAAGGGAAAGTCAACCTTACCTCCTGGACTTTTCAAGTCCTCTGCATGTATGTGAACCGTCGCTGGAGACAAATCTAATACATTTCAGATCTGTTTTGGAAGCAATGGATCTGGGAGTACCTGCCATTGTTGCAAGAGACAAAAGTGGAACCAACAAAAACAGAGTTAGGCTGTTGGAGATGTTGTTGTCATCATGGATTCCTCAGCTCCACATGATCCCTGGCCTCTCTGCAGAGTGATAGAGATTTTTCCTGATGCAAAGGGAATGATGCGATCAGCCAAACTAAAGACCAAAAACAGTGTTATTAAGAGACCTGTAACTTAAATAGTCTGGTACAAGATGTGTAAATGAGTCAAATAAGTTGACATGTATTGGAAAGGTGTTTATATCTTGCTCCTATTGTTTTGTATTTAATTGTTATTTTTGTTTGCCATAACAATTAAGGGCCGGTGTGGAGGAGCAGATAATGGAAAATAACAAGGTTTTTGGTGAAAATGTTTTCACATGGTGATTGATTGTGTTTCTATATAAGGTAGGAACCTTTATGTCTATGTAGGTTTTTTGACCGCTAAATGTTGCTGCAAGAATTTTTTGCAAGATGTTTGCATTGTGTGTTTGTCTTGTTAAATATGCACTTTTGGAGCCTACAGAGAAAAATAAGCATATAGTGTGTTAAGCAAGGCAATCTGATTTGAACTTTCTTTCATCAGAAGTAACTTTTTTAGCGCGTCAATTATTTAATCCAGATGCAGCACCTCAGTGGCTTTAAGCGGCGACTTGGCCTCTACACAGTGCATATGTCAGATTGTATGTGTGAAATACACCAGCAGCTGTCCAGGCTAATAATCACCATGACTTTGGTTAGTCCTGCTTCTGTGCACTACAACAGTGAAAAAACAACAGTGAAAGGAGGGATGACAAGAGAGCAACTAAGCAGGCCGCTGGGAAACCACATGGGGTTTTCCATCATCAACACTTTGCACAGACTGCCTTCTTACATTAGCAGCCTCACACACTGCCGGTGTTCATCTGGTTGAAGACATTTCACCTTAAAGATAGCCTCAAACATTTGCTCAAACTCAAAATCAAACTGTTTGATAGACAATGTGTTTTTTGTACCTCCACAATTTTCAAGAATTTTGTCCAAAATCCAGTCTGCAACATTTGATATTACTGTTGTCTGTGGGTCTCACTGACACATTCATAAAGATGGACATATCTGGACATAACTGTGGGTCAGCAGTTAAATGGGTCAGTTTAAGGACAGAAAGGGAATAGAGAACTTTCAAAGCTATCAACCACAGCACACCGCCCTCACTCCTCTATCTGTAACGTGAGCCCTAGCACATAAACAAACTCTCCCACTGTCTCTAATGTGTCATCTGATTTTCTTGAGAAACAGGACCTGCTCAGAATGCGTGGGAGGGAACCACAGCTAAATTTAGCCTCTTGACACACACTGTTGAAGACGCTTCACATGCATCAAGCCAAAAATCACACAGAAAATGTGAAACAAAGATCTGTGTTGGCAATGAAAACACTGCTTTTGGACAGCATAAAAACCTGAACTATTAACACATGATGGATGTGACAAAAATACAACCACCAACCCTTTAACTGACTGTGAGAAAGACTCACACCTGAACCAAACAACAGAGTGTACACTCAAGGGGCAATGTATGGACTTAATGATGACTAATATGAAATGTCTTTAAACAGTGTCACATGCACAGGTTATTATTTATTTCTGACTGGTTGCCATTCTCAAGAAGATTAGTCATATGTAATAGCCAGCCCAACTCTCCTTAAAATGATGTTTATATAGCACCAAACTGTTTTCCCAATTACACTAAGGTGACAAATGCCATTGCTGCCAGGATCGTGTTCAAGTCAGCTTTGTTTTTGTGATGTGTGTCACAATTTATCTGATGCACCAGGTTGATTAAAGGTCCATCATACAGAGAGGAGTCTTTGTTGACTCAGTTTGAGGTGTCCTGTCACCAGTTCACAGATGTCTGTTTTACAGCAGTGACCTCCGGGAAAAATGCTACATGGCAAATTTATATCCAGCTTTTGTAATAGATATTCATGAGTGACTAAGTTCTCCTGGGATTTAGACGTGTTGCTTTGAGACATTTTAGGTCATTAGGGTCCTCTGTCCAAAGCAAATAGGTATGCTGCTCACATTTTCAGATCCATAATTGAAAATTGACTGAATTATATTCCATTAATATAATATTAATTGTCAGGAGTTTGTATTGCCTGTATTATTTTGAGGTGGTGTGTGTGTGTGTGTGTGTGTGTGTGTTAATGTGTTTGCTGTTTTTGTAATGTTGCATTGTCACTGTATAAAGTCTGGACCAAAGGGAGAATAGCTGCAGCAATGCTGTAGCTAATGGGAATCCTAAACTAAACTAAACTAAACTTACATTTAGGAAGTGAATCTATTTAATTAAGCAGTTTCACATTTTTTTTTTAAAAAAGTGTGTTTTTCTGACACTGCTCATCACAGAGGGGCTACTAACTACGGGCTAACTAGAGCCAGTGTTTGGTTTGTCCATCACGGGCTACTGTAGAAACATGGCGATCTTTGTGGAAGAGGAACCCATTCTGAGGTTACAAAAACACAATGATTTTTATTTCCAAATGATGGCATACTAAAGAAAACATGCTTATTATATCATATTCCGTATCTTCCAATGTAGAACCTAAATCCTACTCACTGGACCTTCAAGTTTTAGACCTGGTTCATGGGTCATGCTGGTAGCCACCACAGTATATGTGAGTGTATATATATATATATATATATATATATATATATATATATATATATATATATATATATAAGAGTGAAGTGTTTTGTTCCAAAAATCAGGCCTGTTTCACTGAAGATCTTTTTTCCTGTCATTGTAGCATGCGTAACTAATAACAATAACAACGGCTCAGTCTGTTCATGTACTCCAGTAAGTCATGGCAGTGTGTCAGTGAGCCAGCAATATGCACATACCAGCAGCCTGAGACTGAAGCAGCCAAATGGCCATCAGCCATCACTTATGGTATTACTGAGACATGTGTTTGTCCTACTGTCACATCAAGTGTTCTGTCATATAGGTCTACAGATTTTTACACATCCATCCAACACTGGTCAACACCTCAGAGCTTCACTTTTCATTCCAGACAAAGACATTCCAAACGTGTGACGTTATTTGAACACTGTTTCTACCACATGCAGCAGTGATATTTCTATCACCATTTTTGTTAACAAGAATCAAAACTTTAATATTGTTGGTGACCATGAAAAAAAAACTGCAGTAGCTGCAAAGTAAACATTTCTGATCAGGTCACAGCAGGGCAACTTTAATTTATACATCAGGGGTGACACATTTCCCCCAAAATTTAAATATGCTAAAATTACCCCCTAATATATTGCTTAAAATTTAAATAAAAATCAAAAATTACTTCTTTTTTTCCAGTCTATGCACTGCCATTGCAATTATGATAATAAACCAAACAAAAAATTTAAAATCTAGCATATCTCAAGATATGCTAGATTTTATAGTCACAAAATACTCACAATTCCCTTATTTATTTGGCTCACATCACTATAAACAAATGCTATAGCGCATTTTGTCACAAAGCCATCAGCAGAGCATTTGAAATTCACTTTTGAATAGAAGTGATAAATCAATTTTTGGATTTAACCAAACATAAAGATGAAACTAGAAACATTCATACCTCTATCTACCAAAAAGATAGGTGCTTCATGCTGCTTGTTACCATCTGAGATATCCGAAGGACAATATTCCAGTTGGCCACCTGCTCAGATCCTGATGACTTTCACTCCAAAAGAACTATCATACTCAGTTCAAGGAAGGTGTTTATGCCTCAAAGTCTATTCAGAAGGCCATAAAATATGCCAACATCAGTCCTTGCCCTGATCTCCTCTCCAATCTACAAAAAACAAAGAATCCAAGCCAGGCTGGTTTCTGCACTCAATATTATAATTGTGCTTCACACTGAAAAGAGACAATCAAAAGACACTAGCAGGTTCTCCAAGCAGAACTATCTCTGAAGGACTTTTATAAATCTCCACCCCTTTGCTCATTCAGGAGAGCACCGACCATCAAAAATATTGTCATGTACAAAAACATGACTCTAAATACCACATGGCTGACTCCAGCTGGTGTGTATAGATGTGGTAACTGTGTCAGCTGCAACAACACCACAGATACAAACACATTCAATCATCCTCATACCAGGAGGAAAATTCCTATTTGGGAATTTAGAAACAGTAAGTCGTCCCATGTGATTCACATAGTGTATGTAGGACACACCAAACTGCTCCTAAAACAGCGAATATTTGAGCACATACTGTAGTTATGTGCTCAAATATTCGCTGTTTTAGGAGCCATACAGGCACCATGGATTATGCAACTGGAGCGCCGCCTGGTAACTATCACTCAAGCGGCTGAAAACACCCGCTAAGATGGTTCCGATGTCGCAGGTATGCAGAGGTACTGACGTGCCAGCTATGCGAGTCTGGGGAATCTCCCAGTGTTCACTTTCCACCAGTCTGTTGGCTTAGTATCAAAGGTTGGGGTAAGGTCCCATAAAAGGTTCTCAACCTACGTGTCCATGCTGCAAGTGGTGCGATTGCTAGCCATAGCCATCGCAGAGGCCTGGCATACAGCTGCTGCTCCCGTTACTGTAGCATCACCCCTGTGGGTTGCATCACCTTCAGCCTGTGTGGTCGGAATGGCCACATCCAACATATCTCCCAGCCCAACCAGCTTAGTTTTTCCATCCAGGCACTGTGCAGGTGTTCAAAAACCCAGATGCTTGTGACAAGGGTCCAGCATCATTGCGACCATCGGGGGGGAGGACAGTAGCTAATCAGACTGGATCTGTGTAAATTTTTAAAACGCTGTCATTATGACTAAACCAGCTTATCTGTGGGGGAAAATTATTTATTTACAAGCCAGACATGAAAGGTGTAAAGTTATAGGCTAATGTTGAGCTACTTCGGTTTCCCTGGGGCTATTATTTTATCGCAATGCTATTAAAATCAGGGGCCTTACCATCATTCGCTCAATCAGGGAGGAGCGGACTTTATTCTTGAATTCCACCACTCGCGGGCAGTCTTCTTTCCTAACAAGATGTCCATTGATGAGGCTAAATGTAATTGGATAAGTGTTGCTAATGAGGACCTCCGACTCGTCGTTGCACACTTCAGTGTGGCTAAAATCGGAGCTGCATCCTCCATTAGCCTCCAGTTTTCCTCTCACAGCTCCATGGTCTTGGCGGCATCCAGCTTGGTGACAATCCGGTCTGATAGGATGGCTACCACAGCCCACTGCTCCACTAGTCTGTAAAACATGTCACAAACTGAATTCCACGTCATTGTTGTGGACTGGATGAGCCAGTGTTAGTGCCATTTGTTGTTGCTTTTCTTGTAGGGCTTTGCTGGCGACCATGCTGTGATTGAAGTGGCTGACAACCTTGCCAGCCGCAGAGATCACCTTTTTGAGGTAGATGGTGAATCTATGGTTAATGGCGAGCTGAAGTGTGTGCGTGAAGCAAGCCACTGAGTACCAGGTCACTCTTATGGGGTCGTTTGCTGCGGGGATGTTCCTCGCGTTGTCATGCACACACGCCAAAACTTTGCCCCCAAGCCCCCACTTCTCCACAGTCTCCTTAAACTTTTCAGCAAGATGGTCTGCTGTATGCAAGCTTAGTTTAGCTCTGTGATAGCCATGTGGTACTCTCACTACCTGGGGCTCGCGTTTACAGAGCCTGGGTCTGTTGAATTGCACTACGCTAATCCTGTTGCCTCTCGGGAGCGTTCCTGCTCCCTTGTTTCCTAGTTTCCCTGGATCCTGGCCGTAACCTTGACTGTGCCTGACCATGGTGATAGCTGTGCTGATGCTGTGACCCTGCCTTTGGTTGTGCTCGTGCTGTGGCTGTACTGATACTGTGCCCCTCGCTCGCCCGCCGATGCTGTGATCTTGCCTTTGGACACCTCCCTTTCAACATATGCATGAGACTGTTATCATCTCCCTCAACATTATCATAGAGTGCAATTACTAATTTAACACCTACCTAATTAATATGACATGCATCTGTTTCTATTATTGCTGTGCCTCTCTCCCCCTCTCTCCCCCTCTCTCTTTCTCTTTCCTTTTTTGCCATGATTGTATTTCATTTGCTATCACAACATCTATTGCTCGTCTGTCCGTCCTGGAAGAGGGATCCCTCATCATCCTCTACCGCTCTTCCTGAGGTTTCTTCCTTTTTTTCCCCCGTTACAGGGGTTCTTTTTGGGGAGTTTTTCCTTGGGTGATGTGAGGGTCTAAGGGCAGAGGGACGTGTTGTATTTGAACACAGATTCGCAGTGTTTGCATATGGTATTTTCCTCCTTTAGATTGAAATGGTCCCAGACAATGCTTCGCCGTGCCCGCTTCATTTTCCAACATCATGTCTGCGCTCTTCTCGCCTCAAGATGACCGCCCTGTCACAAAATAGTAGCATTGCACCCTCTGGTTGGGAATGCGAGTCATTGAACCATGCTTTGAAATACACCATTCTGCTGAGATCTATAACGTAACAAGGGACTACATATTGTTTATGCTTAATAGTAAATCAATTAAATTTCACTTGCTCGAGCAAATTCTTAATGACCAATCAATCCATTGTCGATTAATCATTACCATCCCTAGTTGTGATCTCTGCATATTTACATGTTCTTCTGCTTGTTGTTGGAAGGAATCAAACATCAAATATCAGTTTATTCTGTAAACATAACTGAGCTGGAAGCACACTACACCTGAATTCACACCGCAAGCAGCGTGCAAGCAACAGTGAAAACATCGTTTGACAGAAAATTTTCTCAGTGGCGGGGAAAGAGTTAAAAAAAGAAAAAAGAAAAAGAAACAATGGGGGAAACCTGTGCTGTAGCTGCACTGATACTGTAACCCCCGCTTGCCCTGATCGTGGTCTTGGTCCTGGTTGTGCCAATGCCGTTATCATGCCTTTGGACACCTCCCTATCAATATACGCACGAGACTCTTATCAACACCCACAGTATCATCATAGAGTGCATTTGATAATTTCACACCTATTGTTATTTTAATCTGTTTCCACTATTGCTGTGCCTCTCTCCACCTCTCTCCCCCTCCCCCCTCTCTCTTTTGCTTTCCTTTTTGTCACAATTTGTATCTCATTTGTTATTTACGACATCTATTGCACAGTTTCTTCCTTTTTTTGCCCCACTACAGGGGTGCTTTTTCGGGAGTTTTTCCTTGGCTGATGTGAGGGTCTAAGGGTAGAGGGATGTCGAACACTGTAAAGCCCTCTGAGGCAAAACATGTTTTGTGATAATGGGCTCTATAAATAAAAAAAAAAAAAAATGAAAAAATTGAAATGAATCCTGCTGCTGACTGCGATTACATGTTTTGGACTGATCTAGCAGGCGCAGCAATTTGATGTCACGCGCAGCATAATGCAGTGTGTGTAATACTGGCAGAGCGAAACTATGGCAAAAGGGGCGAAATCAAAGCAATTTATGCGTATTATTATTGGTTCTATTTATTGGCAAAAAAAATTATTTTCAACAAACAAACAACAATGTTGGACTACAAGACGAAAGCCACAGTAGCTTTCCTAGTTGACAAATAATTGCCTTCATGGACAGTAATGTTCACAATATGATTTTATTTAAGCTTGAATGACATTCAAGAGTTGTTGCTGTTTTATCCATCTGTCTTTCTTTGTTTGTATTGGAAACATGCTCGTGGTGACATATACGCCGCTTTGCCACTCAAATTTAGCAGCAGATCCAGGGGCGACCAGTAGCTCAGTTGGTAGAGTGGGCGCCTTATGTTTAAAGGTTACATCCTCCCTGAAGCGGTCGCAAGTTTAAATCCAACCTCGGCCCACATGTCATCCCATCCCTCTCTTCCTTTCATACTTAAAAAAATGTAACGGTGGATTCAGCAAATCTGCTGGCTACAATTACTGTGAAAAAGTGTGCAGACTACACCTGCATAGCGCAGCGCAGGCGTGGTAATGGTGCAGATCCAAGGCTTTGTGCTTAAAAATAAGCCTTTGTTAATAGTGAAGTGAGCCAAATAAATAATTGCCATGTGAGTATTTTGTCCTATTTGAGTTTTTTGGAATAAGCTCACTGGAGTTTGGCTTCAGCACTCCTCTGAGCATCCCATAGTTGCATTGTTGCACAACTTATTTTTCTAAAGACAATAAATGAAACAAATTGCCATTATGATTGATACTAGCTGTAGTTGAAAGGTGTGGGTAACCCCACCTCACCACTGCAGGTCCCCCCAGTGTTAACGTCATAGCTATGGCCTTGGGAGACAGAACATGGTGTAGCACCTGTCTCCATTCTTTGAAGAGTGTCCCTGTCACAGGCAACAGGTTATCACATTTCCCACACACACTGCAGTAACTTTGGAGGCTGGAGCTCTGTAGGAGCACGAACAGCGTACCATACCTCTAAAGTACGGATCTCGTTCCGGGTGAGGTGGTTGACTGCGGTGCATGTGGTCCTGAGAGTCCGCAGGCTACAGGTGCAGATGTCCACCAAGTCCTGGATGAGCTGGCACTGCCGCAGAGCCTCCTCAGCTGCTCCTGGCTCTGTCCTGCCGTGGACCTTCCTGTCCCCTCTGTCCTCCTCTCTGTCCATTCCTCCTCATTAGCGCGGTTTATGTTACTAACAGCTAACTCGAGACGTGTCGCGCGCTAAAGACTTCCTCTCCACGGTGCATGGTTTGTTTCAAACACGTTTCCGCGTTTGGACCTCCACACAGCTACAGGTCTCCTCCTGAGCTCACCAAAATAAGAGCAAGAAGGACAGGTTCAGACGCACCTCCCGCTGTGACCTTCAAAATAAAGCCGACCTGAAAATTTTCCACGAAACATGGAGGATGGAAACTTGATGTATGGCCCACAAAACATTTTAAAACAAAGCGTGAAAACAAAAAGCTTTCCAGAAAGATACAAAAAGATACAGTCTTAAAGGCTATAGAAAAAAAAGATTTTAAAAAAATTTAAAATGAAAAAAATGGGCAATGGGTTTTTTTTATTGCATTGGGGCAAATTGATTTTGTTATTCTATGATAACAAAAACAATTTTTATTTTTTAACAGATCCCATATTTTTTTAAATATAGGCCTACCAAACGGTTGAGATTGCCATGCGTGTTTATGATAAAACAGAAAGCTTGCTTGTAATATGTTAGTATAATACCTTACATCAATTTGTGACCATGGAATTAGTAGTATTACTAGTATTCATAATATTTCCACACATATTTACTATTACAGTAAAAAAAATATCAGAGATGGTGAAAAAAAATCATACTGATATTTTTCGTCACCAAACATGTAATGGTATAACATTGAATATATTGTTTTAACAACAGTAAATTTTCATACGTTTTTAATTCATAAAAAATTAACTTTATTATTTTAGCATCACTACCTTAAAAGGCCAACTCAACTGTTTGGTAAAACATGGATTTAGACTGAATAACTCATATATACAAAATGTTTCCACCATATATATAAAGGATAACATTAAATGTATCATTTATCAAAAATGACTGCTGAGACGTTCATTTATGTCTTAGCAAATAGTCAATTTTAGTTTCAATAGCCTCACTTAACTACCTTAATCATAAAAGGCTGAATCTGGCAGAGTGTGTTTTTAGAAAAATATCTAACCCTCATTTTTATTATTGTACAAATTAGCATAAATCTGTTCACTAAGACCTCTGAAACTATAACTTGTCAAATAAATATGCCTGCCTTTGAAAATCCCACCACACAGTGCTGCGTGTCTGTGGTTGAACTTCCTTTAGGAGGCCAACTGTAAAGGCAGACTGACACAGTGACATTTAGTGGTTGTTTTTTTTAAGCATAACATACCTTAAATGGAAAGGTAGAAAATGCTTGTTGAGATTGAGTGCAGTTTTAACACATTTTTCATTAGATATAAGTGACTCAAAATGTGCTTTACCAAACAGTTGAGCAGGATGTTAAAGGGATAGAAGACAAAGGCAGTTGGGAAACCACATGGGGCTTTCCTGACTCTCATCTACACTTTGCATAGACTGCCATCTCACATGCTGAGCTTCACATGCTGCCAAGGTTCATATAATTGAAGATGTTCCACGTTTATGTAAACTCAAAAAAGTTTAGTGAATCTTTGCAGAGTATTGAACCTCAGAGATCTCTTATGTCTTCACTCAGCTGACACAGATGCTCCTGGATCCACAGAAACACAGAGCTCAGTGTGACACAGAGCAGTGCCAGCAGCACACAGAGCTGTGAAGACAGAAAAAATCCTGAACTTCAGACCACGGAAAAATAAACATCATGTAGACAAAGTGCACAGACAGAGGGGCTGCAATACCTGGGCAAAAGAAGAAATATACATAATTCATGGGTAAATCTGTCACAGTAGATAATATTCAAAACATAATATTCACAGAATCATCTCATTAAAAAGCAATACAGCATCACATAATGAAGTATCCCATTATTCCGACCTTCAGGGAAAAATGTCTGTCAAGTGAAAATCCAGTGGGCCTCATTTTTCAACAGCAGGTCATGATCACCACCTCCAGGTGGCGCTTTTACATTCTCTGTCCCAGAGAGTCTGAAGGAAGAGATGTCATGCTTTAAAGGTCCACTCTGTGGGATTAAGTGGCATCTAGTGGGGAGTTTGCAGATCGCAGCCAACTGAAACTTCTCCAGTGTGTCAAGCAGGTGTTCTGGGCTACTGCAGAAACAACACTGACCAGCTCCTTATGTAGATATAAGCAGCTCAGTCTAAGGTAACAAAAACACAGCGATTTTTATTTCCAGGTGATTATACACTAATGAAAACATAGTCATGAATTATACAATTTCTGCCATTATATCCGTCTAAATTTTTTACGCTGGACCTTTAACCCTTTGAAACCTGAGGAAATTGGTTTGATATCTTTAAAAAACATGGCAAAAAGGCAATGAGAACCTTAACAAGACATAGCCCGAAAATTAGCAAGAAATTAGTAAATATTTAGAGGGAAAAAGCCTGACAATAAACACTAAAGAGAAAGGTAAAACAAACAAACAAAAATGATCCAAAAAAGTGGTAAAAATTAAAAATATAAGTATGCATTTTTGCTCTGTAACATTTAAAATATACAATCATAATAATGATAAATATTGTCCTCTGGACATTTTCCCTAGGGTTTTTTGTGATGATTTTTATAACAATCATCCAATCTTTAAAAAAATCATTTGTCAAGGCTTTTTTGTCACCTTTTACTAATTTCTCGAAATTTTGTGGGACAGTTTTTGTCAAGTTGGTCACTGCCTAACATCTGAACGCAGCACAAGAAAACCAATCCAGGCTGTGAAGGGTTAAATCATTCAATTGTATGGCAACAGGAGAACTGCAGTCATTTCAGAAGATAATGCTCTTGTTTTTATTGATGTGTCACCTAGATTTTCTGGTGGTTTTACATACATAAGATCAACAACAAGGACAACATAAGTGGAGGTGTAGGTGACACTTTTGACATGGAACTGATTCTCTGTGTGTGGACGAGTGAAATGTGTGCATTAAGAGGTGTTTTCACATTGTGCACAACTACCACAACAGCAATCCCAGTAGGGAGAGGGCTGAGAAGTGTCTGGTTGGGTTATGCAGGTCTGTTCTTGTAAAATGTGTAATCAGCATGTACCAAATACTCTCTTAAGTTGCAGTCACTTAAAAAAAATACCTGATGAAGGACTGAGACATTGTGCGTTTAGATCAAGCTTATTACATATAACAGTGTGCAGCAGTTCCTTTTATCTTACCTGTGGACATTTTCCTCCCACTGTCTGTTGTCTGCAAGCTACTGAAGGTGCGCATCAGCCTCCACACTCTATTTCTTTGTACTTAAAGAAAGAGACAGATGTGGAGGATTTGTTATGTCTAGGTCATTATGTGATGGTTCAGCTCATTTGAGATCAAACTAGGCTGTATGTCCAAAGTTCAAAGTTCTTTATTGTCAAATGAAGAACAATTACATAAGCCATATTGCCACTGAAAAAAAGGGGTACTTCCAAAAATGTAATTTAAGTTTGTATATAAAATAAATGAATAAAAACATTAATAAATTAATAATAATAATAATAATAAGAAGAAGAACAAGAAGAAGAACAAGAACATGAAGAACAAGAAAAGCACACTAGAAAAAAATAATAATAGAAACTAAATATAACAAAATAAAGATATAGAGTTGTAGAAGTTAACCCAATGAAATTTGAAGCGACATCACTTTTCTTGTGCTGCTTTCAGATACCTTTCAAAAGTATTTAAACATTTGAACCTTCTGCACCTTAAAAAAAGATATTTTTTTTACTAATTTCTCACTAATTTCAGGGTCAGTTCTTTTTTTTTGCGTGTTGCCTTCTTCCCATGTTTTTGAAAGAAATAAAACATAATAAAAAACAAAAATAAAATTTTACTTCATGTGACACATGGAGTAAACTGAGTTTGAAACCCCAGCAGTCAAACAATGTTTTTTATTCCTCTGAGCAGCTCTACAAAGCTTTTTAGCCTCATTGTTTCAGTTTTCCGCTCTCATCAACCTCCTGACCAGCAGCTAAAAGCTCAGTTGAGCCCACTACTGCACCAAAACCCAGCCAGACAGTTGTGGTCACCAGCAACAAGCTGGTGACCACAGTGAAGCATTAGTTGGTGGTTGCCAAATCAGGGTCATGTATTATGTTTTCAACTTGCTCTGCTGTCCCCATGTGGCCAAAAAGCTTTAGATTTTCAATCAGTCTCTGGTGGGTTATTTTTAGTCAGCTGTGAAACACTAACTTGGGTGAGAGTGTAGAATACACATTGTGCATGTACGTGTGTTTGCTTACATTTGCATGTGAATTTGTGCATATTTCATATTCCTATCTTTGCTGCTGGTGGTTTTGTGTTTTATTGATCTGCTCCAGTGTAATATGACCGTGTGGCTGTGCAGCTTAAAGATGCACTGCCATGATTTTGATTGATTGTGCTCATGGACGATTCTCTGCTGTTATCAGTGGTGATGATGCAACTGACCTCTGTCATCTTCAAAAACATCTCAACATAGTCTCATATAGTTCTGCAAAAGATGCCACGTTTATTGTTGTAGAGTTTTTTTTGTCCAAAATCCAGTCTGCAACATTTGAAAATTAATGTTGGGGCTCACTGATGCATTCATGAAGATGGGTCATGAACATGTCTCTGGGTCATGTCCATCATGTCAATTAATGGACAGGAAAAGGACAGGAAAAGGAAATGGAAAACTGTCATAGCTATCAACTACAGCTGGTGCATCATCTGTAATGTGAGTTCAAACACAGAAACAAACTTGTCTCCCACTGTCTCTCATGTCATCTGATTTTCTAAACAAACAGGACCTGCTCAGAATGCGTGGGAGGGAACCACAGCTAAATTTAGCCTTTTTTCACAGACACATATACACAGAGAGAGCACTCTGGGCGCAGCCACCTGAGACAGAGAGCAGCAGAAAACACTCCTCAGCTCCACCACACTCTGCTGTGATGCTTCACATACATCAAGGCCAGAATTACAGACAGTGTGTAAAAAGAGATCTGTGTTGTCATGAAAACACTCCTGAAAGACCCTTTGGAAGGCATCCAAACGGGAACTTTTACCACCCACTGAATGTGATAAAAATATGGTACAATCACCAGCTCTTTGTCTGACTGTAAGAAAGACGCACACCTGAACCAAACAAACCAGACTCACACTCAGAGAGCAGCGTATGGACTCACTGATGACAAATATGAAAGGAAATTTTTTTCTGAAAATCACAACACATCACCAGTAGCTGATTTAATTATAATAATGCTCATATTTTGAAGTGAAGAATATTTCCCATGATAATAGGATCATAAACCCTGTGGTTTATGATAGTTTGTGGTTTATGATTTTTGCAAGGCACTGTGGAAGCCATTTGACTGTTCAAATGGCTTCTACAGTGCCTTGCAAAAATATTAATCCCTGAGTGTTTTTCTTGTTTAGTTGCGATACAATCTAAAATTTAAATGGAAAGGTAAGGTGGATTTACTTTAACAAATATATGACTTCTGGAGGTTATTGTTAGCACCAGGTCTTATTACAATTTGCAATGTGTTTTGTGATTTTTAAAAAAATGTTTTTATATGCCAGATCCAAGATCATAGAATATTCACAGAATAGATTAATATTGTAGTGTTGTCTACGTGGGTTCTTACTTCTCAATAAAGACACCTTTGAATTATCTTCAGAGTATCTACTGAACGTAATGCAACAGCACATTACACACGGTACTCGCATAACCCATGACCCCCAGAACTATTCAATATGCCCCATCTGTGACATCATCACATAGTAAACACCACAGAATAACATTACACCACATCCCCCCTACTTTAAGCTGGGAGTTGCCCATATGTAACCCATGTTAAAATATGACATAAATAAGAACAAATAGTTGAATAAAAGCTGCATAAATAAGTTTGAAAATTAAAAGTGATTCATTTAATGTCAATTAATCATCAGAGTTAATTAAAAATGTTAATTCAGCAATCATTTAGTGTTTAAGATTAAAAGTCTGTTGACAGAAAATAACGTTGCTGCCCCTTTAAGGGACCAGCAACACAGACGCAGCACCTCAGTGACGCTGCAGCAGAGACCTGAGGGAGAGAGCAGAGGAGGAATCGGAGAAAACGAGCGGTGATTAATTAACAGAAAAAGCAGTGAAAAAGTCGATAAAACAGTCGAAAAACATAACTTACCTGGTCGGGAACTGACGGGGATTTTATGAGAACTAAGCCACATCGGTTTTGGCATTTTCACCGTGTTGTACTTTATTTTTTCTGGCGGAGAGCTAACGCTAAAAACGTAGCTGTTTACAAAGAAATGCTCCGTCATAAACTGTTAACCAGTTAATATTTTGGGTTTATGAAGACTGTGAATGTTATAAAAGTGTGTGTAAGCTGTGTAAATGAGAGATTTGTGCAGTAATTAGTGCGGGAGACGGAGCCGTGAGATAAAAGAGACCGCTCCGCTGCCATTTTGAGTTGGAAAAAAAACACTGTAGCAGTAACGTTACAACCCAGAGACTGAAGAGACAGAGAATTTATTTGTGTGATTTGAGGATTTAAAAAGAGTTTTATTGTGTTTATAGCCTGTTACACAGGTCAGGTTTTTTTTGCTCGGTTGGAAGCTCGGTCGGAGCGAGGATTGGTCTGCCATGTGCGGGCGTGCACATCCACAGACGGGATTCAAGATGGCGAGCCAGACCCAGACCTTGAACTCATCTTCTCCATCGCATCATTGAGGAAATCCTCTGCGTGTGGTAACTCACTGCCAGAGTGGTAGGAGTATCAGGAATTAGTTTGAACTGATTAAACTATTATTCTTTTTGGACTGAATCGAACTGAACACTTGAACTCACATTTGGACTTGAACTTAAATTTAAAGTGTCATACTTTTATAAAATGTGTTTAAAAAAAAAAGAAGTGTCATACTTTTATTTTCATATGTTTATATTTTTGAATGTGATTTGAATAACTGTGGTCCATTTTGATTTACTTGGGTTTTGAAGGTATTTTCTTACCTGTAAAAGAAAGAAAAAACAGTTAACTCAGGAAGAAAAATAGGAATCCTAAGATAGGTACAACCTAGGAAAAAGAGACTGGTCTAATTAAATTAGATTAGCTTTACTAAAATAAACTAGGTGAACTAAAGAACAAAAAGAAAGAGTGAAATACTTTTTTTTTCACTTATACTTACCTTGTTATTGGGAACCTGCAGGGTATTTTTGGTTTTATGTACTGTGTTTTATATGTGTGTTTACATTCAGTAAATTGCCGGCCTTTTCTAGTTAAAGAAACGGTCTCTGGTGTAATTATTCTTGCTCCCCACTCCTTAGAGCCTAGAACTGGTCCAGTGGCGCAGTTAGTGGTGTGATACCGGTGCTACACATAGCTATATTTTAACCTTAGCTTAGGCTTCAATTCAATACAATGAACACTCCATATACAATCATCATAACAGTACTAGCTCTTGCTAGTTACCATACACCTCAACAACAGTTCAAGCTCAGTAATTCTGAAAGTAGATTTTCTCTTCCCATAAACCTGTACATAAACTGCATTAACATTTATCAGTTTTTACATCTCCAAAACCATATGAACCATATGAACACATATGACTTAACATTTTTCACCCCGTGTACATTTCTTTTCATAGTTCAGTCCCACACTCTCCTCTTTTCCCTTTTTTTCTTTGTCATTTTTTGTTAGTTTGTTTTTTCCTCAGGGACTGTCTTACAGGTCAAGCCTCTTGGGCACGGCTGTAGCCAGTGCTCAGGGGAGTGGCTCTGTAGGCCAGTAAGGCATGGTAAGGAGCTTTTTTGAGTAAGTTTTTGATAGTCTGGACGGCATGCTCTGCTTCCCCATTGCTTTGGGGAAATTTGGGGCTGCTGTTTACATGTTCAAAGCCGTACTCGGCTGCAAATGCCTTCATTGCAGCTCCTGAAAACTGCGGGCCATTGTCCCTCACAAAAGTCTCTGGGATGCCATGATGTGCAAACATTGACTTCAAGTGAACGATCACATCTGTGGATCTGGATGGGCTGAGCTGAGCTATTTCAACAAAATGAGGAAAATAATCTACCACTAATAGAAATGTGCTGTCTTTTAGGGAAAACAGGTCAGCACCTACTCTTTGCCAAGGCCTTTCTGGTAATTTGTTAGGCATCAAAGGCTCTTTTGCATTTGTTCTTTCTTTGTAGCACTAGATCTCTTATCTGGCTGCTTAGTCCAGTCCACCACATTGTCTGGCTAGCATGTTCCCTGCACTTAACTACCCCCTGGTGGCCCTCGTGGATTTTCGCCAGTATCTCGTTTCTCATGTTGGCTGGTATAACTAGCGTTGTGCCACACAGGAGAAGTCCGTCGTGCACACTTAGAACTGTTCTCTCATGCCAGTAGTGTCTGATTGGTGCTGGCAATTGGCTCTTGTCTGGCCAAACATCCAGGCAGTATTCCATTACTTGTGCACAAACACTGTCTGCACACAGCTGCTCGCAAAGCTCAGCCATGTAGTTGTTGCTCGCCGGGAGGCCCTCAACCACACTGTCGACGTAGATATTAGTGTCCTCCATCAGGCTCTTGTCAGCCCTTGTGACTCCATCTTTGAGGCGTGAACGTGACAGCATGTTGGCCATCATGAGGCTCTTACCCGGTGTGTGGGAGATGGTGTGGGAATATCTCATCAGGCGCATCCTGAACCTCTATATCCATGGCAGCAGCAAGTCGATGGCAGGTCGTGTCTGCCATCATCGCTGTCTTCTTCTTCTTCTGTGGGGCAGTTGGCATCCTTGAAGTTGCATTACTGCCTCCTGCTGGATTTACCCAAACTCTGTCACTCTACTCTTTTTCAATCTTCTAATATGTTCAGTTGCAGCCCTGTCATCATTTCCTGTCTCTCCCCCTCATACCTTCTACAGAAGAGAAGCACATGCTCCACTGTTTCCCCCACGTTACACCGGCTACACAGGCCAGTTGAATGTTTCCCTGTCACAACGACTTGGCTGCCGAACCATACACAACATATACATAGTCTATTCTTGACCAAATTAGTGCTATATAAATATACTTCAGTGATGCAACATCCACCCCCGACCCCAGCCCTGCCAGACACCTCATGACATTAATGACATTCCCACATTTCTCCACAATACTTCTGACATGCCCCCTCCATGTCAGTCTGGGATCAAAATGGACTCCCAAGAACAGAAAACTGTTAACCCTCTCCAACTCATTCCAATACAACTTAAGGGTACTGCCATCCCTTAGTTTCTTATTTGTGAACAACATATTTTTAGTTTTCTCCACAGAGAACCTAAAACCCCCAGTCTGCCCCCCACCTTTCAACTTGAGTTATCCCTTTCTGCAGTTCCTTGAGTACATAACCCACTTTACCTCTCCTCTTCTACAGAGCCCTATCATCATCGTGTTTTTTTTCTCCCCCGTTGCGTGTACATAGGCGGCTCCCGCTAGCTCTGCATTAGCCACCTAGCTCCAGGACCAAGACGTGACCACCGTGAATCAGGGCAGCTCTGCTTCTGACACCATGTTGTGTTGTCTACATGGGTTCTTACTTCTCTTACTGCAAACTCACCCCAGTTATCACTGCCAGTCTGCTGCACACTGTCCCCATGGGGAGTCGCGTATCTAACAAGCTCTATTTAACGGCTTAAAACATTGTTTTGTTGTTGTAAAATTTGAAGGACCCATAATGCATTTTTTTTCCCCCCACTTGTTCCATGTTCCATAATTTATAGATTTGTCATTTACCAATGTTGAAAAGCACTGCTGTTCAATGTCTGATGTTTTGGTACTGATACTGTCTTGCTGCGCAGTAGTTTGTCGTTTCACCACGTTGTGACTTTGCTAGCTTGAATGTAACGCTAGCTTCAGATGAAATCTTTGGTGTAACCTGGTTACCGACTGTTAGCTGAATGATTTCTTTCTGTGTTTTAGTCTTAATGCAATAGTATCTCTTTGCAGGCTTGCAGGCAGCAGTTTCAGGACTGCAGTTTCAGGATCGCAGATGTAGGACCCTCATTTTTCGCAACAGCACCACCCAGTGAAGTGGATGAATGCAAAAATACAGGATACTCTAAAGGTTTATTCCACCAAAATATTATTTAACAAGTTCCACCAAAATTGTACTTTATAAGGATACACTCTGAACTGAACAGAGCGTAAGTACTGAATATGAATTAAGTTTTTAATTTGTTTAAAATGAGACACAAATATTATATGGGAATTGAACAGCAAAATGAACAACATCTAGCCGCACAGCACTCTGTAACGTTAATGTAAAACTAACTGTGACAGTACTGGTATTTAAGGCACAAACGTTAACATGTACTTTAGCTAACATTAGTCTACATGCTAACACAGCTTGCTGAACTAATGTAAGCTGATAACTTAAGACAGATCATAAATTACTTTTATTATTGGAAATTTATGTAGGCTGCTGGAAAGAATTAACCTAATTAACATTATTGTTATTACATCAACAGCTAATGTAGATGGTCTTGGCAAAATGATGCTATGTCTTCATTGAATTACTTTAAACTATTGTCCTCAATTTTTGTGTCTCATTTTAAGCAAAACTTAATTCACTTTCAGTACTTATCTTCAATGTGTATCGGGTCAATATGAAGCCAATACCTACAGCCAAGCAGTACGCATGTACGGAAAAAACAAGTGTCCCAGATCTGCGGTCCTGAACCTGCAGTCCTGAAACTGCTGCCTGCAAGCCTGCAGATACACCCTTCTCTCTTAATGGGAGCTTTTATGACAACGAAGGACGCTGTGAGAGCCAATGCAATTCTGTGTCATCAGCTGTCCACAGTGTGCTGCCCGTGAATAAACGGCTAACAAAGCCAAAGAGAGGAGGTCATTGCCTGGTTAATCACACAACACAAGAGAGAGTAGACAAGCCACTACATATATAATTATCTAATTATGTAATAATTCTCCCCCCTTTTTTAAAAACTAATTTTCAACACATTTTCTTGTCACCTTTTACATTTTTTTTTTTTTTTTGCATTTTGTGGGACATTTCTTGCTAGTTGGTAATTGCCTTTTTTTCTCTTTGTTTTTGAAAGAAATCAAACTAATTTGCTCAGTTTCAAAGGGTTAATACAAGAAAACTGACGTCAATCCAGGTTTCAAAGGGTTAAATCCGAGAGCAGGAAGAAGTCCAGGGGGTGTGTTTACTGTTCAGTGTGTTGTTGACATCCACAGAAGGTAAGCAGCAGTACTTTGCTCCGTGATTTCCTGTTCCAGCTTCAGGAACTACAAACTTTAAAATGACAGCTGCATTTCTAAATGTTTTTAGTCTGCTGGGATTTTATAATAATGCAGCCACATGTTTCGACTCTGTGTGCTGCTGGTTCGGTGCGCACACACAGAGAGCCAGTCTGTGGCCAGTACAGAAATAGCTCCCAGTCAGCTCCTATCTCTTACAGTGCAACTGGCAGGTCATCATACTGGCAAATGTTCATCTCAGATGATTTTTCTGTAAATGATAAAGCTGTGCTGCTTTAAAACAGAAATATGAAGCACAGCACATTGAGGAGCACTACTAATGCTTGTTGATCGTTCAGTGCGGCAGAGCTGGTGTTGTGGAAAAAGCTAAATGGTTTCAAACTTTGACAAAGGACGACTGAGGCTTCTGTCTAAGCAGGTTATCTACGTATGTGACTGAGAATAAACGGGAATGACACAAAGCTACATGACGTTCAGACTGACAACACCCATAATGTGCCAGTGCACTGACTTACATACACACTTTAATAAACTCACGCAGAACAGACTATCAGGTCAGCACAAGTAAGGGTTACTTAAAGATGTTTTCAAAACGAATGTGACAACTGACCCGAGATGTTAATATTGGGTTTTTGGGTTTTTTTTTTAGTTTCATCATGTTTGCTAAGATGTTATTCAGAGTTATGTTTCAAGTTTCAACATCAGACAGTACTTCACTGGCCAACAGGCTTTGAAACGACCTGCTTGAGGAGATGAGGCTGCAGAATCATTGACTTTGTTTAAATTACCTCTGAAAACCCTTTTTTTTTAATAGACATGCTTTCACGTTATGAGTCTCCTTTTAATTCGTCTTCTAATATTCCTTTTAAATTTTTCGTTAAACTTATCTCTCTAGTCTGTCCTGACCCTGCTTATTATTATTATTATAAATAATAATGAAACAAATGATGATGAAAATAATATTAATATTTTCCATTTACTGCCTTTACTTTGCTATTGTATTTGGCTAACATGTTTCTGCTTCTAATGTTGTTTAACTTGACCTTAATTCTTGTCTGGCCTTTGTTGGACATTATTGTTGAGTTTCTTGCCTCTGCTTTGCTTTGGTTGTCAAATGCTGTTTTTAAAGGTGCTATATAAATAAAATTATTATTATCATTATTATAGGTAGCCATCACTACAATTTAATTGTTTTTGAGACTTTTTCAAGATCTTTTAAAACAAAATTTGAGACAGATATTTGGACAAATCATTTTAATTTATGTATAAATGTATACATATGTCGTCCTGTGCAGAGGTAGTTTCATGTAGGAATGTAGTCCCGAGAGTGAGTTAGGTTCAGCAACATTTTTGTGAATGAATGAATAAAAATGTATTTCAAACAAAGTAAACAAATAAAATGTTAAATAAATTCCAACAAATAGGCAGAATAAAGTGAAAAATGTGTTCCATAAATTCCATTTACAAGCACTGTCATGCCAGAAAAGGAGTAGGAAGAAGTTTACACTTATTTAATCCCAACAACTCCATAACACAGTAATTTGTCTACCTTTTAAAGAAATATACTACATAAACAAATATACCCATATGCACCATATATATACACATACATACATACACACACATATATACATCTACACACACATATATATACACACACACACATACATATACATACACACACATAAATATACAGACACATACAGTGACCCAGATTCTATATCTTATTATAAAAGTTATTACCAAATATATATTTTATAACATCTTTATATTTTAGTGATTTTTAAAGCACACCCTCATCCCTGTACCTTGAGAAAATCATCTCTTTGTACCTCTTTTTGAACTGGATCATGTGTGGACACAGCTTCACACCAACAACTGACATGCATTTACTTTTCATTGTCAAACAAACATCTAGCATCTTGAAATTAACCTTCTCCCTCAAATTATAACCCCCAGCTAAAAAAAAGTTTATGAATATAGTTTGTTTCTTGCTTTCTACATCATTTGTGCAGTCTGATATTCAACCATGTCAATGAATTTTAAAGCGGGGGAATGTAAAAACAATGAGTTGATGTGATCATAATATCCTGCTTTGTGAACTGTTCTTATGGCTCTTTTTTGTAGTGTGAATAGTGATTGCGGTGAGCTTTTGTAGGTGTTAGCCCAGACCTCCACACAGTAATTTGGATATGGTAAGACCAGCGAATAGTAGAGAATGTTCAGTGATTTGTGATCCAGTGCTTTGCCTTACACAGGACTGAGATGCTTTGTGACCGTTTTGATTGTACATGTTTTATATGTGACGTTTCCAGCAGATTGTATGATCTATTATCACACCTAGAAATGTATTTACATACACTCTTTCAATATTCACACCATCTGTCTTTACCTGTACTAGATTATTAAATTTAAAATTTCCAAACAATATGATCTTTGTTTTACTTAAATTTAATGATAATTTATTACTGTCAAACCACCTTTTTAATTTGCTCATTTCAGATGTGATCATTTCTAAAAGCTGCTGCAAATCCTCAACACTACAAAAAATATTTGTATCATCTGAAAATTTTTAATATTTTTGATGCTTTACATATATCATTAATGTAGAGTATGAAAAGAATTGTCCCCAACACTGACCTGACACTGACTGGGGGACTCCACAAGCAATGTCCAAACATGCTGACCTGTACTGACCCATCTTCACAAACTGTTGCCTGTTCTCTTAAGAGTTTCTCAACCATTTCAATGCAACCCCTCAATACCATAATGTTCCAGTTTAATAATTAATCTGTCATGATCGATTGTATAGAATGCTTTTTGAGATCAATAAATACCCCAGCTGCATATCTCTTTTGGTCTAAGGCACTTGTGATTTCTTCAATTAGTTCACTTCATTACTGCTAAAGATGTTGATCTGTTTAATCTGAATCCATATTGACTGTCAGTTAGTTGATTGTATTTATTGATGAATTTGTTCAGTCTGTCAACAAAGGGTTTTTCTAGGATTTTGGAAAATTGGGGAAGCAGAGAAACAGGCCTCTAATTTGTGAAATGATGTTTGTCTCCACTTTTGTACAGCGGTATGACCTTTGCTATTTTCATTTTACTTGGGAATTTACTAGTTTGGAATGATATGTTACAGATATGTGTTAGTGGTTTAGCAATTCCTTCAATTTTACTGTTTTCATGTCAATGTCATTACAGTCAGGAGAGGTTTTGTTTTTATATTTATAAACAATCTCTATGATTTCACTCTCTTCCACTGCTGTAAGAAACACTGAGTTTGGATTGTTATCAATGAAATCACCACTGTTCTCTTTAGATGTCACAGAGTCAGAATCACGATTTTGTCCTGCCAGATTTGGTCCAACACTTACAAAGTAACGATTAAAGCCATTAACCACATCATACATATCATTAATAATCATATCATTAAAAATGAAGTGCTGATTAAGCAATATCACAGGAGAGTGAGTGATGTGCTGTATATCATTGCGGCTGTGATTCAGTCGTAGGCACTCTGGGTGAGGCCCGGTGGAAGGAGGTGCAGGAGATAATCACAGTGTGATATTGCTTTGATACAACAGTTTTACAAGCGTCTTTTATTTGTTAACAAGCAGACAACAGAGTATGATTTATTTGTTTAATTCATGATTTTTTTTTTTTGCTCTACCAACACAAAAACTTTTCCTGCAGGCTGCTTGCTAATCTGTGTTAGCTTGGTCTTTATGTTATGCACAGACCAGCTGTTTAGTACCATGAACATTTATCTCTGTTTTAAGTGAAATCGGAGTCTGTTAACAGACACTTTGGCGGCCAGTAAGATTCAGATGAGTTACTTTGATCAGATTGATCGTCGCTGCAGTGTGTCCACTCATTTCACACAGCGCGCGTCAGGAGCACGAGACGTCAGCCTCGCCGAGCAGTATGGCAAGCTCAAAGTGTCACTCTGCAAAGGTGTTCTGTCCAAAAAAAAAAAAAAACCCAGCAAAAAGCGGCGTCCTAGCGTCCAGTACACCGTTTTTTAAGCTGTTGAACAATCAAATGCCGCTTTTAATGCCGTGAAAATCTGTAAAAAAACAAAACAAAACAAAACAAAACCCTGCTGTTTTTCTTCATGTTAATTAGTCCTTTCTCCTGTTTTGCATAGCCAGTAAATTCAGAGTTTCTGCGGCCAATCACTCAAGAGTAAAACCAGACCAAATCAGTGCATCCATGAAAGCAATGCATCAGCTGTAGATCAGAAAACAGGCAAGAAAAAGGGGCCAGGGAAAAAAGAATCAAGATTTTACAGATCTAAAATACAGATTACAATATAGCATATTGAAGTGTAAATAATTTACTATGATTATTAAATACAATCTGTATCAAGTCAAACATTATGACATTGTGTTTCTCTAACTGAAGCAGGATTTCATCTATCTTACTATGGTCTTGACTGTGACTATTAATCAGTATATTTCCACTAGCCTACTGTACAATTCATAAAGACAACACGGATCTACAGCTTCTGCATTGCTCATTGCTTTCATTGATGCATTCATTTGGTCTGGTTTTACTCTTGAGTGATTTCACAAGTAATCACACATTCACACATTACACAGTTTACACAGAGAGGTCCTTAGATCACTGGATAATTTTTTTTGAGACATGTTGACTTTTCAGAATGCAATTTTTAATAGCCATTATTAAAAACATTGTCCCACAGACGAAAAATGCGTCATTTTCCGAATCAAGATTTGGATTTCGGTCTTTCTCCAGACATAAAAAAAATGAACGCGCATAGGACCCACGGGACTCTACCGCGTGAACGCGCATGTAACTCTTTGAGTCTTTGACACAGCACAGACTTTGTGCGGGCTGTAGTAATGGATATTTTTGAATCATAATTCATCATTTTACCATTTTACAACACATCCATATGCTGTTGGCTGTAAAGCCTGTAATATTACAAGGCACCACATTTTATTATATTTTTGTTTACACAACACTTTTTGATTCTGTTAATTCAATTTCTCCGGTCGTGATTACGATATGATTCCCTGATAAATTGTATATATATTTGTGTATGTGTGTATGTGTGTAGAGAGAGAGATAAATATACCATTATCTGAGTCACGTAGATATTAAAACCGACAGCAACGTCTTGACAACATCCATGCACCGCTGTCGTTATACCGCCGATTAGCTGCTGTTGCTAATAAGCTAAGCTACTACGAGAGAAATGCTCGTGAACGAGCGCTGTTCGCTTCGAGCACTCGACTCGGGTAACTTGTGTGAGCGAGTCAGTGAGTCGGAGTCAGTGCTCGGGTACACTCGGCTACACTCGGCTGCGTTCGGCTGTCCTTAATATCACTTCTACGCACGCTCTATGGGCCAGTAGATCCGGGTATTTAAACTTTTAGACTTCCTTATAATACATCCATGCACTGAGCAGCTCTCATAGAAATGAACAAGGCCCCGCCTCCACGGCTGTATGCAGATTTATAATAGATCCATGGTTCACACCACACATGCAGAGTTGTTGCAACATCGCTGCTGCGTCACGGCCTGCGCTGTATTTCTACATTTATAAGCACAATTCCCACGATTTATAATAGAGCCATGAGTTACACAATGTCCCGCATTGCCGCCAACCTGGTCCCGTGAATGATTCAAAATAAAATGCATTGTATGAGCAACTGATCGGCTTCTGTCCACATAAAGGCTATCAGAGGGCTTTTGTTTTGAAAGGGAAGCGAGGAAGTTGGAGTAAAACAGCCGTCTTTGTATTTCTTCATCTCTGTGACAGTGACTTTTAAACTGCAGTATAAAAAAGTGGTAATCATGTAATCATCAAAACATCACATTCACTATTCCTGCTGACAAACGCGCGCGTTACACGTAAAAAAAAAATCAAAAAAAAAAAATCGGTGAGCCACCGTTTCTCTAGATGCGATGCAGCTGACACGCAGTGTAAATGCTCTAATTTGATAACATGGGTGCCGAAATAAAAAACAACAGGCTCGGCGTTGCCCACGCTCTTCTGATGCGCGCTTTGTGAAACGGGCCTCACTGCCCAATTACCAATACACTACACTGTTTAATATATTCCATATACCCTTAATATTATTTTATTATTTTTATCCAATAATCTTATATAATATTCCTTCTTGCTTACTCTCATAATATGAGTTAACTTATTGTTATATTTTTTTATATTTATTTTCTGCACCTTTGGTTCTTTGTTTTATGAATTCTCTATATAGTGTGTTTTTCTTTTTGCAGGCATTTTGTAATTCCCTAGTTATCCATGGACTGTCTGAATATTTATGATTTTTATTGTATTGTTTTATTGGACAGTATTCATCATACAATAATTTGAGTACACTTAAGAATATTTCGTATGTTTATAATATTTCCCAGTTAGAGTTTAGTATTTAATTTTTAAGAGATTATTTCTGAGGCTTTTGTTGCCTTTAATTGACAGAACAGTGTGAGAGTAAGAGGGGGAGGGAGAGAGGGGAAGACATGCAGCAAAGGGCCGAGGCTGGATTCGAACTCGCGGCCGCTGCTGCGAGAGCGCAGCCTCTGTTCATGGGGTGCCGCTCTATCCACTGATCCACCAGGCGCCACATAATTCATTTTTTAAAGTGTTGACTGACTCCTCTGTCCTTGCTGGTCTGTACTTGAGTTTGATATTGTCTTGTAGTCACTGTTGAAAACTGTAAAAACTGGTAAGTGATCACTGATGTCATTGATTAGCAGTCCACTTACTGTGGTCTATAATATTAGTATTATAGACCTATTAGATAGATATGTTGTCTATCAATGTGGCACAGTGAGATGTAATCCTGCTGGGTCTGGTGATTTTAGGCTAAAGGCTTAAACTGCACATTGTATTGATAAAATCTTCAGTTGGTTTGTGGTTATTTGGATTAAGCAGATCTAGGCCTATATCAAAATCATCCCCACAGATGAACATGACCTTATGATTTGACATTGTAAATATTTCCTCCATCCATTCCTTGAAAACCTCAATGTTAGAACCTGGTGCTCTATAAATGCAGCTAACAATTACATTCTTATTTTTTGTGTATATTTCTACTGTTAAGCAAATAGGTTTGCCATTGCAGTTGTCATTTTATTTACCACCTTATAATTTAAGCTTTTGTCACATACATAGACAAGCCTCTTTCAGTCTTGTTCTCCCTCGTCATATAATTCAGTTCATAACCATCTCATTCAAAGTCCACACCTTTCTCAGGGTTGATCCAAGTTTCTGTTATGTAAACTGACGCAAATATTCTTTAATGTTGTTGAAGTTAGCATACATGGTTCTACTGTGAAAATGAATGACTGAGTGCAGTCATTCAGTCAGTTTTGTACATTTATTGTGTTATTTATATTCTCTTTTTTCATTTTATATTTTTAAATTACTTCTATATTTTTATTTTGTGTTATTCTATTTAAATTCACTATTTTTATTCTTCCTTTATGTTAATTGTTTTACACCAAAAAGCCAAGTCAAATTCCATGTAAATGTAAATGTACTTGACAATGAAACCCGATTCTGATTCTGATAATTTGTGTTCTGTCTTGATGGTCTTGTTGAACTGTTAATCTGCAGCAGTCGATGTTAAAAAGTTATTGTTATCAATATTGTATTCCATGTCCTGTGATTTGTTTGTGTGTTGTGTATTTGATCACTTGTTTCCAGTTACCTTATTATGGGGTTCCGATTCCAAAGTTGTGCTATCTGAAAGAAACAGCAACATTTCTCCACATTTAGCTTGAAAACATGATTAAAAACAGGTGTGAATTTTCACACTTGCACACGACACTTTTTAATCACATTTAGAACAATATTTGTGAACTTCATCAGATTTATTGTTTTGTGAAAATATATGTTCATGATATCACTGTAAAATAAAAAATGTTTAAAATTAAATCTAAATATCTAAATGTTATATGTTAAATCTAAATGTAAAATTTTAAATTTAAATGTTACATGTTAAATCTAAATGTTAAATATTAAATCTAAATGTTATATGTTAAATCTTAATGTGTCCTTGTCTTAGTAGGCAGCCTCACACAACATGTCCTCTCCAGAGATCACCTCTCTGTCCTGGGGCCACATGAAGGTGAAGGGATGCTCCTCCAACTACAAGGACTGTAAGGTGTGGCCTGGAGGCAGCCGGGCCTGGGACTGGAGAGAGACTGGGACTGATGTGAGCGGAACCAGATAATACTCACAAAATACATACATTATATCCAGGTTCAGGACTGCATTTGACAGCAACACATATGAACAACCATGAAAACAACAGGCGCTGGCATAGCAGCAGGGGATTTTCTGATCCAACAGTTCACACATTATCTCATATATCCCAGCATTACCCTGGAGTCCAGCCTGCTGATCTGGACGAGGTGCTGAAGAAGGGGATAGACCTGCTGGTGATCGGCAGAGGCATGAGTGAAGCTCTGCAGGTAAAACTGACTGCAGGGTCCCACACATTTTCATGGACATGAAACAACATTTCAAAACTTTTCCATGACTTTTATTGTGTTTAACAAAGAATTTCAACAAGCTGGAATACAAAAAAAGAGAGACGGAGTACAGGGAAAAAATTAAGACACATAATTTAATAATGTGATCGGAGACATAATTGACACATTTAGAACTGCGTAACGTTGACAGCTTCATAAAATACATGTGCAGTTCTATTACGTCATGTGGAAGGTTATCCACAGAAGATTATTGTAACAGTTTCATCACACTACAAAATACCATGACAACACTTCCAATGATGTTTTTGAATTCCATGTACTTTCCAGGCCAGGACCATGAAAGACCTGTGACCTAGACAACTCCAATATGTTTACAATTATGAGGGAAGTCCAAAAAAGTTTATGAGTTAACTGTTTGAAACCTGAGTAAATTGGCTTGACTTCTATCAAAAACATAGGAAGAATGCAGTGAGCAACTGACTCATAAATTGGAAAAAATAGTAAAAAAATACCAGAAAATGACCTGGAAATTAGCACCAATAGAAACCAAAAAACAAAAACAAAATCAAAAGGAAAGGGAAACAAGTTTAAAAAACAAACAAGGAATTAAACTTATTAAAAGTACTTGATAATAATAAGAATTTTGTAAAAAAAAAAAAAAAAAATTATATAATTATGACAATTCTGTATATTATTTTTTGGACATTTTCCCCAAGCTTTGAATTTTTTTTCTCCAAATTTACTAATTTGTTGCATTTGCAGTACACCTCTTGCAAAGCTGTTCGTTGACATGTTCCCACGTTTTAAAAAGAAGCCAAAACATTTTTTTGTGGATTTGAAGGTTTAAATATTTGTGAAGGCGTCTGAATGCAGCACAAGAAAGGTGATGTCACTCCAGGTTTCAAAGGGTTAAACTGCAAGCCCTGCTTCCTTTTTCTGGGTAGTGGAGTCGGATGAGTCAGACCTGTGCAGTTTAGGGGGTTTGCTGTTCACTTCCAACACCTTTAACATCATTTTACTGGTTTAAGAGGTTCCTTTTAAAATGGAAAACCTTCTAACAGTGACTGGGGGCTGAGTGTATGCAGGACAGGAATGTAGTTACTAGCTGGAGGGAGACGCTTTGGCAGAGCTCTGAGCCCAACCCCAAGTCGCAACGCAAGTTGCGATATTTTAAGGGACCTTTTTTGTTTGAATCTTAAGGTTTGTATTTTTCTAAAATTATCATTACATAGGATCACATCATGGTATGATGCATTTTCAGAGCTAATACTGGTGTAAAATAAACTAAATATTACAAAAAACTAGCGAGTCCAAAGTTTTTTGTCATAAAAGTCAGAAACAGTTTATTTGACCATCAGGTGAGGGAGAGCCCAGTTGCCTCAGACAGCTTGACAGCAGTTGTGACACTTAATAGTTTTCAAAGTTAAAAAACTCTATAACAAAATAATCTGTGTCCAGTGTTCTAAATTAGTCTGTTGATTTGGTTGTGCGTCTGAAATAATAAGTTTCTCACTATGAAAGATGTTAGAACTTACCTGCTCTGTGCTACAGGAAACAGCTTTATTCGGGGTGAGCTGTGGGGGCTTATGTTTGCGTTCCGGTGCTGCTCACACAGACTCACACAGACATGGCTTGACTCAGTCATTAAAAACGGTTAATAAACATTGAGTAAATTAGCTTTGCTCTGCTAACACTTCTCCCTGTCACTGTCCCTGGTGCAGCAGAAGTCTAATGATAAACAGAGACAGAGAGAGAGTGGCTGAGCGGACCAATATACTGTGTGCAGCTGTACAATGAAATGAGTACAAGTTGTGGTAAAATTGTGGTGACTGGATAAAATTGCGAGGTTGTGTAGAATTTATGGGGATTCACAGGAATCCTGGAGGAACTGAGAGCTCTAGTAAAAACAAGCAGGTAGAACGCTACATTAATTGAAATTGATGTGCTTGTGGTCAGTCAGAAATGCAGGAGAGAAACGACTACAAACGTAGCTGGACGCAACTCTTTTTGTGGAGACCCACCATAAATCTTTCTGCACTGTTGTCTCCTCTGTCAGGTTCCCTCCCCCACCCTGGACTATGTGACGAAGAAAGGTATCAACGTCAAAGTCTTCCAGACAGAGAAGGCCGTTGCTGAATACAACAAACTGGCTGAACAGGGCGTCAAGGTGGGGGGGGTCTTCCACTCCACCTGCTGATGATGTCACCTCTGCACCAACCATCCAAATTAATTATTCTGATTTCAAATGTTACTTTTAGATCAAACTGTGGATTCAGCACAAGGACATTTGATTTTTGAGGCTAATTTGGTGAAATATTAAAGTAGAGTGACCATTTCTTAGTGGTCAGGTGAAGACTGATCATATGATGGTGTTGTTTTTAAAAGCTAATAAATTTAAATTTTAGTACATGTATTTCTGCTTGTTTGATACACTCAAATAAACGACAAAATGAATCATCTCTGTCACATTGGTTTGTCTTTATCAGAGACATTTTAAAATACGAAACTATTTCTCATGCAAAAGACACAGCATGAGTAAAAATTACTGTTGCGATTCCTTTTACTTCACCATAAATTATTTTTATGAATGCCATTTTGTAAAAATGTTTTAAATTGAATGTCTTCTGAAGAGTAAGCAAATGGTTTCACCTTTTCTGTACAGTTTTGAATCTGGAAGGTCAAGCAGCTAGCATCTTCTTTCAAAAACAAGCGAAGAACCTCTTGCATGTGAGGAAGCCTTCTGTCCGTCCGTCCCTCCGTCTGTCTTTTGTTAAGAGTTTCTTCAGCGTCGGGCAGGTTTGGGCATAATGTAGACTTTGACAGGCTTGCTGAACGGGATGGTTCCCTCTACGGCGGCTTCCGGTGGCGGGAGGCTGTCAACGCTGTCACTCCATCCCAGTTTGGAAGCCGAAGAAGGGGAAGAGAGGGAGTTTGAGGAGGAGCTATAGGCCAGTAGGAGGCGCACCTCAATCTGAGACGGCTCTGAGAGAGAAGAAGACGGAGAGTAAAGATGGTCAATGAAGGAAACTAAGGGTGCGGTCGAATAGTCAAAAAAACAAAGATGTCCTTTGACTTATTCACCTCTGTCACCTCCATATGGAAAAGTCATGAGGTTAGGGAGAATCCATAAGGACTTGGGAAAGCACAGCCCTGGTGCTGAGTATCTGACTGCACTGACACCAGGCTCTGTGATTGGCGGGTCTACCCTGGTGAAACTAGATGGACGACTAAAAGTGGAGCTCAGATCATTTGCTTCAAGTGCTCTCATCATGTTGTTTTATGTGGGCTATATAAACATGGACAACGTGGTGAAAAATATAAATTTGTTTCCAAGGTTGGGATTAAAATAATAAAATTCACCACAGTAAAACAATATGGTTTTTGTATTGGGAAAAGTTGCTCACACTCCTGTCCATTTATCCACATTAATCCCAATAAATATGAATATGAGAAAATATTTTCCAAGAAAGGCATATCATTTGTTTCTGTTGAATGGTGTGTTGCTTTATATACTGCTGCTGCAAGGACTTTTGTGATGGCATTATCTCCTTTCCTATGGTAAAAGATTGTTCAGTGTTTCCTATGCTGGAGGAGATAAGAAAGGAGGAATCGCAGCATCCTTCCTTAGCATTTGGATAATCTGACCATCTCTTATCATGGCTGCTACTTAGATTCATCCAAGTCATTTCACTCAGGAAAGCAAAAAAAGACTGCAGCCTCAGTTAAACTGACTACACCGATGAAGGCATGTGTGTGTCTTTTTGTGGAAGATTTGATATGCATCTAGATACAGACACACACTAAAATGATATAAAGATGAACAGTATTCCTCTCATTACGGCTTTCCCCGTTTCCCATAGAAGGGTCGGTGGTGACTTTGGGGAATCATTTATTTCCACTCTTGTTTGATGAGATTATCAAATTCCGGGTCTTTCAGGAGGGATGTGTTGAAGCGCCATCTCGTGAGTGGTTTGTGTGGTCTTGGTAGGTTCCATGTGAATGATACTGGGGCATGGTTACTGATGATGATGATGGGGTGGATTTGGTAAACAGAAATACTTGGGATTATTGAGTTACTACTGAGAAAGAAATTTATACTTGAATATGAATGATGGACTGGTGAAAAAAGAAAACTCTCTTGCAGTTGGATGCTGTAAGCACCAACCATTGCCAAAACCAAAATCTCTCATGAACTGGATTAATATTTCTATGGATTTCCAGGTGCGTTTATTGTTGGATATGTTGGATCTGTCTATTGATGGGTCTATTACTGTGTTAAAGTCACTGCAGATTATTATTGGCAAGTCAGAAAAATTTGATACGGATGAGAAGACTTTAGAGCTGATTTTGGTTTAAAATACTTCAGCCAAATCTCTAAATGCTGATTCTGTTTTCTGATGTCTTTCAGTTTATGCCAAAAACACACCCAGCAGCAGAGAAGTCTGGCCTGTGGCAAGCTGCATTGTAATGTCTATGGAAAGCTGCAGCTGCTTGATTCTGGACCAGTGTGGCCAAAAGAAAGTTGGGACTAGTTTAACTTTTGACGGCAAAGTTCTGCCAGAGAATACCTGCAGCCAATCAGTTAACAGAGTCCTGTGACATGTCGGCCTATGGTACAAAGAATTACTACCTACCTCAAACACATGAACACACCTCCTGGCTGCAGAAAAATCAATGTCAAAGCTGCACTCTGCAGCTGCTTGGTGTGTTTGGTGCTACATCCTCATTAAAAGTAAACGGAGATGAAAATATTTCAAAAGGGTAACATGAGATCTGTGTGTATTAAACTGACCTGTCCATGCAGTGTGTGAGAGGTACACCTGTGTGATGAGTCTGTGTCTGTCAGGTCCAGGCTTTCTGAAGTCTCCAGGTTTAGGATGGATCACATGACTCTGGCCGTCTGGATACAGAACCTGCAGAGACAGAGGGTGTGTGTGATGCACAGAGAGCAGCTAAGTCTGACTGTGTTCACTGTGAGCAAAAAAGCGAGCAGTTAAGGGTTTTAGTTTAATAACAACATTGAGTGGACATGTGTCTGTGATGTAAAGGAAAAATCCACAACAGAAAATTTGAATGTAAAATACAATCCTGACTTGTAACTATAAATCAGAACTTACACTGCCACTCTGACCCTGCAGTCACTGCACTCACTAGCAGGTTTGCAGTAACCTGTTACTGATGCAAGTTTTCAAATGCATTACAAGCTGAACTGATAGCAGTTATTAGCAGATGCGGTTTTAAACTGCACAAAGGAACACACTTTCGCAGATTTGAAGGATGAATGACCAGTGCATTTCAAAAATAAAATGAATGTATGAATGAATAGATTAAAATGTGCCTTGTGCTTCCTCCATGCCTCCAAGGCTGTTCAAAAGAGGCTAGGACTCACTCTGAGCTTAGGGTATGACACATGCACACGTGTAACAGCAGATGCTAAAAATGAATCTGGATCTTAATAAACAGAATAAGTATAAACCATAAAATTGTGATAGTAAGATGCTACATAAAAGCCAGACTAATAGATAGACTTTTATTTTGCGTTTTAAAGTATCAATGTTTCCTGCTCCTCTTAATCCTCCGGCAAGCTGTTCCAGCTTTTTGGAGCAGAACAGTTACAAGCAGAATCATCAAATGTTTTGGTTCTACCCAGCCAGAATTTAACATTTCTACCCAGGGACAGCAAACAAGTTAGAGTCTGAGGGTCTGAGGGGCCTTTCTGGTTCATAAACTAAAAGCATCTCTGAGATGTGGCCTGGTGCAAAGCCATGCAGTGCCTTATAAACTAATAAAAGAACATTAAACTCAATGTGAGAACTAACAGGCAACCAGTGTAAAGTTTTTTTAAACAGAAGTGTGAAAAAAAACCTTGAAGAAAAAAAAGTTGTGTACAAAAATATAAATGTTGATGAGACATTTTAAAAAAATTGAGAAAATTTGGTAACATAACTAGAAAAAACTGAGCTTAATGTTAAATCCCATTTAAAATCCTTATAGTCTAGTTAATTGCACAGAAATAAAAAAAGAGTTAAGTTAAGCTAGTGCAACAACTAGAGCAACACAACACTAAGCATGAAAACCTTATTGGATAACCCTTCCAGAAGCACCAAAACAAACTACAATGATTACATCAAAAGATTTAATGGTATATTATTGTTTTTTGATGATGTTTGTCACTTTGGGTTTTTGTTACAGTTGAGGATTGTGTCATTTATATTTTCTCTGTCCTCTACAAATCTTAAAGATTTACTTTGTGAAGACTGTTATAATGATATGAGACTACAGCAAACAGCATGAAATGTTTATGAAACAAATGTAATAGTTTCTAAGTATCTCACTACACAGATAGAGCAAAGAGGGAACATGGCAGAGGAGCCCAGGGGAACTAGAGGACACTAACACTTGGACAAAGCCGCATCTCACCTCCCTGAGACAAAGGCATTGGGAGTTCCTTTCATCGTAGTGAAAAAGTGCACATTTTCAACAACCTAATCATATCTGCCCTGTCTATGGCACCAGCAAATGTGACCATGCTCCTTTAATGGAACTGGCAAAACAATGTAATGTAATGATTAATGTAAACAGGTTGGCAAGTGTGTCTATCTGTATCTTAAGCATGCCCGTTTAAAACGATTAAATCATTTTTCTGTCTGACACCGTTCCCATGAATCTGTTAGGGCAGGAATTGAAATACCATATAAATTACACTGTATCATCTATTTCTCACCTGATGACATCTTTTAAAGACCAACAAAGATAACTTGACAGCTGTGCCAGCAGTCCTTTAGATAAAAATCAACCTATAGATGAAGAGAAAGGGAAAGTCCATGATAAAATTGTGTCTAGTGTCCCTGTCAGTATGGGCCACCCCTCCTCTTGTGATGTTGGCTTTAATTAGAACGACTTGTTTCCACTTCAACCATAACTTCTTACGACCTCTTGCAAATGTTCCTCAGACTAATTCCTTGTCTAATATCCATAGTTCAAGCTGCGCATGCTGCTCAAATTTAATGATAGTCTTGAGCTGTCTAGTGACAGTGACTGGACTGCGAACCTGCCTCAACATATGAGGACATTAAATTTTGGGTTTCCTGCACCTTATACTTCATTCTACTTAACTTAGACCTGTTGGCAGTGTTTGTGGACACTTTTCTGTGCCATCTGGTAGACGCAGATTACACGGATCAGTTTAAAAACAAGATGGCTCGGGGCGCCTGGTGGATCAGTGGATAGAGCGGCACCCCATGTGCTGAGGTTGTGTCCTCACCGCAGCGGCCACGGGTTCGAGTCCGGCCTCGGCCCTTTGCTGCATGTCTCCCCCCCTCTCTCTACCCCTTTCATACTCACACTGTCCTATTGATTAAAGGCAATATAAGCCCTCCGAAAAATCTTTAAAAAAAAAAAAAAACCAACAACAACAAAAAAAGATGGCAGCCATTTCAGTCATCAGTCATGTCATTCTCCAGCCGGTCTCGACACAAAAGTGGAAAAGGTACAAAACCGCATCAAATTCTATGGTTGAAACTTATTAATTTATGCTAAATAATGTTTGTACTTTGATATGGCATGCAAATTTGACAAATTTTTTGCAATATTAACAAGCTAGGATGCTGCTAATTATGAAGTACTCGTCTGAGGGGAGTCTATTATCATTCATGCAAAGTGAAGTTGTAAAAGTAAGGAAACGTAGTTTGAGAGTATTTGGGGAAAAATTAGCAGTTTACAAAAGGATAAAATGTAGTTTTTGCATATGGTTCAAATTAGTATCCACTGATTTTTATTTTTTATTTATGTGATACATTTCCAGGGTGTATTTCTCTGTCAAGAGCAGAAAGATTGACGAATGCAATAGCAGGAGACATCTCTGAGGTGGAGGATTTGTCTGATTGTGATGATCCTGACATGGATAAAGATTATATTCCACATGATTCACCAGAATCAGATGAGCAGAGCAGTAATGATAGTGATAGTGAGCCACAACTCCATCCATGTGCATCTAATTCAGAGAGATCCAGAGGACGCGTGCTTAAACGTCAGCGTGTTGACAATGATGATGATGAGGCAGGAGCCAGTGAACATGATGACCATGATGGTGAATGTGATGACAGTCACTGTGAGAGATCTAGATCTGATGAGCCAGGACCTTGCAAAGATGGACGTGGAGAGCGCTGGAAGTCTGATACATTTACTTCAGACTTGGTTCAGTTTTATTCTGAAGATGAAATGCTGCATGAACGAGAAGATTGGCAGCCACTTGACTATATGGAGCATTACATTGATACAGAGTTGATTAAATACATTACTGACTGCACAAATGCTATATCACTAGCTAACAGAGGTAGCTATCTCAACACTTCAGTTGATGAGATTTTTACATTTTTTGGAGCATCAATTTTGATGTCTTGCCTGCCTTACTCACAAGTAAGGATGTTTTGGTCCAGTGCCTTACAAATCACTGCCTTTTGTGACAAAACCAAACGTGACAGATTTTTCAAACTGAGGAAAAATCTTAAAGTAGTTATTGATGATGACATTTCAGAAGACATGAGGAGAACTGACATATTCTGGAAGATGGGACCTTTCATGGATCACATTCTCAAAGGCTGCTTGCTTCAGGTTCAACCAGAATGTGTGTTAACTGATGAGCAGATGACCCCATTTACAGGAGCCTGTTCATTTTGACAGTATGTGCCACTAAAGCCCAATCTAGTTGGCATGAAGAACTTTGTGCTGGCTTCAATGGATGGCATTGTGCTGGACTTTGAAGTATATCAAGGTGCAAACGCACTGCGTTTACAGGTCCAGGTAGCGGAGGAACTGGGTTTCGGAGCCTTGGTCATCTAACATCTGACTAAAACTCTGCATACTGGTACAAAAGTGTACTGTGATCAATTCATTACAACCATGAAAGCTGTGGATCAGGTGAAGCATGTGTACATGACTGGTACAGTAATGAAGAACCGGGTAACCAAAGCGCTGCGGAAGCTACCAAGTGACCAAACCATGAAACAGCAAGGAAGAGGTGCCGTAGCATCAGTTACCAGAGGAGATGGAAGTTATGTGTAGTGACGTGGTATAACAACAAACCAATGTTGTTGCTTTCCACTGTTCATGCTAAACAGCCAGAAGACACCTGCCAGTGATGGGCCAAGAAAGACAAACAATATGTGACCGTCACATGACCAAGTATTATGCACGAGTACAACTACAAGATGGGTGGGGTGGACTTGGTAGACAGGATGATGAGTTACTACCGAATGAGCGTCCGAACGAAGAAGTGGACAATTCGGATGCTGATGCACTTCACTGATCTCGCTCTAGCCAACAGTTGGCTACTCGCTGGGATAACGCTGAGTGTGGTACACCAAGACTGGGCATAATGCAGTTTCTCGAGTTTCATATGACAGTGGCTCAGGCATGCTTGGCCAAGTGTGACACTGATGCCGAACATGTACAAGAAGAGAATGTACACTATTCGCAAAAAGACAAAAAAATTAGGCAACTCTAGTACTCCATCTCTCAATCTGCACAACTTCTGCTGCACGTCTTTCAGAGATGGTCAACCTGAAAAACGAGTGTTGCAGAAAAAAAGGCTGCTCTGGGAGATCTCGTGTGCGGTGTTCTGCATGCAATGTGTAACTGTGCTTGCAAACTGAATGCAACTTTTATGCAGCATTTCACACATGCTAGTAGGTGTGACGGACTGTTCCTACAGAAAAAAAGGACATTCCTAGTTTGGAGTATGGAACAAGGAAAGGAGTTACAAAACTTACAACTCAGATATGTTATGATATGTTATTTCAGATTTGCTAAATTGTTTGCAATTTTGTATATACACAGCCATGTTCAGGCACTGAAATTTTATACTTGAATAATTACAGTAAATAGTTTTATACTTTGTTACACACTGGTAACTCTGACATGTAATGTGCTCCTATGTTTGCAAACTGAATGCAACTGTTTTGCATCTGTTCACACAGGCCAAAAAATGTGACCAAAAGGACATTCCTAATATGGAACAAGGAAAATTCATATAGTTATGAAATGCTAAACAAAAAGCCTTTGAAATAAACAGTTTTATACTTTGTTACACACTGTTGATTTTATTGCATTATATGGTAAAATAAACCCATTGTCCTCATATGAGGACATTATTTTTTTCAAAATCTACTTCCTGGTCAAACACAATGCTTAGTTTTTATACTTATCTGGTCCTACTTATCCCAAATGGCTAGGAGAAACTAAAAATGCATATCAAACAAAAGCTCAGGTCTCACTTACCCTTTACCAGAAAGTGCAAAGACTTGTGACTAGGACCATAGAGGCAAAACCTGTACTAACACATACTGCTCCACACATTATACTGAAAAGATGTTCTGTTCTTAACCATATTACATTTTTCTTTACAAAGGATGATGGTGATCCTCTTAACTGCAGGAATGTCATTCTTCTTTTATCTAAAACCTTGTTTAGACCTTTCCGAAACATCTCTTTAGCTCTTTTGTTTCTATACTTTGATGACTGCCTTTGGAGAGAGTGGAGTGCCATACACAGGGTATGCAATTTGTGATAACTTTTACATTTTTGAAAGCGCCGTCCTGCCACCCTCAAGGTCCACCCAAGTAGGAGTTTTATGCACTGATGAGAGCCTGCCACCTCACTAAAGGTAAAATTGTTACCATTTAAATAAAGATATATTTTGGAATATTTTCACAACTTTTGTATATTGTGGGCAAACCGAGGATTCAACACATCCTTGGTGGGACTGACAGACAAACTTAGAGTATGCAAACCTTCACAAATTGCTGTTGATAAATGTGATGCCTAAACCAAATCAAATGATCCTGGTTCACGAAAAAACGCTTTGGCTACATGGTCAGTCAAAGCATTGCCAAAACTGTCTTTCCTTTCAAATTAAGGCTTTGTCACAACCTTGCTTCTACTGCTGTGGCACTCCTACAGGAGCATAAGTTGTGGCTCTCCCATGGATGTATGTAGATAATCTGTGAGTCCACAATGACAGCCGATTGTGGCGCCCACCTCCCTGTACCCACTACTTTCCCCCCTTTTTTTTTTTGTACTTTATTTTTATAAAAGGGAACATAGACAACATACAGAAGAGCATAGAACGAACATTTGGTCACCTATACATTCATTCAGACATTATACTGATGGGGTTACAAATACATGATGGCTCAATGAGCATCTCTTGTGGACATGTACACAATCAATTTTTCCCAGTAGTGCAAATATATATCAGTCTGTAGGTTTAACAAGAAGGTCATCCTTTCCATATTTTGGATATTGGTCACAATATCGATCCAGTCAGACTCTGCTGGAGGTGTGGGCTGTAACCAGCTCCGAGTTATGGTTTTCTTACTGGCTGCTAATAAAATTTTCAGAAGATATTTGTCTCGTCCCGGTATATGGGGTGCAATATTCCCCAAGTAGATTGTGGAGAAAGAGCTGTTGAATTCATCTCCAAAAATATTTTGTATTACTTGTGTAATCTTTTGCCAATATGGCTGAATAGCTGGGCAGCTCCAAAATATGTGAAAATGGTCTGCTAGCTGTTCACCACAGTTCCTCCAACACAGTCCCCTGGCCGTCTCCCCTGTCTGTAAATATTTTAACTTAGGGGTTATAAAATATCTAACCAGATTCCGCCAGCAGAAATCTCTCCAGAGACCAGAACTAGTGGAAGTTGACTGCACAGAACAAATATTCAACCAATCTTCTTCTGTGATGACAGTTTGAGATTCTTTCTCCCATTTTAATCTAACCTTATCTGTTGAGTGTTTCTTAATAAATTGAATATGGGAGTACAATTTTGAAACAAGTTTCCTATTGTCCTTGTTTTTGTACATGTCAGTAAATATGTCAATTAAGTTGGTCTCACGTTCCTCTAGTGATTTTATCTGATCGTTATAATAGGATCTAATTTGGAGATACCTAAAGAAGTCAATTTTTTCTAGCCCATATGTGTCTGAAATTTTCTGAAAACTGTCAAATTCTCCCTTGGATATAATTGAGCAGTAAGAAGTGATTCCCCTGCTATACCAATGTTTAAACCTCCCGTCAATCCCTGCAGGCTTAAATTCAGGGTCAAAGGCAACCCATCTCAGTAACCTAGACTGTCGTTCAAGTGATGGTGACTTACATTCATTAAACCAAATACGAAGGCAGACTTTAGACCATTGGTTCAGGTTGCTATAATGCTGCTCATACAGTGTTTTACTGCCCAATATAGATTGTAACGGTATGTCTAATTGTGAGATTTCCAAGTTCTTCCATTTTGCTGTATAATTTGGGTTGCAGCAGCATGCAAGTGGTCTTAATTGTGCTGCCTTATAGTAGTCAGTCAAGCATGGTAGTGATCTGCCCCCTTTCTCTTTAGCCAGTTGCAGTGTTTTGAATTGGATCCTTGGTCTTCTACCCGCCCATATGAATCTTGAGATCCACTTATCCCATTCGTTAAATTGCGATTGTGTGATCATTACCGGCAGGGATTGAAAGAAATACAAAAATCGGGAAAGTAGATTCATCTTTATTGTTTCTATCCTATTGTGCATATCTAGGGGCAGTTGAGACCATCTGCCGATATCTGATTTGATGTTTTTACTTATGGGGCCAAAATTACTTTCATATATTTTCGATAGATCTTTAGGTATTCGAATTCCCAGATATTTAATCTCCTTTGAGCTCCATTTAAAATCGAATCTATTCAGCATGTCTTTTTGAGGGGAGTAAGAATAGCTTAAAATTTGGGTTTTTTGCACATTTAATTTATATCCAGAATAGGTTCCAAATTCTTTTAGTGTAGACATCAGCCTAGGGATGCTAATCTCTGGCGCTGTTATAAGTAATAGAACGTCGTCCGCGTACAGACAAATTTTTTGCTCCATCCCTCTGACCATTATTCCTTTTATTACCGGGTCATCCCTAATTGACTGTGCTAAGGGTTCGATAAACAGGGCGAAAAGAGCTGGGCTGAGAGGGCAACCTTGACGGCAGCCTCGCTCCAGCTCAATAGCCTGAGAATGATGTCCATTAATTTTTATCCTGGCATCTGGGGAAGAATATAGGGTTTTAAAGCACTTAATAGAGTCGTCATTAAATCCAAATCTTCTCAGCGTCAAATATAGGTACTCCCAGCGAACCGAGTCAAACGCCTTTTCGGCATCTAGACTGAGTACTACAGCTTGTATTTTCCTTTTAGTCACATGATCAAGTATATGCAGCACCCGTCTAATATTGTCTTGCGTCTGCCTCTCACATACGAAGCCTGTTTGATCTGGGTCCACTAGTTCTGGTATCATATGTTCTAATCTTTTAGACAGTATTGACGCATACAACTTATAATCAATATTCAGTACAGAGATTGGCCTATATGCACTACACTCTTTTTTATCCTTACCTTCCTTATGAATAACTGAAATGATTGCTTCCCTCCAAGTTCTTGGTGGATCACCTTCTTTAAGTGTGTGGTTAAAGCAATCCAAAAGTATAGGTACTATTTGTTCTTTAAAGGTCTTGTACCATTCGGCCGGAAAGCCGTCTGTTCCCGGTGCTTTATTGGCCTTCAGCCTAGAGACTGCCTTTTCTATTTCTTCTTTTGTAATATCTGCCACTAGGGCTTTATTCTGTTCTTCACCTATGGAGGGTAAGTCTAATGATTCCAGAAATGTATTTATTTCCTGAGGGCTGGTTGTATTTGGTTCCCTATATAATTCTCTGTAGTAATTTTCAAAGATGTGTTGTATGTCCTCTAATTTATGGTGTGTTTTTTTAGTTCTAGGGTCTCTAATTTCAAATATGGAACTCTCTGCCTTTTGCTTCCTTAGCCTCCATGACAGGAGTTTTAAGGCCCTAGGGCCACTCTCATAATATCTCTGCTTAACAAACTTGGCTTTTTTCTCTAGTTCCTCCTCATAGAGTCCATTTAATTCCTTTTTAACTATATTAATTTTATTTAGGATGTGGGGATCTTTCCCTTCTACATGTTCGCTCTCTAACATTCTAAGTTTTTCTTGTAAATCAAACAGTTTTTTACTTCTTTCCTTTTTCTTATGTGATGTGTAGGCAATAAGCTTTCCTCTAATTACTGATTTGGCTGCATCCCATAAAACACTTGGCGATACTTCCCCGTTATTGTTGTTATCCATGTAATCTTTAAATTCCTTCTGTACATAATTCTTGCATGCGTTATCATTTAAGATACTTGTGTTAAGTCGCCAGATTGTGTTTTTCTTTTTGTTGTCTAGGTGCAGTGATAGGTAAACAGGCGAGTGGTCAGAGACGTCGCGAATACCTATACTACAATCCCTAAGTCTATGCCTGTCCGAATTATTGATAAAGAAATAGTCAATTCTTGAGTGCACTCTGTGACTTCCTGAGTAAAATGTATATTGTCTAGTCGATGAATGGAGCTCCCTCCATGCGTCGACCAACCCGAGCTCTGTCAGCAAAGTCTTGATTATTCTAGCGTTAGGAGTGGATCTCTTTGATGTGTTAGAGGAGTCTAGCTTACATTGTAATTGGGTATTCCAGTCTCCTCCACATATTAAAACTCCTGTGGCTTCAGTGGCAATCAAATCAAAAATTTCTTTAATACAAGAGGTTTCCTGGCCAGGTGGTATATACACATTTACTAGTGTAACTTCTTTCTGTTCAAGGTACCACTTAACAATTACATACCGACCCTCTTTGTCACAGAGTTCAGAAACCACTTGAAAGTTCACTCTATTAGGGATCAGAATTGCTACCCCTCTCTTTTTCCCATTCTTATAGGATGAGTAGAATGTATTTTTAAAGCCGTATTTTTTTAGCTTTTCATGTTCGGACTGGTTGAGATGAGTCTCCTGCCAGAATATCACATGCAGTTTCTCCCTCTTCATCTTTGCAATAACCTTGCCCCTCTTGACCGGATTGTGTAGACCATTTACATTAAGGGTAACCACCCTATATTCCTGACATTGCATTTAATCCCACAATTGACACAGGTAAGTGAATGACATGCTTTTGGTGACCGAACTTGAACTGATTTTGAACTGTAGAACAAACTAAAAACATTGAATAAAAAAAAAAAAAGAAAAAAAAAAAGAAAAAAGAAAGAAAAGAAGAAAAAAAAAACTCAGGTAGACCTCCAATTTGAAGTAACACAATACTTCTTAAGGTGGGGGGGAGTAGTCTAGCGAGCCACCAGAGCCCCTCCTCAGTGCAACTTGTAATTTGTGCACTAAATTCGTCAGAGTTCAATCTCTTTCCCGTATATGTCGGTCCATTATAATCAAACTATGAGTTAAAGGGAATCTTACACAGCAATAAATCAAAAACTGAAATTAAGAGCTGGTAGCTGTGTATTAAACAAATGAGAGGTATAAACAAAAATGGATAAGGTTCAAGCTTAATGGGGTGGGGGGGGAGCCAGCTACAAAACAAACAGGTGCTGTATAGTTTTTGCTCCCATCAACAATGACATTACTCCTCCGTTCTGCAACCCCAGTGTCACTAACGCCCCCCACCCCCTCCTCTCAATCAAGTCAAGTCAAGTCAGTTTTATTTATATAGCCCATTATCACAAAACATGGTTTGCCTCAGAGGGCTTTACAGTGTACGACATCCCTCTGCCCTTAGACCCTCACATCACCCAAGGAAAAACTCCCCAAAAAGAACCCCTGTAACGGGGAAAAAAAAGAGGAAGAAACCTCAGGAAGAGCGGTAGAGGATAGTGAGGGATCCCTCTTCCAGGACGGACAGACGAGCAATAGATGTCGTAAATAGCAAAGCAAATCAAGTCTCTATGTTTACATTAGACAGTCTGTTACCTCCCGTTTCCGTAATCACCACCATCAGGTCCGCTGAAAACTTCGCAGCCTTTCCTTGATCCTCTCATGGTGGGACTGGGTGCTGACTGTCTTCACTGCACGCTGCCAGGTATTTTTCGGTGTTTTCTCTGTGAGCCCGGAATCAACCATGTTCTCTCGCCCCAGAGAGATGCCCCTCTTCTTCAGATCCTCCGCCGCTGCCGCTGCACTCTCGTACGTTACCGGCCCGGTGTCGAGGAAGACTCGTAGCTTGGCTGGCGGTGGTGTCTGAAACCGTATCCCCTTCTCTCTCAGAAGTCTCCTAATCTGTGCATACGCCTTTCTTTTTGCCAGCGTTTCTGCGGGGTAGTCATGGTCGAAATAAATCCTCCTGTCGCCATAGTAGATCTCTTTCTTCTTCCATGCAGAATGCAGCACCAACTCTTTGGTTTTAAACTCTTGGAAGTAAACAAGTATCGACCTGGGTTGTGCCTCTTTTGGGGGTCTAGGGCCAAGCGCTCTGTGGCACCGTTGTATGCCGAGCTCGACTCCCGCGGGGGGCTGCAGCTCTTTTGTAATGATTTTGGCAATAAACTGCTGGATGTTATTTTCCTCAGCTCCCTCCGGGATGCCATAAATGCGTACATTATTACGCCTCGAGCGTGCTTCTAAGTCAGTTAACTTCAGTTGTAATCTTTCCTGGGTTTGCAATGACTGACTCAGCGCCTCTCTGAAGTCCACAGAGCACTCTTCAATGTCGGCTATACGGCCTTCTGCTTCGCACAGTCTTTCGGTTGTAGCTTTGAGGTCCGCCACTACTTCACTCAATTTGTGTTGAATTTCCTCCCTTATATCAGTTAGCTCCCTTCTCAGATCTTCTCTAATGCTGTCTCGAAAATTACCCAGCTCATACTTCACCTCCGAGACCATGGACTTTAAATCTGTACGTATAGCAGCGATGTTAGCTTCCATATCCGCTGCTACTAGCTCAGTGCATTGTCTGCCATTACGGTCTCCCTGTTCCTCGTCCATGGCCTCTTCTTCAGACGCAAGTTTGTCGTCATTCTCCACTTTCTCGGGTTGTTTGCCCTTGCCCTTCTTGCGTTTTTCCCCCTCCATCGTTAATTAGTATAAAATTTAGCGAGTGTTTATATTTCAATTGGGGGATAAACTCCGACCGACCGGGAGGGATTATTTATGCAGCCATCCGCTTCAGTCGCTCCACCGGAAGTCTACTTTCCCCCTTTTGAAGGTCTGAGTGGACTGTTGAGGGTAACCATAAAAGTCTATAGACACCACAGTCAGAATCTTTCAGTGCACCAAAACAGAAAGGCGAAGGAACCACAGCCCTCCAACCAGCAGGTATGGTGACTAATAATGACCCATTGAAAATGAAGGAACCATTTAACTCTGGGTCATGTGGTACTGGCTATGTGCTATTGGATGTCTTCATCATTAGAAGAGACTTTTACACTCACAAACACCATGCAAAACATTTTAGTGCTCTCATTCCAAATTACAGACTCGTGGCAGCTTTGGACCAAATGAGAGATCTTTCTCATGCAGTTGAAGATCTTACAAACTCTACTACAAAGGGCGTGTCTATGCTCTCACAAGTAATGACTGCTGAAAAACAAAAACTTAACAAATTCATACTGCACTGAATGGAACTTGTGCTGTTATCAGACATTTAGCCAACAACATATTACGACCAAGACATTTCATAATCCCGTCACCACTAGTTGTATTACTAGGTTGAACCAGTGTTGGGGACATTGGCTTAATTTGGAATTAGTCTTGCTTGTTTTAAATCCTGACTGTTGTTTACCTCCTGATCTCCATGTCGAAACCATTTATCACTGGAACAACCGCAGACATCATGCACTCCATTGTAACTCAAGCTGTTCCACCAATAAGACACATTTTGTTTAAGATTGAAACTGATCACAACTGAATAGACTTTAGACAAGATGTGTTTCCAAAAAAAGAAGAAAAAGAAAAGAAAAAAGTGTGGATTGATAAAACAAATACACATTTGGCCACTGCAGACTTGCCAATCACCAAGTCTGGGGGCAGCTTATAAACCCCACTGGTCTGGCCCTTGATCTTGCTGTATGCCAAATGTGAGATCCTTCTGTCACCTGCCCTCCTTTCACAATTTGCTAATTTAATAGCCTGACTGTTGTGTGCCCCCACTCCTTACAGTTCTATATGTAAATACACCCCCGCGCCTATACTGTATACAAGTGCATTCATTTCCTTTGTCGGGGTCAGCTCACCGACTCAGACCTGCTCTGTGTCTTGTCAGTTCACCAGTATGCCAGCATGCTTCAATAAACTCACACCACCACAGCAAACTTTTGGACTGAATGTAAATTATTTCTTCAACAGTTTTAATGTCTCGTCTCCTCCTAATCTCTAGTCATAACTTGTCATAACTTGTGATGCAGAATTCGGAATCAGTTGCAGCTGATTAATTGTATTTATGAGTACACTCACACTGACACTCTTATGAGTACACTCTTATCAACACCTACTACCTACCACCTACCTAATATTTGCATGTAGCATCACATGCTATCATAGAGTGCATTTAGTATTTCTGCACCTATCACTATTGTTATATGACATGCTATTGCGTCTCCCCGCCTCTTTTTTTCTCTTTCCTTTTTGACATTATTGTAATTTAATTGTTATTTACTACATCAATTGCACGTCTACCCGTCCTGGAAGAGGGATCCCTCCTCAGTTGCTCTTCCTGAGGTTTCTACCATTTTTTCCCCCTTTACAGGGTTTTTTTGGGGAGTTTTTCCTTAGACAATTTGAATGTCTAAGTAAAGCCCTCTGAGGCAAACTGTGTTTTGTGATAATGGGCTTTATAAATAAAATTGACTTGACTTGCCTTGACTTGATGTACAACAGAGCATTTGCATGTAGAAAGCTTTTGTTTATAGTATTTGAAGACTTTTTTGTTCTATGATAGTGAACCAGCTATTAAGCCTTTCAGCAAATGCAGACCAGATTTCACTGCACATGTGTTTCACCCCGCTGACATGCTTGAAATGGTGCCAGTTGGCCATGCTTGTGGAAAACGGGTGCAGTCCACCTAAGATGATGTGGATCACTGTGACTGGCTTATAGACATCCAATCAAATATGTTTGTGTGTCTGTGTAGAGTCAGATGACAGTCATTATAGATCTAGACAACACTGAAAAGTAATGTCCATTGTAAGGACAGAGGATCTGAACAGTTTTGTTTCAACCAAATGAGCTGTACTTCACAATCACTATTGCAACAGAATCAGCAGCAGTGACCCATATTACATTTTTCTGACCCCAAACTAATTGTGAAAAGCTATAAATATTGAAGATTCTGTTGCAGTCTACCCAGGATTACTGAAGTGTGTAATTCTGAAGCCGAGCAAAATCCAATAACAGTGTGTGTAAAACTGAGGTTAGTTTTTGAGTTGTTAACGACACTGACCTGAACTTTGACAGTGCTTTGAGGGTCCTGGACATGCTCCAGTGTAGCATCAATGTCTAATGCCACCACCAGGCCGCTGGTGAATCTCAGCGGATTGTCAGACTCCCCCGTCGGCTCTATGATGGTGGCTGTGGCCCGATGGATCTGTCAAGCAGCAGGAAAATGCTCATGAAAACCAAACAGAACTGAGTGAACTGTGCATCGCTGCTGCTGATAATAAAACACATTTTCACAGATTTATTTGCAGAAATTATTCACTGGCAAAACGACACTCGTGGTCAAAGAATTCATTATCATGCTATGATGTGTTTGCAAGAACACACTGTTTTAGAGTGTGAGTCCATAGTCCATACAGGAAGCTCATGTGGTTCAGTGGTCCCCCTGCCTTCCTGTACTGACTTCATTGACTCTACCTGCTCTGGCAGTCTGAGCTGCAGCAGGCCACTCTGTCTCAGCGTCATCTGCAGGATCTTCACCATCTCCACAGGTTTACAGGACGACAGCCGGGGCATCAGCTCCAAAAGCTTATCCGCAAAACTGTCCTGCAGGTGGGGTAGCTCTGCCTTAAACAACCTGAGGGTTTCACAAAACATGGAGTGAAGGAATAATGACTTGACAGGCCAAACCCAGTAAGGAGTAGAGAAATTCTACCAGCAAAAAGCCTAATGTGAGTGATGTTGCTACATACATGTCCCCCTGACACACTAAAATCTGAAAGGGCGCTGTAAAATCACTATCGACTCCTCCAGGGGATGCACCCTGTCACTTGGCTTGATGATGTTACATTGTGACAGCAAATCTGTGTTGAAATCACAGGTTTCTCTGACACGTATTTCTCATGTCAGAGAAACCACTGAGAGTGAACCTTGTGTTTTAGATATTATCATCATACTGTGTGTGATGTGTTAGTGTTTTTATTCTGATGCTCGGCAGAGATCTGACACCTGCCCATCTTCTCAAGGATGGTGGTGTCAGCATGGAGCTCTCTGGGAGCCGCTGGTAGACAACAGACTTATATTGTTAGCGTAGCTTTATATATTGGACCTGAATGCATGAATATAAATGATTTCAGTACAAACATTTGTGTTATGTTACATCACAGTGTCTGTTGTGACAGCAGATGCTGAATTCACTCATGATGATGATGACCTTACCTTTGCTGTATAAAAATAAAATAATTTCACCACCATTTTCTTACCATATATATCATATATCAAACACAACATAAGATCTCATTTTCTTCATAGTCTCAATAAATGAAAGGAGGAATCATCAGCTCACATCTAATAATGTTCAACCATTACATTTATACCATAGTTTAATTTTTATGGGTTATTCATAGAATTTGTATTTCTACAGGATTATCACATATCAGAACAGCATATCACATCTGATTTACTTGATACTGTGGGGATGATTTTGGTTCTCTCTATACTCAACCCAAGATGTGACAAGTGTATATTGTTTTGTACATAGACTATAAACAGATGCAGTCTGTGGCTTTGTAAATAAAAGTTTTCAGATTTGGGATTTTCTTTTTGTTAAATTTTCAGATTCTTTTTCAACATGCATGACCATAACCAAAATTATAACCACATTACACCACAAGTTTAAACAAACATGATTTGAACAATTCAATTCAGCTCCATTCTCTTAGCTCATCAGGGACCATTCAGGTTTAAAACATAATGTCAAACATTTCCCAGAGCGATAAGTTGAGAGATGATCGAGGAGGAGAAAAAAGACAGCTGAAAGGACTGATGCTGGAGACAAAAGAGGTCTGGATTCAGTTGTGGAAGCTGCAGTCTCAAGAGAACTTTTTATGGAAGTCTTCAATGGCCAGACTGCTTTAGTTGCCAGAGACTACAAAGGACTTCATCTAGAGGACTCAAAATGTGCTCATGTTCCTTGAACAAACTCGCAAAAAAAACAACTATATCTGCTCCAACTCTTTCATTCTTTTGAATCAAGGCTTAAAACCTTTCTGTTTGCCACTGCTGTTAAACACATCTTGCACTGCAGCTGTACTGTAACTGTCATTCTCATGTTTTATCTGTTTTATTTAACATATAATATTTTTGGATGCGTACAGTTTTGTCTCAAAGGTGCTGGGAGGGAGTTTTTTGTTTAAATCTGAAACTGCACAGAAAGAAAAGATGCATCAAAATCAATGTTGTTGCTAATCACTGATAGGGGTGGGACAAAAAATCAATATGGCTATAATCGTTGTCCTTCCTTGTGCGATACAAGAATCGATATGCTGGCACCAAATATCGACATTTTAATTAATAAAATGTGGTGTCCATGCTGGTTTGTCAGCCAGCATCGCTACTTTATGACTCCTTGCGGGGGTGCTTCACACTTTAATGAGTGAAATTTGAAGGGAAGTTAACTGGCCAAAGAAGAGGAAGTTAACAGATCGGTAATGGCGGACAGCGGCGCAGCGAAAAGTTTACTAAGAGATCTCCCAGCCTCATTTAAATCCAAAGTATGGATGAACTTTGGCTTCTGCAACACTGAAGGGACAAACTCGACAAAGACTTTGCAGTATGTAAGAACTGTCTGACAAAAGTGAAGTACACAGGAAATTCCACGAACATGCAGAGCCACTTGCAGCGCCACCACCCTGATCTCCTCACTGGGAAAGCGGCTGATGCTAATGTGTTGGCAGCTGTGAATGCAATGTTCAGCACAAAGCTCCCTTTATCATCCCCGAGGGCCGCCAACATTATGAAGTCAATCGCAAAATTTATTTGCAAGGACCTCCGATCCTACAGCGTGGTCAAAAATGAAGGTTTTCGCCAGATGCTACAAATGTTGGAGCCAAGGTATGAAATACCGAGCCAGAAATATTAAATCATGCACTTGACCGTTTTACGACTATTTTGTGATGTATCGTTATATGATTTTCTTGCAATATATCGCAGAATTGCTATATCGTGTTAATATCGGTATCGTGGACCATGTATCGTGTATCGTATCGTATCATGAGGTACCCTGTGATTCCCACCCTATTCATTGACATGTCCCAGAATGTAATATTCCTATATAAAAAATCCACCCAGTATTCTGTATATCGAAACCAATTCCTTTGTGTGTGTGTGTGTGTGTGTGTGTGTGTGTGTGTGTGCTTTTATTTAAAATCATAGAAGCACAATGTCAAAAACTGGCATTTAAAGGGTTAACATATTGAAAATAAATCAAAGTTTGTTCATTACCCTCAGGATTGAGGTTGGTTAAATGATTTAAGTAGGTGAAAGTGGAAATTAACCAAAAAACAAACAAACAAAACAAAGATCCTAAATAAACTTCTGTTTTATGGACATGGCTAATAATTGTTTTGTGACCTTGCCTGAACCTAAATGTCCATAATAGGATAATAAATTTAAATTGGTTGCTGTCATGTCCTTTCAGGCGTCCCCCATTGAAGTGATTTAATCAGATCTATGGATATGGTTACATGCTAAACACAGGGCTGTTTTAACTCACTAATTATAGCTCAAATGTCCTAATGGACTCAAATGAAGATCTCACCTTTGAAATGACTCAATATCCTGCAAAAATTTCTCACAGCTGCTGATGAGAGAATCCAACCTGAAGAGAAATTACAAATATCTGCATACAGATGTGCTCCACATACAGTCTTAAATGTGTATCGTGTGTGTGTGTGTGTGTGTGTGTGTGTTGGCACTTACCCTTGCCTGGTGCGAGAAGTCAGGATGAGCTGCAGTGCTTTGGCCTGGAGGCGAACATGATGTATGGTGGCTACCTGTCTGCTTTCCAAACCGCTGTAGAGAAACTCCAGCTTGTAGGTTTCCTCCAGGATCTACAAACACAACAGCACTTTTAAACAGACACCCTGAATGATCTCACAGGTGCAGTGTTACCAACATGTGTGTGTGTGTGTGTGTGTGCTGACCTGCTGAGCTGCGGCTGTGGCCGTGACATTTTGTTTAAAGCAGAGAGGAACTGCCATGTTCCACAGCTTCTCCTGCAGAGCCTGAGAAAACGAGGCAAAAGTAAGACATCAAGGTCTTTTCAAAAAATTATTAGTCTAAGTGTTATTAACAAAATCACACAAACAAATACACACTCCTCTACCTTCATGAGCAGCAGCTGGCAGCGCAGGTACGTAGCACAGAAATCAGCAGCTCCAGCGAGCTCTGTCTGCAGCTCCCCCAGCCGCTGCAGGTCTCTGACAGATAGGAGGAAAAAGACATTAACATACTTCTTCTCATCCATCGACCAAAGAGGCTGATACAGGCTCTGTGTGTGTGTGTGTGTGTGTGTGTGTGTGTGTGTGTGTGTGTGTGTGTGTGTGTGTGTGTGTGTGTGTGTGTGTGTGTGTGTGTGTGTACCGTATGGTAAAATTGAGCAGGTCCTGAGCTCCAGGTGCTTCCAGGTTCTGGATGGTGCTGACCCTATTCAGACTCTGCTGAAGAAAGAGCTGAGATGATTCCACTGAACCTGAACCACATCGCGAGTCCACCAAGTCCAGACCGCTGCCTGGTAACTAAAAGACAGGACAATCAGTTGTGAGAATATCTGTATGTGACTGCTGATGTGACAAAAAAATGAATGATGCATTAATCAAGGACATTTTTTTAATATTATTTTTGGGGGCTTTTATTGTCTTTAATGGACAGGACAGTTTGAGAAAGGGGGAGAGAAAGATAGGGCGACATGCAGCAAAGGGCCGAGGCCAGAACTGAAATTGCGGCCACTGCAGCGAGGATACAACCTCTGTATACTGGGGCGCCGCTCTATCTACTGAGCCACCAGGCGCCCCAATTAAGGACATTTTAAAGGAACAGCCGATAGCACGTGTGAGTTGTAACGCTGATGTGTACTGCAGTAACATGATTCTGAATACTTCAATATTTCAGTTCTCACTCTCAGTGGTGGTACAAGGTGAGATAGACTGTCCCTCAGGTAGGCGTAGTGTCTGAAGGTGTGGTCGGAGAACAGTGCTGGCATGGTGGGACACGACTTGGCAGCATTAAACACCAACACAAGCACTGCAATGTCTGTAATCAACAAACAGAGTCAAGAAAGTAAAACAGTTCACAGGTCCAGAGATGAGTGAGTAATTGTTTTAATGAACATTTTGTTTCTTCAGGCTCCCTGTTTGAGTCCTCCCATAGGGATGTAACTCAGCCTAATGAGCAGAGGCCTCCTTCTCCACCACCCAGAACTACTACCATTTTTCAAGGGTTTAATTTTACTCCGTTTCACGAATTGGAGGTTTACAGAGTCCTGAAGCAACTGGACTCAAACAAATCTGCAGGACCTGATGGGCTTGATCCCTGCTTTTTAAGGTTGGCTGTTGACTTTACTGCAGAACCTGTGACTCATATTTATAATCTTTCCATTTCTCAAAACATTATTCCTGAAGTGTGGAAATTTGCATATGTTCTACCTTTGTTGCAGGGAGGGGATTCCACCATCATTAAAAACTACAGGCCAATCTCGAAGTTGTGTGTTTTAGCAAAAGTACTTGAGAAGCTTGTTAGTGAACAACTGATAGATTTTTTTAGACACAAATAATATTCTATCACTGCATCATTCCAGCTTTAGGACAAAACACACAACAAGCACAACAACTGCTGCTGTTGAAGTGGTGAATTATTGATGCACTAGACTGCAAAAAAAATATTGTTCTGCTCTTTTTCTTGACCTGTTAAAAGCTTTTGACACGGTCGATCATGTCATACTGGTGGACAGACTCTGTAATATCGGTCTATCTGGTCATGCTGTAAGTTGGTTCACAAATTACTTGTCTGATAGAACACAGTGTGTCCAGTTTGATGGGTCTTCTTCTGCCTTCCTCCCTGTATCAAAAGGTGTGCCCCAGGGCTCCACATTAGGTCCACCGTTGTTCATCATATATGTGGATAATCTTTGTGTCAATTTATCAAATGCTGCTTTTCATTTTTATCCAGATGACACTGTTATCTAGTGCTCATCTCCCTCAGCAGCCCAAACTCTAACATTTCTGCAGTCTGCCTTTGATGTTGTTTAGTCCCATCTGACTCAACTCAAGCTTGTTTTAAATGCAGAAAAATCTAAAGTCATGCTCTTTTCAAATGGAAAAAGGCTCCCATCCTCTCTTCCTAAGAACCTAACTACCCAAGGAGTTGAAATTGAAATGGTTAACACCTATTAGTATCTTGGTATTATTATTGACCAAACTTTGTCATTCAAACCTCACATTCAGAAATAAATCCTGTTTCTCGCTTCAGTCAACGAAACACTTGATTTCGGCAACATTTTTACCATTGTTGGATTATGGTGATCTGCTTTTTATGAATGCACCTGATCTTTGCCTAAAGAAATTAGACATATTGTACACTGCTGCTAATTGGCCTTCTCTGTCAGTCTGCAGGCTCTCACGCTGGTTAGTTTTTATTTGTAAGAGTCTACTTGGGCTGGTTCTCTCTTATTTATGTACATATATGTGTAAAAACCAGAATCACTATGGCCTGTGCTCTCACAGTACTCTTTTGATGTCAGTCCCCAAGGTTCACACAGAACTTGGCAAAAAAAGCTTTTAAATTTGCTGCCCCCTCCACTTGGAATAACTTACAGAAGGACTTAAAACTGTCTGAGCTGATCACTGTGGGAATTTAAGTCACTTTTAAAAGGTCGAGAAAATGGCACTATTGGTCAATGTGACTGCCAATGATATCTGAAATTTGATGATTGCACTTTTCAAATTTTAACTGGAGACTGTGCTTGCTCTTTGTATTGTGTGATAGTTGCGTTTCTTTGATAGTTGTATTCGTCTGTCTGTATTCATTGTTGTAACCTTGTTTTAAGCTGCCTTTTTGGCCAGGTCACTCTTGGAAAAGAGATTTTAAATCTCAATTAGTCTTTTACCTGGTTAAATAAAAGATATATATAAATATATATCCGTTTTATGGTAGCAAAATGTAACTAAATAGTTACAGTCTGGAGCTCTGCAAAAGCCCTGTTTTGTGTGTGTGTCTGCGAGAAGCAGAGAGAGAGAGAACCAAAATGCTGGTGGCTTATAAAAACAATGTAACAATTTATATTCAATGATCACCATAAAGTCATTTTATATATTGCACGTGGAGCAAGCTGCAATACACCGAGTATATTCAATATATCACCCAACTGTGATGAAAACCATTACAAAAAGCCCCCACCAAGGCTGCTAAAAAACCCACTGTCTGATCAAGGCCTTTCTCTGCTGTCAAGACTGTACAATGGAAGAAATTTCTAACTTTGAATGCTGACCTTAATAAAGACAGACCAATTACAGTGCAAAGTTTGACTGTACTGACTGTGCTTGATTACGTTTTTACAGGTGAAGCTTATTAGGACTGTAAGCTGCTGTATTATATCAACTACAGGTTTAAACCAAAAATGTGGAATTAAGAGAAGAAAACAGCAGAAGTGCAGAGAGCTGCACATGCTAATCCTAATAGATGATTTGTGAACACAATGGCACTTAATGTGAAGGCTTTCACTTATAGTTGAGTTGCTGCAGAATGAGGTTGACGTGACTGGTTTGCATAAAAGTTTAACTGTGCTTTGAGCTTTTTCAGGATGTGAAGGATACAGGCCGGATCGTCCATGTCAGGCTCTGGTGTGTCGAAATATGGATGTGTGCTGAGCAGCTCAGGAACCAGCGGCAACACCAGTGTTGGGTGACGGGAACCCAAGAACTTCAGACACCTGATGTGAAAGCAGAAAATAAAGAAACAGTCTTTAGCTCATTAAAAGACAGTTTCAATTAGAAACAAACAATAACACTGTTTTATAACTTTATATAAGTGTCCACTTATATGATCAGAAGTACCATCATGTCACCACTCTTAGCTGCAACCTAAATGTACATTTAACAGGGTTTTTAGCATGTTGCCTTTAATGTTCACAGCCCTTTTCTTTTTAATATGTCTGACAATGTCTTTATAAAATGCAGTAAGTCTTTTCAGGATTTCACAAGCTTTTTCAGGATTGTTGTGACATAGAACTGTATGATTTCAGGGCAGCTTTTCTAAAAAAAAAATGCCATACATGTTTTGAAAATGTGTGTCTGCAGTGTTCACTTCCATATGTGTAGACCCTGTGCTTAATGTAATCATATTAATCACACCTCTGTTCTGTTCTTTCTGATTATAATGCTGCATTCACATTGGTTTGTAACTTTGAGCCCACAGGTAAGTACTGGTTGTATGTAGTCAGGGGTCATGGCGAGGAAGATAATCTAGTGAAGGCACAGCTGTGGACCTAGTAGCAGTGCTATGCAGCTGTGTTTGTCGCTCAGTACTTAAAAATGACTGGTTTATGGTTTAATGGTTTACATTGTTTCCTTACTCTGGAGCTTATTCTTCCCTTTTCAGACCCACACAAATACACACTCACAAAGGCAAAAGTATTCCTGTACACCCTGTCAAGTAGGGATGGGTACCAAAACCTGATATTAAAGGGCCCCAGAGCTAACGATCAAAGACTTTGGGATTGACAAACTTTGACAGTACTGGTTCTTTTAGTAGTACTTTTCAAGATTTTGGTGTCATTTACTATCTTGCTGCAGCCTCTTCTCTGCTCTCTATGTTGGGGCTGACACATAAATACACAAACACAGGGACACACAGAGTGAAGTCAGCAAACAGCAGAGCAGAGAAGCTGCGGTGGTGACAAAGTGAAGATAATTCGAAAATTACTTAAGACAACCACACTTCTTACTGTACAGAGAATGCCATCAGCATCAGGGAGAGCAGGACAGTGGACAGGCGCAATGACTGATGAAATCTCAACTTCACTCACTACTGTGATGTCAGGAATATTTTTTTAGGGTGTTTTCACACAGGTATTGTTTAGGTCAGCCCAATCGAACTTTGGGCCTGAGTGCGTTGCGTCTGGGCTAGTGTGAGCACAGCAGTCACACTCTGGTGCGGACCCCAAGGGAGGAGTTGGTACGGCTACCAGTGAATTCTGGTGTGGTCTGTTTGTGGTGAGAAAGTGCCCAATCTCGATATGCCACCACCATCTGGTGTACTCCACAAGTTTGGGCTAAAAAGGCTCTCGTAGTTCATTTCACCTTACTTTCAAACTGTGTCGTTTGTCGAGAGTGGTAAATACAAACGATAACGAATGCAACAACCAGCACCAGGAACAACACGCGTAGTTGTTGTGGCTCCATTGTACACATCATTTATTTCTCTTTACTTCTCAGCACTTCTTTTTCCGGTCGGGACTAAGGAGTCATGGCAACATGATACTCTGCCAGTGGTGCAGACATTGGACAACAATAAAAACAAAGGTGTGTGAAAGAGAGCCCTACTTGCTGAAAGATGAAACAATGTATAATTTTCCAAAAACAATCAATAACAGCATTGATGAACAGTAACTGCAATAAAAAGTGATGTTGCTGAAGTTTTTTGAGAGGAGCCACGGTAGCCATCAGCTTGCTTTTAGTTGCCTTTGTAGTTTTATGTGGCGACACTATTAAAACTGTAAAATGAGAAAATGCACAAACTTTGCAGCACCCTCAGCCACCTAAGGCACCCTAGGGTGCAACATCATGCACCTAGTCCTGATCCTAAACATGGCACATTTTGCAGAGTACACAGACACACAGAGTCTTACTTCCAGACAGAGTTGCGGTCAGTGGGATACTTGTTGAGGTTCTTGAGCAGCTCCAGCAGAGCCAGCTGGATACACTCTTTTGTGGAGACGTTGGTGTAACAGATTAATTCATGGAGAGCTTCTCTGATGTCACGGGACGAGTCCTGGAGATCAGCAGTGACTTTGTTTAATATGTGCGTATACCACGCTTAAATAACAAGTGTTGTGTAACTAACAAGGAAATATTCAGAGACAGAGACAAAAACATATTTCAGTGTTTAGAGATAGACAGTTTGACCAGAGTGTATGTGTGCGTATGTGTGTTTACCTCCAACACAGCCAGCACAGTGTCCAGCTGGTCCTCTCTCAGTGTAATATGGGTAGAGATTTCTCTCAGCACATGGATAGACTGAAGTCTCACTTCCTCTATCTCATCGTTAAACATGTCGACCAGGAAGTCCAGACACTTCTCTGCGAAGCTGGGAGACGACCGAGCCAGCTGGCACAACGCCTCCACCGCCGCAATACGGACCTCTGAAAAAAGAATGATTAGAATCCTGATTGCTAGCTACAGGGCAATGAGATTACAGATGTGAAATATAGGGTTTTTTTTTGATTTTCTCTTTGCTGTAATCATTGTCAATTTTTATTTATTTATTATTATTGTTAATTTTATTTTATTTTGTCTGTTTTAAATCTAAAATGTCTTTAAGTATGTGGATAGCACTGTGTTGTTAAGTTAAAAAATCAATACAAATCTGTAATCTGTAATAAAAAAAAATGTTAAAGTAGATAAAATAATATTTGATCATTCCTTAGATGTTAGTTTGTATCTATATTTTCATTTGCTGTCACTTTAAAACCTGGAAAGAAATGAACATATCATGAGATTAAATGCCTAAAAAATACCATGCAACTGGATTTTTGGGGGAATGTGCCTTTTACTACCAACTTGACTATAAAGCAACAAAATCCTTAATATATGTCCAAATACAGCATCAGTAACGTCCTTTAGATCTGAGACACAATGACATGTTGAATCATGTTTCACTCACCAAACATCTCATCCTCCAGGCCGTGAACGAAGGCTCCGCAGGCCCCTGAGGCAATGAGGTTAACTGTATTTGTGTCCAGTTTCTCTTTGGGGGCATCGTCGGCCCACTTTCTGCCAGAGGAGAACTCTCCAGAGGTAAAGAGGTCCTTGGCCCGTTCATGGGCCGTACGCTTCCTCTGGACAAGGAATGTAAGCGGAGGAGTGCTATTAACATTTTTATAAATACTTATTTTGTTTACAGCTTTTTAATTAAAAAAATAAAGAAAATACAGATTTGTTTGAAAAACTTCAGTGACTCACCCTGAGATCTGACATCAGCTTCTTATCCAAAGTTTGCTCCAGAAAGTGAGGACTGACCTGCAGCATCGAACCCTGACACCCAAGAAAACAATGTTCAATAATGTGAGGAAAGAAGGGTCTTATTAAGAGCTCTTAATAAGGGGAAAATGTGTAATTTAATATTTGTCTGTGTATATAACTTCTGCTTTAGCCTTTATGTTAATCCAACAATATTCAATGCAGACGTGTGCCACGTTGGAATGGTTAAACAGATAAAGATCCCTCTGAGCAACAGGTCAAAGAAAAGAAAAGATGAAATCAGCAGTCATTGGTAAAAGAAACTGGAAGCTTAGCATCAAACCTCTGAGCCGGGTACAGACGTGGTAACAGCACTGAAACAAGCTCTGTGTAAAATGTAAATCTTGAAAGACTATGGATGTATTAAGAGGATCTGGATACAGCATAGAGGCGAGGCCCTGCTTTTCCCTATGAGAGCTGCTCAGGAGCGCATGAAGCAATAAAAAGTCCATTCCCACAGTATAAAAGTACCTGCATCTTCATGAGGTATGCGCACTAGAGACTTGCAGTCCAAGTGTTGCAGAACAGGTAACCTCCACCAGCTGAGCGACTGATTTCTGGTTTAGCACTTCGCTAGCTTGAATGGCGGTCTAAAAAATGTATTCTTGCAGCTCTCGAACTGGACAGCTTAGATCTAGATGAGTATTTTTGAGGGGGTTTTAATGCTCACAAAAAAATTATCCACTGATTTACAGATGTCTCTTTCCCAATGTAAATCAATTAGAAAAAGTCTTTCTGGGCCCGTGACATCACATGACAGACCCAGACAGTGTCATTCCCCTTTTGGCCACTATGAAAAAATTAGCCTCAGAGCCTGGCGCACCTCTTGAGGGTTTGGGAAAGACGTGACCAGGGGCGGCGAGGTATGACATTTTGATTATGTATTATGTTGGTGGCCACACTGCGGGAAATTTAAATAGCAGTTGTTTGCAATTGTTGGCTAATTCAAAGACTATAAACAGCAGCCGTAAATTCAGTAAACTGGGAAAACAATGCGGTCTGGGAGATCCTTACCCTGGGAGCAGAGGACGAGATCAGCCGCCACATATTAGAGACTGTAAATGATTGTTATTGACATGTTATGCCTTTGTTATTGCTTGGAACGTGCTGCTGATGCATATGTTATATGTCACAATAGAGGCCAATGATGATGTGTTCATGTCAAACCGTCATGTCTCCTTTGATTGCAGGATACCATAATGCAGTGTAAGATCTCACACCGGAGAGGAATGATGCCACCGTCAGTTGGTTTTGTGTAAAAATGCAAATGCAGGGACTTTGTAATGGCTCTACAGCACTATTTCTCTGCGTAAAAAGGTCTACTATGGGGATATCAACTAAATGGAAGTTCAAACGATTTACTTTTTCTTTTGTGTCCAAAACTATTTCAGATATAAATATTACATTAGGTGTCTGAATTATACTGTTTTTATCTAGATTCCATTCCGTAGATTCCACACTGCAACAGTCGTGCAGAAATGTGAGAATTCTTTATTGATCACCCAGTCTATAGCTCACAGTCTAATACCTGTCAATAAGGCCTTGACTAAAAAAATGTAATTATAGAGATGCAGAGAGCTGTATGAATACTGTGCATGTTGGTGTGTTCCCTCACCAGTGTTTTGGCAGCCTGCACCCGCACCATCCAGGAGCCATCACTGACCATGTGACTGATCTTTCCAAATGCATCATCAACAAGTCGGATCTCCTCATTGGAAGATGGGATGGGAACAATGCTGATTGGACAGACATAACAGTGAGCGACTAGTAAGGCAAAGCCACTGAAAACTGCTGCAGCTAATGAGTCAGGCAATGGAATGTAAAAACAAGAATAACCTTTTCTTTTTATAACCTTCTGCATTTAGCCAAATCAAAACATCAGGAATCAACAAAACACAGATGATCAAGACTGTAACATCATGGGAAACATAATGCTATGTTTTAGAAAGAATCACACATTTTTGCTCTCTTCAATACATTTTTCTAAGTTTTCTCTTTTAGAGTCAGTGTCCGGCTAAAAAACACTTCAGATAGTTCTTAACAGAGAACTTCGCCATTTTTCAGCATTAACTTCCTCTATCTAAGTTATGGATATCGTGAACCATAAAACAACATATTCTTTATAGTGTTCTCCGTGTCTTTCGGGACTGCTACAAAACCTGCTGTATTTCAACGAACCGGTATCCCTTTAACCCTGTCAAGTTTGTCATGTTGTTGATCCAGATAGTGGAGTTAACTCCACAGCTGTACTGACAGAAAGTCTCACTGAATATCAATGTCTTCTCACCTTTCTGGGTACAGCTGACTGAGCACCCAAACCATCTGCACGGCTGCAGAACGGACCTGCTCATAGTCATCTGACAGCAGCCTGCAAGCCTGCAAACACATGTCCATTTGCTGTGAGCTAGGTCTGTTAGTGAGCTCTGATTTTGGCAGGTTCCAGTAAATCTACATAGTGCTGTCACCTGGTCATAAATGATCTCATGAATCTTCATTCCTCTCTCGTGCAGCTGCAGCTGGACAAAACAAATGCACACAATGCCATGTAAAATAGTCAGTGAAAAGAGTGGACTGGGTTTTCCCACTGCTTATAGTAATTGCATTGTTTGTGGTACTGGTTATAAGTAAGTGCAGTGGTTGGCGGTGTCCTACCATAGCTTTGAGGGCTGCTGTGCGGACTCTGGGGTCTTGGTCTCCAAAGTAGTCACTGATGATACTCTGGACGTCCCTCACTACTCCTGGTGCAGAACACACATGTAAAATGACACATTGCAATAAAATTATGCTAACACACCATACGACAACTGGAAGAAAACCAGGACCCAGAAATTAAGAGTTTTCAAGATATGAAGTGCCCCAAACTAAGCACCTGGTCCTGATCAGATCTGTGGCTGCCTGTTGCCAGCCTGCAGCAGCCAACTGTCCACTGTTTCCTATGAGCTCTTAAATTGCTCTTTGGCAGAACATTCAATACTTAGAATCTGATCGTTCTTTCATAGCTTCAGAACAATTAAGGTGTGCAAGCTCACCTCTCCAGTTTGTTGAGGTGGGGGGGTTGAAAGAAAGAAAAGTCAAAGTCATAACCTACTAAAAACATTGTTGCCATGATAACACTGTGACGGCGATCCTTGTGTACATGGATCTACATGAACTACTGAAAAACCTGTAGTATGCATGTCAGGCCAGTAGCAGGCGGTGTAACTCTGTAATGACACACCATAGAAGAAATGCTGAGCATTTAGGCATTCTTCTACAGAGCCGTGAGTATAAACAAACAGGAAGAAGATTGGGAACACACGCACGAGAACCGACAGCGATAATGACCTCAGTAGAGTCAGCAGCACAAATACAGCTCAGTAGTCCACCACTGCTTTTATTGATGTCCACGCGCATAGCTATTTGTCTGAAAGATAATGTACATGCGCACACTGCAGCCGTGACATCACCGTTCTAACAGTATCTGCAACCTGCCAGTTTACACACTGACATAAGGGGTGGTATTTTCAAAAAATTACACTCTGGAACCTGGTTTCAAAAGTTGGCATTTTCAGCCCCCCAAAACGCTGTTGTCACGTGAACAAAAGTCCAAACCGCAACAAAAGTTCAATGTTTCATGCAAATACTGTTGCCATGTAGACAGCCCCATAGTTCGACAACTAAATACACTGAGCGATGGCCCAAACCTAATAATGTGCCCAGTCCCTCGCTGTCTTTCAGAGGAGTGTCCACCAATCCGAGACATCCGAGGAGCTTCAGACACTTGTTCCTCACCCCGAAATATGTGTCAGAGAGGTGCTGAAAGGAAGAAAGAAAAAAATATAAGTCTGTAACAGTGAGCTGTGTTTACAAACTCTGTGTGTGTGTGTGTGTGTGTGTGTGTGTGTGTGTGTGTGTGTGTGTGTGTGCGCGTTTGTGTCACCTTGCAGGCCACCTCTATGAGCCTCTGTCTGACTGCAGGACTCTCAGGTAGTTGTGTACCAATGACCAGCAGAGTGTCCAACAGCTGGGCGAGGACCTGATGAGACTCTGCAGACACACAGAGGGAAAGCGACCGGAGCAAACACACACTTTGGTAACTATCCAAATCTGTGTCTTTTTTGTTTTTTTTGTCAAATGTTTTAATATAATTTCATTTTTGATTAAAGTTTAAATGGGTTTGGTCCGATTCTGCAGATCTCAGGGCAGTTTCCACTGTTCCTCTGGGGATGTCACTGAAAACTTCAAACCCTTTAAATAGTCATGTTTTGAAATAAATTGTAATATAATGACAGCATTTTAAGATATTTCTCATAAATCCTTCCTAAATTGTGCCTTACAAGCCTTATCACACTGTTCTGTGCAAACACAAAACAGTGCTCAGTGTAAAGGAAAAATAATCATGCCAAGCGACACTGATGCACTTTTTATTATTATTAATATCTCTTAACAAACACTGTAGCCAGAGCACGGTGAAGAACAAAAATATCACCAAATATTTCAAGGAAATCTCTTTCCCAGTGACTAACAAATATAATAATGTGCCATTATGACTTGTTAGGGGTAAAAGTAACTAAAACAGATAATATCAGATAATCTACTGCTCAGGGGTGTAAATATGCGAGTAAAAAGGATGTTGAGACTGTGTGTAAATGTGTCTTACTCTCATTGTTGAGTGTGTTAATGGCGTCGTCTACAATGCAGTCCGGGCTGAAGCCCTGCGTTTTGGACAGCAGACCCAGAAGAGATGCGATCTTCAGCCTTACAGAGTTATCGGTCTCCTGGGAGAGGACATCATTATGAGCGGCATCACGTTTTGTATGTGCAACATCACTTTACTGAATCAAATGAACATAACTTTAAGACATTTTAAACTGTGCTTACAGCTACAAGGCTGTATGGGCACAGCACAGTGTTTCTGTTTCACCTTTACAGAGATCAGCTTTAAATGTATAAAGCTCTCGATAAGGTGAGGGATTATTCACAAACGTTCTAGGTTCTGACCCATAGTTGTTTTACCTTGTAGTAGTGCTCCAACAGGATCCTGACCACACCCTCCACACTCTCCACCTCCACAGGCTTGCGTGCGAACTGCAGCAGGTACTGCAGGGCATCAGTGGAGTTGGTGGCCTTGCAGAGGTCGATGTGCAGAGCCGCAGACTTACTGGGTTTGGATAGACGAAGCTTTTTGGCCGGAACTTCTTCATGGGGAATCTGTCACCACAAAACAGAATTATTTATACAACAAGCAGGCGGGATCCTTGTTTTCCCTCAGGGATCTGCCTTCAGTTAATAAAAAAACCCTTATCATGCCCAATTTATTCAGCATTACTCTGTCACATATGAACATTTTGTGAACTTCCATCTTCTATTCTTTGTTGACTGTTGTTAAGTCTGACCTTTTCACTGCTTCATACTGTTAAAGTCATCCCTGAATAACAGCGGTAACTGAAGAATGTCGTACGTACTTCAGCTTAAAACATTTGGCACTTTATCATCGTAATGTCAAATGCATGTTAATGTCATGGGCTGAAAAAACACTCTTCACTGTAAGGTCACATATTACTGCATAGCAGGTGCAACAATATTTTGTTTTGGACTTCACTAGAACCTGGAAATGTTCCAGATATTTCTGTAAACCAGCCGAGCAGTTGAGGATGGATATTGTCATTAACGGTTTGAAAAAGAGCAGCTTTGATCTGGTGGACCCATCTGACGCACACTAAAAGCAGTGTTGGAATATATCACAGGAAACTTGCTCAAGTGCTGTACTTACGGACAACTTTTAAGGTACTAACTATACTTGTACTCCACTACATTTTGGAGGGAAATATTGTACTTTTTACACCACTTGTCTGACAGCTTTAGTTACTTTTAGATTACATTTTTTTCATACCAGTGAAAACCATGTATCTCCAAATTTGTTGATTTTGATTCTAATATTTCTGATTCACAGAGGGATATTTCAGAATAGTAGCAGTTAAATCTCAGTTTAATCATTCACAGCTACAGCAATAAAAATGCAACATACAAGTTAATGCAGCAGCAACATTAACTCATAAACATAATAGTAAAACACTGACAGAGAACAATCAATGCACAATTTCACTTTTCACACATAAATCCTTTGAAACCTGGATCAATGTCAGTTTTCTTTTGCTGCATTCAGATGCCTTTCACAAGTGTTTCAACCTTTAAAATCTGAGCAAATTGGTTTCATTTCAAAGATGGGCTTTGATCAACAACTTGGCATGAAATGTTTCACAAATTGCTAAGATGTGAAAGGTGACAAGAAAACAACCTGACAATTAGCTTTCAAAGAGAGAGAATCATCAGAATATTATCAAATAACTTGGAAAAACATTTTTAAAAATATATTTATTATCATCATGATTATTTATTTAAAATTAGGTAATGAAAAAAGATTACTATTATTATCATTTATATTAATTATACTTTATCGCTTTTTCCATATCATTTCCTATTTTAGTTTTTGCTTTTGTTTGTGCTAATGTCAGGACATTTTCTTGTAGATTTTTTATTGATTTCTTGCTATTTTTTGGGTCATTTCTTGTGAAGGTGCCTTTTTCCATGTTTTGTGAGAAATCGGGCTAATTTGCTCAGGTTTCAAAGGGTTAAGTACATCTTTCTGATAAAATCGTAAACTTTTGGAAGCATTGCTGTGAATGCAGGACTTTTACTTGTATGGGATACTTCAGTGTGTTAACGTTATTAGTACTAAAAGGAGCTGAATACTTCTCCAAACACTGACAGTCAGAAAACACCCCCTAGCAATTCACTCTTGAAGGATTACATGTGTGAAAGCACTAACCAGCACGACTTCACGTTTCAAGCCACATTAATGAATTTAGCTACACCTCACTGCGTTACCTTCAACTTAAGCTCTCTGGAGTGTTGGCTAATTTAGCCACATGAGCTACAGCTAGCTGCCAAACTTAGACTTACAACTGCAACTCAATGATACATTACGTTTATGATGTACAAATATCACTGATCTGACCTGTGTTGTGTTGTGACTGTGAGCCTCTGGCTGTTGATGGGTTACCGTTAGTTAGCCAGTTAGCATTAGCCAAAGGCTAGTTAGCTCTAAAGAACAATGCGGAGCATTTCTCACGAGGGCAATGCCTTAATAAGTCCGCAGCGAGCAGCAGTGAGAGGGGTTCATGTGCTCACCTGTACAACTTTGGAAAATTCCTCATAAACTCGCTTTTTCAGATGGGCTGCCATGTTCAGGGAAAGATGGTTAGCCCACTTTTCCTACTCAGCCGATGCCTCATAAATGTAGCTAGCATCATCAACTGTATAAAGCTAACATTCGTTCCTGCACTTCTTCTTCTGTAGAGTTTCATGGCGGTCGGCATCCAAATGTCTTGCATTATCTCCCCCTAGTGGATTTTTATCAGTTTCACAAAAAATAACAGTACATGCAATACTTTTGTTTTTGCTCCCGTTTTTTCGCAGGTTTAAGATAAATATCTAAGACCTTTTATTAATATACTCAGTACATAAATGTAGAAAATTTATAATCACAGTGTTCTTAACATTTTCTCTTTTTTTTGATAATTTTCCAATAATCCTGCCCTCTTTTTTTTTTTCTTTTTAAAACTATTTTTAGTAGTTTTCTTGTCACCTTTTACCAATGACCTGCAATTAGTGGGACATTCCTTGCCAAGTTGGTCATTTCCTTTTTCCCTATGTTTTCATCCTTTAAATCATTCTTTTAAAAAAAAAACACCTTTTTTATGTTTAGAATTGCTTTTCAGGGATTTTACCATCCGTTTATTTTATTTTATTTTATTTTATTTTATTACTATGTACCTAATGTTTGGCTCTTACGTTTGTGCTCTCTATGTTTTGATATGTGTTTTGTTTTTATTGTAAAGCACCTTGTAACTGTGTTTTGAAAGGTGCTTTATAAATAAAGTTTATTGTAATTATTATTATTGTTATTGTTATTGTTATTGTTATTGTTATTGTTATTGTTATTGTTATTGTTATTGTTATTGCATTTTTCCCATGTTTTGGACAAAAATCAAACCAATCTGCTCAAGTTTCAAAGGGTTATAAAGCTCTACTGCACAGGTGTGCCTTGGGATGGTCACAGTAATAGGACACTCAAAATGTGCACTTTGTCAAGTCAAGTCAAGTAAATTTTATTGAGGGAGCCAATTATCACAAAACATGGTTTGCCTTAGAGGGCTTTACAGTGTACGACATCCCTCTGCCCTTAGACCTTCACATCACCCAAGGAAAAACTCCAGAAAAAGAAAAAAAAGAAGAAAGAAGAAAAAAAAGGAAGAAACCTCAGGAAGAGTGGTAGAGGATGATGAGGGATCCCTCTTCCAGGACGGGCAGACATGCAATAGATGTTGTAAATAACAAATGAAATACAATTGTGGAAAAAAGGAAAGAGAAATAGAGAGGGAGGAGGGGAAGAGAGGGGGAGAAAGGCACAGCAATAGTGGAAACAGACGCATGTCATATTACAATAACGATAGGTGTGAAATTATCAAATGCACTCTATGATGATATTGTGGGTATTGATAAGAGTCTCATACATTTATTGATAGGGAGGTGTCCAAAGGCATGATCACAGCATCGGCGCAACCAGGACCAAGACCACGATCAGGGCAAGCGGGGGGTACAGTATCAATGCAGCCACAGCACGAGCACAACCAACGGCAGGGTCACAGCGCCAGCACAGATATCACAATGATCAGGCACAGCCAGGGTTGCGGCCAGGATCCGGGAAAGCTAGGAAACAAGGGAGCAGAAATGCTCCAGAGAGGCAACGGGATTAGTGTAGTGCAGTTCAACAGAACCAAGGTGGTGAGCAGTAAAAAGGATAAGCACTCAATGAGGATCCTAGAGTCACTGATCAGCAATTACGACTTAAACATGAATACCAGAGAGCAGTAATAGAAAAGAAAGAAAGAGAGAGGAAGCAGAGCCAGAGTGGCAGGTCTGAACGGACTCAAAACCACCCCCGCCAGATCGGGCTGAAAGCTCTGCCACCTCCCCCTCCTCCCCGTCACACAAACTTGTGCTCCAGGAATATACACACTAACGAAACTAGGGTCACTAATCAGCTATTATGGCTTAAATATAAGCCAGTGTTAGTCCCACTGCTCTCTGACCCCTATAGAAAGTCCCCCGGCAAGTTAAACTGATGTCAGCCTAACTATGGGCAGGTCCGGGCAAACTTAGCCAGCCCTAATTAGAAACTTTATCAAAGAGGAAGGTCTTAAGTCTACCCTTAAAAGTGGAAACGGTGTCTGCCTCCCTGACCAAAACTGGAAGATGGTTCCATAAGACAGGAGCACGGTAACTGAAGGCTCTGGTTCCTATCCTACATTTGGAAACTTTGGGAATCTTGCATTTTCAGAGCGCAGTGATCTTGAGGGTTGGACCTGCGACAGCATCTGTCTGGGATAGGATATGTCTAATTTTTGCAATGTTACACAAGTGAAAAAAAGCAGTCCTTGAAGTTTGTTTTATATGGGAGGCAAATAAAACTCCGAGGTTCCTTACAGATGTGCTAAAGGCCAAGGTAATGCCATCTAGGGAAATTACATCATTAGAAAGGGAGTTTCTGAGGTGATTGGGGCCAGGAACAATAACTTCAGTTTTGTCTGAATTCAACAGCAAGAAATTACGGCTCATCCAGGCTTTTATATCCTTAAGACACATTTGAAGTCTAGATAGCTGATCAGTTTCATCTGGTTTCATAGATAGAAACATTTGCGTAATGTCAGCATAACAATGAAAATTTATAATAATTATGTATGTATCTAATTATGTTGCCTAAAGGAAGCATATATAAAGTAAAAAGGATTGGTCCAAGCACAGAATCTTGTGGCACTCCAAAGCAGACCTTAGTATGCGCAGATGATTGATCATGGATGTGAACAAATTGGGAACGATCTGATAAGTAAGATTTAAACCAGATTAGTGCTGTTCCTGTAAGGCCAATTAACTGTTCCATTCTGTGCAGCAAGATTTGATGGTCAATGGTGTCAAATGCGGCACTGAGATCTAATAGGATTAAAACAGAGACCAGACCTGTATCAGAAGCAATCAATAAGTCCTTATTAATTTTTACTAGTGCCGTCTCTGTACTATGATGAACTCTGAGACGTGACTGAAAGTCCTCCAATAAACTATTATCTTGGAGAAAGTCACAGAGTTGATGAGCAACCACTTTCTCAAGGATTTTAGAAATAAAGGGGAGATTAGATATTGGTCTATAGTTAGCTAAAATCTCAGGATCGAGAGTGGGCTTCTTTAGAAGAGGTTTAATGACAGCTACTTTAAAAGACTGTGGTACATAGCCCGTTAATAAAGACGCATTGATTATATCTAATAAAGAGTTGTCTAATAAGGGCAAAACTTCCTGAAGTAGCTTAGTTGGGATGGGGTCTAGCAGGTTGATGGCTTAGATGCAGAAATCAAAGTGTAGAGTCGATGAAGGTCAATGGGGGAGAAACGGTCCAAATAAATTTCAGGCCTTGCTGCCATATCCAAGCTACCTGAGTCCGGGGTCAGGTCAGTTAAGGGCAAGAGCTGATGGATTTTATCTCGAACAGTTATAATTTTATCATTAAAGAAACTCATAAAGTCGTCACTGCTCATAAAGTCATCACTGCTTAGGGCCAAAGGAATACAAGGCTCTATGGAGCTGTGACTCTGAGTCAGCCTGGCTACAGTGCTGAAAAGTAACCTGGGATTGTTTTTATTTTCCTCAATTAATGATGAGTAATAGTTTGCTCTGGTATGGCGAAGGGCCTTTTAATACATTTTAAGACTATCCAGCCAGACTAAACGGGACTCTCCGAGGTTGGTGGAGCGCCAATTTCTTTCAAATTTTTGCAATGTGTGTTTCAATTTGTGGAACCGGGCGTTAAACCATGGGGCTAATTTTCTTTGTTTCATTATTTTCTTCTTGAAAGGTGCAACAGAGTTGAGAGCTGGTCGCAGTGAGCCAGTAACGCTATCAACAAGACAATCAAGTTGAGAATGACTTAAGTTAGTAAGAGTATTCTCAGTCGCTGTGAGACATGGTAATGAGGTCAATGCAGAAGGAATCAATTTCTTAAATTTAGCCACTGCTGAATTGGATAGACATCTAGAATAGTAACTCTTACTGAGAGGCTTGTAGTCGAGTAATAAAAAAACTGAAAGTTATTAAATAATGGTCTGACAGAGCGGGAATCTCAGGAAAGACTAATAAATCTTCAATATCGATGCCGTATGCAAGGACTAGATCTAGGGTGTGGTTGTAGCGATGGGTGGGTTTATGTACACACTGACTGAAGACACACTGGTTTAAGCACTAAACTTGATATAAGCTCAGAGAATTCAGATAGAAATTCAGAGTATGGGCCGGGGGTGCGGTACACTATAACAAACAGAATTGGCTGTAGAGTTTTCCAGGATGGGTGAGAAAGACTAAGAAAAAGGCTTTCAAATGAACTATAGTTTAGCTTAGCCTTAGGGTGATTGCTAAGCTTGAATCAAAAATAGCAGTGACTCCCCCTCCTCGGCCAGTGTCACATGCAATGTGACTATTTATATGACCAGGAGGAGTGGATTCATTCAGGCTAACGTACTCATCAGGACAAAGCCAGGTCTCAGTGAGGCATAATAAATCAATATGGTTATCCAATATTAAATCAGTGACTAAATGAGCCTTGGTTGATAGGGATCTAATGTTTAAGAGTCCACATTTAATTCTCCTGTTATGATGCTGTTTGACAGGAGATGTATTAATTTTTATGAGATTTTTTTGTCCCCTTTGGTTTATTTTGGATTTAAACAAATGAAGTGGTCAGGGGACAGACACCGCTTTTATAATATTTACATTATGGGTGTGTGACTGTGCTAGAAGCTCAGAGAAGCGTGTAAGACTGCAACTCTGTACCCATGTCCCAATTCTGGACTGCCATGGCACGTGATCACACAACACAATGCATCACACTGCAGGGAGGTCCACCAACTATAAGACGTCCACAATGTGGTTTTCCTTATTTTGGCAGTACATCCAACCAACCTCACAATCACACAAGTCTGTTGCGATGGTCAACTGCTGTCAGGTCCAAACTCTGGTGAGGATGATTAGCTTGCAGTTGAGCTTCCCTGAGAGGGTTTCTTTGTGTAGAAATTAGTCTGTTGTGCAAAGCAGTTAAACTTATTAAGTTATTAAGTTTAGCATTAAACTAGTTGCTCAGGTGGCTGCTCTCAGAAAAGCTAACAGGCGGTAGACCCTGGTTGTAGAGGTCCTGTGGTTTAATCCTTACAGGATGCAAACTTTGGGTCAGTGTGTCATGCTTATAAACAGGGCAAGAGTGGCATTTTGACTTAATACACAAATCTACAATTCAAATTCAATAATTTATTCATTATACTTCAAATGTGCAATAGGGTCTTACAATGCTTTCTTCATATCACTGTCTAACTGCAATATTTGGTGCAATATTTTAACCACAGCAATCCTCTGTGCAATTATTCAAATGTGGAATATTCTTTACAGCTCTTGAATGTAGGGTATATTTAACATGTGACACAAATTGTGCATATTGTATATATTATTATTGTTATTCTTACTTATGTGTAACTCTGTTGTTCACTGTAGCATTGCACACATATTTATATATTTATATTTTCCTTATTTAAACTTACATACTATTTTTATACATAGCATTGTAGCAAAAGGCCCCGTTTTATATTTTACACACTTAACAAACTCAGCACATTATCCATATTTATAATTTTAAATATTCACATATTGCTAATTGTCCATTACTGTATTTCTTTATATTTATGTAAGAACTCTTGTTCTCACTCGTAAAACCTGGGTTATAGCAAACCCTAGCATTTTACTTCATTTTGAACTCGAGTTCTTACTCGTGCCACCACGCATACCACCATCCTTGCTGGCCATAAGAGGACACTGACATGTACAACCCTTCTGACCCGAGGAGGAATTAACCTGGGAAACCATGGCAATTTACAGACAGTTATCCCTAATAAAACACATGTGCTGGTATGCTAATGAGGCCAGAAAGTCTCACTGTTTGGCTGTGGACAATACCACGTGCGCAAAGGACGCGTTTGACACATCCAGACTATAATATTTCCGGTCCTTGACTGGGTTTATGTGCTGACTGATGAACCAACTCTGGATGGGCTGCATGCGCAACAGATTGAGTGGGATCACTGCTGATGATGCCACCATCATTCCTAGCATCACCATGCACTGGCACACTTGGACTGTGTGACTCTGGCACAAGACGCGAGCTGTCTTTTGAATACCCAACCATCTGTCTCCAGACAGATGCACTCACATTGACCGGGAATTCGAGCCCCAGAAAAGTTGTCACTGTCTTGGGAGTGAGGCAAATTTTCATCCAGTTAATTGGAAAACCCAGCTTTTGTAGATCATCTGTCACTGCTTTGGTGTGCATAATGGCCAGGCTCTCTGACTCTGCTGCTATGAGCGCATTGTCGAGATCACAATAAATCCTTATCCCTCGCTTGCAGAGAGGGGCCAGTGTGGTGTTCACACACACTGTGAAAGTCCAAGGGCTCAGAGAAAGGCTGAAGTGGAGGACACAAAACTCTTATGCTTTGCCCTGAAAGGCAAACCTCAGATATTTCCTGTGTCTTTCCACAATGGGGATGTGAAAGAACGGGTCTTCCAGATCCACCAGTGTGAATTAATCCCCCTGTCTGATTGCTTTGAATAAACAGCGTTGTGTCAACATGAGCAACAGCATTTTCCTCAATGATCCTAACATCCAAAATTGTCCGTTTTGATCCATCTTTCTTTGGGATGAGGAAATATCGGTGATAATAGCCTAAGATACGCTCTCCCTCTCTCACTGGGCGTATGGCCCCTTTCTCTAGGAGGGAGGATATCTCCTGTAATAGGACTGGGGCTAGCTGTGCCTGTACTGTTAAATGAATAATGCCAGTGAAACGTGGTGGACTGCGAGCAAACTGTAAAGCATAGCCTTTCTTTAGAGTGTTCAGAATCAACAGAGAGGGCTGACAGAGCCGTCTCCATATTAACAGCCTGTTGGACAGCGCTGGCCTCTTGCCACAAGAGGGCAGCATTGTCCTTCCTTTGAGCCTTTTCTTTGCTCCAGTCAGGCTGTCTGCCTGTGACTGTAAGGCCTTGGGCTCACTTGCTATAAAAATGTGTGGAGATGTCCCGGCCTCATAGTAGGCTTTGGGCTCATTTGAATGCTTGTGACCATGGCTCTGGTAAAGCTAAGTGGGGTGTACAGATGAGGGTGAGTGCTCAGTGTCTGTGTGTGCTGAGCGGTTTCCACTAGCAAGGGACACTGCAACACTAGCTTTCCTTTTAAGACACAAAGCTGCTGTGGGACCATGCGTTGAAGCAATTTACATCGTGGCCGAAAAGTGGTATTACACCGTTTGATTGGTCACGTGATGCACACTGCCCCAGAAAGACTTTTCCCCATTTGCTAACATGGGGAAAGAGGCATCTGTAAATCAGTAAATAATATTTTGTGAGCATCAAAACCCCCACGAAATGTCTTCTATCCCTGTCTGGATGTAAACCATCTGGTTCGATAACATTTGAAAAGTCTTAAAGAGCTGCAAGATTAAATTTTTTAGACCTCCATTCAAACTAACCAAAGCGCTAACCCGGAAGTTGGTCACTCTGCCGGCGGGAGTTAACCGCTTGACTGCACTCAGCTGTGCTCGGGAGCATTCAGCTGCCGTTAATCTTGAGTACGCATGCTCTATGGGCCAGTAGACCCAGATATTTTACACGTTTCTAGACACGGAAAAAGACTTTTCTCTGCCTCATGCGCCACTGAGCAGCTCTCAGGTATGAACGAGGCCCTGCCCCCACGGCTGTATCCAGATTTATAATAGATCCACGTCCTCCCCATCTTCCTCCTTGCCCTCACGGCCGCCCGATGGCCGGCGTGAAAATTTGCGAGTTACTCTCTTTGCGGGGAAAACTCACAGTCATCTTGAGAGGATTGCCACCCGGTTTCTGGTGTTCCGGAGGGAGGGAGAGGTGGGAAATCCGCATCCGTCCATGAGCTAGCAGGCTCGGGGAGAGCAGCGCTGCCCGCGGTGGAGACGAAGAGTTGTTGGTGGCGGAGCGTGGTGAGATGTAGCCGGGAGCACAAAAGGCAGAAAAAGGGTTTGGCTTGTGATAACTCCGTGTGCTCCAGTCCCAGACACCAGAACCAAGTGTCGTGGCTGTCCTTCTTAGCTGTGCGCCTCCCACACTGGGAGCGATATACTTCTTGGTGTCCGACATACCTCGCAAGGTAGTAGGCTAGCTAGGTTAGCTGGTGGAGTGGCTAGCGAGCTAGCTAACTGAGACCAACCACAATGCTTTCATCCCTGCTGAAGAAAGCCGGTGTCTTCAAGGATTGAAGATGAAGTCTTTTCATCGCTCAAACAAAGGCTAGGACGTCCGTGCTAGAGCAGTGCAAGAGGTAAGCTATTTTAGCAATGTAACCGTAATGTATTAGAAGGCGGTGAAACAAGATGTCAGCAGCGGGCTGAATAAAGCTCGAAAGACGTTGGCAGGTGCATGGGGTGACTTAAAGCCTCAGCAGTCGTGCAAACTTCTGCAAATTTACATTTGTATTCTATACTGATGTTCATTGATATGACATGTCCCTTTTAAATGAATACATAAATAAGAAAACATCTATCTGTGGTGACTGATGCTGTCATTGTGATCTCTATGAAGTCCAGCAGCATTTCATATGTGTGAGACAGCACAATATAAAGTACTATTAAAAGGAAATTATCATGACAACCAGTAAACAGCTGCGATGGTCTGCCAGGATGGATTATCTCAGAACTGAGGACAGGCCGACATGGTGCGCAAGAACCTTTTTATTTTCTGCACTGAATTGAAAAAAAAGTAAAAAAAAACAAACAAAGCACTCACTTTGTACACTCATTTTCTGCAGATAGGGGACATATTGTTGACACAGCCTAATGTGTCTGAACATTAGAAATCCATCAAAACATTCCAGATGAAAGAAATGTACAAAAAGATTCCCTCATTACCATTAAAACGTTGTAAAAAACAAAAATACAAAAATTAAATAAAAAAAACATTGTCTGGGATGTAATGTCTGGATTTAATACTGTGCAAAATTCATCTATAATATTGAGATGGCATTCAGTCAGTCAGTGGCAGAGCAGGAATGATGTGAAAACAGTTGATCTTCCACAGTCTTAATGTCCACATTCACATCAAACAGTCCAAAAACAAAAAAGGAAGGAAGGAAGGAAGTTCAGGATTGCAATTCCATATCTACAAAATCTTCATCACTATGTACACTGTACAGAGATTTAAACACATACATCTGGTACAAAGAAAAAAGGAGCTGCATGCCCGAGTGCATCAGGCAGATTATACAGTGATGTCAGAGTTTGACTTGTGACTGCAGACTGCAGATACTACAAAGGAACAGAAAACGCAGAGATAGATCTGCTCTGCATGGCTTTTTGGGAATACTGGTGAGAAAATAAACAAATCAAACAAATGGAGGGGGATCAGATCAAAGGTGGACAATTGGTGCTATTCAATTATTTTTTGTTGGCAGACAAAGTAACAAAAGCTAAGAGAGGCTGTGGTTGCTAATATTTTAGTTAACATCATTATTTAACCGTCTTGTTATCTAAAGAACTAAACAAAGAACTATTTCCTCCTGGTCACATCTGTATTATTGCATTTTATCTAGTTCTTGATGAGGTATTCGGATTAGTTACTTAAAGGTCCAGGGTGTGGGATTTATTGGCATCTAGTGGTGAAGTTGCAGACTGCAAACAACTGAAATGTCTCCTGTGTTTGGTTTGTCCTTTCTGGGCTACTGTTAAAAAAGCATGGATAACTCTATGGAGGACGACCTGCTGTGTATGTAGATATAGACCGCTTATTCTAAAATATTAGAATAATAGTATTTCAAGTGAATATACACTGATGAAACACTGATGTGTATAAATTAATCAAACTATGTTCATTTTCACCTTATATATATTGCTAAATCCTATACACTGAACCTTTATGTAAAAATATGACAAGATACTAATTCTGCATTACAATTTAATGCAAAATAAAGCATAGTGTTAATTAGTGGCCAAGCACTGAGGTCACACCTGCATTAATTGGTTGACATCAGCTTCTCAGTCATGCTTCACAATAACTGGCTCATTGATCAGCTGTGTAGTTACCAGATTACTACTAACATCCATTGATATGTTAATACAGGTGAAAGCATTATTACCTCACACCCCCACACACTACCTCACACACTGAAACTCCAATCCCCACCCCCTAAAGATGTGATGTTCCTGTTTATTTGGCTGATGTTGATATTGTGTAACACGATAAGACAACAATAAATGAATCTTAATATCAAACTTCCAGTTAAATCCAATTTCTCTTCAGTTAAGTCTATAGTGTTAGCTAAGCAAAAGTTCTGATCTCTTTAAAAAGAAAATTTCATGTCACGATCACCCTTGCCAAAATAATTGTGATAAACCATATTATTCTGACAGTCATTGAAATATGCCTAAAGGCCCTGACACACCAAGCCGACCATCAGCTGTTAGTCAGTGTTGGGCCGTAGGTGAGTGGCTGTGATTCAGCATAATTGAATTAGCGGAAAAAAAGCAGATGAAGGTGGAGCCCATCATTGAATCAAATCGGTGAAACAAATTCCTCCGATTGGCCTTTCACTTCAGCGCACGAGAAGAGAAATGGAAGTGTGAAAAGTAAACAAAGGGCTAAAGTCAAAAGGAAGGAGAGGTGGAAACAAGCAGAAATGTTTCCTGATAGTTTGTGTCATTGTTCACTTGCGCAGGGTAAATATGTTTTGTTTTTTCAGCATTGGATTGTGTTGCTAATGTGCTAATGGGCTAACTATCAAATCCCTGTTTCCTTTTCTGAATGACAATTAAAGACCACTGCCACCTGCTGCCATGGAGAATTATTTCCCCTCATGCAGGCGCAGATCGTACGTGCTGGTTGACGTTGGCTGTAGTCTTTGCGGTGTGTTCACGTGCAACTTTTCTGCCACAGGTGACAACAACAGTCGGCTTTATCACTGGTAGTTCTTTGATGTTGGTTTGGTGTGTCTGGGTCTTAAAACTCTAAAAATGGCACTAAAATATCCTATACCTAACATTTTGTTGAGAAACAGATATTTTTATTGAATCACAAACAGGACAAACATATTTTTTTTTAACAGACATCCTTTTTTTTTTTTTTTTTACTGAAAAACAATCGAATAATCTTTAAAAACTGGGCTTTACTACTGTATGAAATGGCACCATATCTTTTAATATAAAATTTGCCAATACTTGATTTAGATGTTTGTGACTGTCAACATTGATACGGCCTATTTTTGCTGTCTCTTCTATTGTTGCGTACCCAGCAGTCTCTTTGGATGCGGCTGGACATGATATGGTAACCCTGATCATGGAAATTCACCGTGATCAACTAACTGTGAGAGGTTTTTTTTAAAAAAAAAAACCCCAAAAGGATCCATGATAAAATCGTATATCATCCCATTCTTAATCCTAGGACAGTAATAATACTCAGCCTATTCTGTATTTATGTATATTTAGTCTTCAGAGACAAAAGAAGTACTGTGTCTTATCTATAGAAAGGTAATCAGTGATCTTGAGACATCAGTCCTTCAAATACATTGGCAACTACAGCAGCTCTTGGCTTCCCACCAAAAACAAAGCTGAGGGGTTGATGACGCACTGAACATTTTGGGCTTCTATGGCTTCAGTGTTGTGGCTTGATGATTTTTTATGAAGGGGAGAGCACATTCCAAGTTCAAACAAATAAATGGCTTCTTGAAATGTGGCCAGAACATTGTTTCATACTTATTCACCAGTAAGGTCATCCTATTTTACAAAGTCTGTACAAGTTTGGAGCACTACAAAATTTACAAATCCAAGGAGGAAAAAGGAAAATGGGAATTTGTGTCTTTTTTTGTTTGTTATAGAAAGAAGTGGTCCGATGAGCTCTGTGAGGGAGCAGGGAGGCAAACAACCCTTTCACTTACATGACTGTCCCTTTTCTTTTTTCTAATTTATTCGTCCACATAAATTCCAATCTCTTTTGGCGAAGTCTTTCTGATTCACATTCTCTATGCCTTTCTTTTCACATTACATACGACTCCCTATTGGAGCAGGGAGGAACTTCTTGTCGTGCACAGCGGGGACAGGACTGACAACACAATAAGGTTGTTGTCCATGATAAAACTCAGAATTCCAATTTTTGGAGTTGGATGGGAGGATGTTACTTCAAACAAGAAAAATGTGGTTGTAAATTTGCAGTTTGAAGGTCATTCTTACAGTCGGTGGTTGTGGCATTGCTGAAAAAGGATTCCTTATGCTGTGATAACATCCGCTCGTGCATCTCCTTCCATCTGCTCCAATATTATGCTCCCTCTGGTCCATTCTACATCCCATAATGTCCCTGTACTAGTCAATCAATCACACCTCAGTCTGTTGCTGTGAGTCAGTGATGATGGTCACCCCTCGACGAAGCTCATCCATACTGTCAAAGTCACTGCCGTGTTCAGAGTCATCCAGCCCGCAGGGGGCCGACATGTCAGAGGCTGATGATGCACCAACAGACAGTCGCATGTTTAGTGACACAGAGTCATCAGTGTCCCCATTTCCTGGGGTTACCCCGCTCAATGAAGTGCTGAAGTCCCCATGAGGTGCCTCCCCGAGAGGCAGTTGGTGGGGAGGCAGGTATTGGCTGGGGTGGAAGTGTGGCCTGGAGTGCTGATGCCCGGTGCTACCAGAGCTCAGGGTGCTCTCCTTGGAGGCTGGCGGATTAGCGGGCAACGGCGTGTAGGGCTCAGGGTAGTCCTCGCCTGTGGGCAGCGGAGGAGGCAGCTGGTCTTGGCTCAAGAACTCTTCTTCGTGGGGAGGGGGGTAGTCGCTGTCAATGTCGTAGCCTCCCAGGTAGTAGTCGGACTCTAGTTCACGGGTGCTTCCTCCAAGGCGTGGGGCTGAACCGGCTGCGTCACTGCCAGGACCTGCCTCATACCCCGGCATCTCCTCAATGTCTGACAGCCTGGTGCTCGGCATCCAGTCTGATGTGTCCCAGTGATATGCTGGACAGTAGGAGGACATGGTCAGTGACAATCTGGACTGTGAAACAAAACAACAACAAACTAGTGTCCACGATGTAGAGCTGTGCAGCAGACATGCCTTAGTATGCACCAGGTATGTTACACTCAACTATACACAGAGGTGTTGGAGGTCAAGTGCATGACAAGGCACAACCTGTTCAGAAAACATGTTAGCTTTATCAGGGTTTGAGACATGCACAGCAGGAGCCTTTGAGGGTTGGGGTCACAGGTGTCACAGCATGCTGAGCTTCATGAAGACTTGGAGCACTCATGTTGACGGGCTCAGAAAACACAGCAGTACAGCAGAGGGATATATCACATCAAGTAGATTATCCTATTGGTCAATGTAGCACATTGTGGGTGGGTTGTTGGCTCCGATACACACTGTTACCACTTAAGTACACCATGCAAATACTTACTGAATATACAGAATACAAACACTAAGCCTGCAATTAATCAGCTTAGCAGCTGTGTCACAATTAAACAACCGCAACAGAAGTATCCTCACCAGAATACTGACAATGTTGATTGTTGGAACCAATGTCTATATTTTCCTGAGCAGTGTCTAATTGTGCTCTTATAGACAGACTGTTCACTCTCAGAAGCAGAAGAAGAAGTTGTGTAATGCTATAAAACCTCAGTCCTGGAAGGTTGTGGTGGAGGTGGTAGGTAAAAAAATGGTCATATGAATCCTTTTTGACTCTTAAGTTGATTTTTTTTAAAGGTAATGACAAACAATGAGGACTTGTTGGGAATGTCATTCTTTTGAATCAAACTAGGGGCTTATATTTACTATGTGGCATCCAGTGTTGGTAACTTTACTTTTTAGTTATTAATTACATTATAAAACTATTGCGATTATAAAGTAACTTTTGACATCACAACATGAGTTACTGAGAGGAGTAAGTCAAGCCAAAATAAACTATCACGAAAGGAAATATATTTGCATCTATTTTCCTTTCGTGATAGAAAAAGTAACCCCACACCTTATAGATTCAAGTTTCTCTCTTTCACTGAACCAAGACTAGTTTAACTGCCTTGCTGACATCATAAAAACACTATATTCAACTACAAAGAGAGAAAATAAAACTCATCAAAAGTGTTTTTTGTCTGCCCATTGCTCTGTAACCAAGTAACTATTTACTTGAATTGCAAACTAATGTGTTTCGTTACTCATTACAACAAAACAAGTAATCTGAGTACTCTAATGTGTCACCCCCAACACTGGTTGCACTGACATCACCCATTTTAGTACTATTTCTATATCATAACATGTATAAGAGATTCTAACAGCCTACCTTCAGTTGGTGGGGAACATGTTCGCACTACTACCAACAGCCAATGGTCTATGTTTGGCTTACATTCATAACATCTCATGGATCCTGTACTGAACAAAGCTGTTACTGGTGATAGATGACCAACAAAATGCAAAACAGGGGTTAATATGAAGTGTTGCATAATGACTGACTTTGACTTTGCAAATTGATGAGAATTGACTAAATCCAGCATAAAGAAGCAACGGGTATGGAATTAATTTTGGGATTCTATAGTCTTAAAAATAAATGGCTGCTTTTCTTGAGAGTTTGGAAAGGGCTGGGGCATCTGAAATGGGACTTGGCTAGGCTATGCTAACTTATCATTTAGTACTGGAGCCAACAACTACTTACATCACATAAATGATGATTGTCTTCACAAAAGTTTGTTGACCAAAAGGACAATGTACCAGAAACTCTGTAGATTAACTGAACTGAAGGCGAAGTTCATTTAAAAGGTGAGTGAAGTTAAAAACCAGAAGCCATGAGAAATCAAACAATAAGACGTCCATGCATCAAAGCAGAACACAAACCATGGGAAGACTGAGGCTGTGAAAACTTCATCACGCAACAACTGGTACAGTACCATCACTGGGCTGGAGATAAAAATCCAAACAAAGTGACATGGTGGGATGTAGGAAGGTGACAGTGGCAGGCAGAAAGTTGTGGGAAGGGGGAGAGTGACTGCCCTGGGCTGCTAACTCAGCACAGCACAATGAGAGGCGAACAAGCTGTGGGAGGGGTCGGAAATCACGTCTCACATACGCACACAAACCTTTGACTTGGGAAGGGGATGGGCAGAGGAACTTATCAATGACAAAGTGTGGAAGTATGAAAGTAGAGCTGAGTATACAGAAAGGTAGAGAGACACAGGAAGTGGACAAAATAACTGCAGTGAGGAGAGACCTGCTCAGAGATGAAAAGTGTTCTAGATATAATTTTCTATATGGGGTCAGTACCTGACTATGGGCCTGACAGATGTCTGGTTGTTGATAGTGTTTTCATGCTGTTGTTGGTGGGGGCAAGGAGGTGTAGGACACTGTAGGAGCAGCTTATTTCATACAGTGGAAAAAATGTATAGTGATCATGTCTGTCTGGTTAAAATTGATTACTATAGGCAGATGATTATTAGAACCAATTTCTGCCATTTTCTTTTTTTCTCATACATATCATATATACATTTAAGAAAAATGACAATAAATCTACCTTGTACCTTATACCTTATATCTATTCCTATATCTCTAAGGCGATATATATATATATATATATATATATATATATATATATATATATATATATATATAAGCATTTATATATTTGATCGCCTACCCCTATCCATGATTGATTATAAAATAATGAAACAGACAGTTTCACTTTCAGCCTCAGCAGCCTCCCTATGTAGTTTCTTTAACATAATTTTCTTGAAAATGTCCTCTTCCTCATCAGCTCTTCTGCTGTTTTCCTCACTAAGAGTCACTCAAGGCATTAAGTGATGGGCTTTATCAATCCCCTCAATGTGGGTGGTTCAAGCGCAAGTTCTGTTTCATGATTTCAGTGTGCATGCAGCTGCAGACTCAGAGAGCCAGCTGGAAGCAGGCAAAGTATCATGATGGTAAAAAAATTAAAAAATAAATAGAATTATTGTAGTTTTAAATTGTTTTTCCATATGTTATTATGTGTGAAAAGACCCCAAAATGCGACTGCTCAAGTGAAGTAAAGGAACAGCAGGGCAAACAAAAAAAGTCTGCTGTATTATTGAATTTACCCCAGATATCAAAATTATCTGTTGAACACTAATGCCGACAAAAACTAGGAAATGACAAAGATATACAGTGTGATTGGATTGCTGCCAATCATCCATCTATCTCACCAGTGTTTACAATTTTTGTTAATCAACTTATTTTTATTAGGTGATTGTTATTTTGTCTACTCACTGCTGACAAAGAGAGATATATGTACGGATGGATGGATGGATGGATGGATGGGTGGATGGATGGGTAGGGAGCTGGTAAAGGAAGGGGGTCTGGTAATCACCTCTGTTGTAGGTTTGACCTTGGTCCATAACTGACACTGTCAGATGGAAGAACAACACAGAGGCCTTTAGTACTGGATCATGAGTGTGTCCACAGTTCAGAATGTAATCTTATGGCACAGAAGATGATTGAAGCTGGAGGTGTTGTGGGAACTAATGTGAGTCTCTACAGAGTTTTTTGTAACTATACTGCTGATGATTTGGAACTCAGAAGTTAAGTGTTAACAAGCACCTCATACACCAGCCAGCCAAAACATTAAAACCACTGGCTGTTGAAGTGAATAACACTGATCATCTTGTCAAAGTGCAGTGTTCTGCAGGAAAATCCCTGGGTCCTGTCAGTGGAGTGAATACCCCCTGACATGCTAGACCCACTGAAACACTGCAGAAAACCAAGTACCTGCCATGACTGGTGGTACTTGGTCCGCAATGGTGTTTGGCAGATTGAGCGCATTAGGTGGCATCCACATGAAAGACAAGATGCAAGGTTTTCCAGCATAAAATTCCATTTTAACAAGATAATCAACATTCTTCACTTCTTTAGCCAGCTGTTTTAATGTTTTGAATGATTGTTTTGATACCATTCAATGACTACAACTCTCAAGAGCTTATGGAAGCTGTAGTAGTTGTAGACTAGAGACTCTGTGTGTGTGTGTGTGTGTGTGTGTGTGTGTGTGTTTGTGTGTCACAGCCACCACCAGGAGCTTGAGTTTTTAAAATTCTTTTCTTCTAAATTATCTCCTTTTCTTCTTGTATATTTATTCACATGCACGAAATTTTTTTTCAAGCTCAACATTTTTAACTAAAGTGAATTCGTACTTGCCTCAACTTGCAAAGAACAAATGCACCTGGAACAAATTTGCATATGTTTTCATCTAAAAACCCACTACCCTGTGGGTAGTTGGCTGTTAGTGGAACGTGGTCAGCCATCACTGTTCTATAGTATGACATATAATTCCTAAATATGTTTATTTTATATTATAATGTACTATCTAAATATAGTGATAACTAATGGAAGAAAAAATAACCTTGTGGAGAGTTGGACCGACTGATTCCTGACTGGGAGAACATGTGAGAAAGAGGGAAATAAATAATGTGTAAATATTTTTTTTTGAGCTAATCTGATTCCAGTGCCTTGTGTATCTAGCCTGGTTGTTTAATTGAAGACACCTCTTAGAGCATCCTGCAATGACCAGACTGAGATCAGAGAAGAGGAAGAGGAGAGAGAAACAAAGGGGATGAGACATGGTACCTTCACTTTCGATTGTGTCGACTGCATCATTGACCAGTCGAATGACGGTCACTATGGAGGCTTGTGGAGGGAAAAAGGAGGAGATAAGGTTTGAAATACAGTCATCCAAAGTGAAAAATGCTGTTGGTGGTGTTAGCCAGGGGAGATCCCCTCACACTACTGCCAGTCCTGTCTGCAGAGGGGGCTACCTGGTCTGCCTCTGGCACAGTCAAGACTGTCTTGCTGATTTTGATGTTCCAGGGCAATTTTCATACAATATTGTTCATATATACGGAGATACTTTAGGTAAAAAAAATTAACAAACAAAATTGCAAACAAAGAAATATCAATGCAAAAAAAACAAAACAAAACAAAAAAAACAAAAAAAAAACAAAAACAAAAAACAAACCCAACAACATTACACTGCTGCTTTTTGTCACTTAAGCACAAACACTTTCTCATCTGATTACACCAGTCAGACATGAAGCACACAAATCACAATGGCAACAATTTTAACATGGCCGAGGCAAAAGATTTTAATCAAGTGATGATTAAGGGCAAAAAGAAAGCTGTCGTCTTTGAGTTATGTTATGTTCGTAAAAGTAAAGCATGAATCTCATGGATTTCAAATCAAATTTAGTGAGAAAAAGACGATGCAATGCAAATAAGACAAAAAACCAAAACCAAAGCTCCAGCACTAACGCCACAACCACCAATACCACGCTGTGAAGCAATCAGAACCCCTGAGCCTTACAATGATGGAGCTGTGAAATCATTATCATGTACAGTTGTGAGAAAACATTTGTGAAACCATGAGAATGCATTTCTGTACTATTTTGCAAATAGATAATATATGAAAGCATGTGTGACTAAATGTTTGAAACCTCTAGAGTATCTGAAGGCTGCATAGAATTGATGAGATATTGTCAGTTTTGCTGATTTCTCTAATGTCCTCCAAGAAGTGGCCTTAACAATAACAAATATTTTTATGACTTTTAAAAAAAATATTCACTGAATATTTGACAGTTTTGGAGAGAGACAAGTGTACAAGATATCAAATGGAAAATCACATTCTCAAGAGTGACATGGATGCAAGGAAACAATAACCTTGATCTTTGACCTCCAAATTCTAATCAGGTTGTCCCTGACATAAAGTGGATGTTTGTGCCAAATTTGAGGAAATTCCCTCAGGGTATATCATATTCATGAGACTGACACGGTTGCAATATAAAATATAAAATATCAAATATAATCAGTTAAATGTTGAGTCGAACTGGATGTTTGTGTCAAATTTTAAGGACTTCCGTCAAGGTGTTCTTGAGATAACAAATTCCCTCAATGGGACAGATGGTCGGAAGTTATTTGAGAGTATTTTTAAAACGAAGGCAGCATTTTGTGCATTGCAGCAACAGTCCAAATAATTCACAGTTTTCTCACAAATGTATCACAGCAAAGTGTGAGGGGCAGCACAGGTTTTGCATGAATATTGATGAGTAAAATTTCCAAACAGAAGAGACACCCAGTGTAGCCAAAAAATAAGCGAGCAAACAAAGCCTTAAAATAAGAACCATATTTTAAAGAAGTCAAACGGTAAGGAATTGGGATATTGTGAGAATCCTGAACCATTACTGCTGTGAGTGCAGCGGATGTGTCTTACCATTATCATCGCAGGAGTCAGACTGGAAGGAGCTCAGTGATTGGACCTCTGAGTTACTGCCTTTGTTGCTTCCTGAGAAACATGTCACTTCTTCTGCCATGTCAACCATCTTACCTGCAGGGAGAGGTCAAGGGGTCAGGTGGTTGGGGAGGCAAAAGTACAAAAAAATGCATTTTAGGGGGCTGAAAGTGACTGTGTATGATATGAAAAACTATATTCATGCATGCTCCTCATTTATCACATGAACAGTTTTTTTTTCTAGAACAGAAACTATTTCATTGCCCTCTTCCTGGTATTACTGGGTATACTGACAAGCTGTGTCTCTGCAGTGTTTTTATGTCAACAGTCTTGAAGCAATAATATGCACTTTGTTTGGTTGTAGTGATATTTATTTACTAATTTTTTTTACACTTTATTCTTCCAATTTGAATGCATTTCCCTGTTTTGTGAGCCTATGTGTTTATAGTTTTTGAAGTACAATTAAATGTGTGGTCATTTATTTTAGGACTGGACCTTGAGTCTGGATGCCATGGCTGGACCAGTTTAGAGCCACTGCTTTAGGTGACACTGTGCCTTGACAAAAAAGTCCCACCCTTATTGCTTTTATGTGTCATCATATTTGGGAGGGAGGGAGGTCACTGATTTAAATTGCAAGCAAGGAAAGAAAATGCTGTTTTATATCAATAGCTTACAGTTGTTCTCCTTTTTCATCCCAGATTTTTGGTTAAGGCCCAGAGTAGCGTTATTCTCAAGACTTGCCCCACTCTCACTCTGTTTGTCATAACAGCCCCGTGGTCCCTCCAACCTCGGCTAGGAGACAATTGCTGCGGGAGTGCGAGCTCTGCACTGGAGACAGGTTTTTCCTGCTCACACGATTTTCTGAACTTTTATTCAGGTCAGTTTTCTCGTAACTCTCCACTGATTTCTTGCTATTTTTTGGACAATGTGTTGCTGAGTTGCTCACTGTCTTCCTCCCACATTTTTCAAAGAACTCAAACCAATTTGCTCAGTGTTCAAACAGTTAAAATGTTATCAATAAGACCTTTAAAGTAAAGATTCCATTGTTTTGTAGCCATCCAAACACCAAAACAAAGCTGCTAGACTGCTGCTAACACAACTCAACAAAAAATGTTATCTTGAGTTTTGATTGCTACAGTGATATAATGCTGCTATGACATCAGGAATTATGGATTTAAGGGCATGATGTGCATACGTGTATTGATGTATCTGGTTATGCTTTATATGGACATATGTAGGCATGTCTATACATAGACAGTAATTGTGAACATGCAGTGCATTCATTAGTGATATTTCTTTTATTATCTGAGTCTCTCTTTTTCACATTCATTCATTGTTTCATCATACTCATTTTTGTTTTTTGTTTTTTTTTTCTCAAATTAACAAATTAATCTATTAATTTATTTAAAATTCTGTGACATCACAGGTCATTCTAAGCCAGGCGGGTTGGGAAGGGGAGGGTTAGAAAAAAGGTTTTGGAGTACCATATGGTAACATATGGATGTGATGCGGCTATATACGCAGAATTTGTTATTACACTCTTATTATACAAAACTAAATAAAACTTGATCACACACAAAAAAAAGAATTTATGGATTTAAAAACCATCCTTTGAATTGTAGAGTACGTGTGTTTGTATTTTCATATGGGAACAAAATGACCTCATGTACAGAACCTGTAGGATACTAACATAAACACACTTTCTCTACATAACAATACTTATTAACCCTAACTTATTCTAACTGGGCATTCTGACTGTAGCGAGTAGAAAAACAGCACACACACACACACACACACACACACACACACACACATACACACACACACACACACACACACACACACACACACACATACACACTCACCCTCATCACTGTCCCAGGGGCTCTTGCGTATGGAGTCACAGTCTGAGCGACAGGGGGACACTGGCGGCAGATTGGGGGCCACGCTGCACACCACCACCCCCCTCCTGGTGGTTCCTGACAGGATCCTTGGTGACTCTGGGTGAAAGGTGCTCATCTCTGTGTGCTCCACACCGCGCCCATCCACCATCTTCTCTAGCGTGGAGCGTGGGTCTCCTTGGAAACAGGGCGTGTATGCCATGGGCCTCACAGGGACCTGTGGAGGGCCCATCATCCCACCCCCTCCCACCACAGCCCCCAGCCCTGGCTCTGAGTACAGGTTGAGGGGGTCCCCTGGTGTGCAGTGGAGGGTCTTGAACTGAACTCCGTTGGCCTTGTTGAGCAGCGCGGCGGTGGCGGGGTCCTGCACCAGAGACAGGTTGTTCCGCGAGTAGTTCTTCTGGAAAACCTTCTTGCGGAAAGCAATGAAGAGGATGATAAGGGTGATGATGACAAAAAGCACCACGGCAATCCCGATCAGCTCCTCTTTACCGACCACAGTGTGACCCGCCCGCATGTCGGGGACGACAACGGGCCGCAAGCCGCAGCGCTCACCCACGAAGCCTGCTGTGCAGTTACAGTAGAAGGAGCCGTAAGTGTTGACGCAGACACCGCCATTCTCACACTCGCCCTCTGGATTACTGCGGTCACATTCGTTCACATCCTCCTCGCAGCTGCAGGATGGAGGGATGAAGGACAGAGGAAAAAAGAGGTGTGAGATGATAATGTATGAATAACTCCTGACTGCTCAATTACCTGCTAACTGATGGATTTCTTCCAAAGCCACAGAGGGAGCACCAGATGAAATGCTCTGTGGACAGACTGCAGAAGAAGCTAAACAACACAATCCCTTTGTCTTTAATATGATTACTCTGCTGTGTGTGGTATACCAACTCAGAACAAATAAACAAAGCATAAATAACTAACTAAATAAATAAACAAAACAAACAAAAAAAAGAATTACCACCCAGCGGTTGTATGCCTCCATGAACCAGTCAAGTTGCAACTACAGATAACATTGTAATGTCACAGTGAAGTTGACCTTTGACCTTTTGGATATTAAATGTCATCACTTCATCATTATATCCTTTTTGATATTTGTGAGAAATTTTGTCAGAAATTCCATATGAATTCATGAGTAATGGCCAAAAACATGCGTTGTGAAGTCACAATGACCTTTTACCTTGAGCCAAACTCTATTTGTCCACTCTGTCTAAACACAAACATAATCAATTTACCACACCATAACTGACACACACAAAACTTGAAACCTAGAAACACTGTTCTATCACAGGATGACTGGTCTCTGTGTGCATGAGCATTTGAGGAATATTTTTGTTGCTTTCTTTCTGATATGAGATGCCATGATGGATATCTCTAAGCGTGTACAAAGCTGCAGTCAGCTGCTGGTTATCCGTCCTCAGCATTAAGACTGTCAGCAGAGGGAAACTGGCCTGGCCTGGCCATGTCCACAGTTCCAAAAATACACCTACCAACACCTCTAAGTCTCACGAGTGATCATGCTGTTTCCCAACTGTTTAATCAAAACACAAACAGAAATGTAAAAACATTAGTTTGTTGTTTCAGGGGGATTATAAGCTGAAACAGTTGTCTGCAGTGACTATGTGCAGCCTCTGCGAGGCTTGTTGTCATGTTTGACACCATTGTTCCTGCAGAGATGACAACAAAAATGTCCATTGTGGATCTCTGATCGTGGGGTTGACCAACAACACAAAGCTGCAATAACTGAATCAGCAGTCTCAGTTATGCTGGACAGAGTGAGTGTTTTGCTGAAGGGTCAACACATCATCAGCCTGAGCGTCATGCTGTTGGTGTGGTTGTCTCAGTGCAGACAGCTGTAGTGAAAAGCTACATCACGTGAGAACATCTGAAGGAAGCACAGTCGGTGGAAGACCAGAGACATGACGCATTTTGTGGTATGGGATGTTTTCAGATCTGAGACCCCTGCCCTGAACTTAGGATTATGGTTCACATATAAGATTTGATTTCTACAGAATCCGGCTTTGATTATATACATTTATCATACAAAAGTATGTAAATGCTCAAGTTTACATATGTATATGTGTAAGTAAGTGAGCATATGTGAACATGGAAGTATTGCATATTTGCTTTTTCTTTAAATAAAAAAAAACGAGGAAAAAAATGAAAGTAAAATGAAGAAAATCCAATTAAACTTAATCTGCACTACACAAGCATTATCATAGTAAGTACTGGAAAAATGTATTTTTTAAGCTGTGGTTGTAAAAGTTACAAATAAAAAAAAAGAGATTTATCAGCTTGTGTGTAAGGGTAGTGCGTATGCAATGTGTGTGTGTGAGCATGACTAAACGCATCACAGTGTGTCAGGAGTCACATTGCCTTTACTGTGGCAGCCAGGGAACACTAACAGCATCCAGGAAATATGTTGGACAATATCAAATGTTGTGTTTGAGGACGCTGGGAGCAGAGGGTCAAATGTTGAACTATGATTCAATACTGCCTCTTTGTGGTCATGAACAACAAGTGCAGTCAATAATTGTTTGAATTGTTCTTCTCTTACCCCTTTTCCACCAACAGAACTGGTTCCGTTCCCGTTCTTATGCTAAATTTTGGAATGTTTAAAGCGTTCAGAACCCAAAAAATTGGATTTCAGCTAGAACCAAAAATTAGCCAGTTTTCTCGAAGCCTAAAGTGTAGACTGTGATGACATCAGTGAGCGTGTCATATCCAACAGATTGGAAAGAGAGGATGGAGAAGAGAATTAAAAAGTGCATGCAGGGGGCGCCTGGTGTCTCAGTGGATAGAGTGTGTCTTTGCCGCAGCGGCCGTGGGTTTGAATCCAGCCTTGGCCCTTCGCTGCATATCTTCGCCTCTCTCTCTCCCCTTTTACGCTCACACTGTCCTGTCAATTAAAGGAAATAAATGCCCCAAATAATCTCTTAAAAAGTGCATGCAGTGGTTTAGTTGGTCCATATTTGTTTTCTGGATCAAAACAAATAACTGTAATAAAAGAAAAAGTTGCGGTTAATCAATGCAAAATGCCATTTTGATACAACTTTTATCACATTGTGCACTGTGCATTGTGCAAAGCCCTCTATTGATGACACATTCTTGTAACAAGGGTAAATTGTAAATTTACCTCCTTGATATTTCTATTGTCTGTTACCTGCAAAGGGATTACAGATGTGAATCAGCAGTCTTGCTAAGTGTGGCATATTTACTTATGTATTTTATACTGATGTTCATTAACATGCTGTGTTCCTTTTGAATCAACATGAAATAAAAATAAGAATTAAAACTGGCGGAAGTGTGAGCTGGTTTGCTAGATATCACCAAGGTTGTAAGAGCTCTGAACAGAACCGCTTCAAAAACCAGAGCTGATTTGATGGAAAGAGGGGTTCTGTGGCCATGTTCAATGAGGTTTTACATACTGACTGGAAAAATCTAAGCCAAAAATATCTAAAGGTAATAAGTTCTTGTGTTTTTTAACTTTCATATAAGGCAGTAGTTATAAATACTTCAGGGCCAAAGCTAATGTGTTAGATTGGAACCATACTTTTTGCTGATATTGGATCAACCTGGATTTTACGAAAGATTTTTCATAAAATGTGTAAAAGATCCTTTATGGACTCTCAGATCAGGTCTTTTTGTTTGGACTGGAACTCACGTCAGACCCTTGAATCCTCTCCTGCAGCTGCAGAGGAAGGCGTTGCCGATGGGCTTACACGCGCCGCCGTTCTGACACGGGTTGGGAACACATGCTGTTATCTCCATCTCACAGCGCCCTCCGGTGTACTGGGGGTTACAGCTGCACGAGTACCCTATCAGACAGACAGGGAGCAGGAGGAGGGGGTGCACAAAAAGACACACTGCATTAAGAATTCTGAGCAGTCAGTGCACTGTTTACTGTGCTGCCCGGACAAACACACACAGACCTCTGGGAAATCACATGAGTACACCCACGCAGAATAATGAGGATATACACACACATGCACCCAAACACACACACACACACACACACACACACACACACACACACACACACACACAAAAGGGACTGACTCTGACACACACCAATTAAAATCACAAATTCACAAATACACAAAACACAACGCTGGCAAATTAGCAATTTGATTGTGTGAACACAACACATGTGAGACACACACTAACCTTTCCACGGTGATGTGTAAATGACAACAGTGGGCTGCAACAATTCCCAGGATGCTTTGCTCCTTTCAGTGTAAAGGAGGAACATGTGGCATGTGGGAGGTCTTACAGCAGCATTCAGTGAGGCTTGCTAGTGCTGCGGCCTCGAAGCAAACACACACCTCTGCTCTCGGTGTGCTGACACTGGAGCTGCTATGTTCACTTCACTCACATAATGTGGGAACACTGACTATTAGCTGGGCCCGGCTGTTTTTAAACAGCCGGGCCTTATGGGTCAGAATGGGTCAGAATGATATAGATTTGGAAATCCCATGTTTTGCTATCTAGGAATCAGTTTTGTGCCGCTTTTTGTTTTTCAAAGCAACATTAGATTGATTCACCGTGATTAAGATACAAACTTTTCAAGATAACCAAATCTGGACAACCAGAGCTCTAAATGGGACTACAAATTACAATGCAAGCAGTCTGCCTACAAACACAATGCAGAAACAACTTATCACCCTAAGGCGCATCAAAGATAACGAAAGGGGGATCTTTGAGGAAGCAACTTTAAACCATTTTTGTTTGATACATGGATGTATTAAAGACAGTCCGGATACAGCATGGAGGTGAGGCCCTGTTCATTCCTATGCAAGCTTCTCATTAGCGCATGAAGCAAAAACAGCTCTTTTTCCGTGAATAAAATACCCAGATCTACGGGCCCATGAGGCATGCATACTGGAGACTTACAGCGGCCAAGCACAGCCAAGTGTGCCCAAGGGGGTATATTCCGCCAGCTGAGCGCCTTACTTCCGATTTAGGTCTTTGCTAGCTTGACTGGCGGTATAAAAAAAATGTAATCTTTTTGCTCTTTTAGACTTTCCAAATGTTATCAAACTGGATGGCTTAAATCTAGATCCTGCTGAGTTGTTTTTACAGATGTCTTTTCTTCAATCCAAGTCAATGAGGAAAGTCTTTCTGGGCCCATAAGCATCATGTGACTCACCTGCATGGTGCAATACCACTTTTGACAATTTGGTGTATCATTTTAAGGGGATATTGTGTTTTTAAACTTTACTATACTTAAGTTAGGGCGACTGTGAGTGGTTGTCCTCTGATCGGAAGGTCAGCGGTTCCATCCCCGGCATCTCATGTCCTCACGTCGAAGTCCTTGGGCAAGATACTGAACCCCAAGCTCCTCCGGGATGCCCGAGCTCCTCACCCTATCTCTAGGGCTGAGCCCAGCCACCCTTCGGAGGAAGCTCATCTCGGCCGCTTGTATCCGCGATGTCATTCTTTCGGTCACTACCCAGAGCTTATGACCATTGGTGAGGACTGGAACATAGATGGATTGGTAAGTGGAGAGCTTCGCCTTCCGGCTCAGCTCCTTCTTTACTATGACAGTCTGCATCATTGTGGATGCTGCACCAAACCATCCATCTAATGCTCCGTTCTACCCTCACTCGTGAACAAAACCCCAAGATACTTAAACTCCTTCGCTTGGGGCAGCAACTCACTAGGCCTTCTCAAAGTCCACAAAGCACATGTAGACCGGATGAGCAAACTCCCACGACCCCTCCAGCAGCCTCACTAGGGTGAGGAGCCGATCCACTGTTTCACAACCCAGACAGAACCCACATTGTTCCTCCTGAATCTGAGGTTTGACAATTGGACGAAGCCTCCTTTCCAGCACCCTGGAATGGACTTTCCCTGGGAGGCTGAGAAGTGTGATACCCCGATAATTGGAGCACACCCTCTGGTCCTCCTTTTTGAAAATGGGAACCACCACCCTGGTCTGCCACTCCACAGGACCCGTACCCGACCTCCACGCGACACTGAATAGGCGTGTCAGCCAAGACAGCCCTACAATGTCCAGAGCCTTCAGCATCTCAGGGCGAATCTCAACCACACCAGGTGCCTTGCAACCGAGGAGCTTTTTGACTACCTCAGCGACCTCTGCCAGGGATATGGATGAAGGTTCCCCTAAGTCTTCAGATTCTGCCTCCTCCACGGAGACATGAAGGCAGGGTTCAGGAGTTCCTCAAAGTGTTCCTTCCGCTGTTCGACTATATCCCCAGTCCAGGTCAGCCATTCTCCTCCCTTGCTGAGGACAGCCTGAGACAAGCCCTGCTTCGCCTTTCGGTCTTCTGAGCAGCCGCCTCCACAATGGAGGTTTTGAACAAGGACGATTCAGATTCCATGTTCCCAACCTCCCCCGGGATGCACAAAAAGTTCCTCTGGAGGCGTGAGTTAAAGATTTCGCGGACAGGGGCCTCCGCCAGACGTTCCCAGTTCACCCTCACTACATGCTTGGGTTTATCAGGTCTGTCCAGCAGCCTTCCCCACCACCTGATCCAACTCACCACCAGGTGGTGATCAGTTGACAGCTCTGCTCCTCTCTTCACTCGAGTGCCCAAGACATATGGAGGCAAATCAGATGATATGTCTGCAAAATCGATCATCCATCTTTGGCCTAGGGAACTCTGGTACCAGGTACACTTATGAACATCCTCATGCTCGAACATGATGTTTGTTATGGACAATCCCTGACTGGCACAGAAATAGAATAACAAAACACCACTTGGGTTCAGATCAGGCAGGCCGTTCCTCCCAATCACGCCTCTCCAGGCGACCCTCTCGTTCCCTGGGGTAAACTCCAACACATTAGTGCTCAGCCGGGTGCTTGTGAGTATCCCCTCACCTGTCTGGTGCCTCTCACCCTGGGCAACTCTGGAAAAGGCAATGGTATGGTTCCAGAACCAGTGCTGTGCCTGGAAGTGAGCGCAACTATATCTAGTTTGTGCCGCTCAACCTCCTTCACTAGCTCCAGCTCCTTCCCCGCCAGAGAGGTAACGTTCCACGTCCCTAGAACCAGTTTGTGACGCTGAGGATTGGCTCGCCCGGGGCCCCGCCCCCGCCTGTCAGCCGACCACGATCCCTTTCCCTGAGGGTGGTGGGCCCACAGGCTGGCAGCTCCATGTGATTTCTTCGGGCTCCCTCCCCAGAGGCTCCTTCTTCTAAGCAACGCATTTTCAAGAATTGATCCATTCTGAAATCTGATCAGCCCAGCTGATCACAGCTCTTCCTCAATAACCTCTTGACTCCCTGGGAGCTGAACCTCTATGGTAGAGAACTAAGGTAGCAAGGTTTAATTGCTGCTGATAGATGAATCTGGATTTGCCAGGTCTCCAAACTGGCTAGAAATTCATTTGGAGCTATTGTTAGAGCAGCTGGGCCTTAAAGTCCCCATGCCATAGATTTCCTATTGTCAATAAATTCATCATGTATCTATTAACAATAATTGTGTGTAACAGCCTAATAAATATTTTTCTTCTAGAGCTCTGTTGTCAAAAAATATTAAAAAACACCAATAAGCCACACTGTTGTACTGTGTAACATGTTTCCTTATTACCATGAACACACATACTTATTACCATGTAGTTTATTTTGACTCAGTCCCACATACGCTGTCATGCTGCCAAAAAAAGCCAACAGAGTTTGAGTAATATTTATTAAAACCTACAGTAAGCAGCTGTTTTAGGAAATTACTAAGACTGACATATATCCAATTTGGGGTAATTAATAATAAATACTTTCTCTACTTTTTAGTAAGGCCCGACCAATTTATCGGCCGGCTGATTTAATCAGCCGATTATAGCCATTAGAGAATAATCGTCAATCGACCAACTTTTGGCCAATCAACGCCGATGTTAACACTTACTGTTCACTAATAAAATGCAGGGAATATGGTGTTTTTCTTAGAAATGATATCCTTGTGTTACGTATCCAGTAGAGGACGCTGCGAGTCCTTTCATGTCACGCCTCACAGTCACCCCACAGCAGAGTGACGTAGCAAAGACTGAAGAGCCGACAGTGCATTTACTAAACCGAGCGGTTTATCTCAATTGTAAGTTTATAACTAGTTTGTGACATAAATAATATCTCAATAAGCTTCCCATTCCCATGACGTGCCTCGCTGTGTCTGTCACACTTGACTGATATGTTAGCAAGCTAAAGTTAGGATATCCTAGCTTAAATATTACCTTGCTAAACACTTTAAATGAGGCAGTAACAGCACAATGAACATAACGGTAACATTACAGTACCTCAAAGTGCATGCTACCAGACAATATAAGACCGGAGCAAATTAGTATAGCACGTCGTCACTGTGCAAAAACTGTTGTGGGCTGCATTATTTTCAGCAACTTTATTGACGAGAACTGGGAGAGAGTCCAGGTTGTGTTAAATGTAAAGGCCATGTTTGGGTTCCACACAGTGGAACAACACAATTTGAAATTAAACTGAACTAAACTGAAAGTAAAGAAAACATTTACGAACCGTTTTCAACACATTTAATTTAATAATCAATCCCTTTCTCCGCAGCCTCAGTGTGCAGTGGCTGTGCTGTATGCTGTATTTCCTATTACTCACCACCAGAGGGCAGGCTAGTGCAGGTGGCTCCATTGCGGCAGGGTTGCTGCAGGCAGGCGTCAGGATACAGGATGCAGCCCAACTTCAGCTCTGTCAGTCCCACCACCTCAGCGTAGCGCGAGCGTTTGTTCTGCAGTGGCAGCTCGTTGTTGTTCAGCATGACAGAGTCCAGGCAGCCCTGAAAACCCTCGAGCACCTGTGGGTCCTTCTGGGAGTCCACAAGGCTGCGAGAGTTGGGGTGCTGCACCTGACAAGCGAAGAGTCAAAAATTCATACATGAACACAGAAATATACCCTCAAGATTTAAATCCTGGACAAAATGTATTCAAACTGTCTTTCACAAGAACAGAAGACATGAACCAAGAACACACACGCACGCACACATACACAGACACACACACACTTTCTCTCTCTCTCTCTCTCTCTCTCTCTCTCTCTCTATATATATATATATATATATATATAGTATATATACATACATACATATACAATTTATTTGTTTATTTATTGTTTTTTTTTATTTTATTTGAAATGGGACTTTGAGGGGGTTAACACTGGACATGTCTATTCCAGGTGGAAATTATACCCTTGTGTTTATATGTCTTTGCCAAGGCTCCATTGTCTGCCATTTGGAACAAACAAAGCATGACTAGATGACCAAAAGCTGAGGAACCCTGACATGTCTGCCATTGTGTTTGCACCTGAAACCCTCCAATGACACTACAGCTGCTCATGGACTGACCAGTGCTCCAAAGTAGATGGTTCTGTCTGGAGCCAGCGGTTGTATGAATGGTGGTCCGCGGCGTCGTTCAACGTAGCTATCATCCAGTGCCAGGCTGCTGAAGTTGCGGTTCAGTTCCAGTGCCACTGTGTGCCAACTGCCGTCATTGATACGGCGGCCGGAGATGCCCAACATGTCGGGACTGTCACCACCTCCACCACCACCAGGGATGCAGGCCAGCTGGAACCACAGCTTCCCCTCCTCCAACTGCACACGCGCACACACACACACACACACACACACACACACACACACACACACACACACAACTTCAGATTGTCATACAGTCCCTTTTTAGGATCATTTTTATGGACAGTGTGTATTCACTGTTTTCTCCGGCTTTTATTAGCAACTATTGTTGTGCATATCAAGCACATACTCTGGATGTTTCTGCAGCTTTGCAAAATGTTAACTGCAGAATATAGTTCTATGTGTTTGTGCTCTAATAAATGACAGGAATATCTGATGAATAAAATACCACAAAAATTTTAACAAAATGACACGTACCATATACAAATGATCATAACCTCAAATGTTTTAAAGGGTTCGTAATACTTTTCAAGCAAAAAAACTTTTATAAACTGCAAATTTTGAGGCGATCGTTTTTAAAGTGGGGTTGTATGGGGTACTTATCAATTAACAGTATATTCTGTACAGTAGATTTCAGTAAACTCTCCCAGTGTTGAGACGCAAGGCTGAAGTCCCACATGGAAGCTGAGAAATGTACTGCTGTGCAATAAAATGTATTCTAACCATCTAAAAAAGTCCAACCTAAAAAAAATCTAAATATCAGTTTAAGTCTACGCTATACTGAGAGTATTATCACCTCTTAACGTTTCCGTCAAACAGCCCATTCTGACAGGAAAGCCATTAACAGCTTTAGTTCCTCATCTACGCTCTCAATGCTCTCATTAAAGCCACCAGACTCCATTGAGGAAAACAGTAAATTTAGCTCAGTGGACATGCTGACATATTGCAGGTAAGCGTGATACCTCACTTCCGGGGCATCTTTGTCTGTGCCTCTGGTAGTGTCTGTGCTGCCTTCTACGAGCGATTCCCAGCTAATCTTCTAACTTGCTCCTTACTTCGACTGCTTTTTACTTGTCTGTGACTGAAAACTCATATAAGTTTTACTCAATCACTCACAGCTGTCTTCTCCTCTCAGCAGTTTTTCCTGTTTAATCAAACAGCCGCTCACTCACTGTTAGCTCCTTAGCTACTTTAGCTTTAGCTCTGGTTAGCGATGGCTTCTCCCTGCTGTTCTCCCTCTTCTGCTGCTCTCTCCTGCTCAGTGTGTCTCAGATGTTTAGTTACTCCTCTGCCTCCTTTAGTGATAGTGGTACCTGTAACAAGTGTAGTTTATTTGCTGCGCTGGATCTGGAAGTGCGGCTCTGCACCATGGAAAATCCCTCTTTAGCTGCGGTAGTTAGCATGCCGGTGTGGACCGACATAGCATAGCCTCTGCTAACCGTCCCCCAGGAACCCCCGTGCAGCTGGGAGGCTGGGTGACTGTCCCAGCAAAGCATAGTAAGCCGAAGCCCACGGCCCAACATGACATGTTTAGCAGCATGTCATCACTCAACTGCTGGTTGTAGAGGTGGTGTCCAGCAAATGACGTGGGTTTCGTTAATAGTTGGCACTCTTTTTGGGGTAAACCTGGTCTTATCCGGAGGGATGGCATCCATCCCACTTTGGATGGAGCTGCTCTCCTCTCCAGGAATCTGGCCGAGTTTATTAGAGGCCCAAAGCCATGACATCCCAGAGTTGGGACCAGGATGCAGAGTCGCAGTCTTGCACGCTCTAAGCTTCTAGCACAGTCACACACCCAAAATGTAAATGTTATAAAAACGGTGTCTGTCCCCTGACCACTTCATTTGTTTAAATCCAAAATAAACAAAAGGGGACTTGTACAAGAAAATCTCATAAAAATTAATACATCTCCTGTCAAAGAGCATCAAACAGGAGAATTAAATGCAGACTCTTGAATGTTAGATCCCTATCAACCAAGGCTCTTTTAGTCACTGATTTAATAATGGATAACCATATTGATTTATTATGCCTCACTGAGACCTGGCTATGTCCTGATGAGTACGTTAGACTGAATGAATCCAGTCCTCCTGGTCACATAAATAGTCACGTTGTGCGGGACACTGGCCGAGGAGGGGGAGTCGCTGCTTTTTTTGATTCAAGCTTAGCAATTCACACTAAAGCTAAGCTAAACTATAGTTTATTTGAAAGCCTTTTTTTTTGTCTTTCTCACCCATCCTGGAAAACTCTACAGCCAATTCTATTTGTTATAGTGTACCGTGATCCTGGCCCATACTTTGAATTTCTATCTGAATTCTCTGAGCTTATATCAAGTTTAGTGCTTAAATCAGACAAACTTATTATCCTAGGCGATTTTAATATTCACATCGATATTAATAATGATAGCCTTAGTTCTGCTTTCGCCACGCTTTTGGATTCAATTGGCTTCAGTCAGTGTGTACATAAACCCACCCATCGCTACAACCACACCCTTGATCTTGTCCTTGCATACGGCATCGATATTGAAGATTTATTAGTCTTTCCTGAGATTCCTGCTCTGTCAGACCATTATTTAATAACTTTCAATTTTTTATTACTCGACTACAAGCCTCTCAGTAAGAGTTACTATTCTAGATGTCTATCTGATTCAGCAGTGGCTAAATTTAAGACACTGATTCCTTCTGCATTGACATCATTACCATGTCTCACAGTGACTGAGAATCTTACTGTGACTCTTACTAACTTAAGTCATTCTCAACTTGATTGTCTTGTTGATAGTGCTACTGGCTCACTGCGATCAGCTCTCAACTCTGTTGCACCTTTCAAGAAGAAAATAATGAAACAAAGAAAATTAGCTCCGTGGTTTAACCTCCAGATCCACAAATTGAAACAAACATGCAAAAATTTGAAAGAAATTGGTGTTCAACCAAACTGGAAGAGTCCTGTTTAGTCTGGCTGGCTCTTAAAATGTATAAGAAGGCCCTTCATCATGCCAGGGCAAACTATTACTCATCATTAATTGAGGAAAACAAAAACAATCCCAGGTTTCTTTTCAACACTGTAGCCAGTCTGACTCAGAGTCACAGCTCCATAGAGCCTTGTATTCCTTTGGCCCTAAGCAGTGACGGCTTTATGACTTTCTTTAATGATAAAATTATAACTATTCGAGATAAAATCCATCACCTCTTGCCCTTAACTGACCTGACCCTGGACACAGGTATCCTGGATATGGCAGCAAGGCCTGAAATTTATTTGGACCGTTTCTCCCCCATTGACCTTTGCTGATTCTACACTTTGATTTCTGCATCTAAGCCATCAACATGCCTGCTAGACCCCATCCCAACTAAGCTCCTTAAGGAAGTTTTGCCCTTATTAGACAACTCTTTATTAGATATAATAAATGCGTCTTTATTAACAGGCTATGTACCACAGTCCTTCAAAGTAGCTGTCATTAAACCTCTTCTAAAGAAGCCCACTCTCGATCCTGAGATTTTAGCTAACTATAGACCGATATCTAATCTCCCCTTTATTTCTAAAATCCTTGAGAAAGTGGATGCTCATCAACTCTGTGACTTTCTGCAAGATAATAGTTTATTCGAGCACTTTCAGTCAGGCTTTAAACTTCATCATAGCAGAGACGGCACGAGCAAAAATTAATAAGGACTTATTGATTGCTTCTGATACAGGTCTAGTCTCTGTTTTAATCCTATTAGATCTCAGTGCCGCATTTGACACCATTGACCATCAAATCTTGCTGCACAGACTGGAACAGTTAATTGGCCTCAAAGGAACAGCGCTAACCTGGTTTAATTCATACTTATCAGATCGTTCCCAATTTGTTCACATTAATGGTAAATCCTCTGCGCATACTAAGGTCTGCTTTGGAGTGCCACAAGGTTCTGTGTTTGGACCAATCCCTTTTACTTTATATATGCTTCCTCTAGCCAACATAATAAGAAAACACTCTATAAATTTCCATTGTTACGCTGACGATACGCAATTATATCTATCTATGAAACTAGATGAAACTGATAAGCTATCTAGATTTCAAACATGTCTTAAGCACGTTATAGCCTGGATGAGTCATAATTTCTTGATGTTGAATTCAGACAAAACTGAAGTTATTGTTCTTGGCCCCAAACACCTCAGAAACTCCTTTACTAATGATGTAATTTCTCTAGATGGCATTACCTTGGCCTCTAGCACAACTGTAAGGAACCTCAGAGTTTTATTTGATCAAGATTTATCTTTTGCCGCCCATACAAAACAAACTTCAAGAACTGCTTTCTTTCACTTGCGTAACATCGCAAAAATTAGACATATCCTGTCCCAAACAGATGCTGAAAAATTAGTACATGCATTTGTCACCTCTAGGCTGGATTACTGTAACTCCCTATTATTCAGTTGCCCCAACAAATCTCTTAGGTTTCTGGTGCAGAACGCTGCTGCTCATGTTCGGGAACCAAGAAAAGGGACCATATTTCTCCTGTTTTAGCTTCTTTGCACTGGCTCCCTGTGAAATCCAGGATTAAATTTAAAATCCTCCTCCTGACCCTGCCTTTGGTTGTGCTATGTATCCCCCGCTCGCCCTGATTGTGGTCTGGTCCTGGTTGTGCTGATGCCGTGATCTTGTCTCTGGACACCTCCCTATCAATAAACGCATGAGACTCTTGTCATCACCCTCAACATCATCATAGAGTGCATTTAATAATTTCACACCTTTATTGTACCTTTATCATTATTGTAACATGACATGACGTCTGTTTCCATTATTGCTGTGCCTCTCTCCCCCTCTCTCTTTCTCTTTCCTTTTTGCCATGATTGTATTTCATTTGTCATTTACGACATCTATTGCATGTCTGTCCGTCCTGGAAGAGGATCCCTCATCATCCTCTACCACTCTTCCTGAGGTTTCTTCCTTTTTTTTTCCAGCGTTACACACATGAGAGAGTGATATACCAGCATGATTCTCCTGTTGAAAATCACTGTCCAACATTAAGGTAAAGCAGTAAAAACACTCTAAATTTAACGAAGCTTAAACTGATTTTGATTTTTTTAGGTGGGTCCTTTTTTAGCTGGCTAAATTACAATTTGTCGCTGACCCCTTCATAGCAGTTCATTTCTTAGCTTCTGTGTCAGACTCCAGCCTGCTTCTGATATCTACTGTATGTAATATATTGTTTATGGCCAAGTAGCCCCTACATCACACTTCCAAAAATCTAAACTTTCCCTTTAATGTTTTACTGTTATACTATTTCAGGGTTTCTTTACTTAGCCTGGCTCATGTCTACATTTTAAGAGTTAAATCTGTCACACCCTTAGCAATGGAAGCATTGTCTAGTTTTCTGAAATATCTGTAAAATAAAATAATTTTACAGACATATATTTGTCATATAGAAATGATTGATGTTATATATCATGCATACCAATTTCTTATAAAACAATTTTTCCTTTATGTCCGTCAAAGTCTTTCTTCTCTAAAAGTTTCAGTCCACAAAGCAGAGCATAAGTTTGATCCCTTTTGTAATCTAGCAATGATTGCCCCTTAAAATGCCCCTTGCAAAAGCCAGAGCCCAGACTTGCGTTCATGTGTTTGTGTGTCAGTACCTTGAGCACGGTGCAGGGCTCAGTGTGTGTGTACATGATGATTCCTTTGCTTTGCAGTGTTCTTATCCTGAGGCTGAGTTTCAGTTCCGTCTGCAGCCGGTCAGACAGTCTGTACTTGATGTAGCTGTTGCCTGAGAAACTCAGAGAAGAATGGCCTGCCCGTGCACGCACACACACACACACACACACACACACACACACACAGGCTAATGAATCAAATTCAGGGGCAACACACAAGTACATGATATTGTAAGCACATTTTCCTTATTTTTTTTTAACATTGTTGTTGCATGTATTATTTTGATACACAGAGTTGAGCATTTTGTGGTTCTTATCTATACACACACCTGCACACTCTCCCAGTTTGCCCGGCGGACACTGGCATGCGTAGCGCCCTCTGTTGGCCTCAACTGAAACACACTGCATGTCCGCTGGACATGGCTGGTCCTCACACTGCTCTGACAGGACAGCACAGCTTGCATCTGTACACACACACACACACACAAGGAGAGAAAGAAAATACACTTATCATACTGCTATGAAGAACATAAGCTGAAAGTAGTAGTAGGAAAATAGAAAATTTACAGTTTCTCACTTTAATAAAGTCTCTGCCACCATTTATGTTTATTAGTTTTTTATATTGTCTATTAAAAATTAATGAATTCATTTAATTAATTAACTGTGTGAACAATTACATCCAGTGACACTTCTGACATACAAGTATGCATCTGACATCCCCTGTAAAGACTTTGGTAATCCATTTGGAGATTTCGACATTACTTTTTTAATATCATAAAACCCTCATGGGCCCATGAACTACTGCATGTATTATATACCAGAGGCCCTGTGGTACAATATGTGATTTGATGAGTATTGCGCAGACATATATTGAGATTTATTTCAATTTATTACCTTTTTAAAAAATGTAAATTATGTCCTGACAGCGAAACCTTTTTTCAATGTATTACATCTGGACAAAGACAAAGTTAGATAGAGAGATAGATAGTTTCTCACTTCAGTAATTTTTATTGCAGCAAAATGTATCCAGTGGGCGGAAAAAGTGATTGTTTTTATTATTCAACTATAGGCCACCAAAACTTTTATTTGTATTAGTAATATTAAAGATTTATATAATAAATAAATCGATACTCGCCATCCATGTATCAATACAATATTGCCACAAAAAATATTACGATTCTTTGCTGTATAAAGTTTTCCCCCACCCCTATGACACATACTCAGTTTTATGCCCAAAATGTATTTTGAACTACATGTCTGTTTCTTGGCATGAACTCTATTATGTGCACCAGGCACTTTGATAAAATTGAAACGTTTCTTATCATAAAATGACTTTGTGTTACATAATAAACATGATCATATTACAACAAGTGAGATATGCTAATGTTACATGTGGCGTTTATGCACAAAATGTACTTCCATGACTCTTGATAAGCAACCTGTCCCATGAAAGTACTTCCGTGACATATGGGGTATATTTGTGGCATGGAATATCCGCCAAGTTTCCATTTCATGCACAGAATATCTGCCAAAAGACACTTGTGCATTTTATCTTTGACGTTACAAGTCAGTACAGTAAAGTTATGTGGTGTAAGAATACTGTCAGAATAATCAAATCTGTCAAACTCATTTTCTTCACTCTGTGCTGCCAAACACCTTCCATGACACACAGAGTGAGACTTGGCAGCTCGTAGTGCATTTTGTACATGAAATGAAAAATGACAGAAGGCATGCATGAAGCAACACACACACACATACACACAAACACACACACACACACTCTAATTATTCTGTCAGCGTTGTAGCTCATTGTTGTGGAGTGGAGCCAAGGCAGAAATAAAGCTACACTTCAACAATACATTAAATTAGCTTGTCTTAGTAGAAGACAGCCCATCCCGCCTTGCAGTATTCTCCTGCTGCAGGAGCACAGACAACTCAGATCTCATCTTTTGCCGTCTAAAGGCACAACTGTGAAACTCAGTCCTTCCCTACTTACTCTATCCTTGCTAGCTGTGTCAATGTTACTTATAATGCCTAGAATACACTGCATGCGTGAGCAGCATGTGACGCAACCTCGCCAATTCACAGCATGTTTTAGGCAGCTCAGTAATGGGGCGGAATAATGCTTAAAATTTAAGCTAAATTGTGGCAATGGAAAAAAGGCATGGCCATTTCACAGGGGGCCCTTGACCCCTGACCTCCAGATATCTAAATGAAAATGGGTTCTATGGGTACCCATGAGTGTCCCCTTTATAGACACACCCACTTTATGCTAGTCCCATGATGTGTCTTGCTGTCATTTGATTCCTAATCAGGACAATCTGCTTCACCTTGTCAATATGGACTTAAAACTGTTTGGCAATGCAAAGTAATGGAATTAAAAATGTGATCCAAAATTGCAATTACTCGCGATTAAAAACATTCATCATTTGACAGCCCTAGTTCAACATAAACTTGGGTGGGGTGGCCTCTAGCTCACCGTGTAGTGTGCGAGGCTTTTGCAGCGGCCGGAGTTTGATTACAACCTGCGGCCGTTTGCCGCCCCTCTCTTCCACCTTTTCAATCTAACTGTTCTAATAATAAAGGCAAAAATCCATTTAAAAAAAAACATCAATAAGGGGGCCAAGTTTGCGTGGGGGGCTTTCTGGCAGAAATCTTTTCACTTTAACCCTGACCATTTTTTTCTCCTAACCTTAACCAAGAAATTCCTTTCTGACAGAAAGCCCACATGGCAAACTTCTCGAAACAGCACAAAGCACAGGAAAGAAAGGCCACAGCTGCTCAACTGCTTAACTGAGGCAACAGAGTCCCAGGAATGACGTCTTTAAGTCAGCCAACCCAGAAACTAACATCACCCTGATTCCCTCATCAAAATGCCTATGGAATTTTTCCCTTGGATTTTGGATTATTTTAGAAAATAAACTTGGTGGTCAACAAGATAATCTTCACTAATGAACCCCACTTTGAGGATTTTTCAAGCCTAAATACAAACGCCTAAAGTAAAAACACAATCCATGGGCTAAAACAAACAACACTATGGTCACGTTGCCATCGCTTACAAGGCTGTAAATTCGTGTTCAGGGCAGTTTGGCATGATGACATTCTGTAGTCTCATTCAGCCTTGTTAGCAACCATCTTTTTTAAGATACATAAAAGACACATAAAAGCTTCAAAGCTCACAGTGGGGTATTTACTGATAATTTATGTTATAGAACAAAATGTGAAAGTGTCTTCAGTTTATGTTAACAACAGACTTTATTTCAGGCTTCTAAACAAAAATCCATTCAACAAACCCACTGACTTTGAGACGATGGAACTTCAGGTGCTGAAATGCTAACTGATTTCTGGATTTTATGACTCAGTACTGGGGCTTTCTACACCCTGATTTCATTATTTTGAAGCCAATTCATGCTCTGGCAATGGAATTATGAAATTCTGTCACTCACCATTGCATGTGCAGCGTGATGTTCGGTGGAAGCGTGGCGACACAAAGCTGACCCGTGGCGTGCTATATGTCGCCAGACTGTGTGAGTCCAAGATGATGCTCTGCTCGCATTGCGCCCCGCGACACTCCAGCCCTGAGCAGTTCTTATCCAGGATGGCCGACACTCTGAGGACCTCCTCCAGCTGCCGCCGGGACGCGCTCAGTTTCTGAGTGAGGTAAGCTGCCTTGTAGTACCCGCCTCCTGCCGACTCCACGGCAACCAGCATGTCCAGCTGCTGCGTTCCTCCGACTGGCTGTAGGCTGAGTAGGTGCAACATGTCCTGTTGCTGGGATGCTGCGGCCTGCTGCAGAACCTTCAGCACCCTCTTCAGGTGCATCGCCACAAAGTCCTTTGGTGCCACGCTCTCAAAGCGCACCGTCACCGCTTCACGCAGCATCTCCGGAGTCGCCTGCTCCACATGCACGCTCACGGGCACAGGTACGGCGAAACGGCCATCACTGACACTAGCATTGAGGGAGTACCTGCCTGCGTCCAACCCACCCAGGGCGATGATCTTTCCGTCGCGAGGACTGATCTTAAAAAGACTGCGCTGGGCTGGGGGGGCGTGGCCGAAGGTCAGAGCGTCGTAAGGGTCAGCATCGGTGGCGTGCAGCTGCCCAATCACACCACCAGGAAACTCGTCCTCCATAGTGACAATATGAACCTCCAGAGGCAACGCCACAGGCCGGTGAAGGCTCTCCTCAATCACCCTGACTGTCAGCGTGGAGGAGGAGGACAGACGAGGCTTCCCCGAGTCTGTCACCTGGCAGGATGAAGAGAAGAGGAGGACAGATTATAAAAAAAGACAGGAAAACATGTGATGGGCATAAGGTAATGAAAAGAGAAAGGTGACAGGACTCAGTTATGTCTCTCTTTGGTGAGATTCTTCATATCTCATTCACATCTTTATTTGGTAAGAAAATTAATTAACCCTTAGGGCACGCTTTAATATTACACACACTGGTATCACTCTCATCACTCATTTTCTGCTTTAATTGAGTTAATGTTTTAACCCACATCAGTCCTTATCATAAATATCAAATATTCATTAATTGTTTTTGAAATTTAACCCATTAAATGCCAGGTTTTTGTCACGATGCCACTATGTTTTTAGATTTTTAGATGGAAAAAAAAAAGAATTATTTTCAATATACTACATGCCAAGTGGATTATTGTTTTTGATTATCACAGCCTGGCATATGTCAATGATTATCAGCAACACTGATTTTTATAAATTATTAGCAACATCAGTCCTAATCATAAATATAAAACATTTGTTAATTTTTAGAATTTAAACCCTTTTACTGCCAGATTTTTTTTCATGATGTCATGATGTTTTTAGATGAAAGAAAAAACACAAAAAATGAATTATTTTCCATATACTACATGCAAAATAGTTTTGTTTTTTTTTTTTTTGTTGATGACAGCCTGAGATATGTCAGTGATTTGTAGCAACATTGATTGTGAAAGTGCATCTAGAGGAAATAGCATGTATTTTCTCCATATGCAAAATACGGTAAAAATAATGACATCATCAGGTGGAAAATAGTAAAAATTCCAAATTCCAAAGCAAAAGCCCAGAATGACACCCTACAATAATACAATACATAGTTTTATGCTTGATGCTTTTATGCTCGTCTGGGGTCTAAGATCGCTATTTGAATAGGTTTCAATGGAGCATTTTTTGTACTTAACAGTCTGAATGTGACAATTTAGTTTCCACAGTGTATTACAGACTTATTGTAGAAGCTGAGCTGGAAATTCACAGATTACACAAAATACACAATCTTGCCAAAATGTATGCCATATGCATGAACACAGCCAAAATGATCAAAAAATAAAGAATGAAAAGCACGTAAAATGCACCAAACACTCCCTCAGGGTTAACGCAAATTTCCTGCATTGCACCTTACTGCAGTATGCAGGGATGGGTTAACAAGTTAAATTTACTCTATTAGATGTACTTAAAGAGACATTACACTGCTGTGCAGATGGCCTTTTGTTAAAACTAGACTGTCTCTGAGGTAGACAGACACAATACTTTTGAAATTGGTGTTACGTTACCAGTGAAATCAGAGAAAAATTACACTTTGGAAAGAGGTGGAAAACCTGCAACTACCAGAATGCACCGCCCCGCACCAGACCAATAAACATTCCCGCCGGTGGGTGACATAATGTGAAACAATGGCAGCCAGCTGGCAAGAAACAATCTTGTATTCCAGTTAAAAGGGAGGTTAAAACATGTTTCTGAAAACATTTGAGGTGAGAAACAGGAAAAATAGAAACAGAATCTTCGTTTCTATTTGATCAGCGCTGCTTAGTTTTATAGTTTGATCTCTGTTTTCACTGTGCAGGAAACAGCGTGGCGCCACTTTTTGTTCACTAAGTCTCGCCATTACAGCTAAACAGGGCACTAAAATATGTTTCTGAAAACATTTGAGGAGAAAAATAGGCAACTCAGTAACATCATTTAGGTTTACATTTGATCACGCTCTGCCTAGTATTACTGTTTGATCAGATTTCAGTCTGACTTTAAGAGAGAGAGAGAGAGAGAGAGAGAGAGGCGGGTCTATCCAGCATGGATAGTGGACAATAAGAAAATGCAGGATTACAGCCTGAGAGCCAGTGAAACTCCACCGCATAATGTTTTTTTCATCAATTTGCGTCACCAGGCCAGGGTGGGAGGAGGGGTATCTAGGCACTGGTTAGATGGAGGGAAGTTTACCACAGTTCTTTGACACATGCTACCCACAAAGCTTGTAGAAATATCCCTTTAAAGATTCAGTGTGTAGGAATTAGTGGCATCTAGCTCTGGTCTTAACCTGAGGTTTATGTTCTTCATCTCTTACTGTGCAGATGCTTCAAGAAGATAGTACTTCACTGCCAACTATGCTAAAATCCTAAACATAAAAAAATAAAAAAGTTTCCATTTTTGCCAAGCTGAACTTTCTGATTAGTCAGAGCCTCCATTTTTCCAGAATAGAGAGGCCATGACTGTTTTGCAAATGGCTGTCATTATGAATGGCCTCTTTGTTTTCGAGCCATTCACAGATTGATGCTGGCTGCAGCAGCTGTGCATGTGTGGGACCCTACCTGTATCAGGATGACATATTCAGTGGCCAGGTCCCTCCTGAACACCTGATTGGCTACTACTGTTCCATCTTTCTCCAGCACAAACTCTCCCCCTTCGTTTCCTGAGAGGATGCGGAAGTCAAAGGGTGGGCCGTTGTGGGAGGAGTCCTGATCGATGACAGACAGCTGCAGGATGCTGGTGCCGATTGGCTTGTTTTCCTGGAGGAGAGGAGACACATCGTTAGAGAGTAGTACAGAGACATCCATCCATGGTTCAACAAACTAAACAACCGCTCTCTGTCTGTGTACTCAGACAGAGGACCGGTGGTGGGCGTGGTTTCCACAGGAAGTCACCTTCAATCAGGCTAATGTTTATTTGAATAAATAAACTAATTTTAAAGACTGTCTGAAACCCATTATTAAGAATGCCACTCAAGTCAATACCAAATAAATAAGGAAGTAAAAGAAAGAAAGAAAGAAAGAAAGACAGAAAGAAAGAAAGAAAGAAAGAAAGAAAGACAGAAGGAAATCTGGTTATAAAATAAACTGACGTAAATAAATGACAAAATATGTAAATAAAATTACAGAAATATATAAATTAAAATATATAAACAGATTTCAATATAATTCAGTTAATATAGTTTAATTAAATAAATGGATTTTTATTTGATGAAAAAGAACATTTTTCAAAAGACTATTTTTATTTATTTCCTAATGCCACATTTATTTCCCAGCTCTTTGTACTTTTATCTCTTTAAATAACCATGCAATATGTGGTAGCTTGTTTGTATATGCCAAGTTGATGTTCTATGAAATCTCAGGCTGATACATTCACCCTGTTGGGGTTTGGGGGCAATGAGGGTCAGCTGTCAGCATGCTACCAGTTGTACCCTGACTCAGTGGGGGTGATCAGAATATAGTGATCACTTTTCAACATTGTGTAGTAAATTAAACAACTAGTTAGTGAAATAAAAGTCCTATATTGCAAACAGAATGAGCATTTATATCTTGTGGCCATCCACAAGGATATGAGTGGATATGAAGACAGCAGCTCAGCAGTTCAGTGGAGTAAAATGAATGTTTTTTTCAGTGGAGTCTGGTGTTTCTGAGAGAACGGTTTTAAATCAGCACTGTTTGATTATTTGAACGTGATGTGACGGTTTTCTACCCGGAAGCTGTGACTGTGATTCAGTCTATATCATAGACTGTATAAATAATATAGATGTAAAGCAACTAGCTGAAAGGGGGCATATCTCCACCTGCCGTGGAGGAGTCAGATATATTTCCAAAAAATTTATTCTCCTCCAATGCTTGTATACTGGGACAAGGACAGTAGTCCAATTAAATGGACTAATCGAGCTATAACTGTAGCTCTAACTGTGCATGTAAAATGCACTGAGTTATTCAGAAAGGCATGAATGGATGTATTCAAAAGGGAATGGGGCCTAGTGAGCAGATGTGCGGGGCTCACATGTTTGTGCGCTGTCACTGTATTTGGGATTGTTTTTGCAACACGACAGCCACCAATGGATGAATTTTAGGCAACATCCTTTAAATAATAAATGTCTTATCTTGTTATTGTGCTATGTATTTGTTCAGACCTGCTGAGGGACTGCAGATACGAATCAACTCCAAGTTATAATCTGGTATGTTTGAACTGTACATAGTCCCTTTTAAAATAAAATAAAGCAAAATAATCTTTTTAAGTGAATATCATGTCAGTCATGAGGTTTACCTGTATGACAGTAGTGAGGTTGGCAGGGGAGAAGATGGGTGGGTTGTCATTGATGTCAGAGATGTCTATGTTGGCCATCACAGTGGAGGACATGGGTGGGATTCCACTATCCAGAGCTCTGATGGTCAACGAGTAGTTTGGGACCTAGAGGGACAGACACAATGGAAGAGATATAAACCAGGAGTTAACACAAAACAAAGGAAAATATCATGGACCAGCATCTGAGATATCAACCACATTTTTCAGTTTGGCCGCTTGAATTTCTACCATCATGGCAGTTAGTCAAACCACAGAATACAGATTTGTGGCCTGAGGTTGTATGGGCTGATAGCAACGATCACAGCAGATCCTCTCTCTTTTAGTGGAAAAATAGACAAAGACTGCAGAGTGTGTTAGGTTCATCACAAAGCATATTTTAGGAGATGGTGGACAACAGCAGAATGAGGATTTTACTATTCTTCAAGCCTTTCCTTGTAGTGAAACTATAAACTTTGTCCTGAGGGTGGCAGTAGAGGATACACAAAGTTGTATAAAAATCAAGAGCTATTAAAGATGTATCTTTTAAAGAAATGGGCTGACTGCTTTCCACTGTGAATGTTCAACCATGGGCTAACCTGAGCCACAAGTTCAGGCTTAATGAAAGCAAGGCCAATTTATTTATAGCACATTTCAGAACTAAAAGGCAACACAGAGTGCTTTACAGAGAGCACAGGTCAAAGCACAAGTAACAAATGATGAAAGCAATAAAAGTCAGAAGCAAATTTAACCAGTCCTTTTGAAATTCTGCTCAAAATGGAATCTACAGACTGTCTCTGTGTTTCCTTTGCAGGACAACTCGACTGTACCACAACATGTGATTATTTCATCGTTTTTGGATCATTTGTATCCTTGTGTTTGAGTGTTGACACCAATAATTGTGTTCTGGTTACCCTGTGGAGGTATTCCTTCTTTGCAAAGGAACCAGAAACATGAGAAGCATGGGAAGTCCACATGTCTACAGCATGTTCTCAGCTTGTTCCCACTGCGCTAAGGTGGCAAAAAAAGTGTTTTTTGGGGGGGATCAAGTCCACAATGGGCCAGCTCCCTCCTTGGGTCTGGGGGTGACACAACATGGGACAGATAAGTCAAAAATAAAGACACAAAAATTACCAAAAGGAGAAAGGAAGAATTATAATAATAAAAGTAATTTTAATTCTTTATCAATAACTAAAACATGTATCACAATCCTGAGTGTGCAAGTGATGTGTGATGTGTGCAAAAACTGCTCAGCAAATATAACACCAGTTGGCCAGATGCGGTCGCCGAATTAAGGCTGAAAAAAATGCAATTTTTGTAAGGCCATGCCCCTCACACTGTAATGCCAGGTTTACACTGGACACCGCACGGATGCCAGGCCCCCAGGAAGTGCGCCACCCTCTGAAGCAAAATTTACATAGTGGCCAAAAGTGGAACTACAGCGTCACGTGATGCACACTGGCCCAGAAAGACTTTTCCCCATTTGCTTAACATTGAGAAAGAGACCTCCTTAAATCACTGGATAATTTCGACATTTTTAAAAACATTAAGTCCTAAATTTTCCGAATCAAGATTTGGAATTCAGTATTTTTCCAGACATAAAATGAACGCGCATAGGACCCACAGGACTCTACTGTGTAAATACGCATATAACTCTCGGAGTCCCTGACACAGCACAGGCTTCGTGCCGCCGTAGTAATGGATATTTTTGAATCATAATTCATCATTTTGACCATTTTACAACACATCCATATGCTGTTGGCTGTAAAGCCTGTAATATGGACGTCTTACCATGTCTGTATCAGAGACTGTATATACAGTCGACGGTCTGTATTCAAACTACCGGTTATCAGTGAGCAGCGCGGAGCTCTAGTGACAGTTATTAAAAGGTACTGAACGTAGTATTTTTTAAAGTTGTAATACAACACGGGGCAATATTACAAGGCACCACCTTTTATTACCTTTTTATGGGCACAACACATTCCGATTCTGTTAATTTGATTTCTCCGGTCAAGATTACAATATGATTCCCTGATGAGTTGTATGTATATGTTTGTGTATGTGTGTGTGTGTGTAAAGAGAGATAGATATACTATTATCTGATAATCACGTAAATATTAAAACCGACAGCACCGCTGTCATTATACCATCGATTAGCTGCTGTTGCTAATAAGCTAAGCTACTACGAGAGAAATGCTCGTGCACCGGCACTGTTCACTTCGAGCACTCGGGTCATCTGTGTGAGCGAGCCAGTGAGTCAGAGTCAATGCTCAGGTACACTCAGCTGCATTCGGCTGTCATTAATCACTTCTACGCATGCTCTATGGGCCAGTAGATCCAAGTATTTTACACTTTTCTAAACCCGGAATAAGAGTTTTCTCTGCTTCATGCACCACTGAGCAGCTCTCATAGGAATGAATGAGGCCCGCCCACACGGCTGTATCCAGATTTATAATAGATCGCATGCATGTGCCACTGAGCAGCTGTCTATCGGGAGAGAGGTAAGGGGATACCTCGACAGATGCGCACTTGCATGCGCACACACACACTCACACACACACACACACACACACACACACACACACACACACACACTCAGACACAGACACAGAAGCAAGCAGGAACAAAGGGAAAGGGACAGCTCTCCATGTGATCAGAAAGGAGCAGAGAAGAAGAATCGTTGCTGACCGGTGCAGAGAAATGCGCTCTTAGTGTGAACTGCCAGGCGACTGCTGTGGGCGGCTGCACCACAGTTTACATATATGGGCACTTCCACGTGCCGTGTGAACCCAACATAATTCAGACTGACTTGAAACTGGGTACACAAACCCATCAAGGCTTAAAGAAAGGTTCTTTATACAAATTTCAGAGCATCAAACAACTTTTTGCTTTGTAAAGACATAGTGGAGTGATGGTATCCTGAGCAAAGAATGAAGTCACACTCTGTTTTTGTTGTAATCTGAGCTTCTCTGTGGTTTGTTGTGGTAAGCCAGTCCAACCATGAATGCATGTTGGTGAATGCATGTATCCCACTGGCTAGCTCATCACAGCTGATTTGCACTGCATTCATACCCATGGTCACTGCTGATATCTGGACGCCAACTGATACACTCTGAATTTGACATAGAGTCCCCTCAAAGGAATACTTCATCTACCAAATGACTATTTGTACATTAGATCTTGAATTTGTGAAAAAAACTGTTTTTTTTCTCTTTGGTGAAAGAAGAATCCAAAAACAGGAAAAGTCGTTGATTAATTGATGTCACTGGTGACCACGTTTAACAACAGCAGTCCTCTTAACAAAGTGCTGATGGCAAAGTAATACAACATGTTTGGGAAGAACTGAGCATGAATGATGAATTGTACTGGATGATACTGCACAAGTTGTGTGAGAGTTTGTAAATTAATGTTTTGATATAGTTGTGCTGCTGTTAAACAAGGTATGCAATGACTTAAGTTAATTTAAAAATGTTTGCTGTTTTTTAAATGTGTTTCAAATTGAAGATAACACAGCATGACTAATATATATAAATATATATATATGTATGTATATGAAATGCAAGCACAACTTCCAGTTTAAGTGCAACACCAAAAAAAACTGTTAAATACATATAAATGTACACTTTTCTAGAACGTTCTCCTTTACAATTTGAGTAGCAATCTCATTGACCAAGAGAGCTATTTTCTTCATCCTTTAAAACTCACTTGAATTCCCCTGTAGTTATCTGTTCGGACAATTTCAGGTCCTCCTGTAACTTATTCAGTTATTCACTACCAGATTCTGAAGGCAAACAGCTGATTTAATTTTTTTTTTTCGCTCTGCTATGTCTTTAGCGCCATGTCCCATTTAGATATATATTTTCTAACTCTTCCTGTTCTGCAATTATGATTAACATTTTAAACGTTTAACCTTTAAGCTGCACAGAGGTCAAATCCTCTAATCCTAAAGGGGAATCTTCTAAATCAGAAGATGAGAAGCCATAATGCCAAAATTAGTTGCTCATGTGTTAGTGTAGCTCTCACTCTCATGATACTTTCCCAACCTTGTCCGGGGCTCTTGTCTGGTTTCTGCTGAAGCTGTATAAACGTGGGGTGGGGGCTTGGGGAAGGGGGCACACACAGGGCACAACAGGGGATTTGGAGGGTCTCAAAACAGAAAAGTCTGAGCATCAAACACTCAATTTTCTGAATTCTGGTGAATTGTTTTGGACCAACTTTTGCCTTTGCCTCCGCATTGATTTATGGTGTAAATGTCTTTCACTTCGTCAAAGTGTAAGTCCTCTGCTACTTTCATGTATTCATTGAAGCGGACAAATACACGTGGTTCTTTGACCTCCCTGCCTGGTTGTGACGACTGAACCTCCTTGTTTGTTTGCTGTGTGTTTGTTTGTTTTGGATTTGTTTTTCAATTTATTTCCATTTGTTTGCTTTATTTAAAAAAATCATCCAAATATTATATATATTATTTTTTCAATACCTTACACACAAATATTGAAATATGTATGAAAGGTATTTGGTGTCACTGCAAGCCATGGGTATGGCTCAGCACATAAATACATCTACTGCCATAAACGTTGGGCCAATCATCATGAAACTTGCAGAATATGGGCACATAATTACCTTAAACCTACTCTGAAAATTTAATTCACATCAACCCCACAGAACCCTCCACCAGTGCCAAACATGCTTTTGCCTGCTACAAAATTTGGCTATATATATCAATGACAGTTTGTCCAAAACATCACCAAACTTGACTAAAGCTATTAAATCATGCCCCCAAAATGTTTTTGCAATTGACCAACAATGGTGTCGAAAAAGAGCACAGCTTTAAACAGACTTTTGTAAATGATATTCCTCATGCAGGTTAATGCAGAAACTGTCAAAAGATCTTGATCCCTTGCAGCTTTCTGCTTCTAACAGTCCATGTTAGCTAAAACCTCCAAATAGCTGCTATGGTAACCCTTTGAAACCTAAACAAATTGGCTTTATTTCTTTAAAAACAAGGAAAAAATTAAAGCATATATGACACAAAAATGTAAAAAAATTAAAACAACAACAACAAGGAAATGCTTTGAAAATTATAACTTTGTAAAATAATTTTGGATTACGTATATATGATAATTATAAATCATGTCTTCACCTAGCTTTTTCTGTTTTCCCCTTAAAAGATTTCCTTAGTTTTTAAAAAATATTTTCTCTAAATCTCAATCTGTGGAACATTTCTTACCAAGTTGCTTATTGCCTTTTTCCCATGTTACTGAAAGAAACTGCACCAATTTGCTAAAAGTTCAAAGGTTTAAATACTTGTGAAAGGCGTCTGAAAGCAGTACAAGAAAAGGGATGTCTCCTCAGGTTTCAAAGGGTTAAGGGTTGAGTTTGTGATCATAGTTTATCAGGCAAAACAGGATACAGAAATTCACACTGACTTAATCACATATCAAGCAATAGTAATAGATGAATCAAGTCTGACTCTTCATTGGCTGTCTATGATTAGTTGGAAAAGTGTCAAACAAAACTGCGCTGAATGGCAGATAAAAGGCTTCTTGATTGGTTGGAGGCCTTTGATCCTTCCAAACTGTGCTAAGAGATGACACACTCACTACATCAAAGTTTTTATACAGAAAAAAGTGCTTGTGTATGTGGTTGGCTGTGAGAGAGCTTAGAATGTTTTAGTTCTCTCTCTCTCTCTCACACACACACTCAGATAAAACCACACACACACACACACACACACACACACACACACACACACACACACACACACACACACACACACACACACACACTTCCTCTTCCCCTGGCATGATGCTCAGTCTTTTCTAAAACCGCAGCAGGATATTTTTTCTGTTTCTCCATATTGCTTTATAATAAAGACCTAATGAAGCATGCTGAAGAGAAATGCAAAAGCAGCAACAAAGCAATATTCTGCTGGCTGAGACATCCCAAAAAAATAAACCTCCGTAGTAAACAACTATGACCTGTTTAGCAGAGACAGGAGGAGAAAATAGAAAAACCTGTATGGAAATGAGAGGAGGAAACATATGTAAACACATGCACATACCCACGTACTAATGCACAGACGTATGGACGGACACATCAGCATCATACACGCACACGCTCACGCTCGCTCACACGCTCGCTCACGCACGCGCGCGCACACATTCACGCGCGCACGCGCACACACACACACACACACACACACACACACACAGACACCCACGTATACACTGACACCCAGAGAAAGCTGCTGCTCTCTGTGTGATAACCCCAAACACACTTTCATCAGCCAAATGCTTTGATCCCCCACACACCCCTGCACTCTCTTTCTGAGCACGCTCAGACAGCTCATCGACCGCACTCTTGAATACTTTATGACAGGAATATGAACATTTTTGAAGTTTTCAAGCACTGTGGAGGAGAAGGAGATGAGGAAGAAGCCGAAGATGAGGAGGAAAATGGAAGGGTGAGAAAACAGCTCAGAGGAGTGGCAGGGGTGGGGGGTTGGGTGCATGCCTTCCACCTTTTATTCCTGCTGCAAATTAAAGAGCTCATATTCAGAGCTGCTTTGTGCACGTGTTTCCTGCTAAAGTGTGATTAGTTGCCATCTGGTTAGGGATCCATCTCACAGAAAATCATTTCCCAGCGAGCTCATCAGCTGCCAACAGGCTTCTTCTTTACATCAAACACAGGCAACCAGAGGAGCTCACATTCTGCAGGTATTCAGAGCACACACACCACAGCAGCTCAGCTCACACACTGCTGCCTCATACATGTATGGAGAAAGACAACTAATATATACTGCTTCATATAATAAGGACTGTACCAAGAGATTGCATTGGAATGATGAGGCATGCTGTAATAATCTGTTGAATAAAACACAGTAAGAGGCTACATCTTTAACTGTGAGATGAAATATTTCATGCAGAAAGTGATCATTAATCCTGCTGCAGTTATTCCCATGTAACTTTAGAGTTGGTTTCGGATGCTTCCCCTTCCAGGTTCATAAAAAAATACACATTTTTACAATGAATGGCAATAATAAAAGTTATGATCACACAACCAAGTGTTCTGCAAGTGTTTTTGCAGTTTACCCTTTGAATCCTGGAGCTGCATCACTTTTCTTGTGCTGCATTCAGGCACCTTTCACAAGCATTTTAAACAAATCAAATCCGTGTATCATTCGTTCAATTAATATTCAACTGAGAATCAAAAAACAAGAAATTAAGAAACGGGTCATTTTCTGTCTTTTCCTTTTTGAAATGAAAGCAAATAAATTAAAATTAGCTTGTTTTTTCCCTATCCAGTTTGTTAATCAGGATTGAATAAAGGAAAGCTGAAATACAGGTCACGGGCCGAATTTGATTTTATTATTTAATTCGTCTGATCTGCATGACCCATAAGTTCGTATTTTTGATGCTCCGAAATGAGTGTCAGTGGATTCTGTGTTCAGCACGGACCCAAGTGAAAAGGGCAGGTATCGGACAGAGAGCTGGAGAGGGCGGTGCATGGCTCAATATATGCGGTAAGTTTTCTTGTTTGTTTAGGTCTACAGTTAATAAAGCTGGCCCAATGTACCATGCATAGCCTACTGCCTACGAATTAAAACGTTGATTAAATGGCGATTTCTCTCCTAACGGACGGGCCCATCTTATGGACGCAAGTTTATGAGTGGCTATCTGTCTTCATTGGAAATGCGTGCAGGAGAGGGTCGAGTAGGAAAAATTGTCAAAGACATTCAGAATAACAGACAAACAGAATAACAGACATTAAACGGAGCAAAGTGCTGTTATACTCGGCTCCTGTGATGTTCCTTGTTGTAAATGTTTGTAAATATTGTAGTCTAATGTGACAAAGATGGGACCTTCATTAATCATAAAAATGTAACCTACATTGCTCCATTTATTGTCTGTTATTCTGTTTACCTGCCGTCGGAAATCAATCACGTTTCATTCATAGGCAGTAGGCTATGCACGGAACATCAGGTCAGCTGATTAACTTTAGACCTATACAAACAAGAAAACTTACCACATATATTGAGCCATGCACTGCCCTCTCCAGCTCTCTGTCCGATACGATATATCCCTTTTCGCTTGGGTCCATGCTGAGCACACTATCTGTAAACTAAACTGTCCCCAGTCACATCTCTCCCATGGATCTATTATAAATCTGGATACAGCCGTGTGGGCGGGGCCTCATTCATTCCTATGAGAGCTGCGCAGTGAAGCAGAAGTGACTTACGACAACCGAATGCGGCCGAGTGTACCCGAGCATTGACTCAGACTCACTGGCTCGCTCACACAGATGACCCGAGTGCTCGAAGCGAACAGTGCCGGTGCACGAGCATTTCTCTCGTAGTAGCTTAGCTTATTAGCAACAGCAGCTAATCGGCGGAATAACGACAGCGGTGCTATCGGTTTTAATATTTACGTGATTATCAGATAATAGTATATCTATCTCTCTTTACACACACACTCACACACACATACACACACATATACATACAGCTCATCAGGGAATCATATCGTAATCTTGACCGGAGAAATCAAATTAACAGAATCGGAATGTGTTGTGCCCATAAAAGGGTAATAAAAGGTGATGCCTTGTAATATTGCCCCGTGTTTTATTACACAGCTCAACTTTTAAAAATACTACGTTCTGTACCTTTTAATAACTGTCACTAGAGCTCCGCGCTGCTCACTGATAACCGGTAGTTTGAATACAGACCGCAGACTGTATATACGGTCTCTGATACAGACATGGTAAGACATCCATATTACATGCTTTACAGCCAACAGCATATGGATGTGTTGTAAGATGGTAAAAATGATGAATTATGATTAAAAAATATCCATTAATACTGCCGGCACATAGCCTGTGCTGTGTCAGGGACTCCGAGAGTTACGTGCGCGGTAGAGTGGAGGTATGCACGTTCATTTTATGTCTGGAGAAATACAGAATTCCAAATCTTGATTCGGAAAATAGAGCATTTTACGTCTGTAGGACTTAATGTTTTTAATTATGGCTATTTAAAAATGCGTTCTGAAAAGTCAACATGTCTCAAAAATAATTAGCCAGTGATTTAAGGAGGTCTCTTTCTCAATGTTAACGAATGGGGAAAAGTCTTTCTGGGCCAGTGTGTATCACGTGACCCTGTAGTTCCACTTTCGGCCACTATGTAAATTTTGCTTCAGATGGTGGCGCACTTCCTGGGGGCCTGATCTCTCCTCTTAGTTTCTAACTTCACAGAAAAAAATATGAACTTCCGGGTCACGCAGATCAGACAAATGAAATATTAAAATCTAATTCGGCCGTGGCCCGTATTTGGACTTTAATTTATTTGATCCTGATTAACAAACTGGATATTGAAAAACAAACTAATTTTCATTTATTTGTGTTCATTTCAAAAAGGAAAAAACGGAAACGACCCGTTTTTTTTTTTTTAATTTATCATTTTTTTGATTCTCAATTGAATATTAATTGAACAAATGATACTTGGATTCATATCTTTGAAGCAGATTGATTTCATTTCTTTCAAAAAGGGTAAAAAAGGCAACAAGCAACCTGGCAAGAAAAACCCCAATTACAAATGACCATATATACAGCCTATATATATATATATATATATATATATATATATATATATATATATATATATATATATATATATATATATGTATATACAATTACAAAATATATGAGCTACAAATATTGTCCATTATATATTGTCCATTAAACTATTTATAAATATTTTATATCTAAAATTAGGTTACAGAATTATTACTATTATTATTATTATTCGGTAAATTTCTTTGTATTCTTTTTACATAAACTTTATTTTATTTTTCAACTGTTTAATTGATATTTTTTAATGAAAAAACATACAAATCCCACATCTTAGATGTTCATATACATATAAAGGCCTCCAGAAGGTCAAGTATGTGTACACAAGTTACATCATGGCTGAAAAGACAATATTGGTAGCAACCACATCAGAATTCCTGTATTCCTGAACTTAAAATAATGGGTGACGCTAGAGATTCACATGACAAACAAACAAACAAAACAGAACAAACAACCAAACAAACAACAAAAGGAGAGGTCTCAGTCTGTCACTTTGGTACTAGGAAGGCTATCAAAGTAGTCCAAGAAAGGCTGCCATGTCTTATAGTACTTTGCCATGGAGCTCTGGCTGCAGTATCTTATCTCCTCTAATTTTAGATGCACTGCAATTTCTCTGACCCACCGGGCGTGTGAAGGTGTTTTTACATAAACTTTAACTGTTGCTATCATTTAATATACTTCACAATAGGCACGTTTACATTGAGCTTACTAATCTGATTAGAATCCATTTAAAAGCCCAAACAGATTAAACATGATCCATATAAACACCTCAATCAGCTTAAACAGGCACAAGCCGATTCAATTCATCGGTTGCGGAGGGGAGTTCAAACCTTTTCAGAAAGCGATCAAAAGAAAATTTGTATCATGTAAACGATGTAGCTAATTTATCTCTAGCTGTGTTCTTTCTGAGCATGCTCCGTCCTGACGTAAAGGAATGTGATGACGTACGTTTCTCCACTTCCAGAAAATTGCAACTTCCAAGCAGAAGTGGACTACAGCCATAAATACTCTTTTTAGCTTTAACTTCAGGGTGGAAGGGGCAGACAAGACGCTTAAGCGGCTCGAGTGGCCCTGTAACCATAGTAACCCACTCACTCCTGCCCAGATGTGCGAGAGGAGAGAGAGAGAGAGAGCGCTGTGCTGCTGTCAGAAGTTATTTCCTTATTTATTTTTCACTGTGAGGATAATGCACTTGTGGCCTTAGAGTGTGTAAAAGTGTCAGTTGCGTGTGTTGCATGGTCAATGCCAGAGTTGGCAATCCTGTCAAGTTACCATATTCACAATTTTTGTGCATGTCACAAAGCTGCTCTGTTTACATGTGCCGACACATCATATACGACACACATCATATAAGAGGATATCCCATGTAAACAGTTGACCCGAAATCTTCAGTCGGATTGATTTTAATCAGACTGAGAAAAAGTGCGCATGTTAACACAGCTAATGTTTAACAGTACAGCTCCACTGCAGTTCTGATTGTATCTATTACCTGAGCTCATAGGGTTCAAATGCACATGAAGCCTTTCATACAGAGCTGATCTTCACTGCTGCAATCAGCTATTACTGTGCAGCAGTGATACTGTGAAGCTTCTCTACAGTTATTTCTAGACCAAACTATCCAAGTGTGTGTGTGTGTGTGTGTGTGTGTGTGTCCTTACTGTCTCACGGTCTAGTGGCTTGTTGACCTTGATGACCCCACGGAGCGGGTCAATGAAGAACTGGTTGTCTCGGTCTCCGCTGATAATGGAGTAGAGGATAGCTCCATTCAGCTGACTGTCCACATCCTCTGCTAGCAGCTGGAAACAAACAAACAAACACACACACACACACACACACACACACACACACACACACACACACACACACACACACACACACACACACACACACACACACACACACACATACACAGAGGCAGGGTGATTGAATATTTCATCTTGCAGGGTTCAGTTACACATTTTGACCCTTTGTCCCTGTCCCATACTTTCTTAAACACAAGCTTTATAAATGCAAACTAGATGAAATATTCCTTCAACCATAAATTCCAAACAAGCTGTACAAATACAAGCCTTTTCTGTTCAAAATGTTCTATCAGAATTCACGACTAAATACATTTCACAGATATTACATTACATTTCAGGGCCTATTTATACTGCTGTGTAGCATTAATTATGCATGTTTTAACCCATTTTCTGAAAATACCATTTTCTTTCCATCACTGCTGGCCATTTTCCAGTGCAGGCTGTTACTGACTTCTCCTACAGTACCCGTCAGGCAGCTGCTGGGCGCACTCAGTGTGAGAACATAATGAAAACCAATTTACAGGACACAGAAACATGTTTTAAGATAAGTGATCTATCATACTCAGTCACCTTTGTTTGTTTGACAATGCGAAAATTATTTTTGTGTAGTAGAGTGAATTGATTTCTAAAGTGTACATTAGCACACACATAAGGTGTGACACAAATAGAAGCAGATAAGTCTACTAGAACGCTGGGAAAATAAATAAAATATGTAAAGCACTGTGCTACGCTTTGGGAAAAGGTCAGCAGTGATGTTTTGAAGTCATAAATTGTAAACAGTGGGTAATAACACACAGTCCTTTTATTTTAGGCCTACTGCAAGTGGGCTGCCATATTCATCTATATTTTCTCACTGTTTTGACCTCTCTTTATGTAGTGCTTACTATAACAATTTTATGGTTTATAATTATTCTATTTTTTATGATTAGCCTTTTTTTCAGATCCATTTTTGCTCCTATATTGTTCTTGTTTCTTCAGTAAAACTGCAAAGCACTTTGAAATGCATTTGATTTGTTTGAAGGTACAATATAAATAAAATCTGACTGATTGATTGATATTTCCTGCATTTTAATAAGTACATATGCCCTGCATACAGACAGTTTGGTGGCATGGTGCACCAAATGCTAGGAAAATGAGTTCTTGGTTCACTGGACTGTATCAATTATACCCGTAGTAGGTTTAAAACAATAAAACTTCAGACATGATAATTTGAATCACAAAAACATAATAAAGTTGTAATATCATAAAAGAGCACTATTAAAGAAACAGTCAGTGACCTCTTTTTAATTCAAACATTCACACATTTTATTATATTCTGAGCTCATCCAAAAGCTGTTCCTAAATTATATTCTGATAAAGTGTTTGTTAGTTATTAGCATGTTGGCTTTCCATATTGACCAATACATTTTGGTATACACTGTATCTGGCGAACTTTCATTTAGATATCAGAGACCTTTTCAGACCTGTATTTCTCTCTCTCTCTTTGATGAAAAAAAAGTGTGTCCAGTGCTTTCTCACATTGGCCACAGCTAGCCCCTCTTATTCCTGACAATATTCTGAATTTGATAAAGGTTATGTTAACAGCATATTCAGTTTAAATATTCCGAACCTTTTTCCCAATAAAGTAGATTAAGACGTGTGGGGTATATTATTTGGGTTTTAATAGCAGCATCTGGAAATGTATACAGCACATTTGGAATATGCGTCTCACTGGGGGTTTTCACTGCAGTATGCGGCACACAACCTGTTTTCTATTTACAGTCGGCTCTGTGTTGTCATGGAAACACTGTACACAAACCAACTGACCAACAGTTTGCAGGGCTGGGGGGTAGAGATGCATGCAGAAAAACCTACAAATCTGGCCAGAGGCAGAAACACCCTGTTTTTAGACATTGTAAAAGTTTTGTATATCATCAGGTTTTTGGATATGTGCAGGTATTACAGAACCATTCTTTTCAAAAAGGTGGCTGAAGGAATGAAAGAGGGAGGCTGAGCTCACGTGATCCAACAAGTCCTCCACAAGTACGAAAAAAAATGCTTTTTTGGTGTGGAGAAGCAAAATGGCAAGCAGCTCGAGCTGTTCTATAGATGAGGAAAAGATATGCAGAAGAAAAGCATGTGACTGCATTTTATAGATAGGAGGCAAATACATAAACCCATAATGTCTGTAAAAATGTGATTCTATTAACATTTTAGGAAGAAGTGGCTTAGAGCTGCCTGTGTGTTCACCACCTGGTCTGTCTGTGAAGCTCAACCAAATAAAAGCGTACACTACTAGATCCCATCAAACCCCAGGAGACCAGTTAACGTAAGAAACTCAATAACTGCCAACATCTAGGTTAAGCTGATAATAACCATTATTTAACTCTCAGAGGGGGGCATCTTAAAAGGCATGACATCCACCCTAATACACTGTATAACACTACACACTAAAAAAGCATCAGTGTATTCAGGCAGGCTGTTTCTCTGTCTCTATCTCTTTTACACACACACACACACACACACACACACACACACACACACACACATTCCTTCTAAAGGCTTGCCACACTTTTCAAGGCTACTACTGAACAGAGCCACTTCACTGAACGCAAGCCAGTAGAATAGAATCATTACAATCACAAAGTAACAGTTAAAGAGAGAATCTGCAGCCTACCGACATAAAGGTCTAAAGCTTTTCCAATGAAAGGAACAACATAACCAAGAGGCCTTGTGCGTCGCTAAAAATGCACATGTTCTCATCCCATTTCATCACATATGGCTACTTTGTCAGTGGACTTTCAAGTCTACATATAACACTCTAGGTGTCCTCTTGTGTCTGCTGTTGACATTTTGAATGCTGCAACCAACGCCAGCATGTCAACAAAAGTGTGAGGTTAGGTTTGGAAAAATACATCATGGTTTGGTTCAACATTCAAGAGGGGAAGAAAACAGCCTCCCAGCTGAAAGTCCAGGGTTTGTTGCACCCATCCACTGCTTCTTATATTTGGTTGTTACCTGCAGCATATCGACCTGATACTGTCTAGCAGCGTATCATATAACTGCAACAGGTTCCGTCCGGTCATGTTATATACTGAGGCCTCTTGTCCATGTCTCATACTGCTGCAGCAAAGGCCATCCAGTAGTTTATCTTAACACTGTGAACAAGGCCGCAGACAGGGTTTTATAAATGCAGAGGTCAAAAACAAGCTTACTAAGTGGATTTGGGGGCATGCTCCCATGAAAAATTATTTTATTTCCCTGTTCTAAATAAGTGAATTTTAAGACGTTTGGAGAGCAAAAATTAGATAACAATAACTTTAAACCATGTCAGTGGCAGTTGCAGAAATAGTACATAACTAAATAAATAAGATACATAGGCGGGGTCTGGGGGTGCTCACACACACACACACACACACACACACACACACACACACACACACACACAAAGGGTAATTTAAAATAATTTTTCTGCATTTCTACACCACCTGCAATCTAGATTGATAGATTGAGGGTGCAGAGAACAGCACAATTATTGGGTGGATCCTGAATGAGAAAATGAGAGAATGGGGTACCTAGTAGGTCATTTGGTAGAGTGGGCGCCCCATGTGCAGAGTCCACAGCCTGGCCGCAGCGGCCACGGGTTTGATTCCAGCTCGGCCCTTTGCTGCATGTCATCCCCTATCTTTCCCCCTTTCACGCTTAAGCTGTCCTATCATTTTTATGATTATTATTACATTTACCTAACAGGTTAATGTTAGTGGTTCTGTTGCAGGTTTAAATTTTAACCATAAATATATTATTTATATATATATATATTTTACAAAACAGGCCAAACCAATTAAAATATGATACCTTATTATTCATTAAACGATCCAGAATTATATAAGACTTAAAAGTTCCATCTTGAAAAAACTTCACGTAAATTTAACCTCCCCTGTCCCCAGAAAATGGGAAATCTGGTCACCCAATCTAATACTCAAGAACCACCTTGTCTACCAAAGATTGCATATTGATGAGAGAAACATTCATCTCACCACTCACCCACCCACCCAACCAACTGCACGCACGCACGCATGCACACACGCACGCACGCACGCATACACTCTCTCTCTCACACACACACACACACACACACACACACAATCAATGACTGTTGGTATCATAATATCTTTGCTACACGATAGTAGTTATTTTTAGGTATACACCTTGGAAAAAATACTGAGGTCCTCAATGGTAGGTACGGCCTTGACTGACATTGAAATCACTAACAAAGCAACAATTTTCATCTGCAAAACCATTATTTTCCTTGTGCTTTGGTGCACCTGGCATTTTTAATTTTTTTTATTTAGCCTTTATTTAACCAGGTTGGTCCCAATGAGATACATTGACCTCTTTTTCAAGGGAGGCCTAGCCAAGACAGCAGCCTAAGAAATATAAAGGTTGCAACAATTAATTGCAACACCAACTCACAGAACAAATTAAATAAGATACATACTAGTTAAAAGCAAAAGGATTAAGAGTCAGGATTTACATTAAAACAAGAACAAGTGCGATATGTAGCTACTTCAAAGTCAAAGCATGCCCTTCTCTCTTGCACCATGCAATTTGTTTTTTCCAAGGGTTTGTAGAGGTTCAAAAAAGTTAATATATTCTAAACTTCTAAGCAAAATGCGCATAGCACAATGCTTGTCAATGTCATAATTGACCCATGAGCAAGAGGTGAGACTTACTACTGTTTTTATGCTGGTAGAAGTGATAGGAACATTGGGACAATGATTAATGCAGACCAAAGGTTAATATTAGCTGTATCATTTATGATCAAAGTAGCTCCATTATGCAATTATTATTTTAAGTCTAATAAACAAATGTATGCATGGAGTTGAGCAGCCAGATGAGTCTCTGGTAAATATAATGCTGCTCAATATGCCAATAAATAGGCTAGCTAGTTAGCTTTTAATTGGTGAGAGAGTCACACAGTATGTTTATAAATCATGTTGTGATAATTTCAGCTTTAAGAGAGACAGAGAGAGAGTATACACACAAGAAGGGGGTGCATAGAGCTATTCTGCCCAACATGCTTTGCCAGGGCATTTCTGAATCCTGTAGCAACATGTCTCAGTGTGATTGGATGTACAAATAACATAATAAATAACATAACATAATAATAATAAATAACATAATGTGTAAAGGAAAGCTCAGGACTGCTCAAAATGTAAATGTTCATCCTCTTGGGATCACCAGTTTCCTCAGTAAATGTCATGGAAAACTGCATGTTAAATTTTAATATTTCTCGTGCAGAGGGTAAAAATTTTGGTGGTGCTAAAAAAGGTCAGAGGGTCCTCAAAAAATATTACGATCTATCCTCTGGGGATCATGATACTCAGAGCAAACTTGTCAGAAATAGCTTGTTCTGGATTACCTCCATCATCAGGCCTCACGTGCCTGCAGGAAGAAGCGGACACTGAATGGAACCTACCTGGACCACAGACTCTCCGGTGGTGGCGTCCTCTGACACCACCGCAGTGTAGAGGTCACGGCTAAACATGGGCGCGTTGTCATTGACATCGGTCAGGTTTACGTTCACCGTGGTAATGGCACTCAGTGGTGGTGTGCCTCCATCACGAGCCTCCACTGTCAGAAAGTAGTCCCTGCAGGTCTCATAGTCCAGAGGCTGGGCAACTAAAATTGCACCTGAGCAACGAGAGAGGGGGAGCAGAAATATGTGTTTCAGGAAATGACAAGGGCTGAATTTCAATCCAAAGAAACCTTTTAAGGTCTACTGTCAAATGAAAAATACATCCACTGGCTGTTTGTTCAAGTTAAGGAGTTAAAGTTCTGGTAATCATCCACTGTATATTTTTATTTTTATATTTATATTTTTATCATTGTTAACAAAAAGAGCCAAACCAACCAACAAGTGTATGTGTGTGTATCAAAAGCAAGTATCTTCTTCCTCTGTGCCTTCAAGCTCCATCATTGTCATTATTTGACTCCCAGACACACCACCCTGCTGCCACACATACTGACTAAAGCGTCCAATGCCGATTAATACACCACTAAAAATAGTCCACAACAAATGCATTATTTTCTCCTGTTTGAGTTATGTTTGCTAGACACTACACTGCCCAGCTGTTTTAGGAGGATTACTGAGCCTTTCTGAACCATTCATATACCCTATAACCCTAACACTGATTCTAAAAGAGTGGGCACGCTGTGTAAAATGTAAAAAAAAAAAAAAGATAGAATACAATGATTTGCTAATTATTTTTTATTTATATTCAATTAAATACAGAAACAGAAAATATATAAGAATTGTTAACAAAACTACGTACAGGGGAACAACAAAAAGACTCTTTATCAAAATAAAATCACTTAAATTCAAAGATCTGATTGATTCTAAAACAGTTCAAATAATGTACAGAGCAAAAAAATCATCTACTACCTAATAATATCCTAATTTTGTTTCAAATGAAAAAAAGTTAATATAATTTGTGAGGAATTTGTGTGTACGAGAAGTTAGTGAGAACTAATGCAAAATATCATTGTATTACAGTTAAAGGGGTTCATTTAGGGAACAGCTTAAAACATGTAGAACATTTAACAAATTTAAGCATTTTTTCAAAAACAATATATTGAAGGGATATGAGCTGGTAGAACAGAGAGGGAAATGGGCACAGAAAGATATGATGCAAGACAGGTAGGCTGTTTTTGTGATTTTGTGATTTTCGGACATGAAATAATTTTATTTGTTTACTGAATATGTCCAATCAGCATTCTGATGTTGTTTTTCTTGCTTATATTGTATTTTATTCTCCTTGTTTATTTGGCATGTTCGAAATAAAGATCTAACTCTAAGGGCCTTATTTAGACGATCTATAGTGCATGGTCTAAAGCGCATGGCGCAAATGTGTTTAGGGCGTGCCAAAATCCATTTTGCTAGTTAAACGGCAGATAATCTGGGTGCCAGGGGTGGGGCAGGGCTCAGAGAGGTTGTTGTAGACTCTGAATTAGTCATGGGTGTGTTCTGGCGGAGCATGAATGAACCAATCTGTGTGTAAGCTCCCATTTCCTTTAAAAGCCAGGTGTGCCAGGAATTGGCGGATTGCGATCTAAAAGGCGAATAACAGATATGAGAGGTGTTCTGCTGAAGAAACCGATCTGCTTGTGTGCGAGGTGAAGACGCATGAGCAGATAATTTGCGGAAGCAGCAGATATCCACCCAAACCAGCAGCAGAGGTCAAGCAGACATGAGAGAATGTGGAGGTGTAGGTTCCATCATTTTTAGAACCTACAGAGTGGCCTTACAATTCAGAAAAGTGTACAGTGATGTGAGGAGGAGGGGTAAACAAAGCTCGCCACTCAGTGTAAAAATCAAGCAGAAATGGGAGGAGCTGATCTCTCAGTGTGTGTGTTGCTGCTGGCATATTTGGGTTAACTGGCATTGGCACAGGCAGTTCGGCCTCACGCCTTCCCGCGTCTTGTAAGGCTTCCTCATCTATGTCCAAGAGACATCCATGAGGCGTATCAATGTTGTGCAACACACAACATGCCACAAAGAATGCTGGGACTTTGAGGACTGTATCGTTATGTTCCACCTGACTTATCCAAACATCTGAACTGTATGCAGGTACATCTTGCTATCTGAATAATGCACCCTTTAAAAAGCAGGAAACAGACTGCAACTTTGACTTTAGACCAGCTTTTATTTGGTCAATGGGGCATTTGCTTTCTGTTGCCTCAAAGAAGCAATCTGCCAGCAGTGCGCCTGACCACACCTTAATTTAAGACCAACATGCCCAGGGCGCACAGATGGAAGCTGGGGCATTTGTTAAAGACACTAGAGCATTATTCTTTTCAAATTTAATTTTATCAAATCATTCCAACCCCACAATTATATTTAAAGTAATTGAATCAGTCACTATCCCTTTTCCCCATAATTTTATCGATGCCTATCCAGAAATGTGTGAGACGTTTTTGCAGTTTTTTAATAGCAGGGTTATGTATATAAGGCAACAAATAACACCCCAGACCGTACTTTACATGCCAGTAGGGGCGTTTTTATTAATTTTAGCAATTTTAGACCAGTTTCTTTATATGTTTTATCCAAAATCATCTCTCAAATGAAACCAACCATGTGCAGCCATGATTTTATTCCCACTAAATTTCTGAAAGAGGTTTAAACACTGATGGGCCAAACATTTTATCAATTGTTAACAGATTCTTAGCAGAAGGTATTTTCCCATCTTCTTTTAAACATTCTATGTTCCAACCTCTTTTAAAGAAACCCAACCTTGACCCCTCTGTTTTTAGCAATTTTAGGCCAATTTCTAAACTCCCGTTTTTATCTAAAGTTTTAGAAAAAGTGGTTGCTACCTAACTTTTAGCTTTTATGTGTAATAACAAAATTTTTGAGAAGTTTCAGTCTGGGTTTAGAGCTTTACAAAGCACTGAAACTGCCCTCCTAAAAGTTACTAACGATATTCTTTTAGCTGCTGGCAGAGGGGAAAGTGCAATTTTAATTCTTTTAGATCTAAGTGCAGCCTTCAACATGGTAGACCATGCTATTTTAATCGATGGCCTTGAGACCTGGGTTGGTATTAAAGATACCACACTTGGGTGGTTTTATTCTTACCTTTTAGCAAGAACCTACTCAGTCACCATAGGTAATCACTCCTCCTCTTCTACTCCCATTACCTGTTGTGTGCCTCAAGGTTCAATTTTAGGTCCAATGTTATTTTCAATTTACATGCTCCCACTCGGCAAATTAATCCAGAATCACATTTCCTTTCATTGCTACGCAGACAACACACAGATATACCCCCCGCTGAGACCAGATGACCTGAGAAGCCTAGCTGTTGTCTTAGACTGCCTTAACGATGTCAGCTGTTGGATGACTCTAAATAACCCGCAACTCAATAACTCAAAATCAGAAGTCATTTTGTTCTCACCCCCAAACCCTTCCAACCACATTGTGAATGCCTTGGTCCCCTTTCCACAAATCTCAAGCCCACTGCCAGAAACCTTGGTGTAATATTTGATTCAGATCTGACCTTTCAACCTCATATAAAAAAAGTTGTTCAGTCCTGCTTCCTCCAATAAAGATTCATCTCCAGAATTAAGTCAATGCTATCACAGTCAGACCTAGAAAAAGTTATCCATACATTCATCGTTTCCAGACTGTAACTCCCTCCTCTTCGGTATTAATCATAAAATCATTCTCCTGCCTCCATCTAGTTCAGAATGCAGCAGCTAGGCTTCTCACAGGTTTTAACAGATGACATCACATCACCCCAATCCTTGCTTCCTCCCACTGGCTCCCTGTTAATTTTAGAATTGATTTTAAGATTTTACCTATTGTTTTTAAAGCTCGTCTGGCCCCAAGTTACATATCTGAAATGATGACCCTTTATGAGTAGGTTCACAGCCTTAGATCCTCAGGTGGGGCCCCTCTGGTTGTTCCAAAGTTGAGGCTTAAAACTAAAGGTGACCGTGCTTTTGCCATCAGGGCCCCTCGGCTTTGGAACGACCTGCCTGAGGAGATAAGGCTGGCAGAATCAGTGACTTCTTTTAAATCACTTCTTAAAACCCATTTTTTAACTACAATATTAATTTATTTCTGTTCCTATTTTAATTTGTCTTTCTTACTTCAACTACATTAGTTTGTATTTTATTCAATCTTTTCATGTTTTATTCTTTATTCTGCCCCGATCATGTTTAATTCTTTTACCAGTATTATTATTTCTGTGTTCACCGCTCATATTCTTCGAACAGTGCTTACTCTTGTTGGTATGGCTTGTTGGCATTATTTTTTCCAGTGTTTTTGGATAAAATAAAGCCAATTCACCCAGGTTTTAAAGGGTTATATAAATATTTTGATTGTATTTTCATCTTTGCTGAGCAACAGTTTTGTGTGAAAGGAATTAAAAGCTAGTCACATATAAAGGCCTGTCCCAAATGTTAGATAGATAGTTATATATTTTAAGCGAATTATAGCCTGTGCTCTTAATTGAAGTTTTACTCTATATTAAGCATGTATAAATGAAGTATTACCAGTAGATGGTTAGCACACTCACCAGTCAGTGGGTGGATGTGGAACTTCCCGTGCTCGTTGCCTGATCTGATGCTGTAAGTAATCTCAGCATTGGTCCCGATGTCCTTGCTGGCGGCGTAAACTCTCAGAACCTCTGTGCCCACTCCAACATCCTCCGGCACTGTCGCGAGCTGATCACGGCGCTCAAACACCGGCGGGTTGTCGTTGATGTCCAGCACAGTGATAGTAACATTGACCAACGAGAAGAGGGGTAGCGGGGAACCCTGGTCAGACGCATGGACAGTTATCTGATAAGCTGGCTGGACCTCGCGGTCGAGAACACGTTCCAGGACCACGATGCCTGAGGACTTATCAATAGAGAAAGACCCTCCTGCAGAGTCAGCCAGGGAGTAGACCACCATACGTCCCAGACCTGCTACAAAACCAGGACAGGAGTTTCAGATCAACGTAACATGCAACACTTCATAAGAGATTTTACAAAAAGGATCAGACAGAACAATGGTTAGTACGACAATTTGCGCGAAACAAATTAACACTATTATTAGTAAGTTTATGTTGAGGAAAAGAATCCTGGTGTTAAGTCTTCCCGTTATGTACCTAACAAAAAGTAATGTACTTAACGTAAAGGTTTTTTTTTTTTGGCTTTTTGCCGTAATTGGTGATAGGATAGATATAGTGAGAAAGGGGGAGAGAGAGGGGATGACATGCAGCAACGGGCCGAGGTCAGAATCATACCTGCGACTGCTATGGTCGCAGGTTTATGTGGGTTACATTGAAATTCTGGTGCTTTGCTATTTAGGATATAAATATTAACAGTGTGTGAGAACAACAACAGGTACTCATTAGAGGTTTAAGGAGCTGTTTACACGACCATGGTTATGCATGAAACGTTAAACTTTTTGTTGTGGTTCGGCCTTTTGTTCACACGCCACCCTCCTCTGTTGTCATGTAAACTGGCAATGCACAGATGCCGTGAGAATGGTGACGTCACGGCCACGTTCCTGCATGTGCGTGTTCTTCTTCTATGGTGTGTCATTTCAAAGTTACACTGCCAACATGCATACCTGGCATGCATACTACAGTGTTCTCAGTTGTTATTGTGGATCCCTGTACAAGAGGATAGTTTTCACAACATTATGTGAATGCTTTCTTTTTTTTAAATGCAAAGGAAAGACTTTTCCGTTTTTAATACGGCCATTCTCGTCTAAACATGGCCTAAAGGTCTTAGTGTGCCTCAAGTGCTTGTCAATTATCTACTGATGTTGTCCATTGATTGCTCCATTCAACTCCTCATACGTTTTTGAAAAACCATTAATAAGTCCAGTTATCCAGTGACTGGCCGGGTGTGTTGAGGTAAGAAAGTAGTATGTAAAGTATGCTTTCTCTAACTTCTCGCTTAAGTTGTTTTTTTCATTCTTCACATTGTGTCTGTCCCTTGTCCTTATTGTCCCATTTGTAAATTTTACTGAGTTATAATTGATTGCAGTTCTAATTTTTCATTTGTAATTGCAATTTTCACTCATTTTTCCCCCTTATTTTTGTTCTGTTTACTCTTTACTCTATACCACTTTTGAATTGCAACATTTCTCTGTTGTTGTACTAAATGAATGCACCTGGGATTTTATGTAGCTATTAAAATGAAAGATAGTAAAGAAGCATTCTAAGCACTACATGCAGTAGTAGTAGTAGCTGTAATAGAAGTAGTACTATCACCTTCATCAGGGTCTATGGCCTGGATCCGAGTTAGCAGGGCTTTGGTGGCGGTGTCTTCGTAGACGCTGGCGGTGTACTGTGACAGGGTGAAGATGGGCGGGTTGTCATTCACGTCAGTAACTGTTAGCTGCACCTCAGCACGACACCATCGCCCACCTCCATCAGTTGCCTGGGCAATGAGACGATAGTAGGGTGTCGTCTCATGGTCGAGAACCACAGATGACTTGATCTCACCTGGACAGGTTAGAAAAACAACATTATGAGCTGGAGCCATACCCGGGCCATGAGAGTGTGTCATCAACAGGAACAACTGTGTGTCCAATGTGTTTCATTGCTGCATTCCACTCCAGGTTGGATTGAGTTTAGCTGCAATTTATGCAAGTTTCAAGAGAAAATGTATGTTTTAAAAGCCACACTGTGTTCATACCGGTGTTGGGGTCCATGCTGAAGTCCTGCGATCCAGGACCATGTAAGGAGTACTGGATCCAGGCGCTGATGCCCACATCTGCATCTGTTGCTCCAACCCTCAGCAGCACACTGTTTGCTGGGAGGTCCTCTGGAATGTAGGCAGTGTACACAGCCTGCAGACACATAGTTTACACACGCGTATAGCACAGAAATAAAGAAAGAAATGACTCTATGAAAAGATGATGACATTTTCACAATGTCATTTACAGTTTATTCAAATCATTGTTTATTCAGGGAAAACTGAGTGAGCATTAACCTCTTTTACAGCAATGGTCTGTATTCATTTTAGTACGGTGGCCAACTAGGAGCCGCTGAGCTCAGGTAAAGTTGCAAAGATACTGACAGATTCAATCTTTGGGGATCAATAACTCATGAACTAAATGTTGTCATAACACAAACAATGCCTCATTCTTATTGCAGTTTTTCTGAAAACGAGCTACACCCTCATTTTCATCCAAAGTAGCTGTCCTCCAAGCAGGACAATTTACACTGGTCTTAATGCGTTGCAGGCTGTCAGACTACTGCTTCGGGACCATCTACAAAGTGCAACACCATAGGGCAAAAACATTAAATAACTAAAACTTTTATAAGGTGTATTAGCTCCAAATTTACCTAATACATCAGTGGTCTACCAGTTATTACGCTACAGCTACAGGAAAATCTGCCTTCGAATGTATACAGGGAATTTTTATAGGTAACGTCAGTGCTGTGCAGTGTAGTGTCATGACTTTTACTTAACAACATAACTGTGCTCTGTGGTCATGAGTCAGCACTTAGTTTGGAAAAATATACTTTTGTGTAATTTCGGGAAATCATTATTGGAAATAATACTGACTATCTTCAATGTTATTCAGAGTATGCTCATGGAATTCACGAAAACCACTACAGGTCTCACCTCAGTCATACTACAACTCTTACATTGTAAAAAAATGCTTTTGTGTAATTTAGGGGAATTTTTGGGGGGAACTGTAGTACAATTGTAGATATTAGACAGTTTCAAGGGATAAAAATTCCTGTGAGGCTCTGTGATGAGAGTTTGCTAAGTTAAATGAATATAAAAGGCAGATGGAACATCTAAAACTAACTGCTATGTGCCACTGACAGTGTTACTGTGGTTGCATCTGTCCTTTAAAAAGAGCAACATGCACTTTTGTTCCTCACCTGGTCACAGACAGGGCTGTTGTCATTGGTGTCTATGACTGTCACCTCAACTGTTGCCTGGGTAACAAAGAGTCCATCGCTAGCTGTGACATTGATGATGTAGAGGTTGCGCTCCTCCCTGTCCAGCGGCCACTTCACGTACATCTTCCATTCCCCCTGAACCAGACCCAGTGCAAACACACCACGATAATTCCCACCTGGACAACACACAAACAGACAGACACACAGGATCAGTTACAAACAACATATAAGACATGTAGGCCTGCATATAGTTTGTGCATGTAAGACCAAAACCCACGTCTGTAAAACATCATGAATCAGAATCTGGTTTTATTGCCAAGTACTTTTACATATATGAGGATTTGACTTGGTGTTTTGGTGCAAAATTATTAACATAAAGGAAGAATAAAAATAGTACATTTAAATAGAATAAGACATAAGATAAAAAAGTATAGAAGTAATTTAAAAATATAAAATGAAAAAACAGAATATAAAGAACACAAAATGTATGTATAAAACGTGCAATGGAGAGACTGTACAACTGTGCAGATGTTGGAGTTGCAGTGTAATTATCCTCAGTCTAAATAAATTAACCTACAGTGTGCAGTGTAAACAGAGAAAGTGCAGTCCTGTGTGTTAATGTAACGCATAAAAATTGATTGAGCATGGTGCCACCTGGGAAGAGTGGAAATATGACATATTTCATTTGTTTGCAGAAGAAGGAAAATTGCTTTGTCTCAAGTCTCAAAAATCTTGGCTGAAGTATTGGCGAATAAGTCCCGAGTCCAAACAGAAGACCAACAAGTCCAAAGTCAGGTCCAAGTCTCAAACTTTGTGTGTTTCTAGTCTTTAAGAGGTATACAGTGCAGGAAAGATGGTCTTTTCCTAAAATCTGGCAGGAGGGAGTTGCAAATACTTTTGAAATTTGTGATTCAAGACCAGAATAAAAATAGAGAAAAAGGGCTGTGACTTTTGTGACTTTTCAATAGGTGGAAAATCTACAACTACCACAATGCACTGCACTGTGCCTGACCAATAAAGCTCCCACTGGTGGGTGACGTGAAGTGAGTTTCTCATTCAAGAACAATATGGCGACAAGCTGGTAATAAACAACTGCTGGTAATACAGTTAAACAGGAAGTTAATACACATTTCTGAAAATAATTTCAGCCAAGATAGACAACACAGAAACATAATTCATATTTCATATTTGATCAGCACTACCTTGATCGGAGTTTGAGATAGAGAGGCACCGAGGTATCAACCTTCAAACAAGTCATTGTGTGTCTCTCACCAAATTTATTGGCATTTTAAATGTTAAAAATGAGAGTAACAGCATACTAAATTAAATGTAGTAATGTAGTAATTTTACATAAACTTGAAAACTTTAAAAATCTATCTTATCTGGTGAGTCTTGGTGTGGTATTCCTGAAACAGTTTAGTAGCAGGTTGGATAATATTTGGAAAGTTGTTTATATCGGGGTAGAATAAATAAGTGCGTATTTCCTCCTACTCCTTTTTGAACATGTGGTAATGAAGTGGTTGAGTATCTGTTAATTGGGATTGATATATTGGTTTTGTATAGGCCTTCTTTTTTATCCTTTGTTTCTGTTCATTGCACTTGGCCGTAAAGCATGTTTGCCTTTATTTGTGTGTGTTTTTTTACATGATTGAAATAAAGATTCATTCATTTAACAGTTAGAATCAGTCCTGGGCTTAATGTTCCGCATGTTGCCATCTCAAAGTCTTTATATCTGAATGCGATCATCTGAAGTTTGAACTATTTTTACATTACTGGCTGCTGTCAGATTAATGTTGAGAGGTGATTTACTGCGCACTTTTTAGATTTAATCGTAGGCGTTGGTGAGGATATCAGGTGCTTCCATGTTGGCAGGCTTTGATCCATGTGAAGTTACGTGTCATTGGTCATTGGTAAGTCATTGCTGATTAGTCAAGTCAAGATGGATTCTTTTCAATGTTACATTACATTCAATGTCACATTTGTCTAAAGTCATCAGATTCATTTACATCTGACTCATGTACTGGTCATGTGACTCCAGCCCACCCCTCTGTGTTACTGTATGATGTGTCTTTGACTCTCTCCAGCTACAGGTGAATTAGGGCAAACGGCTGCACACAAAACATATATTGAGCTGCATAAATTTACCATCAAGACAATTTCTTGACCCACTGCACCCGTGGAGGATACTGTTTTGTAATTACTGTAAATGGCTCCTTTATGTGGACACTACAGGGAAATTAATGTTGCAGCAGTGGATAAAGGTTGGGCCATAATACTGAGAATTTATGAGAGCACTGGGTGGCTGCTGACCCATTTAACTGGACTGTCATGTTGCAGAAGCACAATCCTCCACCCACAGATCTTCAGTTCTGTCCTTGTTTACAGACTGATGGGTGGAAGAAAGTCTTGCCTACAGTGTGTACGGGGAGACAATAAATCACTGAAGTGCGGATAAAACACTGTTTTAAAAATAACACTGACAGTGACAGTTACCAAATAAAATTGACTAACAGTCAAGAATGGTTTGAAAATAGAAACTTTACATGTGAATTTTTCAATATTATCAATCCACAAGAAAAAAAAGAATTAGTCACAAAGGCAATCAGCCTAGCCAGTGAGCTGCCATGTTGACAATTTTCTCTTTTGAAACCTTCAGTAAGACATTAGGCTACACACACACACACACACACACACACACACGTAGGTAAGAATTTAATTATTTATGTATTTATGTACATGTGATAAAACTGTGAAAACGATCCTTGTGTACACAGATCTGCAAAAACAACGGAAAACACTGTAGTGTGCACACCAGGCTTGTGGTTGGCAATGTAATTTTGTAATGACAAACCATAGAAGAACACCACACGCATGCCTGAAGTGCGGCTGTGATGTCACCATTCTCCCAGGATCCGCGCTTTGACAGTTCACATGGAGACAGAAGGGGTTGCGTTTTCAAAAGAATTCACTCTGGAACTCAATTTCAAAAAGTTGCATTTTTAGGCCCCAAAAAGCTGTTGTCATGTGAACAAAAGGCCAAACAGCAACAAAAGTTTAACCTTTCACGCAAGAACCACCTCCATGTAAACGGCTTTTTGGTTGTCACAATGATCAAATTTCAGCCAAGCGTAGACTGCATTAACACTTAATCAGGCATTGTGGTGATCAGTTAGAGGTTTGTGTGGTGGTGTGGGAGTTTCACTCAACCAGTCCACTTGTGGGGGAGTGGAGAATAGAGACTTACTATAGAAAGCCAGTCCTCCCATCTAAGGGACCGAGGATTTGTTTGGGTGTTTTTATGTTGTAAGGAACAGTAGTACTGCCACGCCAAGAAAAAACAAAGCAAAAAACAAAACAAAACAAAAAAAGAACTCATAAGCATCAGGTATTAACGTCACAGTTTCTTGATATCAAATGAGAATTTTTATGTTTTAAAAAGATATTTTTGCGTTTTAATGAGATATTTTAATGTTATAACGAGATATTTTCAAGTTACTGCATCGTACAACCTTCAGAACAAGAAACCTTCCTTGCGATGATGTGATAAGTTTGTTTGACAGAATGACAAAAGTTAAAACAGAAACATCTTGGGGTAACAAGAAGCTTTTCACGTTATTACCTGATAATGATTCCTTTTCTCACGTGGCAGGATTGCACTATTGACCTAAAAGATCTGTTTTCTTTTCATTATCATCAGTGTAGTATCTTCACTGCCACAGAAAACAAACATGCTAACACATGAAAAAAGCAAGTGCTCTCCTTACACATGAGCTGTTACTACATACCACATACTTACTCATACTCTTACTCATCATAATATTCAATGATAGCAATAAACTGTATTACATGTTCCTGTGGACTGTGGGCATCTGATCTGACTGGCCACCACAGAGTGATGTCTTGATGTGTTTCTCTGAAAGTTGATTCTGTTTCAATTTTTTGCGGCCAGCCTGTGTGATTTTATGTACTGGCATCCCCTGACCCCCCCCACTGCCACAACATAGATCCACGACCCACATTCAGAAGGATGGGAGGACAAGCATTTTCACCTTAGCGCCCAATTAGGTGTGAATGCAGCTTGATGACTTCTGTATAGTGTGACCATATTCTTCGGGAAAATAAATTCCTAAACAAGTTGAAATTAGTAATGGGCAAATCAATACCAAATCCAAATCTTAGCAATCAATAGGATCAACACTAAAAATGGGATTACTTTCTCTCTTTTACATTGTTTTAGTTATATTTACATAATTTTGTTAAGTTGTTGCAACTCATAAATGCAACACATCATGATACGGTTCACAAGTTAGTACAACGCGGAAATGAGGTCTAAATTTCGGCCTGTCCTCCTCCTTTTATAAATAAAATCTATCTTGGCTCAAAGATATGGAAATAATTTACAAGAAAAACAACAACAAATAAAATCTCGACAAAATAATCAAAATCAGAATAACATTAGCTTCTAAAGAGAAATCTTGATTTCCACAAAGGCGTAGAATCACAAAAAAAATTGCTGAACCTATGAAATATCCAGACAAAACATCACACTGTGAAAACTGAGCAGGTGATTGTAAAAATAAAATCAAATATCTCCCATTCCGCTAGAGACAGTCTTTTCACATCAAAATTGTATGTTTCTCTGTGTTTTCTCTGGATTTGCTTTCGCACTTTTATATTGAGTAACATCAAGTGTTTCTCTCTTTGAAGTGAGAAAGGTCACATCTGTCAGTATTTCAGCAGCTCATTTGCTTACCTTTGCAGACATTTCAGTTAGCTATATCTTTTCTCCTTTTTCTCCCTACACTGTAGCAACAACTCATTCCGCCCTGCCTCCTTCGGCTGAGCTGTCAATTATAAGGTCACGTCACTCACATATCTGTCATTCACTTTAGCTGTCTGGCTGATACTCATTAGACAACCATTAAGGGAATTTCTATCCTATTTAAAGTCCTTCATTAGCTCTCTATCTCTCGTTGGCATACTTGTCCTCAGCCTCAGTCTCCTGGGAAGTCCTAACTTCATTATAACCTTCTGGCGTGTCAATGAGCATGCAGCAAACCACCAGAGCCAGTCCTTTGATCACTGTCCAAATTATTAATGCAATTTCAGCATTCACCTTGCTTTCCCTTCCTCTTTTTTATTCTTTAATGCCCCCCACCCTCGATAAATGTATCTGTGCCTTGAGCGTTTCTTTGTCATGTCATATAAAAAGAGGTTATAACACTAAAGTCCCACTGATTTCCCTGGGTAAACCACACAGTGGCTTTTTAGACTAGTATCAAGACTACTGTATGATCATCTATTCAAGAGGCAAAAGATTAAAATTCATCACGTTCACAGCAGCTTTCATCAAAACAGTTCTTAAATTAATTATAACTATAAGTAACTTCTTTGACCTCTGGAAAACTACTGGGTAAATGTAAAAATAAAACTGGGTAAATGTCCAAGCTGCTGAATTCTGTTATACTGTGAAAATATTATCTTGTCAATGCCTGTTTCTCAGTCAAACAGAATCCTAGCATGCATAGAGGCAACCATAGAAAATGTGGGAATTCTGTATTGAATCATGCCTACTATTGTTGTTTATTGTTCTGATTCTGTATATCTTTGGGTCAATTCAGCATGCTTTGAGCTACAGAAACATTCAAATGCCATAATGTTCAGCTCCCTTAAGTTCATATGTACTTGTTTTCACCTGTTGTCCAGCAGTTATACTTTTTAAAATGTTAAGTTTTTTTCCAACATGTTTAACAGAGCAAATTAGTGACTACCTTGGGAGGCCAATGGTCACATGTTTGATACACGTTGACATACGTTTACCAGTACTGCTGCTACTAATGCCTCTACTATTACACTATAACTACTGTATCTACTACTACTACTACTGCTACTACTGCTACTGCTGCTACTTGTAGTACTACTACTGCTGCTACTGCTGCCTCTACTACTACACTATGACTACTATCTCTACCACTACTACTACTACTACTACTACTGCTGCTACTTCTAGTACTATTACTACTGCTTCTCTACTACTACTGCCGCTACTTCTAGTAATACTCCTGCTACTACTGCTGCCTCAACTATTACACTATTGTCTCTACTACAACTACTGATGCTACTTCTAGTACCACTGCCGCTGCTACTGCTGCCTCTACTAATACACTATGACTTCTGCCTCTCTACTATTACTGCTGCTACTTCTGCAGCTATTACTGCCTCTATTACTACACTATGAGCACTGCCTCTACTACTACTCCTGCTACTACTTCTAGTGCTACTACTGCTCCTGCTGCCTCTACTACTACACTATAGCTACTTCATCTATTACTAATACTGCTGCTACTTCTAGTGCTGCCACTGCTGCTACTACTACTACTACTACACTATGACTACTGCCTCTACTACTACTACTGATGCTACTACTGCCTCTACTAATACATTATGAGTACTGCCTCTACTACTACCGCTGTTGCTACTTCTGCTACTACTACTGCTGCTGCTTCTACTACTACTGCTGCTATTACTACTACACTATGACTACTGCCTCTACTACTGCTACTGCTGCTACTTCTAATACTATTGTTTCTACTGCTGCCTGGCTTTGGCTGTTGCTACTTGTACAATTACTACTACTGCTGCTGCTACCACTGTAACTACTTCTAGTGCTACTGATACTGCTGCTGCTAGAAATACTACTTCCACTACTATGATTACAGTGGTTTTCAGCCATTTATGATTGCAGACAGATAGGCCAGATTATACAGCACAGTATCCATAAGAATTCAGTCCATATTGGCCATTTCTGAACCTTGTGTGCCCTGAATGTTGTGTGCCCTCTCTCCATATATACACATATGAAGATACGACTTTAGACTGTGGAAGTCAGGGTGGAGGATGAGCAAATAGTATCTTATTTTCATGCAGGTCACCAGGGTTTGCATCCCATTATACACCTACAATTAACATTCACCTTTTTATTAACTACAGCTTCAACCTTTTCCTAAGAACAACCAACAGTTTTAGTTGCCCACCCTTAACCATAACTTAAGTTTATATGAAAAAATGTCAATATTTCCCCAATGTAACTCTACCATTAAGTATATTAAACTGTCACACAAAAATATTGTGGTAAGCAAGAAGTAAAGAAACACTGGCATTACATATAAAAGAAAAACCTAATTGGACATTATCCAGGGTTCTGAAGAATCACCCAACATTAACCTTCTTGTCTGCGCTACAGTTGCAATGTAATGACAGAGGTACTCACCAGTGATATGGTAGCTGACTTGACGGTTAACGACAGAGCTGTCATCATCTCTTGTGTTCAGCACAGCCACCACCTCACCCGGTGGGTCACTCTCCTGAACTGAACCGAAGTAGAGTTGCTCCAGGAACCTGGGGGGGTTGTCATTAATGTCCGACACTGCCACGGTCACAGTGGTGGTACTGGAAAGAGACACAGTCTCCCCAAGGTCTGAGGCCACCACTGTGAATGTGTAGGATGGATTGGTCTCATGGTCTAGGTCCTTGCATGTGGATATCCAACCTGTGTTGCTGTCAATGCTAAAGGTCTCAACCAAGGTGTCTGAATCCCCTTCTGACTGGATTAATGTGCCCAGACTGTATGTTACCTGGCCATTGGCCCCTGAGTCTGGGTCAAGTGCTTGGACTTGAATAATTCTGGTTCCAACTGACATTCCCTCCATAACTGTGGCCTCATAAGAGTTGGCCTCAAATGCTGGTTTGTTGTCATTCAGATCTAACACTTTGACTTCTACTTCCACAGAAGTCACAGAATCTAGTTTAGCCTGTTGTACAGTGGTAGTGACTTTGAAGTGGTATCCTTTTATCACATCATGGTCCAAAGGCTTTTCAAGCTTAATCACACCTGTATCCTTTTCTACTATGAAAAACCCATCTTGGTTGTTTTCTCCAGTCTCTCCATTAACCAGAGCAAAGGTAGCAAAGATCGAGGCATAACCAGGAGAAGGGTTGAGGCGCACTGTCCCAATGGCTGAACCTATGGGGGTGTCCTCTGGCACGCTGAATAAGTATTGATGTTGGCTAAAGGAAGGAATGAAGGCATCTGGGGAAAGAACATGGATGTAGACTGATACTAGAGAGTGCCGGACTGGATTTCCCCCATCCACAGCCTTTACAAAAAAAGATAATACAGAGTTCCTCAAGTGGCTGAAGCTGCCTTTCGTCACCATCCAACCATTATCTGGGTCTATCTCCAAAATGTCCACCACAGGGACATGTGCTTCACTGTAAAGTGAATATGTCACTTTTGCATTAGTACCATCATCAGGATCATGAGCTTGAATCTGTGTCACCAAAAAACCTTTAGCAACATCAGATTTGACTGAAGCTCGGTACTCTGTGGCACGGAAGCAAGGTACATTATCATTATCATCCAACAGAGTAACTTGCACTATACAGTAAGAGACACGTCCACCCGAGTCCTGGGCTGCCACTGTCAGAGTAATGTCCTTATTGGCTGGGTCCTCACGATCAAGCTTTTCCACAGTGGTGATCTGACCATTTGCATCAATGCTAAATTGGTCCTTGCCCACATCATTAACAAAAGAATAAGTAATGTGCCCGAACACTCCAGGGTCTGCATCTGTTGCTTTTATCTGAAATGAAACAATGTGTTAGTCAATACAAACATGATTATTGTATGATTGCAGTTCTATTGTATCAAGTTTACTTCTCAGAAATTATAGAAATGAAAAAAACTATTTCAACAGCACTTACTTGTATAACTTTGGTTCCCACAGCAGAATTCTCTCTTAACTCTGCCTCATACAGATTTTGTCCAAACACTGGACTGTAAAGGTTGGCTCCCAACACCTTGACATGAACCTGCGCAGTGCTGGTGAACACCCCATCAGACACTGAAACATTAAGGCTGTAGACAGGCTCCATTCTTTGCTTACGGTGGCCAGACAATGTGATAATTCCTGTCTTTTTGTCCATGACAAAGTTCATTCTTTCATTTCCCGACAAAATGCTGTATTCCAACTTGTCAAAATCCGAGCTGTCAGCATCTGATGCCTGGACACAGGTTACAAAGTGACCCCTAGGTGCCAACTCATTCACGTAGGCCTCGTATAGTAGCTGGTTGAAAACTGGAGGATTGTCGTTCATGTCATTCACCACAACTGTGACTGATACTTCATTACTCGATGGAGGGAAGCCATTGTCAGTGGCCCTGACAATGAAGTCATACTTCTGGACAAGTTCATGATCTAGCATACGTGCTGTCAGGATTAATCCGCTGCTGCTATCAATGTGGAAGTAATCTGTGCTGTTATGCACATCTGAGAAGATCTGGTAGCGGACAAGATTGTTCTTCTCTGAGTCTTTGTCAGTGGCAATAACTTGAAGTGCTGGAGTTCCAATCATGGCTGTTTCAGACAACACAATTCTGTAGGACATTTTCTGGAAGACAGGCGGGTTATCATTAACATCCTGGACAGCTACATCTACATCAACCTCAGCCCGGGCACCAGTCAGATAGTCTGTGGCTCTGATGGTCAGATGGTAGGATGGTGCTGCTTCATAGTCCAAAGAGTGGATGACACTTATGACTCCAGTATCAAAACCAATGTCAAACTGAAGAGATGGGTCTCCATCGACAATAGTGTAGATGATGTTCTGACCTTCAGGACTAGTGGCATTGATGCCAAGAATAGGTGTGTGCACAGCCACATCCTCACTCACAGAAACAGAATAAAATGATTTGTCAAAGACAGGCATGGCTTTGTTGACTACCGTGATAGGGAACTCTATGGTAGATGAGAGAGGAGGATAACCACCATCTCTGGCATATATCACCACCTGGTATTCCATATTGGACAAGTCAGACTCAAAAGCCCTCTTGAGGCTGAGACCACCTGTCTGCTGGTTGATCTCAAAGTGACCATGGTCATCCTTGAGATAGTAAGACACCTCTCCATTAATCCCTTTGTCACCGTCTATTGCCATGACCCTGAAAATGGGTGATCCTGGCTCAGCTTCTACTTGAACAGCTGCATAATAAGGAAGTCCAACAAACACAGGGGCATTATCATTTATGTCTTCAACTTGAACTCTAACCATAACTCTTGCCACATGCAGACGATCGTGCTCCCTTCTTGCCTCAACAACCAGTTCATAGAACTCCTGCTCCTCTCTGTCAAAGGGTATACCTGTGGTCTGGATTACACCAGAAGTTGGACGTATTCTGAAGCGTGTGCCAGCATTCAACAAGATGTACTTCAAGGGTTCATTGAGACGGTTTCCAACAGCATTGACCACAGCTACTTTGGTGATATTTGATACATTCTCCTGAATAGATGAAGAGTAAAGGCTATGAGTGAAGCTGAGACCAGAGTCCAGAGCTTCTCGGACAAGAATGGTCACCAAAGCTGTGCTGGAGAATTTCCCATCTGAAACTTTGACACTGAAGCGGAAACGTTCTTTAGAGAAGTTGTTGTGTTTGACTGTGATGACTCCACTAGTAGGTTTGATGGCAAAGTGCTCCAGCACTCCATCAGTCAGAGAGTAGGTAAGCTCTGTAGTGGCATCTTTGTCAGGGTCTGTAGCTGAAACCTGCAAAACTTCTACTCCCACATAGGTAGGGAGTAGCAAAACTGTTTCATAGGCATTCTGGGTGAAGTGAGGTGGTGAATCATTTGTGTCAATGACTTGTATTGTGACCTCAGTTGGACTGTCTGCTGTCAGCTGTGGTTTGCCATTGTCCCTCACATGAACATGAAAGTGGAAGGTGGAAAATGTCTCATGGTCTAGATTAGCAATGGTTCTGATGGAGCCAGTTCCTGAGTCTACTGTGAAGAACATTTTTGCAGTGTCCTCAACAATCTGGTAGACCAACAGAGCATTTTGGTTGCGGTCAGCATCAGTAGCCTTGATTACAAGAGGTGAATTATCTGAGTTCAAGACCACACTGTTAACTGGTGCTGCTTCACTGATGCTGCCATGATAGTGAAGCTGCTGAAAAATTGGTGGGTTATCATTCTCATCCACAACCTGGATTAACAGAGTAGCATTGGAGGCCATGCCGGCCATGTTGACAGCCTGGACTATCAAGGTGTAAGATGCTGCAGTCTCATAGTCTAAAGACTTTTGAGTAGTAATTACTCCACTGTACTGATTTATCTGAAAAACACGCTCTGAGTTGCCCAGCTTGATATCATAAGTGAGGGTGGACTGGCTGACTGCACTGACTGTGGTGACGGAGGTCCCAACAACAGCGTTCTCTGTGATTTCAGCCAGGTACTCAGGCTGAGGGAACTTTGGGCCAGCATTGTCAGAGAGAGTGACCGCAATACGCACAATAGTAGTGGTGGACAGGGGAGGGGAGCCGCTGTCAGTGACTCTGACGGTTAGAACATAATGGCCTATGCTGGACAAGTCCAGGTCACGTGCAACAGTGATGATACCCAGAACTGGCTCAACATGGAATGCATTTCCATTGTTCCCTGTTGGAGAATCAAAAAACAAATTTATCAACATGGTAGTTATTTGAGCACAATAACTAATTGTACGAAACACTTTTACCATAAAAGAGTAAATAATCAGCTGTCAGAGGTTCCTACCTGCTTCAATGGAGTAGTGCAGCTCTGCATTTTCGCCTTTGTCCTTGTCCAGGGCAGTCACCTGGACCACAGCTGATCCCACTGCTGCTGACTCATAAACTGAGCCTTCATACAGAGCACTGGTAAAGATAGGTACATGGTCATTTATATCCTCCACTTCTATTAGCACACGAGCCAAGTTCTTTCTGTATGGGAACTCTTGGTCCTTCACCTGTTGAGAAAGAAAACGGACAACAAACAAACAAAAAAAGTCATCCTCCAAGGTCAATGTGAACAGAGTGAAATCTGACGATCATGAAACTGGAAAATCTTCAAATGTGCCCATGATGAATCCATCCATTCATCCATTCATTTTCTTCCACTTATCCACAGTTGGGTCGCGGGAGCAGCAGTCTAAGCAGGGAAGCCCAGACTTCCCTCTCCCCGGCCACTGTTCCTGAGGGAAGAGCTGGACTATGTCTCTCCCGCATGTCCTGGGTCTTTCCCGGGGCCTCCTACCGGTGGGATGTGCCCTGAACACCTCACCAGGGAGGCGTCTGGGAGGCCCGAGCCACCTAATCTGGCTATTCTCAATGCGGAGGAGCAGCAGCTCTACTCCAAGCTCCTCCCGGATGACCAAGCTTCTCACCCTATCTCTAAGGGAGAACCCAGCCACCCTACAGAGGAAGCTCATTTCGGCCACTTGTACCCGCGATCTTGTTCTTTCGGTCACTACCCAAAGCTTGTGACCATAGGTGAGGGTAGGAACGAAGATTGGCCGGTAAATCGAGAACTTTGCCTTTCGGCTCAGCTCCCTCTTCACCACGACAGATTGGTGCAGAGTCCACATTACTGCAGATGCTGCACCGATCTGCCTGTCGATCTTCCACTCCATCTTTCCCTCACTTGTGAACAAGACCCCGAGGTACTTAAACTCCTCCACTTAGGGCAGGATCTCATCCCCGACCTGGAGAGCGCACTCCACCCTTTTCGGGCTGAGAACCATGGCCTTGGATTTGGAGGTGCTGATTCTCATCCTGGCGAGAGCTGGAGGCCACTGCCTGATGAAGCCAACAGGACCACATCATCTGCAAAAAGCAGGAACCCAATCCTGAGGTCACCAAACCAGACCCCCTCATCACCCTGGCTATGCCTAGATATTCTGTCCATAAAAATTATGAACAGAATCGGTGACAAAGGGCAGCCCTGGCGGAGTCCAACCCTCACCACAAACGAGTCCGACTTACTGCCGGCAATGCGGACCAAGCTCTGGCACCGGTCGAACAGGGAATAGACGGACCATATCAGGGGGTCCAATACCCCATATTCCCGGAGCAGCCCCCGCAGGACTCCCTGAGGGTCACGGTTGAATGCCTTCTCCAAGTCCACAAAGCACATGTGGACTGGTTGGGCAAACTCCCATGCACCCTCAAGGATCCTGCCAAGGGTCCAGAGCTGGTCCACAGTTCCACGACCAGGACAAAAACCACATTACTCCTCCTTAATCCCGGGTTTGATTGTCCGGCGGACCCTCCTCTCCAGTACCCCTGAATAGACATTACCAGGAAGACTGAGGAGTGTGATCCCCCTATAGTTGGAACACATCCTCCGGTCCCCCTTCTTAAAAAGAGGGACCACCAGCCTGGTCTGCCAGTCCAGAGGCACTGCCCCCAATGTCCACGCAATGTTGCAGAGTCATGTCAACCATGACAGCCCCACAACATCCAAGGCCCTAAGGAACTCCGGGCGGACCTCATCCACCCCCGGGGCCCTGCCACCGTGGAGGTTTTTGACCACCTCGGCAACCTCAGCCCAAGAGATGGAAGAGCCCACCCCTGAGTCCCCAGGCCCTGCTTCCTCACTGGAAGGTGTGTCAATGGGATTGAGGAGGTCTTCGAAGTATTCCTACCACCGATCCACAATGTCCCGAGTCGAGATCAGCAGTGCCCCGTCCCCACCATACACAGTGTTGACAGAGCAATGCTTCCCCCTCCTGAGACGCCGGATGGTGGTCCAGAACCTTTTTGAAGCTGTCTGGAAGTCGTTCTCCATGGCCTCACCGAACTCCTCCCACACCCAGGTTTTCTCCTCGGTTTAGCTGCACTCCGCTTGGATCCCTCACCGCAGGTGTCCACCAAAGGGTTTGGGTGTTGCCGCCCCAACAGGCACCATCCACCTTACAGCCACAGCACCAGTCGGCTGCCTCAGCAACGGAGACACAGAACATGGCCCACTCGAACCTAATGTCCCCCGCCTCCCCCGGGACATGGTTGAAGCTCTCCCGGACGTGGGAGTTGAACCTCCTTCTGACAGGAGACTCTGCCAGACGTTCCCAGCTGACCCTCACAATGCATTTGGGTCTGCCAGGTCTGACCGGCGTCCTCCCCCACTATCGGAGCCAACTCACCCCCACTGGTGATCAGTTGACAGCTCCGCCTCTCTCTTCACCCGAGTGTCCAAGGCATGCGGCCGCAAGTCTGACGACACAACTACAAAGTCAATCATCGAGCTGTGGCCTAGGGTGTCCTGATGCTAAGTGCGCAGATTGCCAACATGAGCGTTGAAGTCCCCCAGCAGAACGAGGGTGTCCCCAGAAGGAGCACTCTCCAGCACCCCCTCTAAGGACTCCATAAAGGGTGGATACTCTGAACTGCTGTTTGGACCATAGGCACAAACAACAGTCAGGCTCCGTCCCCCCACCCGAAGGCGGAGGGAGGCTAACCTCTCGTTCACCGGGGTAAACTCCAACATACAGGCACCGAGCTGGGGCACAATAAGTATTGCAACCCCTGCCTGGCGCCTCTCACCAGTGGCAACTCCAGAGTGGAAGAGAGTCCAACCCCTCTCAAGAAGACTGGTTCTGGAGCCCATGCTATGTGTCTAATCTAGTCGGAACTTCTCAACTTCGTGCACCAGCACCAGAGGTGACATTGCACGTCCCTAGAGCTAGCTTCTGCAGCCGAGGATCAGACCGCCAAGGTCACCACCTTTGGCTGCCGCCCAACTCACACAGCATCCGACCTCTTTGGTCCCTCCTATGGGTGGTGAGCCGACGGGAAGGAGGTCCCACATCGCCTCTTCGGGATGTGCCCAGCCGGGCCCCATGGGTAAAGGCCCGGCCACCAGGCGCTCACCACCAAGCCCCACCCCCAGGCCAAGTGACATGTTCGGATATGACAAACACACAAAAAAGGGCAAAATAAAATCAGATTAGAACTCCACTTTTCCATTTTTCTTTGACATGCGTGTGTTTCCCCAACTTTAACATTTTTGTAGTAGTTTACTACTGGATACGCAAATCAGTATAATATTATCCTCTTTCCTCTCCTTTGATGATGTGTAGGTAACTGTTTGTGCCTGGTAATTAGCTTAATTGCTAAATGAGGAGTTCAGGTTAATTCGAATCAGAACAGAATCGGAGATTGCTTCTGTCTCTCCCGCTGCTCTACATAAGACACAGAAAGACTTGGGAATTATTTCCCCCCTGAGAAATTTCTACTTTAAAAGGGCTTCTCTTGTTCTGACCACTCAAGGTCAATAACCAACAAGAAAATGCATTTCCTGCAGAAAATGCATGTGAATGCTGACAGCTAAAATGATTCACAAAGCATTGCTGAAAATGCAGAAATACATATAATACAAATTCCCTGAAAAATTTGAAGAGCTGAAATGCATTGCTGCAAAAGCTGGAAGTTAAACAGTAATACTATCAAAGGTGCATGTTTGAAGTTATTAACCTATCTACACTTTGATGTTAAAATTTGGGGAATGGGAGCAATTTTTCTTCCTTAACTCTTCCCCACTATCGCTGTGTTGTCTCCATTCTAACTATGAACATTCTAAACCACATTCATTAAATAATCAGAAAATGATTAAAAACAGCACGATATTAAAAAAAAATAATTCAAAAGCTGTAAAGCATATCAAAAAGCTATAAGTATACCTGAAATTTCGAAGTCTCATAGCCCATTTAAAGTTTAAGCCGTTTCTGTAGCTGAAAGTGTGCCAAAATAGTTAAGGTTCAAATTAGAGTATGTTCGAAATGGATTTGAACATTCTGTCCATTCACTCCTACTATAAGTATTTACTGGAAAAAAGCTGAATATTTTAAAAAGTGTAAAAAGAAGAAAGTTGAATGTAAGCATACATGTCCTTAAATAGTAAACATTTTGATATTTGAATGGTTTCTGTAGCTGAAAGTATGCAGAATTAGTTATAGACCATAAACTGAATAATAAAAGTAGAAGTCAGTGAAATAAGAAGTTTAAAGATTTGGATCACATAGTGACAGCTGAATCAGCATTCACACAATAAAGAGGTAGTAGATTGCAAGTTGCGAATGCCCAATAAAGAATTTCAAAGGTTGTGAATGCTTCCAGCACTGACTCCCAATGCATTTCATGATTTGGTCTCTATGTGTCTCATCTTTTGTCATGTCTTTTATGTTTTGTGTGGACTTCAGGAAGAGCAGCTGATGTTATGCATCAGCTAATGGGGATCCTAATAAAATAATAATCACAGTCATTTACATTAAACAAAAAAAAAATCCTTGTTTACTGGGTAATTTAGTTAGTGACTTAATTAACCTCGATGCACTGTTGTTTGTTTGTTGGAAAATCAACATCCTTTTCTCTTCGAAAAAGGCAACACTTGACAGTGAATAAATAGGCGGCAATGTGGCAGCTTGTTAATACCACTGACAACTACATAATAAAATGCCTGCACTTTCCATATGTTTGTCAGATGAAACAAATCACCTTTCTTATATAGGATCAGAGTGTATCAGGTCCACCCGGGGGTGCTTTAGTGCCTGCGACCACTTTTTTCTTGATTAAAAAAAAGAAGCTAGAACTAGGGTGAAATTGTTGCAAAAAAAACTAAAACTAAAGGATAACTATTAACCTATACTAGCCTATACTGTATAACATATGACGTGACTATAATATTTATCAAGTTATAAGGTCACAGGATATTTGGTTTGGTACACTAATTTCTCCTGCTCAGTACTCTGTGTAGCAAATAACTGTTGAATTAACCTGACACATTACAAACAGTTCAGCCTCATATGCAAAACATAAATCTTAAACATTTGGCAATTGAACAGTTGCCAAACAGTTATTGTCCATTCTAAATATGCAGGTTAGAGACTTTTTTAAATACTGATACAACTGACATACAAAATGACATTAAAAATTAAATAACGTAAATGAAATTGAATTTTCTCAGTTTCTTTTGTTTCACTATGCTAGCATTTCTTAAGTAAAAACAAACAATCAAGCCTATGCATTATTAAAGTATTTGCCAGAGCATCACAGAATACAGGAATTACAGGAATCTATTCTATAATGTTCCTTCACATGTGCATGACACAAGCTGCTATGGCCCAGGAATTATTTACTGCCCCAGCAGTCACTCTCATCACCAGTTAGTGGGCCTCTAGGTGAGCAGAGAGCTACAAAACTGAGTGTTACTCTGTAGCCGAGCTCATCGCATGCAATAAATAAATATATAAATAATTTCATTAAGTTTGAACCGTAAATCGTAGCTCCTTACTTTTTTTTCTGCTGGAAGCTAGTGACTGTGCCATTCCAATGCTGCTCTCTGTGTGATCGTAGCCCTTACAGAAGCTTCCCTTGGATGCTTTTTGGGGACTTTGTACAATAAATTCATATTCAAGACCCAATAATGATTGTCTTTTTGTCCATATTTTGTCCATAACTGATCATTTATAATCACTAGCTTTGATGCTAACAGCCATATTTGTTTTGTCCTAATGCTTGGCAAGAGTCTTTTGACCAATCATAGGCTCCTGTGTTTACTGCAGACAGACCAGGCAAGTCATCCAGTCAAGTGCAGATCTTGTGATGTGGCCCTCTGTCTCACTGCTGACAGAAACTGCTATGAAGAATGGCATAACTAATGCCACTCACAAAAAGTGTGAAATAAACATTTGGAGTTTTTTGGAAGAAATGTAAACAGTTTGAAAACTGCATAGTTTATAATGTCTATTTTTAAAAAAAACTTTTTTAGTCCCAACACTCAGGAGAACTTCTTGAGGGAATAAAAAAGCGTAGTTCTTTGTTGCTGTGTGTTATTTCAGTAAAAATCTGTGAGATTCAATTTTTGTTTTTCTTTTGTCTTTATGGTCCCATCACTATTTTAACATACAAGTGACATCACTAAAGCACAAATATTTTTATAATCCAGGCTGGCCTGAAAAAAACAGTTATGTTTATGGCTTTATTGGGCATAACAGGGTTGATGTTATACAAGATTTATTACACAGCTTGGGGCGGCTGTGGCTCGGACGTAGAGTGAGTCATCCTCTAATCGGAAGGCCAGCCGCTGGATCCCCGGCTCCTCCAGGCAACATGTAGAAGTGTCTTTGGGCAAGATACTGAACCCCAAATTGCTCCTGATGCTGCATCATCAGAGTGTGAGTGTGTGTGAATGGTTACTGAGTAGCAGGTGGCACCAGGTGTAGCCCTGGCCACCAGTGTGTGAATGTGTCTGTGAATGGGTGAATGTGACAATGTAGTGTAAAAGCATTTTGAGTGGTCAATAAGACTTAAAAAAGCACTATACAAGTAGAGTCCATTTACCATTACGCAATAATTCTCTTCACTGGAGTCACCTCCCTGGCTTTCACCATTCTCTCTGTGTCTGGCATTTGTCACCGCGGCTGAAGGGGCCGAGCTGTCCTCCCTCTCTGTTTGTGTGCGGTCTTCATCCTCTATTACATTCTCCTCTTTGTCATTATCATAGACCTGAATATTACTATCTGAGCTGTTAAAAGTTGGCCATCTGAGCTATGAAATGATACTATGCTCCCTGGTCCTCTCACTTGATGCAGATGTATGTGTCCTGAAGGTTATGCCACATTTTCTTCACATCAAAATTGGGATGACCATCACACTGTGTGACTGCTGTTGGGACCTACATCTACTAACCAACCAACAGAAATGCAGCATGAAATGATGCACTGATCACTGCAACTCTGCTAAAAAGCTAAATGTTAGGAGATGCTTATAAATACTCGAAGCTCTTTTTACAAAATTGACATGCCAAGTTGGTCTTTTTTCCCCAGCCACAAACGTGTCCACATTCTCCTCCTCCTCTCCTTTAGACATTTTTCCGACACACATAAATGTCACTGTAGTGAGGGCTTGATTTGTTTGTTTGCATTTTCTCTGACCACTACAGCGGCGTAGATGGATGACACACGGCGACAACATTTTGTTCTTGTGTTTCGGCATCGATGGATGTAGACCGTAGCCTGTGATTAAGATGTGATGTCATCATACATTAAACTTGATGTTACACCCAAGTTTATTAAGGTCTGTGTTTCAGAGTCTAGCTGCACTAAACTTATAAGATTGCAAAGATCTCAAAGTCTGCAAAGGCTTCAGGCAGGGAAGAGCAGAGCTTATAGTTTGTTTAGCTGAAGGAACCCCTCTTTGCAGGGCCTTGTGGTCCTCTTCTGTGCTGTTTGCGTACCAGGCTGTGAGGTTCTCCGTCAGGACACTCTTGATTGTGCAGGAGTAGAAATTGTTGTGGGGCTATTTTAGGGGATACCCCTATTCTACTCTATACAACTAATCATAGCTTGCAGCTATAATTGCCTGCTGCCTCTTTCCAGTCTGGAAGCCATCAGGATAAATGACCATGGGGACCAAGTGACCTCAAGATAACAATATAATTTTGGTAACACAACAATGCAGACACGGCTGGACCCCCTCAGTGGAAACTGAGGTGTTTCACATAATCACAGCTGTTAGCACAAGATGCCAAATATAATTCATTGGCAAAGACGTAGACTTACAATGACAGTGAGGATGTGCTGGGCGCAGGCCTCATGGTCCAGCCTCTGGGCAGTGTAGATGGTGCCCAGGGTGGGGTGGATACGAAACAGACGCATGCTGCTGGGATCTATGGAACTCTGCACAGAGTAGGTCAGCTTGTGATGCTCATCACGGTCTGATGCCAGAACCTGGACCACCTCAGTGTCAGGGGGTGTGTCTTCAGAAATGGTGACATCATAGGTTGGTTGGGAGAAGATGGGAGCATTGTCGTTGTTGTCCATAACAGTGATGTGAACCTGAAACATGACAAATAGAGAGAAAAAGAGAGGGAGAATGAAGAGATCAGTGACTAATTATTTCATTCTGCTCGTGGTACATGGAGCTGACATCCTGCAGATGTTTTCAATATCAACATTTATGTTGGGGTGAATATTTTGCAGATATGTTGAAAACAAATGTTTCCTCCTTGTGCTGATAAAAATACCTTCGGGTAGCACTGCATTTCCTTAAAAAACAATTTACTACTGCAGATTAGTTGTATATGAACTTAATTAATATGAGACATGATTGTTTTTTGTACTTTTATTCATTTTTTGTTGTTGCTTTTTTGTGTAAATTTCTTTTAACTTTTTACTAATATCTTGCAAATTTTCTAATCTGTTTTTCTTACGTTTCTTTTATGTTGCTTATTTTCAAGTATTTAAAAAAACAAAAACTTTTGAGTAATATCTTGCTAATTTTCTAATTTGTATTTAATGCTTTTCTTGCTTTTCTTTTTTCTTGCAATTATTTTTTTTTACTTTTTAGTGATAAATAGCTTATTTTTGGGCCATTTCATAAATGGCTCATTGCCTTATTCCCATGTTTTTGAAAGAAATCAAGCTAATTTGCTCAGGTTTACAAGGGTTTATCAGGCCAGTTTGATCAGTTTGCTGTATCAGCCATAAAGAGCAGCTGTGCACAACTAATTTATCCTCTTGAAAAAGTTCACCACAGAAAAATTACAGAGCAAAAATTGTTTTTTCAGAGGGTTTGCTGCAATCAGTGAACTCACTTGCAGAAATGTTGAACTTTGACACAAAAAATTAGAGGCGTTAAGAAATACAAGAAGACTTCACAACACTCATCGTATCACTGCACTTGACTATCTCTAATATCACTGGAATGATGTAACAGAGCGTACGCTGAACAATAATGAACGCAGTTGAGTGTGTGCCACGGTGCAGACCGCTGAGAAGCCATGCAGCGTTTGTTTGTTGTTGGTGTGTGTCATGACTCATGGAAAGTTCCTGAGTCACAGATGACTGGTGATGAAGCCCAGCTTGAGTCAGGAAAACACAGGAGGAGAGGCAGGGACAGACAGGTAGGGAGCAGACAGAAGAGACAGAAAGGCTGGAAATGAAAGTAAGAGTCCATTTAATTTTCTCAAAGCCTGAGTGGAGCCTTGTCGGTGGCTGTGTGATGAAGCAAAGACAACATGGATGAGAAGGAAGTAAACGATGAGTTTATGAAGGCACAAATTCAGCCATTGGTTCAGAACCAAAGTCAGAACCAATTCAGCCATTGGTTCTGACTTTCAACTCTTTGAAACCTGAACTGACATCACTTTTCTTGTGCTACGTTCAGATGCCTTCACAGGTATTTATACCTTTGAAATCTGAGCAAATTGGTTTACTTTCTTTTGAAAACAACAAAACACTCAAACTGTCAAAGAACTGTTACACAAATTGCTTGAAAAATTAAAGCTAAAAAATAGGGAAAAATGTCCAAAAACCTATATCTCTAATTATCATTTTTATATATTTAAAAACATTTTTACAGAATTATTATTTTCTACGCACTCTTTCAGGTCATTTCCTATCTTTTTATCAACTTTTTTTCTTAGTTTCTTTACACTTTAATTGTTTTTATTTTTGTTATTTTTTTAATACTATTTTTTTTTTGCTCATTTTTGGGTCATTTCTTCTTAAGTTACTCATTGCTCTTTTCCCATGTTTTTGAAAGAAATCAACCCAACTGGCTGAGGTTTCAAAGGGTTAAAATCCTACCTCATGGTCCCCGCGCTGCTTAAAAAGAATCAAGATCCAAGAATCAAGTTTTAGGAAGAGATACAAAAAGTCTTCATCAGAAATGTCTAATGCATCACTACATATACCTACTTATTGTGACACTGTGTCTGACCACTCTTGAAGTTTGGGCAAGAATGGCAGGATGCTAACCCTGGTTCAGGTCAGGGGTTGAGGCTGTAAGCTAGGGGCAGTATGATACAAGCTGCTGCTACACTGAGGCGCTTAGCATGTGGAGAGGAGGTCAGGATCTCATGTAGTCTGGCTGGTGGCAGAAACTAGCATGGCAGCAGGGAGAGGAAGTGGGTTTGGGCACAGTGATGGGCAGGCCGATGCAAAGAATAGATGTAGACAAGTGTGATAAATGAAAAGAATACCCAACATTAAATGTCTTAACATTTAACCTCACTTTAATGTTACACACACTCATATCACATAAAAATATTAGAAAACAATATCACTTTCTACTTTCATTGAGTTATTTGTTTAAACCAACATCAGTCCTAATTATACATATCAAATGCTCATTATTTTCAGAATTTTAACCCTTTAAATGCCAGGTTTTTGTCATGATGCCACTATCTTCATAGATGAAAAATAACATATATATATATTCTTTTGCTTATGACAGTCTGAGATATGTCATTGATTAGCAGCAATATTGATTGTGACAGTGCAGCTACTGGAAAATAGCATATTTTTCTCCACATGCCAACTTTGGTAAAAATGACATAATCAGGTAGAAAATAGCAAAAATGACAAATTCCAAGGCAAAAGCCCAGAATGACACCCAGAAATAACACAATTCAAAAATTTAAGTTTGAATGGGTTTCAATGGAGCATTTTTTCAACTTAAATGTATGAATGAAACACTTTTGTTTTCACAGTGTATTTTAGACCTATTGTAGGAGCTGAGCTGGATATTCCAAGATTTACAAAACACCATCTAGCCAAAATGTATGCCATTTGCATGAACACAGCCAAAATTATCAAAAAGATGAAGAATAAAAGGCAAATAAAATGCACCAAACAGTCCCTAAGGGTTGAACTTGCTTTACAGTTGATCAAAGTGGTTAAAGGCGGCCCTGCCACAGAAATCTGTGCTGTAGGTTTAGATTTTTAGGTTTACATCAGATGTCACCCACTGATATTGCCAACATTACATTGATGTAATTGTGCTTACATGCTTTCATTCACTTTGTGATTTAAAGAAGAGAAACTTGTAAGAGAAAACACAAGCAGCCCGAGGTGACCAGTCACAGTGCTTGTGATTTCCTCTTGGTTGCCACATTGCTACGGTGTAACTACAGCTGCTACGTCCAGAGGCTCCATAGTTTTACTGTGACCCCTTTACTATAAACCCAATATTGTGGCTTAAAAAGTTTCCACAGCAGCTTATCAGCATAGAGGATAAAATTTCAATCCAATTTTTAAAGATAAAGTCCTTGCATTACATTCTGGTCTAAGCATGTGTGTCTATGGTATAGGCTGTACATAAAGATGGACAATGTGTCTCCACTTCCTCCCACTGAGCAAAACTGAAGCTAAAATATTCCAGATATTGCCACTGCCATCTTGCGCTGGTGATGTGGTTTGGCGCCAGAATCTGCACAGTAGGGATCTCTGCAGTATTAAGTTCCTGCTCAAACACCTGGCTGACCAGTCAGGAGCAGCACCACTGATTGCAAGAACACTGATTGGCACACACAGCTGTCATGTCACACCCCCTTATTATAGCATCAAGTAACGATTTAAAACCAAATTTAATCTGTGATAGAAACTACTTAAAATGACAGAAACCATCTTTGAGGACAATGTATTTGACCTGTACTATGACCTTTTCGTTTGGCCCATGACCTTTCCACAAACATGGAGAGGAGCTGTCATGTTATCCTAAAATCCTCTGGAAACACACCTTGCTATATCAAAACTGGTTTTGTTGTTTGTTCATCAAGTGTAACCTATTTGTGGTTGGCAAAAACATCTAATGCCAAAATTTTCTTATGGCGACTAGGCTGGGCTCTCAACTCTCTCTCACCTTTCTGATCTTAAAAAATTGTAACGCCCACTTTCCAAGGTGATTGGCCAGATGCCCAGAGGTGTGAAAGTAGGCAGGGTTTTAACTTCTTTGTTCTTTTCATTCCACACAGCTACTTCTCCTGTTACCTTTCTTGTGAACAGTCACACCATCAATGCCCCCAAAGTAAGATCATCTGAAACTGTGCACATTATCTGCATTTGTTTAGTTCTGCATAGAAAGCATAGGAGGATGTGTTCACAAATGTCCATGCAGCAAACATATCTCACAATGTAGTCCTTTTAGTCCTTTTTACAGGCAGATGCCTGTATGCTGCAAGATGTCTGGGCGAAGCACACAGTGATGGGCAAGCTGACCTGATTTAACATGGACTTTTACAGCTATGTGGACAGAAACTGCTATTTGACTTTTATATACTATATAACTTGCAAGTCTTTTGGTGTGGAAGAAAACCAACAGAAATATAGGCGGAAAGTTCCAAACCCTTCGAGAAAATAAAAGATCAAGGGCTAGATTGAAAACTGGGAACTTCTTGCTGTGAGGTGACGGCGTTAACCACTGAGCCACTGCACCGACTATACCACTGCCAAAATATACCAACTGAAGTCTGTACGGATTGCAAAGTACAAAATAGCAGCAGGAGCAGGACTTAGCGGGGGAGGAAAGTGACAACATGAACTATACACACAAGCAGAAAAAGGTGGCTGAGATTTGTACTGATTTGTATCCAGAGAAAACATTAAGAGAAGCAGAGGGAAATGGAGACAGGAGTTGAGCGGAGTGCTGCCAGGCAAGGAGTCTAAATTTAAACCCTGCTGCAGCAGTCGGCCTTCTGTTGCTCAACTGTGGAGACATTCCCTGGCGGCATGATGCCATGCTGCCTCTCCATCTGGGAGCCTTCCTCCCATCTTACAGGTGTGTGTGTCACTGTATCTCTATGTGGATATGTATATGTGTGCAGGCTGTTCTCTTTCACTGATCATTCTCATGCAAAAACTACAATTTGTACATATATTACCCACGTAACTGTGGCTGTGATCATCACATGCCATCACATGTTGCTGCTTTGTACTGGACTTGTCTGCTTTTTACATTCTGGGATGCCGCTACTGTGATGTCAACAAATGGTGGGATTATGCTTTACATGGTTATTCTGAGACAGCACAAGCACATGGCAGCCAAAGCCGGGACGTCAACAAACACACATGCTGGCATGAATGCTTAGGCTTAGGGGAAGAAGGGACATGGTAAACCTCAGAAAAAAAAATACATTCAGACGTGAAGTGCACTGGACTACTGTATGAAACTGCTGGGTTTGTTGGACCCATCCATCACCCCTCCTGCCCGCCCTATGGCGCTCTTTATATTATGTTGTTACCGGCAGCATTTCAACCTGATGCCGTTCTGTGGCGTATCATGCGGATGTGACAGGTCCCATCTGGCCTCTGACCGTCCGCACATCATGCTGGCGTGGCATGTGTCTGGCCATGCAGTGGCACATAAAAACACCGCGGTTGGTTCTGTCCCACCGCCTTCTCACCTGATGCTGTCCAGAGACCTATCATTTCAAAGCGAAAGATGGATTTGGCGTCAAGATCGTACACCAAAAACACAGTCAAAGCAGCAGTATTTGACAACTTTAGAATGAGAATGGGCTGGAGGTACATAACATCATAGAATATCTTCACATGATGTAATGTTTTGGTATGTTTGTAATGTTACATTGTGTTGATTACATTGTTGTTACCAGTCCGGTGGCCATGTCTGTTTAAACAATATCATGAGATTTCGCTGAGTTTTTTTTGCCACATTCCAAAGAAATGCAGGTTTATTGGTGACTCTAAATTGGCCGTAGGTGTGAATGTGAGTCTGAATGGTTGTCTGTCTCTGTGTGTCACTCCTGTGATAGTATGACGACCTGTCCAGGGTGTACCCCGCCTCTCGCCCAATGACAGCTAGGACAGGCTCCAGTCCCTCACCACCCCTAACAGGATAAGGGGTTATAGATAATGAATGAATGAATAAATAATTACGGTAAAAGTAAAAATTGCATTCAAATGAAGACAGTTACATTTGGAGTTTGAGCTTCATTTTTGTTGTAGTAGGCTGGCGTGCTCTGAGGAGATACTTAGAGGGACTGTGAACATTTCTAAATAATCCCTTTGCTCATAAAAAGACATATCAAGAAGTCTATGAAAATCTTTAAATCAAATTGTCAGTTTGAACGATTAGGTCAAAGCTGACTCAATCCAAAAAGGTTACAAAAAAGTTTAGTGCAGTTTCAGTTGGCAGAGTTCACTGGAGGAGCTCTGACTGAAAAGCATGAGGAGGAGGGGGAGAGAGGGAGGGAGAGCTATGGTGAAGGTCAGAGAAAGGATAGGGAGGCATTCTCGCCAACAAGGCGGATGAACTAACCATCTTGGTGAACAGCCAGAGCGCTTACAGAGAGTGCAGTTTTCTCTGCTTCACAGAGACTTGGCAGCACGGGAATATACACCAGACAGCCTGCCTGAACTAGCCAGCTTCATGCGAGCCGGGGCAGACAGGAAAAACGAGAAGCAAGAAGAGAGGAGGAGCTCTTGCCATGTTTGTCTCAGTAAGACAGTAGGGGGCTGTTTTTACAATAAAAATTGGCAGATGAGGTTGCCAGAATTTTATCATAATAGAAATGGTTGAACATTTTCTACTAATATGATAAAAGGATATTAGTACAGCTGATTTTATGGTTAGAAGTGGAGTTTGAAATCCACTTTCCACTAAATCAAAGTTTCTACTACTGAACGAAATACTATTTTGCAATATAATTAACATGACAATACCATTAGTGGTGTCATTCTGAACATGTAACTCAAGGAACAGTTCAGTGATTGAGAGGGGCAGAAACAATTTAAGGGGAACATTTTATTTAAAAACTTACAGTGTTTGTATCACTCGAAAACATTTTTGTATATCAATCTGTGGAGTAGAGCTTTCAGTGAAGCTATTTAAATGTGGAGCTAAAACAATGACAAACAATAAATCTGTTTAAAATAATGTACAAAAACATGATTTTCATGAGGTACAGGCATGAAGAGGGGGTTTGACAATTACCAGCTGTTTACAGGGGTTACTGTTTATTTATTTTGTTACTTAATATTCATTTTTCCTAGTTACTACCTCTTAAAATAAATAATAATGTAAAATTGTAGATATTTGATTTTAGGTATGTGAGTGTATGTAAGCCGGCATGCTTTCTTATTATCATAATCATTATTATTATCACTATCATTATATTCTTATTATTATAATTAACTATAATCGACCAATTGTTATTATTATTATTATTATTATTATTATTATTATTATTAGTGTTATTATTACTATCATTAGGCTACTATTATTATTACGGGCCTCATGATCTTTTTCAATCTTGCAGGTCTGTCTGTGTGAGACATGAGCCTGCTTTGCCTTGCCAAGGTCCTCAATTCTTGGAGCAATGTTTGTAAGCATAGCCTCAGGTCATCCTCGATCTGCGCGCAGTTGCGATAATTAGTTTTGAGCGCAGTCAGTCTCGAGAAGCCTGCCTCACACAAATATGTTGATGCGAAAGGGAGGAGAATCTTTAAGGCTATGTCGCAGAGTTGAGGGTGGTCCCACATCACTGCTACCCAGAATGACGAAAGAGGGGAGGTGGTAAAGAGATGCTTCAGTTTATGTCACTCTTCAGCTCAATTAGCTGCTCTTGCATGTCTATTGACAGCTCGTCTGCTGAACAGAGAAATGGGTCTCGAACCCACGCGAATGAACGGTAGTCCTCTTAGAAGTAGGACCCAAACTGGTTCCTCAGTGCTGAAAGGTGATCAGCGGCTGATTGGAGGAGAGAGGAGAAATCAGTGCCAGGTGCATTCACTCTCTCAGCAAGAAGCAAAATGTTAGATTCGCGGCCTTGCAAAGACAGGCTTAGGCCATTCAGCCGGTCAAATATATCCACTAAATTGGAGGGAGAGGCAAGCAACATGGTATCATACAGGTGCTTAGCCAGATCTGTTTGATTTTCAGTCAAAAACAACTTTACCTCGTCTCGCAGCTCATATAGCTACTGTAACACCCGCCCCCTGGAAAGCCAGCAAACCTCAGTGTGCAGCAACAGCTGTTTGTGCCCGAACCCCATTTCCTGGCAGAGGACCCGAAACAAACGTGAGTTAAGTGGACAAGCTTTGATGTGGTTAATAATTTTTCCGGCCTGGTGAAGCACAGAGTTGACGAGGGGTGGCATTTTCTTGGCAGCAAGTGCCTCGCTATGGACCATGCAGTGTGTCCATTGCACAAGTGGAACACCTTGCTGAACGCGAGCTACGAGGCCACTCTCACGCCCTGTCATTGACCGCACTCCATCCGTGCAAAGGCCAACACACTTTCCCCAACCCAAACCACTGTCTTGTATGAACGAGTCAAGGACATTAAAGATTGCCTCCCCTGTTGTACGTGTCTGAAGAGGCCGACAAAACAGGATGTCTTTCTCAGTCTCCTTGTCCTGCACATACCTGACGTAGGTGAGAAGCTGGGCCTGTCCAGCGATGTCAGTGGATTCATACAGCTGCAGCGCATAGTAAGGATTGATTTTAATGTTTATTAGTTGCTGTTTGATATCACTAGACATGTCTGATGTTCGGCGTGACACAGTGTCATTTGACATAGGTATTGCTCCGAGTTCATGATCCTACACGTCTTGCGCGCCCGGCAAGATCAGTGTTTCGGCAATTGTATGGGGTTTTCCAAGCTTAGCAATTTTTTGAGCAACTGCATATGATGCCTCCAGACAGTGCTTGGAGACAGTGCTATGCTTAGAGATGGTAGTTTGTTGTTGCATGAGTCCATCACGTTTCCGTTTAAAGAAGTCTACAGGCTTCTTTTTTAAGTCAGGGTGTTTGGTGTCAAGGTGCCATTTTAATTTGAATGGCTTCATGCTGTTATTTGCCAGCACCTCGGCACACACAACACACTGAGGACGCAGCTCAGCCTTGTCAGTTACGGTGAAACCATACAAAAAATAGCTCTCATCATATCTGCAAAGCTTTGGCTTCTTCATCGGTTGCCTGACTTTTATGTACCATAAAACTTGCACATAGTTTTGTTTGTCTGTTTGTTTGCTGATACAGTGTGTGTGAAATTACAGAAGTTGCAGTGGGAAGAAGTGGGCTAGCTCTAGGGGCTACGAGCTTTTTTAAAAAGGAAAAAGTACTCCTTAGATTACAAATAGGCCTACTGCAATTGCAGGAAGGTAATCTGTAAAGAAGGAGTGAGTCTTTAAAATGACTGTTGTGTTTATAAAGCAATTATGAATGATCGAAACGAGAGAGATTGCACAAACTCCACAGGGTGTTGTCTCAGTGAGGGTAAGGACTTAAATGCAGTGACTTATTTTAGCACGACTGTGAAAAAACATTTCTATTTACATTTACATTCCGCTCTCTAAGCTTTGCGCATGTGCGATTCATTTTCAGTCTGTACGCAGAGTGGCGTGGGTCTCCTCTCAGCTCTGACTGCAGCTGGGACTGTGGCGCAGGCCTACTGTGGGACTGACCACCTGTGAGTGCTTTGGGACGGAGGAGGGGCTCACGGCAGCAGCGGGCACCCGCTGCTAGTGGAGAAAAGTAACTGCATAATGATATGTGCCTTCATGTCAGAGTCGTAGGTGCAACTCCCATTTAAATGATAATGCTCCGTTTTAATCGATGGATCAGTAAATGAACCTGTGTAAGCTTTGTAAGCGTATTTGGTTTGTTTGTGTCAGTCCAGCCCCTTGCATTTTCACCACGGAAGGAGCTTTCACTAACCAGTGACAGGTCCACGACCCTTTTTCTCCCTCCATCCGTGACATTGCGCCCCACCAGGAGAGTGTCCGCACCCCCCCAGGGGGGCGTGCCCCCCACTTTGAGAACCACGGAATTAGAGTATAGGTTTAATTTTTTTTGTGTGTCTGCTTATTTGTGTAATCATTTCTCTATTTTTTCTCTCTATTTTTTCATGGAAATAAATCAAATTCATGCATTTGCACTCCTGATATTGAAGTGATGGCGGGATGATCGAGACTTAACTATCTGCAGCGGACTTCTCACATGCCATTGTTTTGATAGTTTACATGCCACCATCTGCTGCAGCAGCAAGTGCAAACCACATTAGTGTCACCCACACCATCATCACAAGACTTCAAACAACATCCCAGCACCCTCATAATATTCAATCATGTCTCCTTCTCTCTTATCCAGGCAAACTTTAAATTCTATATAAATTGTGCAATAAGAGAGAATATTATTCAGCCCGCTGCTGACCTCTTTTATGTCAATAGCCCCTTTTACACTGTTGGAGGAGGGAATGTTGATTGAACAGTTAGCAACCAGCTCAAAGCTTGCAACAAGCAACATCTGCAAATTGTGGAGACAGTAATATCTAGGAGCACCTTCCCTTGAATCAGAGGAAGAGACCAACCGCCATATGCCAGGGCGGTACATGAAAGTTTAACCTTATTCCCACTGCACAAATAACCTGATAACACCAACTAACATCTGGCTTTTTAATGCAATGGGAATGTGCGCAATCAGCATTCACACACAGGTCAAATGACTCCGTAGTACTTTAGCTTGAGAAAATAAGATATACTTTAAATGAATCCTCTGACAAATTCCCTAAAATATGATATATTGATCAGTACTTGCTCTTTGATACATCATACCATCCAACAAGTGATTCCTCTCTGTAGACATTGCCACTGTAATTAATATGTATGTATTGGACCCCCCTCCGTTTTCTATTTTTCTTTTTTATATTCTATTTATTCATTTATTTTTTAATGTGCTCTTGATGCCAAGGGAGGTACGGAGGGATAAGGAGTGGTTAAACATCTGTTTGTTTTTGTATAATATGAATATATCTGTATATTACAAACATCTGTCCACTTTGTATGTGTTTACATAAGCAAAAATGTTTGTTAAATAAAGTTATTTAAAATAAAAAAGACTCTGCAGTAGCCACAGGTTTTTACCACCCCCAGCTGCGATCCTCATTGCTGGGGACACAAAACTCAGAAGAACGTGCTAATTTCAGCTCCTTAGCTGGCAAGATGCAATGACATGCCGCCACTAATTAACACGTCTCCACCTAAGCAGTGCCCAAACATCAATCCAAACAAGTCTGCAACGAGTTTGAAAGAGATGAATCAGCAAGAGATATATAAAGAGAAGTGTGTTCTTTTTCTTTTTCAATGGATTTACCCGTGTTTAAAAAAACCTGAGTGCACGTTTTTATTTTGGCAGGAAAGGGCTAATATTGCCATCTTATACCATTGTTCTTCTTTAGAAAGTACCATGCACACTAGAGGCTGATGCTGTTGTGTTTAACATCATCAGTCCTCTTATGGAATGCGGGTAAGATCACACATTGGAGCAGCACGATGTGGCCGTCATTTGGTTCTGTGCAAAAAAAAAGCAAAACTGGTGAAATGAAAGGTCTTTGTTGCAGCAGTACTGTGACGATCGCTGTGTAAAAAAAGCATGCAGCTCTTCTTGCCTCTCCTCTCTCAGAGAATTAGACCACAATCTGATACACCTCGTAGTCAAGATGGCCAGCACAAGGACCATGAAGGTCTGCTGTAAAGACACGAAGGAGACCCTCAAGGAGGGTTTCCTAGTCACAGACTAGGAACTGTTCCAGGAGGACCGCATGGCTGATATGAAGGGTCTCTCTCACTCATAACCGATAACATCCGTTTCTGTGAGGATACTGTACCCTTCAAAAAGGTTTGCTGCTTCCCAAACAAACCATGGATTCATAAAGAGATTAAAGGTCTCCTCAGCAGGAAGAAGAGGGACCAAAGGGATCTCCTGTCTGTCCAGAAGGAGCAAAAGAGGACAATGAGAGAGGCCAAGAGCAGCCACAGGGAGAGGACTGAGGCCAAAATGGGACAGAACAGGATAAAGGAGGTGTGGAATGGGATGGCAGGCTGTAGCAAGACTGCCTCCATAGTACAGGGAGAATTTGTTCTTGAGCTGGATCCATTTTTCAATAAACTGACAAAACCACCCCAGTGTGCTCAGACAGACCTCTTCAATCTTTCCTTCAGGTTAAGAAAGGTGCTTTATAAACCTGAAAAAAATGAAGCCAATGAAAAAAACTGCAGTTCATCAACCTGCCACTTGAGGCTGGCTCCAAATTAGAGTAAAAGTTAGGCATAGTTAAGGTCAGGGCCACTTGAGTGACAGGCTGTCTGTGAGTCAGATCCACCCCTCACTCCTCCACAGCTCATAGGAAGAGGGCAATGACCAAGGAGAGGCAAAATGACTCAAAAATTATAAAGAAATTTAAAAAAAAAAATATTTTAATTTGTAATAAATAAGTGAAAAGGACATTAAAAAAAACAGACTTGGAAAAAGTGCTTAAAATATAACAATTATATAACATAACTTTAAATGTGTAATTTTGAAAATTCTAAATATAGTTTTTCCCTAGCTTTTTTCCCTTAGATATTTTCCCCTATCCATCTATCTATTGTCATCCGCTTATCCGGGGCCGGATTGCGGGGGCTGCAGGCTAGGCAAAGCACTCAAGACGTCCCTCTCCCCACAATGCTTTCCAGCTCCCCTTGGGGGATCCCGAGGTGTTCCCAGGACAGACGAGATGTATAATCCCTCCAGCGTGTTCTGCGTCTGTGCTGGGGCCTCCTACCAGTAGGACGTGCCTGGAATACCTCTAACAGGAAGTGCTCGGGAGGCATCCTGATCAGATGCTCGAACAACCTCAACTGGCCCCTTTCGACGCAAAAGAGCAGCAGCTCTTCCCTGGGCTCCTCCCAGATGTCTGAGCTCCTCACCCTCTCTCCAAGGCTGAGCCCAGCCACCCTGCAGAGTAAACTCATTTCAACTGCTTGTATCCATGATCTCATTCTTTTGCTCACTGCCCAGAGCTCATGACCATAAGGTGAGGGTTGGAAGAGAGACAGACCGGTAAATTGAGAGCTTCGCCTTCCGATTCAGCTCCTTCTTCACCACAATGGTCCGACGCAACTCCCACATCACTGCAGATGCCACACCAAACTGCCTGTCCATCTCACGACCCAGACAATTTTTCAAGACCAGTCTGGAAGTGACTTTAGAGAGCCCTCTGGTCTGACAGCATGAGCCGAGTGGGAGCTGGCATGATGGAGAGACAACTGTGGATGTTACGACACTGACTGAATACATATGGAATGCATGAATATGTCCCTCTTTACGATCTTTGACTGTCTTTGAAATAAATAGATGAATAGTCTGTATGTGTGTGTATGTGTATGGGGGGTTCTACGCATCTCATTCCTCATGTCAGAACTATTGCTCCCGCTTGCTGTATATGATGTTGGAAGGTTCACTTTTGAGTTAACATTTAAACAAAGTTTCTGTTCCAGATACTGGTTATCGGTCTCATTAAATACTAATAATCTATATCAGTATCAGCCCTGAAAAACCAATATAGGTCAACCAATAGTGTTGATATGATGCATTTTCTAAAGCCTTGATGTTAGATATTCCTTAATATTGAATATACACAATCCCTATAGAATATACAGGAAATGGTTCTGCACAGCACATGAAGCCGTATTTGTCACTGTAGCAGTTGTCTGCGTTCCTTATACTCTGCCACCTCTATGCTTACAGTTTACAACTGCGTCTGTGAAAACATGATGCTTCACACACATCTTTCCCCCTGACCTCACAGAGGATCTCTACAATCAGCAGTTTACAGATTAGTGCCTCCAGGTCAGTGTCTGACCAAATGTTTCCCCTTCTCTTTGTAAGTTATGACATTGAGTAATGGCCAGCATATTTGTCTGTTTTTCCAGAGCATTATGATGTCACAGTGAAGCTGACCTTTGACTTTTGGAAATAAAATAAAACCACAAAACTCTCAGTTCATTCTTGAGTCTAAGTGGACATTTGTGCCAAATTTGGAATTTGGAGAAGTTCCCTTAAGGCCTTCCTGAGATATTGCATTTATGAGAATGAGGCAGACAGATGGACAGACAATCAGAAAACATGATACCTCTTTCTGTGGCTATCTCCAGCTCGGACACAGCTGGCACAGCATGTCAATATGACATCAGAAAGACACTGGACTTTTACATTGAGCAGAAATTTCATTTTGGTTGGAATGAAAATCGGTTTATAATGTTTTAAACGTCTAACAACATTATTTTAAAATTTTGAATTTCATGCTGTGTGGACGTTAACATCATGACAGTTTTGGTTTCCTGAAGTCACAACAACCTAAATCCAACCAATTATCAGGGTTAATGACATTGGTGCCCAGATTGGGGGGGGCGGCATTAAAATAAAATCTGAAAATTACACCTTTTTTCATGTTTCACCAAACACTGGTGTTATTTGATAATGTTTTTTCAGCTTCCAATGTTTCTACTCTTTGCAGATAAGTCTTGCGATTTGGTCAGTAAAGCTGAGGGAAACACAGGCTTTACAAGCTGTGTTCCATTACAGATTTGCACAAAACTTGCACAAAACGAGATTTTGATAAAACACAATTGCGAGATGACTGCATTTCCATTGAGTGATGTTATACTTCTCTCTGGATGTTAAGCAACTTCTCCTCTGTTGATAACATTCCAAGAAGCATGGCAATGGATGTCCAAAACAGCAAGTTTATTTCTATTGCAGCCACTCAATTAAGCCGATCTAATATCGCTGTGATTTATTTGTCTCGTATCAGAGTTAATAAAATCATGGTCTCTTCCTCTGTCCACACATACCGAGTCATGTTTCGTAGAACGTCATGGGACTTCATTGTACTTTTTCTTCTTTTTTAGGTTTAATAGCAGTTGGCATCCATAAAGTTACATTACCGCTGCCCAGTGTTAGAAATCATATGAGCTATGAAAGTGAAAAAAGGGTTTCCATTGCAGTTTTCTGAAATATAGCTTTTTCGAATCACCTGAAATACCACCTCATGCCAGCATACAAACTCTTTGTGATAAACTGGAGTTTTACTTCATTTCAAACTTGAGTTCTTACTCATGCTACCAAGCTGTCACCAGCAGCGCTGCTGAATACATTTTATTGATAAAACTCTAACACCACCCAAGTCACGTCTTGGCCTGAATGGCAGGTAATAGGCCCTTGCGTCTTTACGTGCCTTGGCCCGACACCAAGGCTATAAGTCACCCCGTGCAACTGCCAGTGTCATTCAAGCTTTATTCAGCCCGCTGCTGACATCTTGTTTCACCGCCTTCTAATACATTACGGTTACATTGCTAAAATAGCTTACCTCTTTTTGTCTGAACTACTCCAGCACAGACAGCCTAGCCTTTGTTTGAATGACGAAAAGACTTCATCTTCGATCCTTGAAGACACCAGCCTTCTTCAGCAGGGATGAAAGCATTGCAGTTGGTCTGAGTTAGCTAGCTCGCTAGCCACTCCACCAGCTAACCTAGCTAGCCTACTAGCTTATGAGGTATGTCGGACACCAAGAAGCGTTGCTCCCAGTGCTGGAGGTGCACAGCTGAGAAGGACAGCCACGACACTTGCATCTTGTGTCTGGGACAGGAGCACGCAGAGTTATCACTAAACGACCCCTTTTTCTACCTTTTGTGCTCCCGGCTCCCTCTCACCACGCTCCGCCACCGAGTGCAACTCTTTGCCCCCAGCACGGGCAGCGCAGCTCTTCCCAAGCCTGCTAGCCCATAGACAGACGTGGATTTCCCACCTCTCCCTCCCTCCGGAACACCAGAAACCAGGCGGCAATCCTTTCCAGATGACGGTGAGTTTTTCCCACAACAGGAGGAACTTGTGAATTTTCACACTGGCCAGTGGGCAGCCATTACAGGCGAGGAAGAGGATGGGGAGGACTTGGCGGCGGTCATTGCCGGAGTGAAGAGGAAACAGAAAGCTGTGAGGGAGCTGCCGCAGGGCTGGCACCGAAAGACCCCTTCCACAAGGAGTATATGGAGGTGATGGCGAGGGCAGTAGTCAAACTGAACATTTCATGGCCTGATCCCCTGGCTCGCCCCCCCTCCATGCTCAGTGGAGCACATTTGTTTTATTGAGGAAATTAAAACAAATCATTGAGGAAAATGCCATTCTGCTTGTTGACACAACGCCTTCTATTCAAAGCAATAAGACAGGGAGATTATTTCACATCGGTGGATGTGAAAGAACGCGGCTATAGCATTAGCCTACTCCTCTTTGGGGAAGGTTCCCCAGGAGGGTATTTAGGCCCATTTGACCCAGGGCATTTCCAGCTCATGGGTGCTTTTACGCAGGGTGTCGGTGGAAGACGTGTGCAGCTGCCTCACGGTTGACTTCACACACTTTCGTGAAATATTATAGTCTGGATATGTCAAACACGTCCTTTGCGCACGTGGTTGTCCACAGCCAAACAGTGAGACTTTCTGGCCTCATTAGCATACCAGCACATGTGTTTTATTAGGGATAACTGTCTGTAAATTGCCATGGTTTCCCAGGTTAATTCCTCCTCGGGTCAGAAGGGTTGTACATGTCAGTGTCCTCTTATGGCCTGCAAGGATGGTGGTATGCGTGGTGGCACGAGTAAGAACTCGAGTTCAAAATGAAGTAAAACGTTAGGGTTGTGCTACAACCCAGGTTTTACGAGTGAGAGTGAGTGTTCTTACTAATCCAGCCTTCTGTGTTCATAATTTCAATTTGCGCAGTTTGAGGGTTAAAGGAAACCTTCCTCCTTTTGTTGTGTTCAACTTTTCCCAGTTTAGATGAGGTTGGCTGCTTGTGCTGTTTTATGAGAGACATAAAATGACCAAAAGTATGACAAGTATGTGAACTTGTTGTGGACATCTCCTCTGTGTTATATGTAGTATGTGTTGTCTTTATGATGACTAAATAAAAAGTTCAAAAAAAGGAAAAAAAAAAAAAAAAAGGCAATGAACTACTAGACAAAAAAAATCCATCAAACTGCAAGAAATGACTAAAATGTGACAAGAAAAATTACATGAAAAAGTAAAGAGAGAGAGAATGAAAATAATTAGAAAATTAACAAAAAAAAACTTGAGGAAAAAAAAAATCCAGGAAATGGTACATGAAATGGTTATAAGGATGTATGTTACATAAAATCTATTTTAAATTATTTAGGCTCTTTTTTTTATCATTTCCTTGGTTTTTTTTGTTAATTCTCTATTTTTTTGGAAACTGTCTTGAAACTTTGACTAATTTCTTGCCAATATTTTGGGTAATTTCTTATTAAGTTACTCCTTGCCTTCTTCTTATGTTCTGGAAGGGAATCAGACCAATTTGCTTCCGTTTCAAAAGGGTTTAGTTACTCCAAAAAAATTACAAGGTATACCTATAAACCATCAAACAATGAAAGCTCACTGAACCAGAGGTTAGGCTGTTACCTGTGTGTATGCCGTGTTGGTGCCGTCCGTGGCCTGAACTGTCAGGTTGTAGAAGGAGCGCTGCTCAGCATCCAGAGGTTTGGCAATGATGATGGTGCCCACAGCCTTCTCTACGTCAAACACACTGTTGCTGTTCCCACCTGCTCCACAGGAGGAGGGGCAGACAGGAGGAGGAAGATGCACACAGTGTCAATCATACAGACATAGTCTAAACAGGCAGCAGTTATGATGAATATATGAGTCACACACACACACACACACACACAAACCAGACAGTTTTATTCATGGACAAATGGTTTTCATTCATGTGCAGCCATGTGCTGAAATGTCCTTTAACATTTATTTCAATATGACATGTTCAGTCATACATTTGCATCAGACTTGTATCCTCTCAGTTAGACAGCACACTGAACAGCACATGACCGGAGACCATGCTGCACACACACTCCGCATTGACTTTCCTGAGAGTATGTGATGGTATACATGAGGGAGGGACGGCTGCTGACAAGGTTAAGCCCCCCCAGCACAAACACACAGAAAAACACATACCACCTCCACACACTCCTGCAAACAGACAGTCAAAAGCACAAGATCACAGCAACACAATGAAGCATGAGCACTGATCATGCAAGCTGCACAAACAACAAAAACCCTGTGTGTGTGTGTGTGTGTGTGTGTGTGTGTGTGTTCTTATTATTGTCTGCAATTTGTGTGTAGTAAATGGATTTGAGACCTATGGCAAACACAGGTTCAACATATGTTTTTGATCAGGTGGCATTCATTACAGCATTAGCACCCTGAGGGCCAAAAGATCCTCTCAGCCCACTGATGAAATGTTGAAGGGGAAGCCAGTGCAAGACACCACGTTTTTAATTAGAAAAGTTACGTGCAGTAACACATCAGTTGAGAAATGAACCACTCTGTATGGTGACAACGTGAGAAAACTAGAAGTACCACCTCCTCGAACCAGTCAAGTCACAGTTACAGTTTACAATCATGTCTGTAAAAACATGGATGCTTTACACATCTTCTGCCCAGCAGCACAGTATCAAGATTAGTGTCACCAGTTCAGTACCTGAGCAAATGTCTCCCTTTCTGTTCCTGAGTTATGACACTGCATGATGGCCAGAAAAGTTTTTTTGCAGAACACTATGACGTTGTAGTGAAGCTGACTTTTAACCTTTTGGATATATAGTGTCCTTGTCTGAATTATTAAATTATGTTAAAAAACATTGTTTGTGAGGTCACAGTGACCACCAAATTCTAATCTTTTTATCTTCAAATCCATGTTGGCGTTTATGCTAAATGAGACAGACACAAGGTCACAATGACCTTCACCTATGACCACCAAATTCAAATTTGTTCATTGTTGAGTCCAAGTAAATGTTTGTGTCAAATTTGAAAACGTGTCCTCATTCATGAAATGTTTGTGAAGCTAATTTATAATGTGATAAAACATATGTTTTTTTGATGCATGGTTGCTTGCATGCTTATAAGCCTTAGAGAGACACAAAGCCATTGGAGCCATTAGTGATCAACAGCTCAAATCTCAGTAGCATCCATGTGTGGGAGCTGTCTGAAGCATATTGAGTCATCTGATATTTTAAGTAGGGATCCATCTTGTTATAGGAGAGATTCTCCTACCACAAAAATGGAGAAAGAGATAAAGCTGTTCTGTAGGTGGAGCTGTGTTTACCATGCAAACATCTTAATTCTCATCTCACCACCCACCCAAAATTAAAAGCTTCATTTCATCTGAGCAAGAATCCTGTGTCTGTTACATAAAGGAATCTGCCATGATCTGCTGTCGATATTCCTGGATGGATGTCTGTGTTGGTGTTGTCTGCGATGATGACTCTGTGTGTGTATGTGTGTATGTGTATGTGTGTGTGTGTGTGTGTGTGTGTGTGTGTGTGTGTGTGTGCGTGTGCGTGTGCATGTGTGCGTGTGTGTGGGGCAGACTCGAAAGGATTCCTCTGTGGCGTCTCTGTCTAATAAATCCCCGACCTCAGCACAGCATCAGCTAAGACCTCAGCCCGCCACCACTCAGCCAAGGCTTACTGTGTGTGTGTGTGTGTGTGTGTGTCTGTGTGTGTATGTGTGTGTGAGCCCTGCATCCCGTTCCTCTATGTCCTCTGTTTGTCTGTTTGTTGAGCCCATCTGAAGAAGCCCACAGCCCAGCCTCCTCCAAGTTCACTGATATTCTGGCTCATCTGTTCGATCAGAGAAACGCAACAGAACAGCTCTGCTGAAATAGCTGTAAAAACACACTCCTGGGCCGGCCCCTCACACTGCCACTGCTCACAGATGAAGCATCTGATGGGTGAACACTTTGACTGCTGGATCGATGGTGTAATCTGCACTCATCACTTCAATGTCTAGACAAAATGAATAATCCACTGGACTGAAGTTGTAGACTCCTTGAAGACACTCCTTCAGTTACTGTGACCAAAGGGGAGTCCCACACATTTGCACATGCCTGTGTCTACATGTCAGCAAGTCTGTGGTCTCAGTATGAGTGGCATGTTGTAAGTTCAACTGTATCTCAATGAATGACATGAAAATTCACAATAAGAACAAGTCAATTTAATTGGATGTGAATACTATGTTAAATCTTCCTATTGGATCAGCTCTCCTTTGAATCATTTATACTAATATCTTTACTTGAGATTGATAGTAAGTAAGCAGATTCTCCACACATGGGTCTGCAGCTTGGCAAGTATCACTCCATCCATCATCCCCTTCATTTGCCAATGACAGCGTACAAATGTAATGTATGTTGTTTGCATAAACGTATAATGCCAACATTTTCTCCCGGTGCCTGGGCTGGTTCCCAACCAGAGATAGTTTAGCTTCCTGACTGTTAGAACTGGGACTGCTTTGTCTCATTGTGTACAGCGATATGAAGAAGTGCAAGTGAGCACAATAGTGCAGACAGAGAGACTAAATGTAAATGCGTGGACCTCAAAATATTAATGATGGGCAGCCTCAAACAGCCATGTCTACGGTCCAACCAAATCATCCTCTAGGACATAAAGATAATGACCATATTGTTTCTGTGTCCACATATTTGTGAGGGTCCACTTTGATTCATGTGACGTAAACATCATCATCTACCCATGTCCACACGGGTCTGCATGGACCCTATGCGGACATCCATATGCACCCCATGTTTTGTGACCGCGTGGACTGTGGGCATAGCAAGTGCACTGATTGCGTATTCTCTATCTCTAGTTTCAAACTCCAGTTCAGTTCAAAACACTGCTGTAAAGCCAGCTGAATGTGCCTCGTCATGGTGATGTTGGTTTTAAGTTGGATATTTGACAGACATTCACTGCAGACCCAGCAGCATTGTTTAGTTTCACTTTCACCCAGTTGGCAGCAGGAGGACTTCTCAGCCTACCGGAGGCTGACGTGGACAATTAATTAAACTATTAAAAGAACCATGCGCGGGTGTGTGTAACTGCTGGTGAAAGTATGTCTGAGCCTTATGAGGGTTTGGCAAGAATCCTACTGAAGCCAGAAAATAACCTACTGTCTGCTGACATCAAATTACAGAGAGAGAAAATCTAACACTCCGCAAAAAGGGTGAGGCAAGAAACCCTTTGCTCTGTCCTAAAACTAGTTTCCACTGTCTGCCGCTCAAATCCACATTTACACCCACAGGCTCAACTGGACAGTGGTGTCCCCATAATGATGTCTCTGCTCACCCTGCTGCTCAACTTAAGTGAAAGGAAACACAGAGACAGATAAAAAAAAATGTGGTGAGATCAGAGAGTTAAGCTCCACTATGCCGACTCTGGACTGTGGTTGTTAAAGTGAATATTTTCCAATCAGACTTAAGTATCTCACTGATCGGAGAAAATAATGGATGAGACAGATGCTACAAATACCAAGACAGGAAGTGATGCTGTTCTCAGGGTCAAGGCCATCACCTGGGAGTGATTTATCACACAACAAAAAGAGAACGCAACAGAAACATACATATTTAACCCTTTTAACTCAAGCTTTTCTTTTGCTCATTTTGAACTTACTGTTGTTGCAGTACAAGCTCACTGAAGAGTTACTGCGCACTTAGAGATACTGTATATACATTCAGTATTATGCACACATAGTGTGCTGTACCTGTAGTACTCGTAGTATATAGTTACTGCACACTAGCTGTCTTATATTGTTCTTTTCAACATTTCTGAGTTAGGCTACTAAATCCATTTGCATTATAGTCATTGGTGGGATAGCTTATGAAAAATAGTGTTTTACACATTCTGACATGTAAGGTTTTGCTTATAAGGCAAAACATAGCAAATAGTGCAAAATATTAATATTAGTGCTAATATATTTTTATTCGTAAGAAAGTTTAGGACATTTGTGGTTTCTATTTGAGATAAACATGTTCTGAGTTTTGGAAGCTAAATTACTATCATCTAACTAATGACCCTACTACAAGTGGAAAAGTCTTTCCTTTGCCAGAAATCTGTGTTCATACGATAGCACTGTAATAACGTTTTTTCAGGTACATGGATCTGCAAAAATAACCGAAAATGCTGTAGTATGCATGCCAGGCCAGTAGTTGGCAGCATTGCTTTGTAATGACACACCATAGACGAAGATGATGTGCATGCATGAAGTGCGGCTGTGATGTCACCATTCTCACAGGATCTGCACATTGCCAGTTTATACCAAGCCCCCAGGAAATGCGCCATGCGTTGATGCAAAATTTACATAGTGGCTGAAAGTGGAATTACACCGTTTGAGTCGGTCATGTGATGCACACTGGCCCAGAAAGACTTTCCCCTATTTGTTAACATGGGGAAAGAGACGTCTGTAAATCAGTAAATAATTTTTTGTGAGCATCAAAACCCCCATGAAATGTCTTCTATCCCTATCAAGATATAAAACATAAGGTTCAATAACATTTGGAAAGTCTAAAAGAGCCGCAAGATTACATTTTTTGGACCGCCATTCAAGCTACGCACACTCTATGGGCCAGCAGATCTGGGTATTTTGCACATTTCTAAATTCGGAAAAAGAGCTTTCTCTGCTTCATGCACCATAGAGTGGTGAAGGGATGACATATTTTTGTAGACCAGCTAGTAAGTTGGCATCGCACTGGTTCCCTCGTCAAAAACGTATGGGATTTTTGAATGAGATTTGCGATTATTGCCAAAAATAAGCTCTCTGATGAATACAAGTTTATGAGACTTACATGTTTTGTTTAGCATGTTAATCTTCACAGATAAACACATTTTTTGTGAGTTTTGAAGCTTAAATGAAATCACCAGAAGCAAAAAGCTATAGTTAGGCTATACATGAAATACACTGCAGTCGCACGACTTAAACGTCTACTACAAACACTGTAAAAACATGTTCAAACACGATCGAAAAATATTACAGCTAAATCTACAAGTTAGAATGAGACTCTGTAAAGCTGTAAAAGCAGACAAGTGGGTTTAATGAGTTTATGTGTCCAGTGTGATGATGTCTAATATTCCCAACAAACACTGTAGTCCCATTTACCCACTTGTTAGCCACCGACGAATAAAACCTTGAAAGTTCAAAAATCGTGTTTAAGCGGACGTAATTAATGTTGCAGAACAAAACGTCTAAATACATTTAGCTTGTGTTAACCACAGACCTTATTTAAGGCTTTTTACTGAAAACCCATTCAAAAAACCCCATAAACTTTAAGACGAGGGTGTGGTGGTTTTGGGTTTTTGGGTTGGATCAAGACTTTGGGTGGAATTCCTGGGACTGTGTTTGACTGTGTTGCTGTGCTGTGTTTTCCCTTTTTTGGTTATGTTGCAGGGGCTGGGCGTGGCTTCCAGGTGCTGGAGCTTGTGGGGCACTTCCTCACCTGCAAGCCCTCAGCAATCTACTCTGGCATAAAGCACTCAACCTCACTAGACTCCGTTGCCATATTGCTGCCAACTGCCCGTGGTTAGATCGGCCGCCTCACTCATTGTGATTTCTTTGCAATCAGTGTTATTCTGACTCAGAAGATTTTTTCGTGTGCTTATTGACTTTTCCATGTGTTTTCTCCAGTGCCTTCTCCTGCGAGCTTTAGCGTCTGCAACCCAGCCTCTCGCCTCCGTTTGCAACCACCCATGTCACCCCCCTCTGGATTCCACCATTACCAGCCTCACCAGCCTCACCAGCCCTGTCGACTCACCCTTCTCACTCGACATCGAGGATTCCCCTTCCCTTCCTCTCCTCATTCCTCACCCATCCTTTTTCATTCAAATATAATTTTTTCATTCATCGCAAATTTGTCTGTGAGTTTGCTCCTGGGTCCTTCCCCAAGCACCAGTTCCCAGACCACCACAGAGGGAACCAGAAGTGCTAAAAGGCTAATGGACTTCCACGTTTTAGGACTCATTACTTCACCACTCTATTGAGCAGCTTTCATTGGAATGAACGAGGCGTCGCCCCTACGGCTGTATCCAGATTTTACCATAATACATCCATGGTTTATACAAGGACAGAAGGGGTGGTGTTTTCAAAAATTACACTCTGTAACCCGGTTTCAAAATTTTGCATTTTCAGGCCCTCGAAACTAGCCCTCGTGAACGAAAGGCCAAACAGCACCACAAGTTTCATGCTGTTGCATAAATGGCCCCTAAAATGGAAGGAGTCTCTGTTTTTCTGTATGTCTGTCGTCCATTTTTTTTTGCAACCTTTTATCTGCTGACTCCACACTTGATGCTTGTATTGCTGCTTGGGCGATCTCACCGTATTTCAGTATACCAGGTTACTTAATAATCCCAAAGGTATTTTTTTCAATACCGTTATAAATACAGGCGCTTCTCTTTCTATTTAACTTATTGGGTCTCATTCATGAAATGTGAGTAGAACAAATTTGTGTGTAAAGTGTTTGCAGAAGGACATTTACGTGTATGTCAGCATTCATCATGTTGTTAGTAGCTCGTATCTTTTCCTAGGTACAAACTAAATCTACAGCTGCCTCCGACTGCACATAGAACTTGTGTAAATAAGGAGTGCAGATAAATGCTACCTGTTATTATAAGGAATTACAATTCTAATTTGTAGTGTGCTTTGCTATGTTCACAATACACGCAGATGCCTTTGAAACAGGTAAGTTAATCATGACTGAAGAGTAAAAAATATAACACATTTAGGTAAATTAGTTGGCAATTAGCTGATTCAGCGGAAAAAAGATCAATGACTGTGGAGTATTTTGTGTAACACTATATGTACGCTGCCTAACTGTTTAAATCTGAGTTATGAGCAAGGGAGATGCTGTGACTTTCTATGCAAATGAACTATAAACTGGTTCATAGGGTTAAGAGCTAACAGTGACGTACAGTGAAAATGGTCATTAAACTGTAAACAAAAACTTAAATTAAAGTGTCCCAATACAGAGTTTTAATGAAGCCCATTTCCCACGGCTATATGAAGATTAAAGATGTGTTTGCATGTTTGTGTTTCTAAGTGCTGTTGGACGTGTGTGTAGGTGGATGCGCTGTGTGAGCGAATGTATATAGATACTGGGGCCTGTGGGTGATCCAGTCTGATCACTGCAGTATGTCTGTGTGTCTGTCTGCCTCAGGCTGCTGACGGGAGCACTACAGACTGCTACAAATGAATCACTAGTGTATGTTTAAAGAGTACATGCTGCTCAAACTTCTCTACTCAGTGTTTGCCTCTCTGGTAAGGTGCCTAGCCTATTTTGCTTTCTCTTTGTCTTCCTCTGACCTTCAGGACACCATGAAATATGCTTCTATTTTTATGAATGGGACACTCCACACAGAACCAGAGGGACACCACGGAACTTTAAGATGTGACCTTCTGCATTTTTGTACACTCCGCATCCAAGTATTTTCTTATTCTAGCGGCTCAGCAAAGTGCAAGTTTGTGTGAATCAAATGGATGGATGCCTCAGCAACATGCCCTGCTGACAGTGGTGTACAGGCACTGGTTTGTGGGTTCTGGGTGTTTGGTGCTCCCACAGGGTGCTGCAGGCTATGTTGTGCCTCCTCAGTCCCAAACCAGCTGCCCAACAGTTGAGTGCAGCCATTAGTTTAGCTAATGGGTCAGCAGATAGTGGGAGATCTGTGTGCATATGTGAACCTTCCTTTGAAAGTCGCTGCATGAGGGCATGCATTAATTCCATAAGGAGTGTGTGTACAGGTGCTGCTAACAGCAGGTCATTAGACAGAGCTGGTACTGAGGTAACCCTACAGTTGTTGCCATGGGAGCAGATGAAAAGGTTGTGATACCTTTTTACCAAACCTTCATCCCTTCAATGAACCTTGGCAGCAGTGTTGTCCATTAATGTGAAACACACACACACATTCACTGACACAGGACAAACACATACAAAGACACACACATCCACTCAGGCTGAGCTTCTGTGTGGGTAATTCCTCTTGGCTAACTGCCTCCACCCAACCATTCACAGTAATATGTCAGCAGCACCGATGAGAAGCACAGGGGTGGATGATGAGCGTCAACCAAAAGGACAAGTAAAGGAACAGGAAAAGAAAAGGGAAAAAAGGAACGGAAGTAGAGAGAAGAGAGCTAACAGCGGTAGTGGAAGTTGGAAACGAGATACCTTCTGAGGAACAGTTCCTGCCACAAGCGCTCTGCAGAATATAGAACATCTCACGGAAAGACCTGGGACCTTCCAGGCATGAAGCATTGAGGAGAGAGAGGAGAAAGAAGGTGAGACAGGAAGGACAGACAGGGCCGAAAGGAGGAAGACGGGAGGATGACAGAATGAGCAAAGAAGATGAGGAGATGGACTGATGAGAAAGGACAGGGACGGTAATGGCTACTGATGAGCTGAACCTCTATCACAGTACTGGTATAGACTGTTTCATTGCTGTTCTGTTGCTAGGGCAACAGCTTCGGTCCCTGCTTACTTCCTGTCAGCTACAAAGTAAACTATAAAAGATGGAAGAGTCATTACGTTAGTGGCAGCATTTCAATTTGGTGTGCTTCTTCCATTGACTACACATTATGTGATGTTGATTGACAGTTTTAATCTACAACTGTGCACGTCCATTTTCTTTGTTATTGGTCTCTAAACAGCTCATGACTCTGTCCAGCATCTTCATATAACACCAGCTCACCCACACCTGTTTGGCCCAATACATCATGATACATGACCATCCTGTTATCACTGTAGACTTCAAATAACCAGATCACAGATAATCAATGTGTAGCAGTTACATACAGCAGGTATGTATTTGATTATCAATAAACTGTCAACCTTCAAATGTAAATGATAACTGACAAAAGTAATATTTAGGGGGGATTAACTTTTACCAGCTCTCTCTATAGTTCAGGTGCCTGCTGTGCAACAGAAGGCACAACATATATTCATTTTCATACTTATTTGTTATTCTCAATCTTCTGCCCTATTTTTGGGCCTCTGCTCCTCTTGCAGCGTTGCTACTACCAATGCTGCTGCTACTACTACTACTACTACTACTACTACTAGTATAGTATATAGTTACTGTAGTATGTAGTACCTGCAGCATGTACTTAGAACCTGCAGTATGTCATAACTGTAGTATGTAATACCTATAGTAAGTAGTTCCTGCAGTAGGGCCAGTGTAGTACCTGTAATATACATCTCCAATTCAGACATGAGTAATAGCTATATTTTAGTACCTGCAGTATTCAGTACATGTAGTATGTACTACTGGTAGTATGCAGTACCTGTAGTGTGTCGTATCTTTAGTATGTAGTATGTGTAGTATTTAGTAAATGCAGTATTCACAAACACAGTGTGTGGCCAGTGTACAGTACCTCAATATTTCAGCTACTGCTGTTAACACTAACTTCTAGTGTTTCCTCTTACTGTCAGGGGGCATGGCTGACTGACATCATCATAATGGACCTTTATCATTTACAGATACTTGTTACTTTGTTGATCAGTGAATTAAGTAAGCATTTTCATTTTGTTTAACTATCATTAGCCAGTAGTACCTCTTTTGAGTCACTCCACATTCATTTGGAGATGAAACCATGAAACCATGAAAAAGAAACAGATGGAGAGCTGCATTGTTGGTTAGTGACAGCAAATATTACAGCCGCTCTATCTTAATCACTGTCATGATGTGGGTGCCAGTTAATATCTGCTACATGACTAGCAAAAATGTAAATCACTTGGACAAACCGTAAGGTGCTGTAGCAGCGTGGTCAGTATGTAGTAGCATGCATCATGATGTACTCAACTATACAAGCTTGAGTTGAGGTATATGCAGCTGCTGGACGGAGCCAACATCTGTTTACTGACCAATAACAAGGAAAACAAACACGCATATTTAGATCATACTCTACATATTTAGCAATGTATGTTTTTTATTTTGTGGAAGCGTTTTGCAGTCATAGGTGAAACAGCACAGATATGATGGGTTATAGCGGGACTTTAACTTTGTCCAATTAACAGAAGTGGCACCAATGAAAAAGTCGAATACTGACACTGACATCATGAGCCTTTGTCCTTTTATAGTTTCCCTGTCAGCGACTGCCTAACCCCACATTCCAATGGGAAATACACTGAAGTTTTTTCATGATAATTGGGCAATTTATTATCAGAACCTTTTGTACAGGTGGGCTTTAACAACACACAATTAAACAGTATGAAATGTACATCTAGTGTTCATTATTTAACATTAAGTTTTATTAGTATTATATATCATTTATAAAAATGTGCTTTCCTTGATATGACATGCAACCTTTTTTTGTGATTTTGACATTAACAAAAAATTTAAACTTAGCGCTTTGAAACCTAGAGTGACATCACTTTTCTTGTGCTGCTTTCAGATGCCTTTCATAAGCATTTAAACCTTTAAACCCTGAGCACATTGGTGCAATTAATTTCAAAAACATGGGGAAAAGGACAATTAGCGACTTGGTAATAAATGTTCCACACATTGCAGGAAATTAGTAAATTTAGGAAATCTTTTTAAAAAGCTACTGAGAAATGTCTAGGGGAAAAAAGCTAGGAAAAAGACTATGTATAATTATAATTACAAATTTAAAATTATGTTGCAAAATTATTATTTTTTAAAGTATCTTTTTTAATCTTCTTAATTAATTTCATTTAAAATAAAATTCAGGTAATTTTCTTGTACTTTTTACTAATTTCTGCTCATTTTTAAGTCATTTCTTCTTTCGTTGCTCACTGCAGCCTTCCCATGTGTTTAAAAGGAATCAGGCTTGTTTGTTTAGGTTTCAAAGGGTTAACATTTTTTTTTCCTACCCAGACTGTTATCTCATGATAATGAGACAAAGATCTGTCCTTTTCTAAAATCTCAACATAACAAGGATTCAGTGATGTCAATAAAATGACCTGTAACAGCTGTTACACATGATCACAGCTACCATGATGCCTGGCTGCTATGAGATCATCCTGCAGCACCTTCAAAGGTGTGCTGATGATGAAGATCTGACAGTGGCCTGTTCCCAGGACACGACAAAGACCTGTTGGGCAGCAGCTTTTTATCTACAGTCTTCAGGGAGTGAAAGCAATCCAAACAAATTGGATGGAATGACTGTCCTCACCAGAAACACAAAACTAGTCATTTTTTCAAGCAAAAGCACCCCCCCCCCCCCACCAGAGGTTAAAATCCAAAAAGCCCTTGGTTATTTCTGCATCCAGCTACATCAATGTCACATCAAATGACAACACTGAATGCAGGCAGAACAACACATTTTGCAGCTGCAAACTCCGCTGTCTCTGTCAACATCGCACGCACCCACTAAATAATGTATTGCTTCAGTTGAGTGCATTTACCATCAGCACTGACTGGACATCCACAGATGTGTAACAGGTGTAACATTTTCCCTCAAATTTTCCCTCTTGTGGAACAAAGGAATGGTGCATAACACTGTTTTAATTCCACACAACCACTGTGGGAGGAGGAGAGGGTGGCTGCTTGGACATACAAAGTGCCTGATATGACTGTTCACATCTTATGATTTCTTTTTAACAATGGCTGACATGTGTCCCTTACGTTAGCTCTTAAAAATTAGCAAGAAATTAGTAAAAGAAAAGTTACAAGATAAAAAGAAAATAAGACAAGATTACCTGAAAATAAATAAATAAAACAAGAAAAAAATACATGTATATTTTAAAGATAACATAGACTATACGTACATTTAAATACATATTTTAAGACAATTTTGAATATAACTTTATAGACATTTATAGACATTTCCTTTTTTTTCTTTCAGTTTACACCTTTTTTAATTTTTTTTTCAATCAGGTCTTTTTCTTGACCCATTTAACTAATTTCTTGCACTTTGTGAAACATTTTTGGCCAAGTTGGTCAATACCTTTTCCCCCATGATTTCGGAAGAAATGAAACCAATTCGCTGAGGTTTCAAACCATTTAACATCTTGTAAAAGGCATCTGAATGCTGCACAATAAAACTGATATTGATACTCTGTACTAGACTACACTCTGTGTCGTACTCTGACACACAACACATTCAAGCCCAGATCAAATCCTTCCTACATCAAGTTCCAAAATTACACTTTACTCTACTCTATTTTACTTTACTTCCTTGAATACATATATATATTAGGCTTTACATTATTTATAAATGTGCAATATAAACACATTCAATTAAATTACTTATTTATATGATTGTTTTAATTAACTGTATTTTTTATTCATATAGACAAATTCATACTAACAATGTCACTTTGATCTGAAAATTATATGATTAGTTTTGCACTCACATTACATTACTCTTAGTCTGTTTCTGTGCTGCTGTGATGCTAAATCTCCCTGCTGGGGTTTTTAATAAATATTAACAAAGTTGCTGATTCATACTGCCTCATTAATGCAAGTTAATGAACAGATAAATTGCAGATGTGATCCCAGAGAGAGGCTGTACACACAGAAAAATCATGAATGAAGATATGAGAGAGTGTGTCAGGAGAAGGAGAGCTGGATGGCAAGATACATTATGAGAAAGAGAAAGAGAGGGAAGAGATGGACAGAGCTATGGAGAGCCAGAAGCACGAGCCAGAAGGTATCTCCAGCTGGATACACACTGACTGTCACTGCTCAGTGACAACAAAAGGAAAGATGGATGGTGCATTGTGGGAACTACGGTCCTTCCTGGTTGCTGTTGTTCATGTAGTGTTGGCTGATTAGAGCCAGCAGTGCATGCATCACGGCTGGGGAGCCGTTGAGTACATATAGTATCGAATTGCATTAAAAACTAATAGAATTACAATCAAAAGTACCGACTATTAGAATTATTAAATCACTTTCACCACACCAGAGTTGTCACCATACATAATGCGTAAAAATTGAGCTTAGTGCGCTGGGCATGACATAATCTTGTTAAGCCTTTCAAGTGGGTGAAAGTGAACTTTGACGGATCAAAAGGATTTAAGTGCGCCACGTTGGGCATTTCCCATTTATAGGGGAATGTCACAGTGGCTTTAAAATCTGTCAGAATGCTCTTTATTAAGAGCGAACCAGTGCCTCCTCTAAGCACACACATTATGAAAGACATGATTCATGTATAATAGTTATAAATAACACTAAATATCCTGACTCTTGCCCTTTACCTTGTCCAGGGTATACAGACCTGACAGCAGGAGAAGCTGTCACCATGGTGACTGGGATGGGCAGAGCAGAACAGATCATGCAGCAAGGCCACAGTACCTGAGCTGCACCTCAAACATACACCAACACACCGTCAGCCCAACATACACCATGCACTGAGCCTGTGCACACCCTACCTCACTCTACACAAAGCTCTGCACGGGCTGACAGATCGGCCTCACCGAGAGGGAGATTTTACCTGTGATGTCAAACCACAAGGGGGTGGAGCTCTGCTGCAGGGACACCACGCCCACAATCTCGGCCACCTTGTCGTTCTCCATGACGGTGAAGTTGAAGAACGGCTCGTCGAAAAGCAGCGGGAGAGTAAAGGGAGGAGGGTGGCGGATCCACTCGATGTGCAGGCGAGCTGTGGAGGATTTCTGAGGACGTCCGTTGTCTGTTGCTTTGATCTGAGGGGATAAGCGCAAACAGTAAATTGTAAACTGGGGAAAAGATTAACTTGCTTGATGGCAACAGTGAACTGATTTCCTAACCCTAAAGTGTTAAATAATGATTTTTCTTAATCTTCTTAATCTTTTCTTTTCTTTTTTTAAAAATAGGATCATTAATCGGTGGACCAATTCTTATTTTTTCAAATTTAGGGCTGAAACATACATTTAATGTTTGTACATTCTCGGTACAAACATTAAGTACTATTATCCAGACTAAGACCTGTGCCAGTGCAACTTCAAGAGTCATGATGAAGTTGTGTTCCCATTTTGTGCTTCAGTGTATATATTTGGGGAGCACAGGATCAACCCTGGGAGAGCATGCATGCAAAGCTGACATTTGTGGTCTAGACACAGGGCAACACTTTGCATCACGAAAATTCAGCTGACATTCAGTGTATCCTAAAGCTTGTAGCCTTGCTTTACCCTTTGAAAGCTGAGCAAATTGGTGGGATTTCTTTCAGAAACATGAAAAGAAGACAATGAACAACTTATGAAGAAATAACCAAACAATTAGCTGAAAATTAGTTGAAAAAAATATTAAGAAAATGACCTGAAAAAGAACAAAAACAACATTAAAGCTGCAGGTAGTGATGAACGGGCCCTTGCACCCCCACGCATGTCGGGGTACTGGTGGGACTCCAGCTAAAGAGGTCATTCATTTCTGTGAAAGTCTGATAATATACGCAAAGACCCTGGAGTAAGCTATTTCACATGGTGTAGTACTTTCAGCAGCCACTAGGAGGAAAGAAATTCAATTTCATCTTTGTGTACATAATTTGTTGTACAAATCATGTAAATATCATGTAAATCCAATGACAATTGTCCCTCAAGGCTTACTTCACTGTAGGAGAAGATCTAAAAATTGTGACCCCTGAAAATGGCCAAAAATATGTCAAAATTGCACATTCTATTCAAAATTGCCAACTTCCTGTTGGGTTTAGGGTATGGGTCCAAGAGGCTTTATTGTAGGTCTTGGGCTGTTACACATGATTTCCAAGTTTTGTAGCTCTAGGTGAAATGTACCACAGGGGCTGCTTCATTGAAATCTGTAGGGGGCGCTACAGACCCATTTTGGCACATCAGTGCAAAAAAAAAATCATACCAGATATCACGTTTTAGGACTTCTGATGTGTGTGCCACATTTGGTGAGCTCTCGTGCATTGCTTTGCCCCACAAAAAAGTGCTTCCAGTTTTATGGCAACTGCTTTTGATGAAAACTCAAAAGATCTTTACAGTATTTTCATTGAATATGAGGTTAATTAGTTTACCTGCTACAGGGGAAAAATCAAAGAGTAAAAAAAGTAACTTCCAGGTGGCGCTATGACTATGATTTAAAATTGCACTGCAGATGTCTTTGTAACTCTGTGTAACTCTGTATGTGTCCACATACAAATCAAATCTGTAAAATTTTGTAAAGGTCTGACCATCTGGGGCGAAGTTACAACAGCTTTTGATGTCATGTCGAAACATCAAAATTTTTTAAAACCATTTTGAGATCAATCAAGTGGACCTGCTAGGAGCTGGACGTCTTAGTGTAAAACTTTGCCAATAGGTGGCACTCTCATTATCGCTGTGGGGGCTGCTTCGTTGGAAATCACTAGGGGGCGCCACTGATACATTTCCTCCCACCCATGCACGAGACCATTAAAATATCAAATTTTCACCAGAACTGATAAGTCTGCAAAGTTTCATAACTTTTTGAATATGTTAAAGCCCTCAAAAAGGGAATTCATTTGAGAGAAAAATAATAATAAGAAGAAGAATTCCTTCAGTTTCAAGAAGGTCCTCGCACCGTTTGGTGCTCGGGCCCTAATAACAATAATAATAATAATAATAACAATTCCAAGGATTTCAAGAGGGTACTCGCACCATTCGGTGCTCTGGCCCTAAAAATTCCTTGGATTTCAATAGGGTCCTCGCACCCATGCAGTGTTCGGACTCTAATAATTCCTTGGATTATATAGGGTCCTCGCACTCGTGCAGTGCTTGAGCCCTAATAATAATAATAATAATAATAATAATAATAATAATAATTATAATTCCTTCAGTTTCAAGAGGGTCCTCGCACAGTTCAATGCTCAGGCCCTAATAATTCCTTGCATTCCAAGAGGGTCCTTGCACCGTTCGGTGCTCAGGCTCTATAAAAACAAGGAAATTACCTAAAAAAGTGCTTAATAATAATAATAATGAGTAATATAATTTTCAATATACATTTTTAATAATCTTGAATAATTACTGGACATTTTTCTCAAGCTTTTTAAATAAATAAATAATTCTTATTTGTTGGAATTTGTGGGACATTTCTTGTCAGGTTGCTCATTGCTTTTTGGTTTGAAGGTTTAAATAACCTGTAAAAGGCATCTGAATGCAGTACAAAAAAATGATCCAACTTTTAAAGGGTTTTTAACTGATGTATGTTGACTTACAGTCAGGATGTCGTAGCTCCCAGCACTGAAGGCCTTGCGTGAAGATACAACTGCAGTCTTGGGGTCGATGAAGAACTTCCCGTCCTCGTTTCCGTCCACGATGCTATAGGAGAGGTCACTATTGGGCCCTTCATCACGGTCGTAGGCGAACACCCGATAGATGGGCTCGCCCTTCTTTCTCCGCTCTCGTTCTGGAAGTTTGACCTGGTAGACCTTCTCGGGAAATGTGGGCTTGTTGTCGTTTTCATCCAGGACCTGAACCATCACCCACACTGTACTCTGCCTGGGACTGGGACCACCATCTGACACCAACACCTGCAGAGGAGGGTCAGAGATTCAATACAAATACATACACAGAAAACGTGCTCTAATTGCATTTTGCACAGCAGGCACCCTAAATGAAAATGCCTCACAGAGGGACACATTTGTTGGACCAAAAAGCTGTCTGTGTTAATTCTATTTTCAGCTTTTCTCTGACTAATATGATGGAACGGAAATTATAAAGCAAAGAAAATATGAAAGAATAATCAGGCTTCCTATGTTTGGACAGCTAACTCTGTAGCTGCTTCTGTACTTCTGAAATGATAAAGAAGGGGATCAGAGAAAGATGAAGCTTGCCAATGAGAGCCAATGAAAAGCATGCTTTTCTTCTTTGTCCTAAATTCATATTAATTTTGCTCCAAGTGCAATCACTTTTCAGCTTGTCATTGAGTCAAGACACAGCAGAAGTTCATTTCCCCTGTTCTCATGGCTGGCTTCATTTAAGAATACCATCTGTCATTTTACAAAATGCCAGACATGAGGAACTGCAGCGATTGTGAAGAAAGAGATATCCCTAAACAGGTGCGCTAGCTTGCTGGCCAGGGGAGGAAAAGGAGGAGGAAAGAACAGGAGCAGGAGGAAAGAGTAGGATATTCATGGTGCTTTAGGAGGTCTCAGCACTAGAGATGTGTATTTATTTGTGTGTGTGTGTATGTGTGTGCACTTTGGTGGTCCTTATGCTTGTCTACCTTTGACACATTAAATAAATTAAAAAAATAAAAGTTATGTCCTTTACTCTGTAAAATATCTTTTGGTCTGTCAGCTCCTTAAAAAAAACAACTTTAGAGACTGAGAAAAAAAAAAAAACGTTAAAAAAAATGTCATTTGATTAATAAATTAAACTCAACACAGATAATCGATGGCAACACTTTCAACATCCAGACACAGAGTGAAGTCTATTAAGTGTGCTCTAAGTGGAAAAAAAGGCATGAAATCCATTCTTAAATGTAGTCATGTGTCAGCTGACAGAGAAAATCAATGTTCCATTACATAGCTGCTCACCCTGTCCTTGAAGACTCAAACAGTTTTTTAGTGCTTAAAAGACCACAAAGTTAAGTGATGTTTTGATTGACACAAAATTATTCTTTTACAACTTTTGTTCCTTTTTTCAGGTTTAATATAACACATGTAGCTGTTCGACTATAAACGTGTAAGTGTTAAAGAAGGCATAGCAACCAGTGATGATATGACAGACCCAGGCTCTTCTCGTGTGGTGATGAAGAATATTGTGGGCAATCTTACCAGATTTAGAGAACACACTTGGTCTTTTTGTTTTTTACAAGCTTTTAAATGATGGCCACTTGTTCAGTGGTGAGTTTGCGTACCAGTTAGCTCATTATGTGTGGCAAAAAGAGAGTAAGGTGCAGGTTGCATAAAGACTATGTATGCACAAAAACTGCCTTTTCCCACAATAAATTGATATTCATAAATTAATATGTGCGTGAGAATGTGTTACCTTACACATTCTTGATAAGTGAAAAGATAAGGAGGACATCAAATATAAGCTGAGAGACAGATCACATTGTTTTAAGGTTGTTTAACTGATAGAATTATATTTTTGCAGGCTGCACAGTGTTACATTGTTCACAATGTAAAATTTCAATCTAAGGCACATTTATAAAGTTAACTCCAAATGATGTATTAGCCATGAATTCATTAGTATTCTTATATACAATTATCTCCCTATAGATGGTTATATGTCATTTTGTGAAGTGCTTTGTAAAGTTGGTTTCAACATGTGTGCTGATGTTTGATAATAATAATAATGAGATTTTTACCCTGATGATGGTTTTCAGAAATTTGATGAATTAGTGATAAGGACGCTAAAAATATCCACAGCCGTACATAAAGACTGCTTCTCTGGAGCTGTTGGAAAACCTCACCTCAGCAACACAAATGCTGAAACAGCACCTTCTATGTTGTATTTCTTACTGACAGGTCTAATTAGTGGTGGAAGGGCACAGGTATTGATATGCAAACAAATGTTTAAGGGCCTTTCTAAAACCATTGATCGCCAACAGAGGAGGAGGAAATGAGGCTGTACATGAATGTCAAGCACCACGGTAATCAAAATTTATAACACAGAATCTGTGGTGGTTTTGGTTTTTGGATGGTTTTTGTTTTTGGGTGGAATTCTTGGGACTCAGCGCACCTCCTCACCTGCATCTCATCTGCAATCAACCCCAGCATACATTCTCCAGCTCCACTCTACTTCGGTGCCGGATTGTTCAGCCTAACTCGTGGCTACATCGGCCGCTTCACTTTTTGTGACTCTAATTTACAAACTTTGTTGTTTCTTCTGGAAGTAAGGACTTTCGTGTCCAGTGCCTTCTCCAGTGAGCTCCAGCGTCCCTCGGCCCAGCCTCTCACCTCAGCATTCAGCCATTCGCTTTCCCCACCACTCTGGACTCCACCATCCTCCGGCCTTACCAGCCTCACCAGCCTCACCAACCTCCCTCACCGGCTCAGCTTCTGGAATCCCCCTTCCCCTTATTCCCATTCCTCTCCACCTACAACCATAAAACCCATTTTTCATCCATTCATTATGTCTGTGTGTTCGCTCCTGGGTCCTCCCATTGCCTCCGGTTCTTAGACTGTAACAGAATCAAGAATATGCACAGCGTGTGTACACATAGTTTTATTTGTGAATCCACAGTGTTTTATGCATCTGGCCCCAGGTGAGGTTCTTTAGGAGGTCATTAATCGCTGCTTAATATGTCACTACACAGACTGACACAACAATAAACCCACAGAAATGGAGGTTAGCGTTTACCATTACCCTGGCGCAAATTGTCAATCATGTTTTAACCCTTTGAAACATTAGCAAATTGATTTGACTTCTTTCAAAAACATTGTAAGGTAATGAGCAACTTTACAAGAAATTACCCTAAAATTTGCAAGAAATTAGTAAAATGTTATAAAGGAATGACCTGAAATTAGAAAAAAAAAGAAAATTCAAAGACAGGAATAAAATCAAATAAAAATGAATAAATAAATAAATATTTTTTCTGTTACCTCATTTTAAATAAGTAATAAAAGTAATTATAAACACAGTGTACTTGATATTTTATCCTAGTTATCTGATATTTCCAAATTATTATTTAAAGCCAATTTTCATCATCATCTTGTCACCTTCCACTATTTTTATTTTTATTTTTTTAATTTGCGGGACATTTCATGTGAGGTTGCTCATTGCCTTTTTCCCTATGTTTCAACCAATTAGTTTAAAAACCAAGCTGCTCACATTTCAAAGGTTTAAATGATTGTGATAGGCATCTGAATGCAGCACAAGGAAACTGATGTCAACCCAAAGGGTGAATGTGAAATGTCATTAAGAGAAACTTAGGTAGCTTTATTAGTCATTTTTTACATTACATTTTACATTTTACATTACATTATTCCTTGAATCTGCTAGATCTTTGAAATTGAAGGTTGAGTTCATTAAAATCAGCAGCTACTATGGAAATTCCATCCCGTTGCTTGGGCATGTTGCTGCTGATGGCATCATTTAATTCCTGCAGTGCATTATTTTGAAATTGCATCAGAGTCTTGTGTCTTTATGGCTCCCACAAGGTCAGTCCATCCAGTGCAACAGCTTCATTTGGGATGCCAGGGGTCAATCACGTGTCTGTGCGCACAGCAGTTTCTGATTTCCAATTGCTGAGTGAGCCTAATCACATCTCATCCACCTTATTCCTTTGCGACCGGACATTAGCCAGAAGACGGCATTGTAGAGGAGCAGCTCTCGATCCAAGTCGGGTCAGCCTCGTCCTGATGCTGGCTGTCCTTCTTCTCTTCGTCCAGTTTCTCCCTTCTGGTCTGACTGGCTGCTCGGCGTATGCCATTGGTGGGGATCCTCTCGCAGTCTGCTGCATTCAGTTCAAACCCCAGACAACTTTTCCCAAAGTTTAGAAGTGTTTCTCTATTGTAGAAAAGTCATGCTTCAGACAAATAAAGCAAAATATCGCAAAAAAGTGGCAAGGATTTGAGGAGCTACAGGCTGCTGCATCTGCATGTGCTGCCATCACATGTGCCACTATTTTGGCTGTTCCAGTACCCTGTCCTAGTGATTAACTCAGTGACTCTAGAGCTGGGAGCTAGTGATGACTCTATGATTACCTGGACTAGCAGTCGTCCTCTGAGGACCACACTTTAATGGAAGGTGTCCCTCGAAGGAGATAGACACTGGCATAGGACCCAAACTTAAGCCTTAACTTAAGCTTAAACTTCACTAGCCTACTTTTATAGTAGGGTCATAAAACATATCTATAAACTATAAAAATCCTTGACTTCTTGGAGAAAACTCTCTGAGAATTTAATATATTTATTGATGATAAACACAGATTCAAAATACAACATGGTGTTTTCTTAGAGCCAACAAACACACACACACTCTCAGAGCACACAAAGAACAGGCACCTACTCTTTACACACTAAATTCTGTGCATCATGTGAAGCCCAGTTTATCTGCAATCAGGGTGGAGCAGAGTGTAGACATGTTTCCATTATTGTCTAATCGAGACCAATGCACACAGCAGCTTCACACTAGCTCTATTACCAAGCTAATGCAAACATCACTGAGGACAGCAAAGAGTAGAGAGGACTGTGCTGTGTCCACAGTGTGTGTGTGTGTATGTGTGTGTGTGTGTGTGTGTGTGTAGAGGAGTAGAGAAGATGGGAGAGCCGATTTGTTCTCATCTAAATCCTGTCAGCCTCTGGATTGGTGCACAAATTCATGGGCTTAGCACACACTGGGCATTGTCAGCCGTGCTCCATTAATTTCCAAAGAAAGGAGTGTGTGCACTTTGCGCTCTGAATTGCCTTGTTGCTGAAATGTGCCTGATGAATAGCCTTGCCTTCAGTGCGTCATCATTGCACCTCAAGCAATTCAAGTGGGGCTGGTTATCATTTGAATTATGTTTTTGGCAATAATATCAAAACAACACTTTTTCAATGAGTTGCTTTGGGGAGGGGTGGTAAGAGCTTACTCACTGCTCATGATTCCATTTTTTTCAATAATTATCTTTATAATACTACAGAAGCGGAACCCTTCAGAGCTGTGCCCATAAACTCCCTTCTGCTACCCATAACACATGTTTTCATTCTTCATCCTCTGTCACCAACTGTGTGTCAAGCCCAAGCAGCAACCCCAGAAGCTCAAGTGCCCAAAATGGCAGTTCCTGTAAAGGCCACTTGAGGCTGGCTCCAAAAGCAAGTTAATCCCCACAGACCTCCATGTTAAAAATGACCAACTTTACAGCAGAAATAAACATGTTTACAACCTGGTACAAAGAACAGTTTTGGTCCCTAGAGCTAATTTCAACATTCATGACAACTGTGCAGGGGAGAATTTTTATGTAACCCAACCATCTGAAGGTAATTAAGGCTTAAAGTTATGCATAATTTAAAGGTGTGGCTGGACTGAGTGACAGGAGGGTGCCTTCTGTTGACAAGTTGCGAACAATGTTGGTAAGGTAACCATAGCGTACAGAGGTTAGGTGTAGCTGTCGCTATTTCAATGTATTTTCAGTTCATGGAAGTTAATTGTAACATTTTGGTCACCTAAAAAAGTCTTGCTCAGCCTTTAGCTGTACAAAAAATCCCTCTAAGGACTCGAATATTCAGTTTTTCCTGAAAGTACATTTTGCAGCTGGACAAAATGAGAATCTTTCAGGCAAAGGCTTTAAATCAGAAGTCCACATACCTATGGGTGACATCACAGTTCCTGCATCCATTATCTTATAAAGTCTATGGTCATGCCCGTTACTGCACACACAAATGGTTGCACACACACACATACACACACACACACACACACACACACACACACACACACACACACACAGACTGCGGTTCTCACCTCTAACACGTGTTCTGTTTGTTGTTCACGGTCCAGTTTCCTGGAAGTTGTGGTGATCAGACCTGAGAAAGAAAACAGCAGAAAACAATTAGAAAAGAGTCTAAATACACACACACACACACACACACACACACACACACACACACACACACACACACACACACACACACACACACACACACACACACACACACACACACACACTGACTGTGGTGCCAGTAAGCCAAATGAGCAAAATGAGATGGTAATTAGTTGTGGATGTCAGACACGATGGCTTGTTCTAATTACATGGAATGAGAGAAGGAGAGAGGAGGAAGGAGAAGGAGACACAGATACAGCTATTAGTGAGTTATCATACATACTGATTATTAAATATTGAATGTTATAACGTAATGTTGTTACTGCCCTGACTGCTGTCAGGACGGCTTTTACAAAAGAGAAAAAAAGGAAGAGTTACTGAAACATGTGTGAGTGTCATATCTGATAACTACATTTATGTTTGGGATACTTTCTGAGTCTATGTCTGTTACAATAAACAATCCAAGATTTGATATATTTGCATGTTTATCATAAAACCGTCTTTAAGATGAGAGACAGTTGACATGAAAGTTTCATCCCTCACTTGGACAGATTTGTGAGATTATGGTTATACTATGGTTTGACAGCTTCCAGGTACTATACTATAAGGCATGTGCATCTCTGATAAAACTAGTGTTACTCAATTTATGTTGTTCCATCCAGTGTTGTCGTCGAACAGAGAGGTAATTTATTTCAGATGCCATTACTTTTTGTAAGAACTGTGTTTGAGATGCCCACCTCCACCTGCTGGGCAGGTTTGGGGAGTATTGGGTGGTTGAGCATCAGGATCATACTTGTACATGTAAATTTAAAATGGCTATGTTCTTTGTTCACATAACTTGTTCTTATTGTCATTGTCATTGTTATTGCCAAAAGAGCTTTGATATGTGCAGCTCTATATAAGTGGAATCTTCTGCAGAAAGACTTAAAGCTGCATTCTTTGGTTCCTGGAAGCTGTTTAAATGCTCTGTTGCAGGCCTTTTGTATGTCATCTTCTACGTGCCAATGTCAGGGAGTATCTTAGCTGGTCTTTTAAATGTCTTATTTTATGGTTTATTGTATTTTTGATCCATGCTGTCTGTCTATAACTTTGGTTGCTGCCTGTCCTGGCCACGACACACTTGAGAAAAGAGATTTTTTAGTCTCAAGAGGTTTTTCTGGTTAAATAACTAAATAGATAATATAGGCACTGCGGGCGGCACGGTGGTGTCGTGATTAGCACTGTTGCCTCACAGCAAACCCGGGTTGGAGTGGGGTTCAGTCCGTGGGTGGGGGCCCTTCTGTGTGGAGTTTGCATGTTCTCCCCGTGTCTGCGTTTGCATGTTCTCCCCGTGTCTGCGTTTGCATGTTCTCCCCGTGTCTGCGTTTCCATGTTCTCCCTGTGTCTGCGTGGGTTCTCTCCGGGGTCTTTGGCTCCCTCCCACATTCCAAAGACATGCAGGTCAGGTTGATTGGTGACTCTCAATTGCCCTTAGGTGTGACTGTGAGCGTGTATGGTTGTCTGTCTATATGTGTCGGCCCTGTGATAGTCTGGCGACCTGTCCAGGGTGTATCCCGCCTTCCACCCAATGACAGCTGGGATTGGCTCCAGCCCCCCCACAACCCTTGCGAGGACAAGCGGTAACGGAAAATGACTGAATGAATATAGGCACTGCAATAAGGGCTTTGCAAGAAGGAAAACACTGTAAAACTCAGATTCTCTATCAGTACAGCATGCACTGAGGAACTTATTGAAGCAACTGACTACATTTAACATCAACACTGGTTGAATATTCACATAAAATCTGGTGGATTTCTCTTTTAACCACCTCCTTAAAAATCAGGGAAACCACACCTCATTTGCATTATCAGCAGTACTTTCAGCTGATTTACAGATATATTCTTCCTGAAAAAGAAATCTACCAATTTATTTTGCTTTCTTATTTTTGCCTCTCATTTCCAGTGTTGAGTTCAACCGGAACTGTTTTTTGAGGGACACTCACATAGTGAGTCAAATCTGGAAATAACCCTCTGAGCAGGCTGAAAAGAGGACAGGCGCTCTGTTTGCCAGTGACCCAAGTACGGAACACTTAATATCACCTTCTCCCAGTTTATTCATGGCAATGGAGGGATTGCGGAAGCTGTTCTTAATCCAAAAGCTAGGGACAGCCCTTGAGCGGAGTTGGGGACCGCAGTCTGAAAATGACAATCTGACCTTCACACCCACTTCATGCCATGATTGGCCGGCTGTGTGGAGTTGGGACAACCAAGTGAAACACTGCAGATGGCTTCAAAGAGAGACTGTCAGAAATAAGCATCATTATCCTCATATTTAAACAATATTACGCCTCCCCCTCTCTATGACTGCAAGCCGTTAAACATGCCTGTTTTAGTCCAGTTGTGCTTCTTTATGTTTATAATATCAATGTTTCTAAAGTGATGTAGTGTATGAGCTGACTGCTACCTGGAGGTAGAGGGGATGATGGATGGCATGACACCAAAGTGAGACGTCTGCCAAGCTGCAGACTATTCCCCTTGAGAATACTGGAACAAAAAGCCCTTGTTTTTTGACAGAGACCACTGTATTTTCAGCCAGGACAGTTCTCTGTCAAAAATACTGGTTGTGTTTTACAAACAGCTTTTTAGGCACCAAACAAAATTGTCAGGGCCAATTTGGGCCAATCAGGGATCTGCACCATAGTTGACAACATAAGCAGCCAATCAGGGGGTGAGTTGTAGTTGATGACATGATGTGCAGGCCGCTGCTTGTGGCCCCCGAAGCAACAAGTGCTAACTCTAATGAAAAAAAAAACAGCGATAAGTGAATCTGTTGCAGAAATAGAGTCAATAACAATTAAACAAGAACAAGAGGATGAACTTTAAATACTTTTTTGCTGTTTTTTGGACTGGATTCGGCCAAAGCTTGATTTAACTGGCTCTGCTGGTGATGAAGAAGATGTTCCCTGGTACAAATACAATGTATATTGTTGTTTGGCCACTGTTTGGCTAATGGAGGACTGAGAAATGCAGAAATATGCTGGCAACGTCAATGAATAGCAAAAACCTCAAGGAGACTGTCATCAACAAGGAACACATCTCATACAAATGGCTGTAACTTAGATTTACTGTTACTGTCTGACTGGCTGCGTAATTGTTTAGTAGAGTATTGTTAACATCAGGTTCTCTGCTCACTGAAAGTGTTTGAGACAGCAGAGAGTCCAGACTGATCCAGAGAGAGAAACACAATGTTGAGCTTGTGTCAGGTTGTCTTTAAGCCAAAAACATGACCTTTTCTCTACCATAGGCCTGTGGTTTTTGTGTCTAAACATAACCACAGCGTTGTTGCAATGTATCTGCAACATAATAATGTACAAGTATAATGTCTCCGTGGTGCAGAAACATATAATGCCAATACTTTTTCTGGGTCATGGGTTGGGTCATTCAGATCAGGGAAACACTTTCTCTCTACAAGGTTGGATAATATTTCACACCATCTTGTTCTCTTGCAGCATAAGCTAATCCTTGAGGTGGTTAACAGTGCTGTGACACAAAGATCACACTCTGCATGGAGCCAATCACTCTGACTTCTGAGAGGCTGATAATGAGCTGTACGCTGTATGGTTAAAAGAGTTCGGAGATACAAACAGACAGTTGTTGACTTTGCCACTTCATCAAGCAGCGGAAATAAAGACAAACAAACAAAGAAAGATTTTCATATCATATCATGCTGTGCCTTACATTAAAAAAAAAAACATTTTCTATCAGACATGAATGTTCTTCAGCACATAGAGAAATCTTTTCAAAAAATTGAAGCTATCCAGCAGAATTTCAGGAGCAGGATCTCACCTTAACTGTGTCACTTCCTGCATAAAAACCTGCTTAACCCACTCCTCCTGTTCTGCTCTCATTGACTTTGCTCGTCCCTCCCATCCCATTCTTCATTCTCTTTCTTCCTCCTCTCTATACAAGCTTCTGAGGAGGGTTCATCGTGCCCAGGTGCTATGGCGGATCCCCTTTTGAGGCTTCCCCACAACGTATTCAGCAAAGCGGACAAGCTAGAAGCAGTCCAAGCCTTTCATATAAGTCATGTTTTTTCTTCAAATCAATTGTGAAACACATTTTGTTGATGGTGTGGTCCTTGCTAGTGAAATAAAGGCCTAGAATGCTTTAAAAAAACACTGAATATAGAATTAAATTCCACCTATTTAGCCTGTTTCACTAATGGAAAATATCCAACAAGATCAGTCTTAATAATCAGTTGTAAAAATACCCAGCACTTCTCAGAGTGATGCAGTTTGCATTTTTAATCCTATAAAGAGCATCATGAGTGCTCACAGCCAACATGTGCACTTTCCAAAAAGTTCTATATGAAAGGATACATACAGTATTTTTGTCCCAAATGGACTGCAGTTAAAAGCTTGTTTTTTACACATTTTTTTATTGCTATGAGAACTCTTCATCTTTCCAGTGCCTTAGCTTTCCCCCTCTGGGGACAGCAAAGGGTTTCTCTAACCTCTCAGCTGTCAGAACATCTTCAGAAAAGATAAAAACTAAACTTTCAATTTGAAAACCTTGACAGAAGGGATGGAGAAGACACAGAAAGATGGAGAGGATGAGAGGAATGGAGGGATGAGTGCAGAGATGTGTAGCTGACTCGAAAGGACCTGGAGGATAGTTATGGTAGCCTGGCCTAGTTTCATGTACCACATTAAAAACACAAAAATATATTGGCTATTGATCACTGACTCCACTTTCCACACTGAAGATTCTGCAGGTGCAGCTGGAGAAGTTCCAAGTGCTGGAATAAAGAAACTCTTTGACAATGTTACCTAATGTTAGCAGACACAATAAAATCTCTTATCCAACAGGCCATAACTGTATACTCTATACTCTACTCTATGTATACTTTTTGCAATATTGGAATGCTCTCCCAAGAAATGTTTAAAGAAATCTTATATCGTAATCTGCTGAAATCACTGGGCAGGCAAAATAAATCATACAATCAAAAGCATTACTAAGACTGATCAATTCTGCTGTCAGGGGACCAATGACATTAGGCATATGTGAATCTGAAAATGAGGTATGGTACTCTGTCTGGTGCCCTTCCAACACATATACAGATTGTAACACTTGGAGTGTACCAGCGAAAAGAAAAGGATGCACTGATGAAGGATGCACATTGAATAAAGTAAGCAGTGTCTTGGGGCGTGGCCCCAGCACTGGGGCCCAGAACAAATTTCGCTATGGGCCCCAAAAAGGGTTCTACTAGGTTCACACTGGTTGCAAAAGCACTGAAAAGCATGCCCATTTGCCATGGAACACTACCCACCTCCTTTTGGTATCCATGTTAAACAATGGCTGTCCACAATGGACACGCTACCGCAGCAGGCTTGCGGCGATAATTTCAGTGTCTGGTGTATTTTTTTACAAGCAAATCTGGCAGGAAAACATATTAACATACTATTATCAATTATATATTATAAATGATATAAATGATTTGATTATAATAAATCATACAATATGCATCCCATGTTTCAATAGATTCAGAATAATTATTTGTTGTCCTCTATGGAGGAAATAATTTTTCACCGTCTGTACAAATTAACAAACAGAATTAACACACAGGATTAACACAGAACACAGAACACAGAAAAACATTAACACAGAAAAAACGTTTGTCCGTTAAGTCTGGACAGAGACAGAGAGCAAGAGAGGAGAGTGGGCACACACAGACAGAGACAGAGCTCCACGTGATTAGAAAAGAGCAGGGGAGCTAATTCACTTGCTGACCGGCGAGGAGAAATACGCTTCTGATGGGAACGGCCAGCTGATGGCCAGTTACACAATAACCAAAATATTGGAGCACTGCTGTGTCCAGTGTGAACCTGGCGGTAGGCCTTAATGGATTTTTCAACCTTTGCCCTTTCAATTTCCAGATGTTCAGATTATATGCAGATCTATAATGCAGAAAAGCCAATAATATTCACACACAGACACTGAGTGACAAACATCTTTCCTGTAGCACCGCCCTCGGACCAGAATGTCAACTCTGCATATAACATATCTCCCAATGTAAAGGTCATATTGGTTTTGTAAAAGGTTTCTGGAAGATTCTAGACACCACCATCTGTCTGTGTAGATTGTGGATCGGATAGATGGAAGCTTCCACAGTAATTATGCACCACTGTTGTGATGCCTCTGCTGCAAATTCTGGATGACATTTATGTTGCTATGAATATTAAGAAATTATTCCAAAGAGGAAAACACTTTTATAAAGTGATACTTAAGAGTAACTAAGCCCCAGACCATTTTTTTTTCAGTTGAAAAGTTATACATATGGGTATTTAGTATTGTTGTTAGTTGATATAGGTGTAACTCTCTACATTTGAATGCAAAGTGTGAAAATTCTACATGTTATTTATAAATATGCACAGTGACTGTCCTTTAAAGGTTGATCCCGCTATTGCAATTGAATTTTACTATTGGCTGATCCTGGTAACGGGAGCTGTTTTCATGTCCAACAGAACCCCCTGTCGCCACCCCCTCACTAACCAACTTGGGGGGGGGGGTTCTTACTCTTTCAAGAAAATATTTTTTTTCTTCTGTTACATTAAACATTTTAAAGTGGTATAAGGTTTGACCTGAGCATCAGAGCCATGGTCCATTCTGTTGATAATGTTGATCACAACTGACACCCTCCATACTTGTGACATTACCTGTGGATTCTTCCTGTCATAAATGTATCTTAACAATGAGAGAAAAATGCTTTTGATTAATGAGAACACAACTGTTGGGGTTTACGCTACATTAGGCAGGCAGACTGACATGATAACAAGCCAGAAGCAGCTGACTCCCATTCCTGCATCTGTTAGTGCTAATTCATTAGCTTTAACAAGGAAGCTGATGTGACAGCACTCAACAGCTACACTACACACACACTCAGTCTCTTTGTTTCTTTGTATTCAGCTCTGTCACAGCCTCAAAGTCACACATGACAATATACACATACTAAAACCCACAACATGACGTACTCAGAATATTAACACCCACTAACAGACACAGTGATACACATATGAAGACCTGAAGACACAAATGTTAATTCTTACAATAAACCACTGATACATATGGACAAACAGAAATGGTAAATGAGCCTGCACCTTTAAAACACTACTCTAGTCGTTTGACCTTGTTCAAAGAGCTTTTTTTTTTCACAAACTACCGGGTTAGCATGAGAAGGAAAAAATGCGCACCATGCTGGTCAGTGATCTCAAAAATATGAATGACGCGCTGGCTCCATTAACTGACTGTGTTAACAAACTATGCTTAACCACTGAGAACATCGACAGCCAGATTAACGACCTTGAGGAAGCATTGTCAGGCAACAGTGACAGAATTGTGAACCTCGAAGATATGTGCACCTTGCTAAAAGACGACAACAAACGTCTTCTTGACGCTGTGGATGATCTTGAGAACAGATCGAGGTGCTGCAACTCGAGAGTCATCAACCTGCTGGAGATAGTGGAAGGGACTGACCTGGTGAAATGTATGTCAGGCTTTTTTGCCGAGCTCTTAGGAAGCAATGTGTTCCCCTCCCTGCTGACTTTGGACTTCATCCACAAAAATAATTGCAAAAGTGCTAGCTCGCGGAATTGAGGGTATGATGCCCTTAATTGTCTCACAAGACCAAACTGTTTTTTTATAAAAGAACGTCATTCATCTTCTAACATTCGCAGGCTCCTCAATATAATTCATACTTCACATCCTGTGTTGGTCCCTGAGGCAGTCATCTCGCTAGATGCCAAGAAGGCCTTTGACCGCATAGAGTGGGAATACTTATTTGCGGTCCTCCAGAAGTTCGGCCTTGGCGATAAATTTAGCTCCTGGGTTAGACTCCTTTATGCATCGCCGCAATCATGTGTTAGTACCAACTCACTCCACTCTCCATATTTTTCTAGAGGCACATGACAAGGATGCCCACCTTCTTCTTTACTCTTTGCAATAGCAATAGAACCCTTTGCCATTGCACTTAACCCGTTTTGCCCCACTGGCAACAATTGTTGCCGAAGTGTATCACTGTCATTTTCTACTCACAATAAAAAATCTCAAAGGCACTAATGCAACTTTTTCCACTTATATGCTAGTAGAAAACTTAGACAAAGGTTTTGGTTTATAAAAAATAGTTTCCAAGTGCTTCCTGTCACATGACATCATCTGCTTCCTGCTCCTTCCGGCTGAAGACATGGCGAATGCAAATTCTCCTGGAAAGAGGTAATTTTCATAAATTTCTTATGAGCAACACTGCTGTAAAAGATGCCATGCGGAGGAACAGCTTTGATGAGATTATGTCTTCTGTTGGGCATAATTGGGTTAAAACATCTACACTACTACAGAGAATACAACCGAATGGGAAAGAACATCGAGTATCATTATACGCACACAATATCTTGCTATATCTAAGCAACCCAGTGGCATCCCTTCCTGTGATTAAATCAATTCTGATGTAATTTGGTTCATTCTCAGGATATAAATTAAACTTTCAAAAAAACAATTTCCAATAAATGATTAAGCATGTCAAATCCAACAGACTTCAGTACCCTTTAGTTGAGCTAAGTGAGGTTTCAGGTACCTTGGCATCAATATAACCCGTACTCTTGCCTCTCTCCATATAGCCAACCTTACCCGTTTGGTTGAGAATATGAAAAATGACCTTCTAAGATGGAATAGTTTGCCCCTGTCACTATCAGGTAGGATACAGTCGATAAAAATGAATGTGCTCCCTAAATCCCTGTATATGTTCAGATGCTTTCCTGTCTTTTTACCAAAAGCTTTTTTCACTCCATTGACAAGGTTATCTTAAACTTTATCTAGGGCAGCAAAATCTTTCCCCAACATCCACAAACCATTCATTCATTCATTCATTTTCCATAACCGCAAGGGTCGCAGGGGGGCTGGAGCCAATCCCAGCTGTCATCGGGCAGAAGGCGGGGTACACCCTGGACAGGTTGCCAGACTATCACAGGGCCGACAAATATAGACAGACAACCTTTCACGCTCACAGTCACACCTCAGGGCAATTTAGAGTCACCAATCAACCTGACCTGCATGTCTTTGCAATGTGGGAGGAAGCCGGAGCCCCCGGAGAGAACCGATGCAGACACAGGGAGAACATGCAAACTCCACACAAAGGGCCCCCGCCCACCGACTGAACCCCGTTCCATCCTGGTTTGAACCAGGGACCCGCTTGCTGTGAGGCAACATTGCTAACCACGACGCCACCATGCCACCTCCTGGGAAACCACCATTCAAAAAAATATAATTTTGAATCAGTGCTCCTGAAACAGACTGGTGCATTTTGGAGGCGCAGTCATGCCACTCATCTTCTCTTCCAGCCTTGGTATATTCAACTTCCAGTGAACGTCTTTTTATTCCTTGAACCCAATTGTTCTTGCTACACTTCGAATTTGGTCCCAGTTTCACCTTCATTTTAGATTTTCTGCAGCCTCCTCTCTGGGTCTTATCAGTAACAATCACCTTTTCCCACCTTCTATAGTGGATGCAACTTTTTCTCAGTGGGAATATAAAGGACTGAAATGTTTCAAAGACCTATATGATGTTGGTGACCATTTATCCAGCTTTAATACTTTATATAAGAAATATGACATGGCCTGTTCAAATCTTTTCAGATATTTTCAGATTCGTCACTTCGTACAGAAACAGTTTCCTTCATACCCCAACCTTCCTGGTAAGGTATTATGGGAAAAACTACTAGAAATGAACCCTACCCATAGGGGACTGATTTCTAAAATTTACTGTCCGATCATGACTGTTATTGATAGCTTTTCTGTGATTAAAACTAAATGGGAAAGATAAATTGAGATGAATCTAACAGAGGATTGGTGAACAACTGCATTCAGCAAGATGAATACTTCTACATCTTGTGCCAGGTTGAGTCTAATTCAGTTTAAGGTTGTCCATAGGATGCACTTTAGTAAAAGCAAGTTAGCTCAATTACTTCCAGATCAAGACTCAAGATGCAATCACTGTGGACACCTAGAAGCAGAAGTATTACACATGTTTCGGGCCTGCCCCAAACTTGGAGACTTCTGGCGCGATGTCTTTGATACTCTAACTAAAGTTTTGGAGATGAAAGTACAACCATGAGTTCCAGCCAAATCTACCTCATACAGCATGAGAGAAAGGGACATTATTGCTTTCACCACTCTTTTGGCACGTCGTAGAATACTGCTTGTATGGAAGTGTACCATCTCACCATCTCAGTCTGCTTGGTTAAAGATGTGATGTTTTTTTTGAGCCTTGAAAAATTAAATATAAAATCAGAGGATCTAAGGATCCTTTTTTAAAGAAATGGCAACCTTTCATTTCATATTTTAATAATCTATCTATGTTGCCTCCTGAGTGAAACTGACCTGTCTGCTATGTATATTAACTTACCTGATCCTCTGTACACACTGTGGTAATATGTCCAGTATGACCTATGTGCTACAGACACTCAATTTAATGGCGCTTTTCCGTTACATGGTACCAGCTCTACTCTACTCGCCTTTTTGGTTTTCCATTAGGAAAAAGTACCTGGTACCTGGTACCTGGTACTACCTTTTTTAGCAGCTGCTCTCCTGGGGTTCCAAAAAAGGCGGACCGGGTACTATGATGTACTAAATGGTGACGTGAAACACTGCAGACCACTGATTGGTCAGACAAAATCAACATTGCGCCATAAATCCACAGCACGCACACAATATTCTGAACAGCACAAACATCAAAGCTATTGTAGCAGCCGCAGTTCTGTATCATCTTTTTCTTCTTTCCCAAAATGCCAACCAGAAAGATCACGCTGTGGTCACTCCAGGAGGTACAAACATTCCTCACCTTACTGGCCGATGAGCGTATCCAGTGAGTGCGAGTCTGTGTGTATGCATAGTTCGAATTACAGGGAAGCTAATGGGAGCTCAGCTCCCCTGAAGCCTCTCTTGAGACGTTTAGAGGTACCTTTAAAAAACTGACTTCTGTGACACTTTTGTGTTATAGATTATATATTTTCTGCACATAAAGGTTCCAGAAATAAAAAAAAAAATTATACTAGTAATAGGTCAATCTTGTGTGTTTATTCACTCATTACATTACATTTCCGAACATCTGTCTCCACTATTTAACTTCCATGTGTCTCCCTGCAGCGGCCATCTGTGCGTGAAGCGGTGCTGCGTTCAAATTCCTACATTTACGTAGTCACCTGAACTCCTCATCATCCGACAGAAGGGACAGAGGGAGAGAGGAAATGTTACTGGCGGGTATTAGTAGAATCTTTTTTGCAGTAACCCTGTTGTTGATGGTGTGCTACAGCACACTTTATGCATGTGACATGTTTTAATAGTGGTGCAGACCGGAAAATGTTGCACCCACGAAAGCCACTGTGTAATTGGAACCCTGTGTGTACATGTGTGTCCGGTTGAAACTGAGTGGGGTGTTACTGTGTTTGTTTATGTGATTTTCATTTATGATTTGTTTGCAAAAAACGAGGGGGAAAAACAACGGAAGTACTTGGCTAGAGTTTTAATTTTTGTATGCTGTTATACTTTGCACTTCCTGGAATAAAGTGTGTTTAAAAAAAACAAAAAACAAAAAAACAAAAACAAAGAGCTTTCACATACTGAGTCACATTCACCCATCCACACACACATTTACACACTGGTGGCCAAGGCTACCATACATGGTGTTGTTTTAAACACTCTACATATTTACACACTAATTGAACAGCCATCAGAAGCAGTTTGGGATTCAGTATCTTGCCCAAGCGTACCTCGACATGTTGAGGGGGATCTAACCGCTAACCTTCGGACTTGCTCTAACACCTGAGCCACAGCTGTCCTATAATTAGATGCCGAATAAAGACAACAGAGTAGAAGGGCTGTCAGCGTTAATGTGTTGATTGTGAAAATATTAATAGAGCATGCGTAGAAGTGATTAACGGCAGCGGAACGTGGCCGAGTGCGGCCGAGTGTACCCGAGCATTGTCTCCGACTCACTGGCTTGCTAACACAAGTTACCCGAATTGAGTGCTCAAGGTGAACAGTGCTCTGTCACGAGCATTCCTCTCATAGTAGCTTAGCTTATTAGCAACAGCAGCTAATCAGCGGTATAACGACAGCGGTGCTGTTGGTTTTAATATTTACATGATAATCAGATAATGGTATATTTATCTCTCCCTCTTTACACACACACACACACACACACACACACACACAAATATACATACAACTTATCAGGGAATCATATCCTAATCACGAGCGAAGAAATTAATTTAACAGAATCAAAATGTGTTGTGCCCACAAAAATATACTAAAAGGTGGTACCTTGTAATATTGCCCGTGTATTAATACACAGCTCAACTTTAAGTAAATACTACGTTCAGTACCTTTTAGTAACTGTCATTAGTGCTCCGCGCTGCTCACTGATAACCGGTAGTTTGAATACAGACCGTAGACTGTATATACGGTCTCTGATACAGACACAGTAAGACGCCATATTACAGGCTTTACAGCCAACAGCATATGGATGTGCTGTAAAATGGTAAAAATGATGAATTATGATTCAAAAATATCCATTACTACAGCGGCACAAAGCCTGTGCTGTGTCAGGGTCTCCGAGAGTTACACGCGGTAGAGTCCTGCAGGGTTCTGTCGCGTTCATTTTATGTCTGGAGAAATACCGAATTCCAAATCTTGATTCGGGAAATAATGCATTTTACTTCTTTAGGACTTAATATTTTTAATAATGGCTATAAAAAAAATGCGTTCTGAAAAGTCAACATGTCTCAAAAAAAAATATCCAGTGATTTAAGGAGGTCTCTCTTTCTGGGCCAGTGTGCATCATGTGACGCTGTAGTTCCACTTTCGGCCACTATGTAAATTTTGCTTCAGAGTGTTGCGCACTTTCTGGGGGCTTGCTGGAAACTGACCAGGCTCCCTGAAGGTGGACTGTTAAGGTGGACCAGCTTTTATCATTGTGGTGACACTCCCAGCTGCTTCTACACAGATAATGGAGAAATGTCTGTCTGCTGAGTCTCTCCTGAGTTAGTGAAACAATTATTGATCCCAATTCAAAATTGATTTGCTGTTACTGATACAGTAACTGTTATGTATTGTTAAATTATATTAGTTGGGTTAGGTTTTATTATTATGTGAATGTGAACAAACTACAGTAATGTGCAAGTCAGTGCAAGTGTTACAGTCATGGCTGCACCACAAAGCTTTCATTGTTTTTCAGTTCACTTGTGTATTTAAAGTTAAAGGACATCCAGTGTTAAAAATAACAACCAGAGTTTATGTTCAATAACTGCACGATGTCCTGAAGGCCAGTGAATAATCATGTTAAATAATTGTGATTTCAATCAATCAAAATCGAGCAGCCCTATGACCTGTAACCTGCTTTAACCTAACAGTTTGTGTGTGCATGTCCAAACACAGTATTTGTCTCAGATTGGCCTATTTCCCCATTTCCCACGAAATACCACCCACTGTCTCTGTCAGGCCGGTGGTGTTGTATCAGAAACACTCTAGAGACATGTATTACGAAGCCAGTTCAACAAACCCAGGGTATCTTCTGGTTATCTGGCTTACCTAACCCTGACATTGGCAGTCTGGATAACTGATACTATGCAGGTGGTTATCAACTGGTTGCTCAGTCAACTTCAGTTTTTCCTCTCCATCCACAAGCACATTCACATGAATGAGGCAGGGGTGTTAATGACGAGAGACATCATCAGAACTATGAATGAAGACTGTCTTATGATATAATAGCCCATGACATGGTATTTACACCTGGCAATGTCCTATTTATGGGACAGCAAAAGAGTCATCGATGTGAAAAGAAGATATTAAAACACCAAAAATAATTTCCAAATATTAATAGTTGGCTAAGACTTAAAATACATGTAGAAAGTTGTTTTTTTTTTGCTGTATTTGGATGATGAAGAAACTACTCTTAATATTTCACATAAAAACACTTGCCAGAATATTGCCTGAGTGTTTCTGCCACCAAATAACATAAAAATGTTGCATTTATAACAGAAGCAAATTGACAGTGTGGGTTATTTTTCTTATAAAAAAGATAATCTTTGTTTTTTATTTCTAGTTCTCATCACACAGGTGTCTCATGTTATTCTGAGCTACAGTGATGAGTATAAAATCAGCCACACTGTCAGATATCACTGTGGGGATAAAATAAACTTTGCACAATTAAAATGCAGCTAAAAGCATCATCATGTGTTTAGTGTCATGAACAATCTCTCTGTTTGTTAGAATCTCTGTTTTATAACCAGTGGAAATAAAGAGCCTGGAACAATACAAATGATTTTACCGATGATTTTAACTAATAAAAAAGTAAAAAACTCATTACTGCAGACTTTTGTCCATGTCAGGACATTTTTTCCCACTGACATGATTGGTCACAGGTCGTTGACAGGATGTTATCTGAAACCCTAAAGTTAACCTACCGCGGAGCAGGTTAGCTGTTCAGCATGAGTTACCATGGTGATTTATCCTGGTAAAAAAGTGAGCAGTACTGAAAACCAAGAGTTAACCCTTAAGTTAAATTGCTAACTCCATGTCATCCTTCATAGCACAGGCCTCAGGTCAAGAGCCTAATAAAGTTTTTTTATACAGCAACAAACAAAACCAGTGCTTACAAGGTGCTTCATATAGTGCCAACTGTAACTCTACACCAGCTGTCTTAGATTTATTTAAACATTAACTCCAGATACCAACCAGGGTTAAGGACTCAACTGCCCCCAAGCCCCAGGCTCCCTCATTTATTTTTGTTAGTTTGATTATTAGTTCATTTGTCTCAGCCACAGAGATTTCTTCTTTGTATACTTTTTCAACAATGGCTATGTTTACATGCACAGTAATATTCCACTATTAATCAAATTATGACAATATTTTGAATGTCATGTAAACAGCAAATTTTTGTTTGGATACACATAATTAGAACATTTTATAAATTTAGTATTTTGGTTATGTATACAGCTTATTCAGAATATAGAAGAAGGTAGAAGGCAGATTTATTGGTCACTTTCTAAACAAAGTTTAAAAAGACGAAATTAAATTTATCCTTTATCCTGCTACATCTTTGGAAGGATGAGCTGACCAAAATAAGCAGTTACTATGAAGACTCCATCCACTTGCTTGGGCATGTTGCTGCTGGTGGCCTCTCTTGCTATTTTATTAGGTTATACTTCATTTCAAGGTGACTGCTGCATCATCATGTATTAGAAATATTCAAAAGTGCAACCTTTTCCATGGACTGAGTGAGCCAAATCTCTGCCTCACAGCTTTAACAGGAATGTTCCGTTTAACCCGCAGGAAAAGGGAAAATAATAAAAAAACATCAACTGGGACTGAGTCTAAATGAAATGAACACAGACCACAGATATTTTTCTAGAATGCTATACTACCAATTTCATGTTCATTGTGCCAACAACGAATGGGTTTTGCTTCCGTTTATCCTTCGTGTGTTTGCGGCAAAGGCTGCAGCTCATGGTGTGGTTTGTCAGGTCATAAGTCAGCCAGGACCGAGGTTGGTCCGCCTTGTCAATTTTCCAGTTTTCTTTGAAACGTCGTATAGTGACATTACTCCGTTTAGCTGTCTGTTCCTCTTCTTGATTGTCTCCTGCCTCTTTGTTTATCGTTTTTGTTTGTGGTGGCTTCACACCAGGAATATGTCCTCACATCTTCCTTGATACGCTCTTCCCGCCGTGCTTCTTCAAGCAAAGGGAATGAATAGAGCTCCAGTAGCTGACAGAGGCAAAATGTTGCATATGTTAGATATGGGCCCAACAGCAGGAGTCTACATCTGGGCTCCCAGGTAATCCAATCATGTGTGTTGGAGTGTACTCTTGACTGAACTAAACTATTGGATCAGGAAGCATTAAATTTAATTAATTAAATTAAAAAGTATTTCCTTTTTGGTGCCTTCTTTGACTGGCCATTGCCCATTCTGTCTATGGATATTGGAAGTACACGACTATGAAGAAAAAAAACATCTTTATGAAGAAATCAAGGCCCAATGCTGGTCAGTTATTCCAGATAAGTAAACCGTCTCAATATTGAGCGTACAACATGCTTTCTTCACACTAATACACACACACACACACACACACACACACACACACACACACACACACACACACACACACGCATGCTGTCTCTTCTTCTCCATACCCTGACAGCCAAAAGCTTAATTGCTGTTATAAGATTGGAAATGACCCCCAGAATAAGAGACCTGAATACAAATGGGGTACGAGGTAACAGATTTGACAAATATGCCAAAAATGCATCACAAGACACAGAAAGAAGCCTGACAGATGCATGCTGTGTTTGTTTAAATCACTGTGAAAGGAATTTAAGTCACTCATCAGTCAGAGCAACACAGCAAGCCTGTTCCTCTACACCCACTGCTATCACTATGTACAGTACCTTTTAACACTTCTATATGATTAACTGTCTGCAGAGGTACTCTGATCTGCCACAACAGGATAATACCTTTGGACTGGATCCAGTCTGTCATTGTAGTAAACAGCCAGAGTTTGACTGTGTGTTACCTGGCAGCCAGAAGCTTTCAGTAATTGTGAATGATATTCAGTGATTACAATAGGACAACAGCTTCAGAATAACAGGAGGTTCTGCGATCTATGGCAGAACACAAGCTTGAATATCTTGCATGAAAGTTAGACGTTCTACACACCCTCCACTCCCACCTCTACATCCCACCAGCTGAAATACACGGGGCATGATTGCGACGTGACATAGACGGAGTGTAGCAAGGTCTTTTACCTCTACTGACTCTTTTTAGCATATGCTATCAGCTTCATGGTGTACATATTGAGGGTTTTGTCATGTGATAATTCAGCTACCTATGCAGGGATTGGAAGCGTATAGGCCAGTAATGCTTAACTTAAAACCTGTGGGCCAAATCTGGCCCTGGATAGGGTGCCAGGTGCCCCCCCAACCATTTTCCAATTCACAATTAAATAAAGTGATTTACACTGGAAAATGTTTTTGTAATTTCCTCGCAATGTCCAAAAATCCTAGAAACATCCGGAAAGCCTTGAAATGTTCTAAAATCCTTGAAACAACGTAAAATCATAGACACGTCCTAAAATCCTAAAATTAGCTGCTGTGACTGGACCCTGGCCTCCTGTTATTTTGCAAGAGTGACCCCCAGGCAAAGCACAGTGAGTATCCCTGGTATGGGCTATATTAACTCGTGTTTAATTAATTAAATGGATGGTTTTAGCAACAGAATGCATTCATTTAATTGATTTATGTTAATGTGAAATGCAAAGTTGCTCTGGTGCTTTGCCATGCCTCTGCAACTACAAGATATTCATTTTAATTCTTTTTGTAACAGACTGTACTTGTAGTTTTTACATGTCAGATGGCGGCAGAGAGAAAAAAAATGCGTAAAATAGAAAATAGATAAGAGCTGTGCAGGCAAGCGCGGCTTCTGTGATCAGACAAGCTGCGGCAGTTGTTTACAATCAACACGCTCTGCTGTGGGCAAGGTGCGGCCGCGTCTGTAATATGTTAATATGTTACATTCCACCTTGATAAATAAACACTACTTCTTCTTTGGCACTCAACAGTGGTATTAGATGAGGTGTGAAATCATACATTACGGACATAAATTGTGACAACTCTAAGCTTTATGAATTCTTCGGTAAATGGACGGTACTTGTATAGCGCTTTTCTAGTCTTTTCGACCACTCAAAGCGCTTTCACAGGACATGTCACATTCACCCATTCACACACAAATTCACACAGTGGTGGCAGAGGCTACTGTACAAGGTGCCAACGAATAGGTAGCAAACATTCATATGCATGCACACTCCGATGACGGGGCATTTGTAGCAATTTGGGGTTCAGTATCTTGCCCAAGGATATTTCAACATGTTGCCTGGAGGAGCTGGGGATCAAACTGCTGACCTTCTGATTAGAAGATGACCCACTCTACCTCTGAGCCTCTATTTGGATCTTTTAATAATTTAATTGGTGGAGATGCACCTACATAAAGCTCTTTAAAAACCTATGACTTGCTTGTTTGTTTCGCTTTCATTTTATATTCCTCAACCAGCAGGAATATCTGAATGTACAGAACAAATTAACGAAGGTGGACTTAAATAATATCTAATTGTTCCCAACAGCTGTCACCACAGCAGTTTGCAAACTGCATAAAGGCTTTCAGATACAGTTGATAAACTCCTTTTGCAGCCATCAGAAGGCTGCAGGTATGTGTTCCATCTGCCCTCTCTAATCTGACTGACACATATTGACAAAGTGCTATTAACAACGCCAGATGCGCCACGGTAATTTTGATTTAATCTCTCACAATAAGTACCAGGTGGTTGCAAAATAGCCACAGAAACACCTGTTCTCCTGTGCATTATCAAAGTGGTTGGTTGTAAGAGTCCCCAATGTCAGACAATGAAATCACATTCAGGATGCATGGGATAGACACAGTTCACTCAGCGACATGAAAAATTGTTAATTCTTCTCATTACATCAGGATCTGACCTGTACTGTGTCTGTTCAGGTATTTTTTTGGGGGTAAAAACTTTGCTTTAACAAGAGGGATAATACAGTACCATCAGCAAAATTGAGTCACTCTTTAAAAAAATCATATTGCAATGGAGGAACAAGTCAGCAGAGTTGGACAGAGCACAGGCTGGGCTCTGCAGCTAATAGTGCACAGGAATATTCTGAAGCACTCTTGTAATACTCTTGTTATTATTGATATTTAATTTGAAATCAAAAATTGGGAAATTAAAAAACAGATCAAAAATAGGAAATACATTTTTTTTTTTTTTTTAAAAAAAAGGGCCACAGGCTGAACTTAATTCGATATTTAATTTGTCTGATTTATTGTGATCCAAAAGTTGATCCTATGAGCAAGCTGCTACCCCACGGTTCCTCTCTGCCTCACTCCTGGCTTATATGAGAGAACTATTGCTGTGAGGATAAACAACTTGCACCTCGGAGAAGCGGAGACGGACTAGCTGTAGCAAGTCAAATTCAGCCAGAGCTAAAACCACTAACCCAGCTTGGGGTGTTAATACAATAAATGAATACAGAAGAAGACATGTGAGCAAACAAGCAGATACAGCTAGCAAATATTTTATAATCGTTCATCAAATGTTGGCAATAATGTGCTGCCTGGTTGCAATTTACTGAGTGGTTGTGACCGTGATTTCTGCTAAGTGCATAACAGCTGTGTTTCAATGTAGACAAAATCACACTACAACACTACACTGTCAACATTTGTACAATACACAAGTAAGTACATAGTGTACTGTATGTGAGTGCACTAATGGAAGAGTCCAACAGAAGGCTCTGTTTGCTCTGATAGAACCAGGTTTATCAGAACCTTACTTACAGGATTTAAAAAAAAAGAAACTGCAATATTTTCATAATTACAAGCAAGAGTGGCAACTACACATGCACAGTATATTCATACTGTAAATTTGTAGAAGGGGTAAGAAGCGAGGGAAGAAGAGAGGAAGAGATGAGGCACATGAAGAAGACAAGAGGATACAAAGCCAGTAAATGAGGGACAGGGAAATGACGAGCAGTGATAAGGTGGGAATAGTAAAAAAACAATGGAAACACAAATCTCACACAATGGAGCACGTCGTCCACTGTGTGTGTGTGTGTGTGTGTGTGTGTGTATGTGTGTTGATTACCATATAGATAGGATTATTGAATCCTGTGTGATGAATAAAGGGCTTAAGGCTCCACAATACCTACAATTTACTAACAGAGTAAACGTACGGGGAAAGAGGAGGTCTGCTGACATCAAATGATTAGAAAGGTCAATGACACAAAGTGACGGCACATCTGACTCCATTTACATTCTCAACTGGTCAGTGCACAAGCTAATGATGTCTGGAATGTGTGGGATTCACATTTTAGAAATAAATGAATGTTCCAGGAATTCCAGGGATCTTACTTGTTAATGAAGGGACCTTCCCTATCTCCTCTAGTTTTGGAAGCATACCACCATCCTTTGGGAAATCAATAAATTCTGCAGTGATCATCCACAGTGTTGCTGTGCACCCAGAGATGATTTAAAGGCAGTCATAGGCACTGCACAATCATTCATCATACTACTGATCTGTCACATGTAAGTGGAAAAAATAGAATTTTGTTTTTATATATTTAACATTGACCTGCTATGGGACTAAACATAGAAATTAGCCTCTGCTTATAGTCCTGCACATTTACATGTAAATGTTCATAAATATGTCCTGTGCAATATTTTAAATAACTAAATTGAATTTGAAATGATACTTAATTTAGAGATTACAATAAGATTGTGTTCAAACTGTGTTCAAATTAAGCACCAAAGAATGCAGCCCTTCTATCCTGTCAGTGAGACCACTGTGTTGGCACAGAGCCTGGCTCAACTTTTGCTGCAATATATATATATATATATATATATATATATATATATATATATATATATATATATATATATATATAGAGAGAGAGAGAGAGAGAGAGAGAGAGAGAATTATGTGAAATTATAAACACTGCTTATAAATTGGGAATTTTTTTTGCAATTTGTCGGACTTTGCTTGCCAAGTTGCTCATTATCTTTTCTCCCATGTTTTGGAAAGAAATCAAACCACATTTCTCATGTTTCTGAGGTCCAAATGTTGTAAAAGGCATCTGAATGCAGCTCAGGAAAACTGATGTTGATTGAGGTGTTAAATGGTTAATCTAAAGCCTATTGGAAATGCAAACATTTTTAAAGATACCAAATCTATCAGACTGAGTTTGCGAAAAATCTGTATATTATGATGCACAAGACTTGTTCAGTAATTCAATTCGACAGAAGAGTGTGTATCCTGTTTCACTATAAAACCATGTTACCTGGAGAAACGTCTGTAAAATCTGTGATAAACATGTCAGTAAATATATTTCAAGCCCCTGAATCATACTTTGGGGGAAGAAAAACCTAGTGTGTGTGCATTGCTAAAAATTTGCTTTTCTAGGAGAAATCTAGAAAACAGGGTTCTCATATGTTGATGAATTCAGGTTATTGCAGGGAGCAGACTGTAACCCAGTGACCCAAGTGCTTATACACGTCATGAAAAACTGAACAAATTGATCAACAATACATATCCTACTGTGAGACAGTGTTGAATAATAGAATTTTACTACTAAGTGTAATAATATAGGGATACTTCACCTGCAAAATGACTATTATAACAATTATTGACCTCCTGTTTAATTTAAGTAGACAGAAACCCCGCTACTGGGTGGAATCGGAAGTGATGAAAGGTCGGCTCAGTTCAGTTCAGTTCAGTACCCATTTTTTGTGTTTCCATTGTGAAAAGCTGTGGATGGTCCATTGGAACCATTCTTTGCCATCCCAATTTTGATCCCCCCTCTGCTTTGGGTCACAAGCACACAGATCTGACACTAAAAGGTGGAGCTAGAAACACTGCAGTCTGTTGACTGGTCAGTAGGGAATGAACACTGTGTTCAGGGCTGAGCGTGGCTGCTTTAACCACTGTTCATACTTTTTATGAAACAATAAGTAAACAGTAAACAGTATGAACAGTGAACTCTAACTATTAAATGAGAGGATGTTTGCAGCCTCTAGCAGCAGCTAGAGACTAAGAAATAAAAATTTAATTCACTGGACCGACTGCCGAAAACTTTTAAGGTGGAACATTTGCTTTTAATGTTACTCAATGCATGAACTGACGACGTAAATCCATAACACACCTTAAATTTCAATATGACAACTCTGACCATTCCATCTGTTTTTATTGTCTCTCTTGCATGAAACACACTTTAAGTAATGTTTGGATCTTCAAGAGTTTAAAAAAAAACACATGAATTGCAACCAGACTATATGAAGTGCATATATTGTTTCCTAACTTGAAGAAAAATAAATTGGCAGAGCGTCATCCCTGTGTGCTCCAGCAGCAAAAAACCCCTGCTGTTGCCTAAAATGGAGTCAAGGCACAAACTCGCTATTTATAAATAGTGAGAGACTCTTACTACAGCCTGCTCTTTTTTGTTCTAAAAATGTCCCGTTCAGCTCTGTTCTGTGGACGATAAATGAGGTGAAGACATTCCCTTGCTTGACCGGTGAACAAGCACATAGAGCAAGTGCTGCCGGACTTAGAAGGAAATGACAACAACCCCGCCCACCTGTAAGAGTACTGTCTGCTGTGGACACAGATCCAGGGTCTAGGTACATGTTTGTGAGGATTACTTTTAATTCCAAAGGTACTATGAGGTTCAACATGTTATTTCTTTCAGCAATAAGTCAAAACCAAAAAATTCCAAGGCTTCTAACCTCTCCCTCATTTACTTTTACATTTTTATCCTTGAATCCAAAGAGCACCAGTTTTTTTTAAAGCAACCCATTTGAAGTAGCACTCCCCAGCAAAACTTTTTTTTATATGTTTTATATGTTTTACCAAAAGTACTATACTGAGAGCTTTTGAGGGAAACGTATCTTTAGTGTGCATAGGGAGTGGGTGGTTGAGAGAGAGAAAAAGAGATGTTGTGGCTGTGCTTAAGTTAGCAGTAAAACTGTGATTGTAGCAGTCAATGTACACTTTAAGCTTTGTTTGTAAATTTGTCAGTAAATAAATGTTACAGCTTTTCAAGACCAAGCTGCTGTGTCATCCCTGCCAATAGCTGAGTAAAGTAATTGAGGTTAATAGCAACAGCCCTGAAGCCGAAATCAAAACAGGATAGGTTAACAGCATGTCGGGTGTGACTGAGGACCTGATGCCCTGTGATGACACACTGCACCTGACTCACTCACATTTGCGTTTCTAGAACTCATCTTAAACAAACAGCAAAAGTACAACAAGCTGTATGAGCACCTCACAGCCACAGCCTGATCACTACTGCTGCAGTTATATCATGACATTCAAATGAACTGAGCTGTGCTTCATGCAATGAGGGTCACCATGACACCATTGAGAAAAAGACAATCAGGCAGATGGACAGAGGAAGTAAACAACACACGTGGCAGTTTGAGAGGAAGAGGGCTCCAGGCTCAGATATGAAATGCAGTCCCTCATCAAAGTTTCATAACAACAAAATCAAATATTCAACATCCGCCATCGAGGCAGAGAGAGAGACAGACACATGGCTAAAAAAAATTGGAGAAACAGCTATCAAGAGAAGAAAGGAGCTGGTCGGAGTTAAAAGAGAGTGTATGAGAGGATGACAGACAGAGAGAACATGAGGAGATAAAAGATAACTACGCAAAAAAGCAAAGTGCAAGAATTTCTTTAATAAAGGCAGAAAGAGAGAGGGGGTAGTGGTTGCTTGAAACGAATGGGTGGAATAGTATAAAATTCAAAGTAGCGGGATCTTGACTAAAGGAAAGATAAATATAGCAACAGCCAATTATATTTTCCCCTCTCTCCACCACACGCCTTGTCTGCAGAACAAACTGCAAATGGTGTGTGAGGCAGTGTGCAGAGAATGTGTGTGATCATGTTCCCCGATGATGTTGCAGCTGCTGCTGTTGTTTCTCCCTGCATCCACCTTCTCCTCCTTTTCTTCACTGCCTCTGCTTCATCCCACATATACTCTAGACACAGTATCATTGAAGCATTTTCATCAACACTAGTGCTGCACCAAGTCTCTCCATTTAGATGCATGTTATCGTCACCCAACTGAAAACTAGTATGAGGAAATGTCCAAAAACTGCAACTGTCGATGATGTCAGGACTGTTCACATCACATGTGAAAATAAGAACGATGAAAACTACACTAGACATGACAGTGAGTAAATGGCAAACTGTAATATATATTTCATAATCCTACATGCCAGGTTTAAGTGAAGAACAATAACTCTAATGGAGTGCTCCAGCTACAGCAGAACAGAGATTAGCTTTATGGTAAACAAACAGTTATGAAACTTACACATTTTGTTCGGCAAGATAATCTTCACACTTTAAAGTTTTAGGATTTTTGAAGCCTAAATGCAATTGCCAGAAGTTATTAGGCTATAAAGGAAACCTGCATGTCTTAACGTTGACACAAATAAAGCTGTAAAACTGTGTTCAGCATGATGATGTTCTGTAGTCTCACTTAGACACCTGATAGCAACTGCCTTTGACAAATAAAAGTTTAAAGTTCACAAAACAAGTATATACTGACGTATGTTAATAAAACGTGAGTCTCTTCAGCTCCTGTGAACTACAGACCTTAAGGGCGATTTATAGCTGCAGGAGCTGCACAACTTAAAATAAGTGGTATATGTGCTTATAAATGTGGAAATACAGAACTCATAGCAGCAGGCAGCCCTGCACACAGCCTGGTCGCAGCCACAATGCTGCCAGTGTGAACATGATGAGTGTGCAAGATGCTGCAGTTTGGCGAGGCTGTCGTCACATGCTGCTCATGCACACAGTGTTTTCCAGATGTAAGACCTGCAAAACACTAGTGGCTGGTGGGGTTTCTGCAAATTGCTATAGAGTTTGATTCAAAACACACTAAAACAACCACTACTCAGGGCGTAATAGCCACAATAGCAAATGCAAGTACACAAATGGACATCATTATAGCTCACAAGGTTCACTGACAAATAACTGTCTAATGGTAGACATGTTCTCTCAACAAATACAACATGCTAATGTCATTAGCACAGGCCTAAGGCATTGTTCGATTCTGTCTACCTGTTCTAGCATTAATGAAGTCCTTTTGAGGAGATTTAAAAATATCAAGAAAGATATTGTGTAACGAGATATAGTTAATAAATATAGCAATAATTTTCAGCCCATATTGCCCAGACCTACTTGTGGTTTATTGCTGCCTCTTACAGGTTGGGATTATAAAATAAAATAAATCTTTCTTAATCCAGAGAGAAATTGCTGTGCAGCAGTTGCAATAAAAGTGGAAAGAATCCAAACATAAAAGTAAATATTATACTTTATATAGTATATTGTGATTTGAGTATGTGGTTTTGTAACAAGTCCTACCCTACTGTGCTTCAAGCATGTGAGGATGACACCAATATTATCAAATCCAAAAGAAGAAGAGGAAGAACTGACAGTGCATCCAATAACTAATGAAGAATCATTGTCCAATTCAAACCTACCTGCTTGGGTTTGAGTCTCACCAAATGTGTGTTTTCTGTTTTGCTGTGGTGGTTTGCACTTCAGGGCCACTGTAGTTTTTCTCACATTTGTCCATCCATCTTCTCATCCATAGTCAGTTTCCCTTTCTTTTTATTGTGCATTGCATCTAAGCTAGCAAGATAAACCTACTTATAAATGTCCATTTGTGTTTTGGTGAGGAACACACTACAATTTGCCTTCTCACAAGATTTCAGCAATGGACGAGTTCACTCCATCCAACATGAAGTGAATAAAGGGTCAGATTTGTTGTCATACTTGCCTTTTCCACCCACACAGACTCACACACAACATTACTCACCAGTACGGGTGTTAATGGTGAAGAAGTTCTGTGGGTTCCCACTGATGATGCGGTAGTTGAGTCTGTCACCAGCAGCAGGGGGTGCGGCATCAGGGTCCTGGGCCTGGATCTGGATCACAGAAACATCCCGCGGGGAGTTCTCGGGCACTGAGGGCCGGTACAGCGGCTCTGAGGTCAGCGGGGCATTATCGTTAACATCCTCCACCTGGACGAATACCTCGATTGTGGCGAACTGAGGAACCACGCCGTGGTCACTGGCATACACCGTTAGCCAATAAGAGTCCTTGGTCTCGCGGTCCAACACATCAGTGGTATAGATCACTCCTGGTGGTGACAAAGACAGAGACAGTTTATTTAACTCTCTATTTATCTCTTATGGCACTAAAGTCAGATATAGATCCTACGCGTGATAGATGTAGCCAGGCACCAGCAACACTGCTACATATGGTTTACCTCTCTGTCAGTAGTGTTGGACTTTGCAGTCAGCCCCTGGCCGCTCATTGCACTTCTTGGCCTGTCCCCAAAAATCACAAAATGTTCAAATCTTCATGAGGGTGCCCTCGCCTTCTCTACTCTAATAGCTAGACGGCTGATTCTCCTAAATTGGAAATCAAACCTTCCACCTACTCATATCAGCTGGGTACTTGACTTGATGAGCTTTATTCATCTTGACAAAATAAGTTATTTCCACAATGGCAAGCAAGAAATATTTCAGCTGATCTAGGAGCCATTTATCTCTCACTTTCCCTCAGTGGGTACTGCTGGGATCACTCCCACTCTGCTGCCAACCAGCCATGTCACTTTTTAACGTGATAACTGACATTCTACAACCCCCTCTAATTTTAGTATTATTATTAGTATGATCTATAGTATATTTATTTATTTATTCATCATCATCATCATCATCATCATCATCATCATCTTTTATTATAATCTTAATTTACACTTGTAAAGTTGCCAGAAACAATATTATTGGTGTTTGTTTGTTTGCTGTTTGCCTAATAGATTTGTGTTTTATTTATTAATTGTAAAGTCACTTGTATGTTAAATCAGAAAATGACAAAAGAAATGATAATAAATAATTTCTCATTACTCAGACACAGCATGGACTGAATACAACTGGTTGTAATGTACAACCAATGCAAAAAAATCATGCAACACAAAGTAAGGTTACGAATCTTTTTCACTGCAGCAGCACACCATTTCCTTCTATTTTCAACCAGAATAACGAGAGATTTCACTGTCGTTTCCCTCTGTTGTCACAAGTACTCAATAGAAGGAGTGAAATAGTGAAGAAAGAGAGAGAAGTAGCCTGAGGATGTTATTGTACAAAAACCACTGCCACTGCAATGCACCAACACATCATGTGACCTGTAGTGATGTGCGAGTCATGAATCAATTGTTTGAGATTGAACAACTTTTTTTAATAACTCTGGAGTAACAAGTCTTCATCTTTACAAACTCGTTGACTGACTCGTCCCTCCTGTCTGCTGCTAGCTTGTGCAAACTGTAAAGACGAGGTGAGACCAAATGTCACTCACATTATTGTGCAAATTAACTGTATTGGTGGAGATATAGTATCAAGTTAACTACAGAATCAACCAAGCTTAATGAGAAAAGCAACCATTTGGGCATTTGTTTTTTTAACTCAGTATTTGCTCTAGGGAATGAGGCCCACTGTGTTCTTCTGCCACATACTGCTGGGACTGTGAGCTGTAGAGTTTTTCATATTTCTGAACAAGTCACTCTGTGTACACAAAAAAGAAACTAAGGTGTAGCAGCCAGGATAAGCTGTGGCAGACTGTCTCATGCATGTTATTTCCAAAACACCCTGGCACCTGCTGATGCCATCTTACAACACACTACAGTTGGACATGTCAGTCAGTGCTGAGGACGGCCTTTTGTGAAAGAAATGTGATGATATACCAACTAAGTGCTTCAGTTTCTTCTATCTACCTGATCAGTGGGCTGTGAAAGCTTGCACTGTAGCTGTAGCTAAAAGCTTCACTTGGATGTGAGTGTGGTCCTGACATCATCATTTATCAACATTTTCAAAATGTCGCTAAGTTTTCTGCAAATCTGTAATGGAAACGCGCCTACACACTACCAACTGCTTTGCCTCTTGCTGCTGCAGTCCGAGGAGCCTCTTGTTTTTGTCAATTTTACTAAAAATCTGTTCAAAATACAGTATCTCTAATATCTTTGAACACCTAAAAACTTACTGGTAAGCAGTTTGCTGGGATACAATAGCTTCAGAGGAAAAGCTAATGAATGAGCTGACTTGAGAAAAGCTGATCACACATACCCAGCAGTTTAGTTCAATGTGGCATAAAAACCAGGAGTCGCACGAAAAGTGTTGCTGAACTCCTCAGTGAAACTAATGACCTCATCTTTAATTTCAGTTCCACATGCCAACAATTATTCTGCAAAGCAGGAGGTCTCATTTTGGATTCTTCTTATTTTTTCAGACACTCTAAAGTTACAGTTCATTTTTATAGAATGCACAAACCCACCATGTCTGCTATCACTCAGCACCACATCCCCCGCAATAAGCTCCCTCATCAGAGCTCCATACCGCAGAGCACACACTCTAATAAAGCACTTTATTCCCCTAATCTAAACACAGATTGGACCAGTACACAGCTAGCACAACCACAGGCTCTCACACAAGCCTGAAGACTCTGTGGCCAAAGGCTATCTGTTAAACATATGATCTAATCCCATGATGCCTCACTGGAGGAATGTCTAGTCAAAACTATTGCGACCTCTGACCTCAGAATGTGTGTGTGTGTTTGTCTGCTCTCTTTTGGGTTGTCTGAGTCGATGTGTGTGGCAGGAGGTGTTTGCTTTCATCCATGTCAGTCTGAGCTTTTGTGTGTGTGTGTGTGTGTGTGTGTGTGTGTGTGTGTGTGTGTGTGTGTGTGTGTGATCGCCTGTTGGTAGAAGTTTGCCTTTTGGGAAAGAATGCCCTTAAGGTTAAGGAGAGGGAAAATGGTTCAGCCCAGTCACCAAAAGTAACCACAAAAATCTTGGCACTGTACTTTTCTACAAACTGCAGATATGTTATATTTGTACATTGCATATACTGATACTGTATATCACTTCCTAAACTTAAGTAATATATGAGCTGACTTTGTCATCTGGGGGTGGAGGGGATGGTGGATGGCGTGACACCTGATTGAGACTGCTAACGAGCTGCAACCACTGTTCAAAACCAACAAACACCAAAAATTAAAACCTGAGTGTTGTTTAGCGACCACACATTGTTTTTCAAGCAGAGATAATGCAGCAAAAATGTGATTGTCTTGTTTTAACATCACTGCAATTCCAGTAGCTGTTTTAGACACAATAAATGGGCATTTTAAAGAAGCATTTCACCAATAACAAGAAGGCTCTCATAAAACAAGGCGGTCAATGCAGGAACAAGATGCACATACTTTTGAAATTGGTGCTACATGACCAGAGAAAACAGATAAAAAGGACACTTTTGCTCAAAGGTAGAAAACCTACAACTGCCAGAATGCATCATGCCCTAGTGATCAATAAATGCTGCCGGTGGTAGGTGATGTAATGTGGACTGGTCTGTGTGAAATGAAAGAGGCCAGCGATCTGGTATTCAAGTTAAATGGTAAGCTAAAACATGTTTGTGAAAACATCTGAGGTGAAAAATAAACAACTCAGGAACAGAATCTTATATTTGATCAGCGAAGCTTAGTTTTACCGTTTGATTGGATTTTGAGAGTTTGACAGAGAGATTCTTTTGTCATCCGACAGAGTTTCGCTGTATGGGGATGGGGGATATGTAGGCACTGGTTAGATGGAGGGAAGTTTACCACAGTTCATCTACACATACTACTCACATTGCTTTAATACATTGTTCAACAAGGAAGATGGTTAATAAAAATAAATAAGGAAGCTGGTAAATTTGAATATGTAAACCAACTTATCATTGCTTTATGTTTTTTAGTGTCTGTAAATATTTTTTGTTGTTGTTGTCTGTCTGCTTATTGTAAAATCATTTCTCTATTTTCCTTTACGTGTTCAAAATCAAATCGAATAAAAAAATAAAATAAAAAATATAAAAAGCTAGTAGAAAATTGTCAAGGTATTCCTTAAAGCCAAAATATCACAGCGCTGTTGAAACATAAAGTTTCAACATATTCACTACCAAATAGAGTGTAAATTAAACGTATCTGTGGTTTGTAGAAATGTAAAATGTGAACATGTATTCTGGTGATAAGGCTGCATGGTTAAAATGAAAAGAAAGTGTTCTCTGACAGAAAGCTCTGAAGGCGACTTCCCCTCTGTGCGTACGAGGTGTTGAGTGCTCTTGATTAGCCAACTGAGGCAGTAATATTTACTTGGTGTATTGTCTAAGTGGCTGATTATTCTCTTCAAAAAGCACTTCTTTCCATGTGGAACCCTCGTGGGTTTTCACATGAGTGCTGCTGGCTAATGCTAACACACACACACACACACACACACACACACACACACACACACACACACAGGTATCTTTAGCATGTTAGTGTAAAAGCTCTTAGCCACTCCATTTGCTCTCATGCTTTAGTGAAGAAGCTCATAAGATATTTAGACTCCAGGATGACTCTGGAGGAGGAAGACACACCCAAGCATTAACAGTACTATCACTGTCTGCTGCCCTGAATAAACCCACCTGCATGGTTGTGTGTGTGTTAGGAGAAGTAAATTGGTGGTAACCTGTTCTATTAGCTTTTCTGAGTGGAGATGCTCTGAGGGATTTGTGCTGTCTTGATGATGAGGAGTAACATCAACTATTAAAAGAGCACCTGAAGCTTCTACCAGTAGATGCCAATGTAGAGCGAACAGGTTTTGAAACGCTTCAAAACGTTTCAAAGCAATGGTTTAAAAGTATTGAAACATTTAAAAGTTTCGAATTTGCCATCTCTACTCTGTACTGTTTTATTTTTGCAGATGGCTAAAGACAGATCCAGGTTTTACATAGTGTCTCTAAATTGTGTGTATGCAACTGTCATTTAAAAGCGTAATTTGAGAAGGGACTGTTGGCATAACCAGCTGGACTGTTTCTTCCAGACAAAAATGAATGATTGAAAAATGTGGCGGAAACATGTCTGATGCAGACAAAGGGAAAGGTTTAGCAGCAGTGTCAAACATTTTTCAAAACATTTTTGTTTTGTACAATTTACGTGTCTATGGGCCTTTTTCATAAAATGTAAAAAAAATAATGCAGAAGATGTACAGCGAAAAACAGTTTTCTGTCCTTATCCAGGCAAAGATAGACTTTATATTTCCCACAAACATTCTCAGGAAAGCCATCCATCCTCTGAATGCTTGAAGTCTCTAGTTTGTGGCTGCAAAGTTTCATGGGGCTGCAATTATCCCAAAGGTCAATATATAGGTCAATTTATACAGTGAGGTCAAGTTTAAAAAAATATGCTTTCCCTTTCCCTCCCTATAAAATGGCATCTATGGGGGCTAATATCATGATTAAATTTGGCTCAGTGAATCTCAATTCCAGTCAGACCCAATTAATGCAACTCAAAGACGATTCAAGGACCCCAATGTGCAGAAATATTCAAACACGTGTTTTTTTTTAAATATGGGAAAATCTAACTCTACAATGCATGCAAAAAAACAGCATATTTATCACATAAACTGGATAACACTATCATGATGCAGGCAGGTCTGTACAGTGAAGACTTGTGGATACCTAAAGAACAAATTGTCACGCAGATATCTTAAGGTCAGAGCTCATCGAACCCCTGTGAATGAGTCATGGCAGTTTTTCCCCCAAAATTTAGACTAACTTTGAAACCTTTTTTTCACCCCCTTCATGATTGCACTACATTCATGCCAGCTTATTAAATGAGCCTCTCACTCACAGTGATGTCGGCCAAGATCACCAGCGGTCCTGCGTGTCTCTTATTAATACTTGCAGCATCATATTCAATAAGAGAATGTACGTTTTCAACGCGATTTTACTTTATGGTAAGATACAAAATATTGTGTAAAAATGAGCTGCCTTAGTCCAGTAAATATTCATAGTAAAGTATAAGTAACAATACAAAAGTTCTTACCAAAACGTTTTCAAAAAGAGCAAAGATTTCCTTGCTTCACCTCACTTCAGGTCAGTGAAGGGGGGGCAGCCATCTATGTTTTGGTATTAAAAGGACCTTCAATGCCTGCAGTGCACTGATGCTGCCTTCACGTACTCCTCGGAAATATCATATTTACTAGTTACGAGCACATGAACAGCCCACCAAAGTCATAACTACGTGTGGAAAATTCAGAAATTTCAATGATAGGCTACCCCAGTACTCCAGAGTTGTGACATTTGCATGACGTTTCAGGGAAGCATAAATGGCAGAAAGCATGGTAACTGTCAACAATTCACTTCACTCACAAAAATCTACATTTGTTATTTTATTTTAAGTATAACATTAATAACATTTTTATGTAATGTTGCCAACTTTAAATGCATAAACATGGCAAAACTAAATGTTTGGTCTATGGTAAGAAACTTTTTTTCTATTAATTTGTGTATTAAATAAAAACTTTTGGTCACATGTAAAGTGTAATATGGTTTCAAAATTAACTGTTGTCCATGTAAAGTGACCTAAACGGGAGCTTAACCATCTGCAGGGGTCCACTCTTCCAAAAAATAAAAAAGGATCAGGTGACTTAAACTGGCAAGAAAAATTTAAAATAATAACAAATAATTCTCCAACACTGTTTGGCATGACAGAGATGGCCATCTTGGTCACCACATGCTATTGTGTGTGCTCACCTTTTTTCTGATCCAGACATTCAGGGGAAGGGGTTTACTGGGATATGAATTATTTTTAGGGGTCTCTTATCAACAACCAACAGGTTCTATGATTTACACCAGTAAAAACACTGAAAAAAAGCAGTTCACTTTGAAATCTGTGTTTTTCTGATGCTCTCGTCATGGAGGGGCTGCTAACTAGAACCTGAATGTCTCTATCTGGAGACAGGATTTGTCTGTTCTGGGCAACATGGTACTGTCCATAAACAAGGATGGGCTCCTTATGAAGATGTAAACGTCTCATTCTAAAGTAAAAAAAACCACAGCAGTTCTTATTATCAGGTGAATGTAAACTAAAGCCAATATAATAATTATACTATATCAAATTCTACCTCTGCAAATATATCTCCCTAGGTCCTACACACTGGACCATTAAAGGGCTTACACTGCAGAAGTTCGACCCCTGAAGTGAAAGCGAACTTCAGAAGGCCTTTTACATAACACAGACCTCAGATTTTGTTATCAATCATTTCCATTCAGCTTGTTTTAAGAAAGGATCTCTTCACCTCCGGTCTTATGACACAGAGATATCACACCTACTGAGTGACAGGATTCACCACCACCACTACTAAATCCCTCATTGGAAAAAATTCCGTTTTCACACTCTTTTGTTGTTATTCCATCACACACATAGGCCAGAAATAGACACACACGCACACACACACACACACACACACACACACACACACACACACACACACACACACACACACACACACACACACACAGTACCTAGAGACATGCATTAGTTATGGTGCGATGTCACAGTGACTGAGTAGCACCAGCAGTTCAGGGGTTCCTATGTGTTAAGCATCATTATTGTTTGGTGCATGTGTCCACATACTTTACTGATAATGTTGTTTGATGCTGATCACAGAAATCAGAAACTCATGATGTACATGTGGACATAAGAAGGGAACTAAGAGAGACTCCTCTGTTCATCCATGTAGTGAACACCACTCCAAAGCACTTCTGCAGCATAATTCACCTCTCTGCTGTCCATTCACAGCAACATCCACTCACATTTTCAAACTGCACTGCTTTCATTCATCGTTCATAGGACAGCTGCTTCTGTTGGTCAAGTTCTAAAAGCAGCCCTTAAGATACATGAGCTGAGGGTGGTGATCCTGAAAGGAGCCCTGATGGGGAAAAGATCCCTGTCGGAAATATTACTAACAAAATCACTCGATCCTCTTTTGCAGTGTTATCGTAAGTCTGCAGATGTCAGGACAGCACCAACATGATACACGGACGAGCGGCGTCAGTTGAAAATGCGGCCAGATAGAACCTGTCATGTCCACTAAATGGCATCAGGTTGAAACACTGCTGGTAATGCCATAATATAAGGGGCAGGACGGTTCCTACAGGGCAGGCAGGAGGAGCGATAGATGGATTTAACAGACCTCAGACTTTCATGCTGGAGTGTGGTGATTGCTTCCTGTCTGAATGTGACGTTTTGTTGTTTTTTTTACAGCGTGCCTTCTTCTCATAATCCTAACGACCCCTGCCTGTACTGCATGTGTTGAAGGCAGCACCCTGCAACGTCAACAGCAGATGCAGAAGAATACCTTGAGTGTAGTATGTAGAAGTGGAAGTCCACTGACAAAGTGGCAACATGTGAAGAGTTGGGATGAGAGATCAGGCTGTACTTTGACTTTTTAACAAACTGTTGTGTTGTATACTTCAGACATGTTGTAAATGTTGTGTCTGACTGGCTTTGGTGCTTCTCCTGAGTGAGTCCAAACACAGATCCTGGAGATACAGGATACAGGGAGGGAACGGCCAACCGCATCAAGAACGTCTCTCTCTCCTTCTCTTTCTGTCTCTGTTTGCACACTGAGGTACACTGCAGAACATGTTATCACACACACAGAGACACATGAACAATGAGTCATTGTTTTTGTCCTGTGGGACATTTGAATGTTCAAGGTTAGCTGTAATTAATTCAGAGTTGCCCTGTGCTGTGTTCTTTCTGCCTCGCTGTTCATTCATCTCTGCCTCCTTCTGGCCCCTTGGCTGCACTACAATTAATAGCCATGCACCATGTTACAACATTGCCTCTAATAGCCTTAGCTGCTGCTTACAACCCTCCTTTCCAGTTAAGAGTGTGGAATTAACTACAAATGTCACAGGAGTGCTAGACATAAAACACATAAGAGAGCAGGGAGCCACAGTCAGCGTCGCCATCCAATCGGCTTCCTTGCAGCACAGAGCAGAAACAAAGCAGTGCTGCCGCACTGCTGCAGCAAACCACTGAAAGCTGAGTGACAAAGAATGGAAATATAGGGAGTATGTCACAGTCTGTGAGAGACGAGCCACGTGATTCACATCCACACGCAAGGGCGTAGGTTTCCATTTAATGTGGGCAGGGGGATGCATATTAAACAGGGACCTGAGGGTCCTCCTGCATTCTGTAATGTACTAGTTTTTGGTGGATATGTCTTTGTTATGTAAAGGAAATCACAAATTGCAGGTGACAGGTGATAGTTCATAATATATTCCAAATATATTGGAAGATGATGCAGTAAAACTCTCAGGCATTCTGTATTGCTTTCAAATATTTATTCTCCCATATTTATTCTCCCTGCTGAGTCAACACACCTGTGGGCATGAATTACTCCTCCACCCTCCATTGAGTCTGTGTTTGGAAAAGTAATAAGGCACTAATTATAATATATAGTGGGAGGGAAAACATCCAGTATATTCATATATACTCAAAATGCTCCCCTCCCCTTCCTAAATATTGATAAAAAAATACAAAAAATAAATAACATAATAATAATAATAATAAGTTTGAATTAAATGTTTTTAAACATTGAAAAAATAAAAAAAATGACTAATAAATCCACCTTGTTCCTTGTTAATCATGAATAAACAAATTGCCATTATTATTACAAGCGCTCTAGTATCGGGGTCTGAAATAATGTGAATACTCCTAATCGGGTATTTTTTGTTACTATATAATAGTTTTTGAAAATATATAACATTAAAAAAATATATAAAATAATGAAGAACTGGATTACAACTGAATATTTAAATATAACTTAGTTCATTATTTACTAGTGGGGAGGGGATGCTGCAAACAGGGGGAGGCATGTCAAATAATTTGTTAGCACCTGGGAGGGACTCATGTTTGTTACTTTAGCTTTAGGGGACAGGCATACAATTTTAAATGGCTGTATTTCATATTTATTTTACTGCCAATCTACAACTGCCAGGCCTGTGGGTTTGGAAAGCATGGTTTCTTTAAAGGTCACCGAAAATTGAACCATTTATCACAGCAAAATCCAACAATAATTCCTGTAAAAATCATTGTGTGTGGCATCTATTCACCTCAATGATACACTGATAAATTCATAAACCCCCTCGGACTTAAATAGCTTTCACTTGTTTTCAGTAAGATTTCTGCACATTTTCAAAACTTTCTTCACAATCAAAACATATCCCACTTATCTGTGTTCTCTTTGAAAAGTTGAGAATAATGTTATTATTTATTGAGAATGAAGTCTTAAAATTTCGAGAATAAATCGACCTGCCTTAGGACAGCTGTAGATGATGTTACTGTGGTCTCTCCTTCAGTCTGCCCTTCAGTTGGACATAAACCTAGTTTGTGTGGCCCTGGACAGCTGTGATTTTCACATCACTAAACAATGTTAAACAATGTTTAATTTGATACCTGTACCATAACGTCATGGTTACAGAAGGACAGCGGGGGTTGTCTTGTGCTGTAGAGTGCAGCTCTTTCCTCTGCACACTGTGTCTGATTCATCCTAAATGCACTCCAGCAATCACACTGATTCAGAAAGGAGGTGAGAACAAAGCCAGAAACACCACCACGAAAAACTATTTCACATCCAGTGGTAAAATGAGGGAGTTAACCATTAATTAAATTTAATTAAATTAATTTAATTATATTTAATTTCAACACATATGCAGTAAATGTCAAATTTGTGTTGGGAACAATGTAGATATTCATGAACTACACACATGGACTGTCTGACTTGGCTGCACTTTTTTAAAGCAGTTAATAAGATACAATAAAATAAAGTTAATATTCAACATGTTCTCATTCCAAACCATAACATCTTTCCACTTTCCACGACTTCTGTTTCTAGTTATCTAGTTATATCTAGTTGTCCAACTACCTCTGCTTTAGACATTCCAGGTTGCTGTTATTGTGACGTCAACACAAGCACATGGAGGGATAACACCGTAACGTGGTTATGGTTAGACAACAACAGCACATGGCAACCAATGCCAGGACATCAACAAACACACAGATGGTTAGGATTAGGAGAAGTCACATGGTAAGGTGTAGAAAAAAACATCACATTCACAGACTGGAAGTGAACACCGGACTCTTGCATGCAAGTCTAAGGGTTTGTGGGATCCATCCACCCCTCACGCTCCTCACTACTTACGTTGTTACCTGCCGCGTTCTCACCTGATGCCATCCAGCGACGTTTAATGCAAATGCACAAGGTGGCTTCTGGCATCTCGATCAGTATATTTCGAGTTTGTGATGAGAAGCTGCTGTAATATTTTGACTCAGTGTTCTATTTCTGTTGAGGACCCACCACAACACACTAGCACAGTGACCTCCAGTCACTGGATTCAGGGGCGTAAATGTAGACAGTGCAGGCAGCTGCACTGAGACCCGTGGGTTGGGTTATGGTAAAATAGTGAGTCGCAGTTGATAAGAAAATGATATGCTTATAAACTATAAAATCTAAAAAATAAACAATAAAAAATATTCAATTAAAGGATTAATTTCTTATACTCTGATATTTTTTATTAAATATGCAATGATGATTTCTTAGTAATATGTATGTTGATGGTTTCCAATGTCAAGTCTATATAATTATGTGACAAGATAGCATGCACAAGGGACCGCTAGCACGAACTGGGCTTCAATGGGGCGGCTGTGGAGGTAGACTGGAGGGGTCCGATCCTCAGCTTCTAAAGTCAATATGTATCCTTGGGCAAGATACTTAAACCCATTTGCTCCTGAAGCCTGCTTCATCAGTGTGTGTGAATGTATAAAAGCTGAGTAGCGGGTGGAACCTTGTACAGCAGCCTCTGCCACTGGTGCATGAATTTATGTGTGTGAATGGGTGAATGTGAGTGGTCAAGGTGAAAACCGCTATACAAGTGAAGGTCCATTTACTATTTACCAATGTAACTTCCTTACACCACTGACTGGATTTCTGTCACAATTCTAAATATTACTATTTCATAGTTTAAAGCAGAAGTAAAAAAAATCCTAACAGCTTGACAGTTTATCCAAAAAGTAAAATTATCTGGAAATGACATTTGTACTGATGTGATGAATGAATAAGAATATATGAATACAACAAAAACACACTAAGGTTGTATGGTGTGGGTAAGTCTGTATTATGATCACGAAAATAGTTAAATTTTTGAGAATTCCATCTTTATGTAATTAGTATTTACCAATATTTTTGGGGGGGATTTCTTTCTATCTGTGATCTGTAAAGATGATGGTATCAGTCAGGCTCTAATAGTCATCATAACTGATATTATTATATTCTCTTCAGAACACCTGGCCTATTATCAAATCCAATCGCTTCGTGACATTCCTCATCTATTCATCAGAAGAACTATGAGAGGCATCAAAGAGGCAGTGCAGGACTTTGTTAACCTATTTCTGCTCTCCATCCCGAGAGCAGAAACTGCTGCCAGCACACACCAGCAGTCTCAGGCTCATCCATCAGGCTATATAAATAAAACTCAACTGAATTACAATACTAAGGTATTGGAAATCAGCTCAACTCCCAAAAATGAAAGAAGGGTCAATTATATGATAAAAACTCCCTTATATGAATCCATGTTGACCAGGATTACTGACAGACAAGATGCCAAGGGACCAACCTCAAGGGATTTTTGGAATTATATTACACTGTATGAAAACCCTGAAATATGACTATTGTTCCATGTTCCTCTGCCTATGTTTTTATTTCAATTTTATTTTATTAATCTATTTTTATTTGAAATTATGAATTTATTCTTTGGGGAATATACATTTTCTATTGTACACTCTCTTGTAGGGATATCATTTATTCTGTAGCCATTTTAGTTTTACGACTGAATGTCTCGCATGTCGATGCAGCAGCCAGTAGCTCCCCATACCCTTGCTACTTTTTTTGCTATCTATTCTATTTTTTTCGACACCATGACCCCTTCTGCTAAAGCACGACTTTTCTACAATACAGAAGCACTTATCAATATCGGGAGAAGTTGTGTGGGTTTGGACTGAATGCAGCAAACCGTAAAAGGACCCCCACCGGTGGCATGTGCCGAGCGGCCAGTCAGCCTAGAGAGGAGAAACAAAATCAAAGTGGCGGACATAGAGAGGGAGGAGAGCCTGCATCAGGGCAAGGCTGACCCAACTTGGACCAAGAGCTTCTCCTCTACCAAGCCTTCTTCTGGCTAATGTCCGGTCACAGAAGAGTGGAGTGGATGAGATGTGATTAAGGCTCACTCAGCAGCAGGAGATCAGAGACTGCTTTGTGCACACCTTCACAGAGACATGGTTTACCCCTAACATCCTGGATCAATCTGTTGCACTGGATGGACTGACCTTGTGGGAGCCATTTGGACACAAAAAATGCACTGCAGGAATTGAATGACGCCATCAGCAGCAACATGCCCAAGAAACAGGATGAAATTTCCATAGTAGCTGCTGATTTTAATCAACTTATCCTTCAACTCCAAAGATGTAGCAGGATCAAGGACAAAAGTAATTTTGTTTTTTAAACTTGGTTTAAAATATGACCAATAAATCTACCTTCTACCTTCTTCTACCTTCCTTCTACACACACACACACACACACACACACACACACACACACACATATATATACATATGGAACTGAATCTCACTTTCTAACTTTTTTAATTACTCAGTTATACTTAAACATAGAAGTACAGTAGTGCACTCACCCTACTGACTGGGGTACCCACAGACCACCGTGTTCTCTTTGTCAGATCTCACAGGTGCTCAGATCTCACAGGTGCTCAGTTCTATAATTCCAATTAATCAGGACTGTGTCAATCAATATGTTCTTCATGACTATATCATTGATTTCCGTTTCTGTTTTAATCAGTGCTTTAATCAAATACCAGTGTACAATGCTTCTGCGGTTAAAATAGATGGAACTATTTATTGAGTTCGTATTTGGTGTAATTTTGATATCCTAAAGTAAAAGCTGTTCCTCTTTAAAGTAAGATGATGTTTAAAGTCAGAAAAACATAACATCATTTCATAATAAAATGTTTTTTGACTCTCAAATTCAATTGATCATACCAAGGAAACACAGACAGGAAGGAAGCAAATATTTGCTTCTTTTGTTACATGCCAATATATCCTGAGCAGAGCATGAACCATATTATGTGCTATAGCTGCCTATACAGGTTGCTATGATGGTTGTTGCTGTATGTTCAATGCGTTGGTAGGATAAGGGTTAAAGCTGGCACCTGGCTCTGTCTATAAACAAACACAACAGGGTTGATTTAAGAAATTAAGACTTTTTGGAACCCCAAATGAAAATGGGAATATTATAATTTGGTATATGATTTTAAATAATAACATTTAATAATATTCCCAATTTTGGTTGCAATATTGTTCATAACAGTCCTACACATCTGGGCTAAATTCATGAGCTCCTGATACTGACTTATCTGATTCTGCCACTATCTGGTGTCCAGGACCAAACACATTCTATTTCAGATGGGATTGTGTTATCTGATCTAGGCGTGGGTACCACAGTATTATGGTATATCATAGAAATTCCAAAGGTATGTTTTTTAATCCCATCATGAACACAGGCACTACTCTTTCTATTAAACTTATTGTATGTAGTGCACAGCACACACCACCACAGCTCAGTCTGCTGTCTCTACTTTTGGAACAGGAAGCTGAGATGAAAGAAACTGCGACACCTAGTGGTGGAGGGAGAAGCTTCTGGACTGTAAACAGCTGGCACCCAGCAGGCAGCGAGACTGTGGGGAATTATGGCATGTTTTTTACATCTAACTTGTTGAATTGGAGATTTATTTCAACCAAACTGGAGCTGGTGATTGTTGGAACAGTGAACTTACATACTAGATTACTAGCAAGAGTGAGCAGAACCTGTTTGGGTGAGTTTTCTTTTGTTTCTGTCAAGTTTAAATGAAGTGTGCTTAATGATGTGTTAAAGAGGCAATTTACCCTTGTCAGTATTCTGTGACTGAAAGAAAAATGAATTTAATTTAATATAATTTAATATACCATCATATACTGTTACTCCAGTGAAATTTCAGGAAGTCATGGAAGTATGAATTATTACATACTGTCACCACCTGATTTGATCCTATTAACCCAGAGTTAATGCTTAATCTATGCAAATTGGTAATACAGATGTAAATAGTCAATTAGTTACATATATATATTGAATGTTGAGACATATTCATTTAGATAATTTTCAATCTAACTCTACTTAAAGCTACTCTGAGGGAAAGATGTAAAAAAAATCATGTTCCAAATCAGTAATGTTGCAACTGAATTCCTGAGACTTGGGATTTGAGACCAAACTTTGCATTAGAGATGACCAGCTCAAGAAACATCATTTCATCCAGTACTCTGACTTCTGAAAAAAAAAACCAAAATGTCTTAAAGCAACACCACTATCCTCCAGAACAGCAGTTGTGTGCATTGATACCAGTAAATGAGACGGTGAAATGAGATGGTGAAATAGTAAAATAGCTCAGCCCTGATTCCAGCTGCAGTAAGGTGTGAGCCTGACTGGCCTGAGGGCTGCTGGGTATCTTGGGAAGTGCTTTTCAACGAGCCAGACGAAGTGAGTGTCAGGCTTAATTGGGAATTAGGAGAGGATTAATTAAGGCAGTGATTAGCATTTGCACTAATCCAAGAGAGTGGAGGCCCTTTGTATTTCAAGAGGCAGGCACTCACTGTCTTTTACTGCTGCCTGCACCAAAGTGTGCATGACTACTAAAGCTGGAGGCAAAAGCATCCAATTTACAGTATTGCTTCATGTAAACACTGACTATCGTGTGTGTATGTGTGCACGTGCACGCTTTCTAGCATTAGGGATGCATAATCCATTAGAATCATTTAAGTAATCGGCCTTTATGAAGTCCAAATGAGTGTGTGTTTGATGTGTGCTAGCTAACCACATCTACAGTGTCAGTAAAAATAGTGAAGCAAAACTTCACTATTCTTACATCTTGGGGCATCAAAATGTAGCAAACGCATAGTCTACACACTATGCCATACTTTTAAAATGTTGGGTGCTTATGTACAGAATGTGTGGTTTGTAGTTCTACAACATGCAGAATACCAGCTTGGACTCTAAGGCTTTCCAATGGCACGACAACCCACCAGCCTTGAAGGCACTTTTGTTTAAAGGGTCACGTGACCTACTGTTATTTCAGGAAATCTATCTAGTGTTTGAAGTATGCAGGCTAGTTGAAAACTATCACAATATGAGAGTTAAGGAATCACATACTGATAGACTTTGATTTCTTATTTTGCAGTTAATGTTACAAATCATCTGATGTGCACAGTGTAACCACCCTCCCCAACAAGCTATGCCGACAGGATACCAATAGATCTCTTTGGTCGCCCAGCTTAGAAGATACCTATACCTTCATGCTAGCTTAAACAATAAGCATGCCACAGCTTCTTAAAGACATTTATGTCAACCCCCAATTATTTTGGCCAGAGATACATCTGTATCAGGTATCAGATGGATATGCCCCAACAGTACCTCATTATTTTACTTAAGTACAGTACTTTCATTCCACGTAGGTATGGCGATTGTTCATTTTTAGGGCCCGAGCACCAAACGGTGCAAGGACCCTCGTGAAACTGATGGAATTATTAAGGCCCGAGCACCGAACGGCGCGAAGACCTTCTTGAAACTGATGGAATTATTTGGGCCCGAGCATTGAACGGATGCGAGGACCCTATTGAAATCCAAGAAAATCCAAGGAATTATTAGGGCCCGAGCACCGAATGCTGTGATGATCCTCTTGATATCCTTGGAATTATTATTATTATTAGGGCCCGAGCACTGAACGGTACGAGGATCCTCTTGAAATCCTTGGAATTATTATTATTATTATCATCATTATTTTTCTCTCAAATGAATTGCCTTTTTGAGGGCTTTAACATATTTAAAAAGTCATGAAACTTTGCATACTTATCAGGTCTGGTGAAAAATTATATTTAATGGTCTCGTGGGTGGGTGGGACTGATTTTCAACGAAGCAGCCCCCACAGCACATTTTACCTAGAGCTGTGAAACTCTGGAGGCCTGTGCAACACCCCATACCTACAAGAAAGTCTCTTGGGGCCATACCGCAACATGAAATGTCATGGAAATTACATGCTTTCTTCTTTGATGGACTGCTTCTACAGATTCAATCAGATTGACTTCAAAACTAGTGATAACACCTTTTAGACCTTAATGATGCCTCCCTCTAAAGTATAGGTTTCCAGGTTGAACACTGTTGCCATGGAGACCCAGTGGTTGCTGCCAAAAAGGAAGTTGTTGTAACTTCACTTTGCATTGACCGATTGACCTCACATATCATAGTTGTGGTCAGGCTACAGCCCTTAACACATTAACATGTCTTTTCACTACTATCACTGAGCCACCTACTGGCAACAGGAAGTACGCCTCGTACCACAACTACCCTTTAATTTTCATTAAATTTACATGTTTTGGTCTACAAATGATGTAGACCAAGGTGATGTAGATTTTTTGTGTCCAAAGGAAGTAAGGAAGGGTCCAAACTCTCTACGTACTTTTTCCAATTTTCACAGAAATGGATGACTGCGTCACTCAGAGTCCCACCAGGGCCTGTTCATCACTGCTTGCAGCTTTCATTATTAATATTGATACCAATATCAAGATTCCTTACAAACCTAGTCTTTATCAATGCCACTATTGCTACTTTTCTTTAATTTGGTGGAAATTTGATTTTAACATAACTGGTTATTGCTTATTATTATTGCTTAATAAGTTACTGTTTCTGAATTTCTAGCCTTCAGTAAACATGGCTAGTATGTTTTTAGTGATTATGAAATAAATTATTGTATTTTAATTTAAAGATTTACTTTGAAAAATCTTGTCATCAGTAGATTTAAGAATAAGATGATTAAAGCTTATTATGGAGCATCTAACACATTGTAATTCCACCTCTGCTATCCATTCTATATTGCTGGGAAAATACATTTTTCACCCAAACAACTGTATTATTCAAGTTTCTTGTCAAAAACTAATTTTTCTTTTTCTTGATGTTACATTTGATTACATCATGATGACATTTTATTTACCTATGCCTAATAGTCATTTTACTGAGCCGACCATGAACACATCACAATGAAACCTACTGCAACCTCATTTATTTAGCTAACTTGCTCTTATCCTGCTGATTTTCACCCAGCTTTCAACATTGGATTACTGTTTCTAACTGACCAGACTTGCTACAAAGTTTGGGTGCGCTTACCACTGCTGCTGTGAGTGGATGGTGATGAAGATTGTGCCTGCTTTGCAGCAGCAGCAGCTGACAGAGTTGAAGGAGTTTTTTTCAACCCAAAGACAGTCGAATGTTCTGCATTTAGGTTTAATTTGATGTACAATCAATGTATGCAGACCAGTGATTGGATTTAAATGGCATTACTCCAGTTTGTAATGTAATGTTGCGTTATAGGACCCACTGGACTCGACAGCAGCATCGATAAGCTCAAACATGATTTTCCGGTTTTGAAAAAAAGCGGAACCAGGTCCTCAGTAGAATCAGGTTTTAATCCCCATCCCTGATTCCAGGTGTCGTTGATTATCGATTATTAATTGTGCATTTATGTCTTTTTTTTCCCCTTCTGATGGCACCCTAAAGTTTTGCGGCGGACCAGGACAAGATGGAATCTTTTCCATGTACTGACCCTTAACTTCACTAACCTGCTGTGCTCCCCTCCCTCATGCTGATAGAGACTGCTCCTCTTCCCACATTGTGGCCCAGCACTTTATCGCTCTAACGCTGGTCGACTAATGAGGGTTTTACCTGTAGAGTCTCAGGTGCTAATCCCTGCTCATAGCTGAAGGACTAGCTGAGGGTTCATTATAACCCTGAGACAGGCCAGTTGAACAGAAGTCTGATAAAGGCTTCCTACTGCTCATTTCTCACTAATAGCCTCCTCACAATCTGACATGGCTGACCTCCTGACCTCTAACACCTCCAGCCCTCCCTTTCCACGCAGTCACTCCTGATTCCTCCATTACCTTGCCAAACTCCACGAAAGGATGTGGCTATTTTACTGATGCAAGGCCTCCTTTCTTTTTCTCTCCATCTCCTCAGCCTCCCCTCTCCTCTGGCCTTTCCTGAATGATGAATGAGGTAGCAGGTATAAAGAGCTGACTGTGGTGGAGAGAGAGAAACAGGCTGAGCCAATCCCTCCACAAGCTGAATGTTTGTCCTGAATGACTTTTCTGTACTTCAGCACTACTCATCGTCTGAGTATCCACAACACACAATAGCAAAGGAGTATAGCATTACTGTTGAGACCAGCTGAACGATGAGCACAGTGCTGCTGATCAAATGCAGAGAGCCCAATACACAAGATATCAAAAGTCAGCTATGTCTACAATCAAAGGAATCTGTTACAGATATCCAAGGTCTCCAGACAATGAGTTTGATTCTTTATTTAAGTTGTAACAGGTTTTGAATCCACTTCAGGTGATATTTTTAAGGCATAAAGAAGTCTTCAAGAAGTTTTCAGCAATATAAAGACAGTCCTCACATGAAACTAGGCCATCTCTGTGGTAGAAAGATGTCAATACTTTTGAAATTGATGTCACATGACCAGTGAAAACAGGGAAAGGACGGTGACATCGGCTTTTGCTCAAAAGGTAGAAAACCTGCAACTACCAGAATGCATCAGACCAACAAACACTTCCGCTGGTGGCTGACATAATGCAATCTTCTCCGTTCGACACAATGGCAGCCAGCTGATCTCCAGTAACAGTAAAGTAAAACATGTTTCGAAAATATCTGAGCCAAGAAATATGCACCTCAGTAACAGAATCTTGGTTTATATTTGATCAGCGCTGCTCAGTTTTACTGTTTGATCTCTGTGTTTTTTGGCTTCTGTTTGCACTGTGCAGGAAGCAGTATGGTGTCCACTTCCTTTTCACAAACTTTGGCCATTAGGGCAAAAAAAAAGGGGCAGTAAAATATGTTTCTGTTAGGCAAGAAATAGTCAGTGCAGTAACATAATCTTGATTTATATTTGATCAGCACTGCCTAGTTTTGAATGTTTGATTGGAGTTCAGTCTGAGTTTGAGAGGCAGGGAGAGGGGCCGGTGTGTTTTATGATTAGCTCTATACTCTTCATATCTGTGGAGGTTGTTGTGTGGTTGGTGGGCAATACAGAATGTGGAGGTATAGTCTGTAGTCCAAGCACCACCCCTAAGAGCCAGCAAAACTCCACCGGATGACGTAAAATACGTCATCCTAAAAAAAATTGAGTTTGGCCTATGGGGGGAGGAGGGATATCTAGGCACTTACTAGATAGAAGGAAGTTTACCACAGTTCATCTACACATACTACCCACATTGTTTTGATATAAATCTGTTTTAAAATTGTACAGTGTTCCTTTAAATTTCTTTTTTGATGCCTGTACAAGATGAGATTAAGAGTGAGAAAGTGAGACATTAACAGTTTGGCTGACACTGTTGCAGCACTGACTGTAGAAATTAAGATCCAACTATTTTATTGTTTCCAGATTCTCCCAAGTTTCCTTCAGAAAAAGCCCTTACTACCGTCCTCCTGTGACCTTTGTTTTACCTCTTCATGTTTCCACTCTGATGGGTGGGGTGGCATTGACAGCAGGGTTGGAGGGGGGTGCAGATATCAGGGTGAGGATTTGTTCACCTGCAGTTTAATGTCATCCAGCCTGATTGTTCCCTCTAATACTTACTGTGTGTCCTGTTTTTTAGTTCTTGGTGTTGTCCTATGGATTCCACATTTTCAATTTATTCAGTAGAAAAATCTAATGTAATATTTTTCTATACTGGTCATCATATAAACTGATAAACAGCACTTCTTGCTGGTGGGTACACTTAGCTCTGCAGTGGTTTCTTACTGATGATTAGGGGTGCAACAGTTCAAAAACTCACGGTTCGGATTGTATCACGGTTTTGAGTCACGGATCGGATCATTTTTCGGGTCAGCAAAAAAAAAAGAAAAAAGACAAGACAAATAAATCTAAACTACATGAAAACAACTTAAAGTGCAATGTAAGGCATGATACCTTCTTCCTTTAAACGTGGATCGTGAATAAAAAACAACTTAAAGTGCAATTTAAGGAATATCTTCATTTAAACATGTAAAGTGAATTAAAACTAGCCTATGTCCACATCATTGAAAAAAAGAAAAGAAAGAAAGCAAAGCACACCTGAGCTTATATTTTTTTAACTACTACTAATTTCAGTGGTGAGGTCACTATATGTCCTCTGGCAGGGTCTAGGTGAGACAGGGACTTGAACCTGGGATCCAATGCAGTAGATCTGTGAAGGTAGCCCTGTAGAGTAGGGGGTGAAGTGTATCTGGGCTTCAGGTCCTCTCTAATTGCAGTCTTGACATCTCTAGTGATGGTGCTGTCTTCCTCACTTGGGGTCATGCATTGTAGAATCTTTGTTTTCAGAGGCAGGACCTCCTCTGCCACTTTCACATCATCATCAGACAAGGTGATGATGTCTGACATTTTTCTTCAGGGTCTTGTCTGTCAGTGCAGAGTATATAGCAGCCTGCTGCTCAAGATAACGCTCCAACATATCATAGGTGGAGTTCCACCTTGTTGTGACATCATGTATGAGCTTATGAGTAGGCAGCTGTAGCATTTCTTGCTTTGTCTCAAGCACATAAACAGTTGTTGTGCTTCGGTGGAAGTAGGAAACCACCTTCCTGATCCTCCCAAGGAGGCGGTCCATCTTATTCACAGTGATTCTCTTTTGCGATGCTAAATTTACTGCATGTGCAAAGCACCCTATCTGTGGGCCCAGTTCTGCCTCATTCACTGCATTTATTTGGTTTTTAGCATTATGTGTTGTGACTGGTATATTAGTATTAGGTCTCTCTATCTTTCATTTTATCACTGCTTCTGTCAGTACCTGCACCAGATTTGTGCCTGTGTGACTCTCATAGAGGAGGCGTGTCTGCAGCACAGATCTCCTCATCTCCCACTCCGCTGTGATGTAGTGAGCAGTCATAGTTACATAGCGTTCCCTTGCCCTAGAAGTCCATCCGTCTGTAGTGAGCGCAACAGATGATACCCGGAATAATTCATCCACAATTTTTGTCTTTTCCTGCTCATAAAGACTGCACGTCAGGATTTCATAATGTGGCTCAAGCACATTCAGCCTATGTTTAAACCCCTTCTTTTGCACAAAGGAGTATGGCCTCATGTCTACAGCAATAAACACCCCAATAGCTTTTGTAATAGCTTTAGCCCGGTCGGATTCTGCAGAAAAGGGCTGCTTAAATCCTGCAGTGATAAGCGCTTGTTTAGCAGCCTTTGTCTTGGCTCCTGTCACTGACACACCAGGGTGATGTTGCTTCAAATGGGGGGCCATGCTCAATATTTTTCCACCCTCATACGGCTCTCTCATGCCACAATGCCTACATACTGTAATGGTTTTGTCCACCAAACTAATTCCGTCATCACTGTATTTTACAGGGAAACCAAAATGCTCCCATACATGTGACTTAAATGATGCTGCGCTTGTCTACTGAGTGTTTATTGAACATGCAGCCTTCACGTGAACATGCACAACTTTTTTTTTCATCAACCAATCCACGGACCATATGCATGCCAAACCATGGAGAGGCATCTGTACAGACACGGATCAACGTTAATCCATTGCACCACTACTGATGATATTCCTGCCTGAGGTGTTCTACATTCTACTTTATTCCAGCTCGTATTTGCTAGATGTGCTAAAGTGGGAACTGGATGTCCTAAGACAATGATTGAATCTGACTGGAATATGCACCGGGCATTTCTAAGAGGCAGGAAGCAAGCCACTGAATCTGTCGATGTATAAGTGCCTACCAGTCTGCAGGTACCAGGACTAAAGGTCTGTCTACATAAGACAAGCATGCATATCCTGTTTTCGTTGGAGAGCTTGAGATACAAAATAATAATGATGATGACACATCCCAGAGGATCCATTCATCTAAACAGGGCTCTGTGGGGTCTGCAGAGCTTAATGGTGAAAGCATAAAAAGTGTAGTGCACTAGAAAGCTGATTGTGTTGAAGTCATAAAGTCACTGGCTCAGCCACCCACTCGCTCGCTCGCTCACTCACGCACTCACTAGCTGTATTCGAAATCGTCTCCTCATTTGCTCTCTCACTATTCACTATGTAGTGTGTATAAAATAGTGCACTACATAGGGAATAACGAACGAGATTTCGGACACTATGTTGGAATGTGTTTCCCCCAAAAACACACGGCTGCATTGCATTGTGGTATACAAGAGTTAAATGTAGGGTGCATCATATGTACACTCAGATTTGCTGTGCATTGTGGGTATTTTATACTGCACTATATAGTGGATGAAATTAACTGCTGAGAATTCGAACACCACTACAAAATGGCAAACACACTATATAGTGCACTATGTCCATGATACTCACTCATTCACTTCCTTCACTCATGCATTTGGAAGACTACATATTGGACCCTACTTGCCATCTTTATCCACATTGCAATGCATGACCGCTTTGGGATGCACTATCTCAGCTAGAAATGCAGAGATGTTTATAGGTCTCAAACAATGATCTGTAACTCAGCAGCTGTCCAGCAGCGTATCACCATTCATTATCCCCTCCAAATTCATCACAAAGTCAGCTCACACACTACGTCATTTTAGAAACATTGAAATGATAGATATGAAACACACAAAGGTAACGTATTTGTACTGAGCCCAGTATTTTCTTCTAGTGACAGGGCTGACTGTTAAGGCAAAACTTAGATCTTCAAAGTTTACAGCTAGAGCACATATTAGAATAAATCTTTTTAGCTGATGGAAGTTCTAGCCTTTGGGCCTAAAACTGAAGCTTTTCTGAAGGGCACCCAGTGGCCAAAGACCCTGATAATGTCCTTTACATGGATGGATTAATGAACCGGCCTATCAGGCACAGGCCCAGGGGCAAAATAACCCTCAAATAAACATGTGCTGACCAGATATAGACTATATAGAAAAAAAAATCATAAAATGACTACAAAAGGGAAAAAATGAAAAAAGAGGCAAAACAACCACAAAGAGAAGAAAAATGACTACCAAAAAGGGCAAAACCACCACAGACAAAAAATACCCACAAAGAGACAAATAACATAGAGACATACATAAAACAAGAGCAAAAGAAGACTAGGCTAAAACCTAGTCTTTGGCTGGACCGTGTGCAGTGGTTCCCAACCTTTTTCCTTCAGGGACTTCTTCACTATCATTGTGTAAACTGAGGACATATTTTAGGGATATTTCATATTATGTTAAATTCATAAAAATAACAGCAGAGAACAGCTGATAAATTGTAGAAATAACCCAAATGCTTAACTGCAGGAAGTTTGTGTTAGATTAGCAGTTATGATGAATATTGATTATTTCTGTGAACATTGTTAAGTTTTCTTGATATCTATTGAAACTTTGTATAGGATTCAATATACCTACAATAATACGTTCTTTAAAGGCTTCTTTTTTTTTTTCTTTTTTTTTGTTGCTCTTTTCTTAGACAGGTCGAGGCTGTTCAGTAGAGTGAAGACTCTGAATACACCTTATGTTTAGGTCCTCACAATCCCCATTTTATTTTGTAGAGTGCTTTGGTTTTTGACCAAACACCTGTAAAGCTAAAGATGTTCCCATCAGCAATGACAACCCGAAAACATTATGTCTGGCTATTGCCAGCATGGAGGCATAAAAATGAAACAAAATAAGGAGTATGCCTCGACTTTGCCGAAGGTCACAGGCTTTTCTACTGATACGTCTACAAGCAGCGCTGTCGTTCAGCTGCTCCAAGCAGAAGACCAAGTCCCCGTAGCATGGCTGCCTGATGAGGAAAATCGGACTGCTACTGCTGCTGCAGAGGACAGAGGGCTGTGTACTGAGGAGGATGGAAGAAAGCATGCAGCCAGAGGAGACCAAGCCGGAGCTACCAAGAGACCTCTCTGCTGCTGTGGAGGAGGATGGAGGAGGACTGTGTGCTGGGATCAGGGAGAAGAAGGAGCTGCACGTCTGCAAAAGTCCAGAGGAGAACGTAGGAGACATGCCGACCCCTCCAGTACTGATCCAGCTTGTTGGGGCAACAGGACAGGCCAACAGGTGTGTGCTTACTGGCAGATCAAAAACAAGTGTTCTTGGACCCATGTGCTCTTGAGAGTAATTGGTGTCATTAAGTGTTTGACAGACTGTGGACTGAGGGGTTGAGGGACCCTTGCATACATTTGTAAAAGCCCACATCAAAAAGTATTATTAGGCCGGCAGGTGGACCCCATCATATCTGGGGTAAGACACTGCAACCCGGAGCCAATGTTGCACCGGTTTCCATACAAGAAGTAGCTATTGGACCATACTATAAGGCAGATTTAGGTGCCTTATTTTGGTGCCAGATTGTGTGCATAACAAGTGTGCAGCGGAGAGAGAGTGAGTGTGTATGTGCCAGTGTGTGCTGGTGACAGTGACAGTAAGGCTGCAGCAACTGAATCGGATAGTATTAAAAATTAAACGTAGCAGCGCAGTGTTTGTACAGTTTAGGCTATTTGTGAAGGAGGTTAGCTGCAAAGTTATCAAACCAGGTTAGCCTCACATTGGAAACTGAGCAAGCTCTCTTGCAGTGGACTGTTAAACCAGCTATTTTCCCCCCCTGAAAAGGAAATGGAGAACTGTCTGTTAGCCAAACACATTCTCATCCCAACTTGTCACATGGTGCCACTCTGTCAGTGACCTTCCGCATCTAAGATGAGATAAGATAAGAAGTTTTAGGTATCCCGGATGCCATTACCGTGATGTCAACAAAGGCCCATGGCGGGATGAAGCAGCATGGTCCTCATGTTTACACAACAGTGCAGACCGTGATATTGGTTGGGATTAGGCAAAAATCTCACAGACGAGTAGGTTTAGGCTAAAGAGGCACATGGTAAAACTCATATCCACACAGGCAGCGAACTTGGGACTCATGCACCAAAGTCTGTTATTTGGGGGACCCATCCACCTCCCCATCTGCACACTCGTGTTCCTTATATTGCATGGCTTCCAGCAGCGTTATTACAACCAGTTCCGTCCGGCTGCGTTCTCTCGCCATCTGTGCATGTTGCATGTGTAGATGCAGTGTAGATGTAGTTTTGTCCGAGTGTATTGTCTTCTGATGCCGTTCAGCCATGTTTCAGTTGAACCAAGAAGTTGACTTTTGGTGTCACTATTGTACGCAGAATGCACTGACAAATCAGTGCTATTTGGCAAGTTCAGAGTGAGAATGGGCTGGTCTGCAGAGTGTCTCCTGAGTTTGGGAGACAATTATTGATCCTAGCTCTTTTTTTCTTGTTATTATTATTATTTTCTTCACAGTTATTATTACTAGAACTGTTATTTAATGTTACATTTTTTGTTGTTTGGTTAGGGTTTATTGATTATGTAAATATGTGTGAATTTGTTAGTGCTTTGTATTAATTCATATTTAAATATCAAAGTATATGTTAAACTCATAGGTACTCAGAGGTACTTTTTTTCAAGTTCAAGTTTGCCTTTGCAATGAAAAAAAAAATTCTTTAACATCACTGATTGTCGTTTTGTGCTTTATTTTGTTTAGCCACTGGTTTTGGAAAAAAACCCAAATGATACCCAACCCTAATCATATCGGTCCCTGAATGTGTGCAAAGATTTTATTGAGCTAAAGGGGGAGAAGGTGCTTATTGAAATCATCAGTCATGTTTAAGCAAAATACTTCTCAATCAGCTTGGACTGCCTGATGTGACACACCTGGCCTATGAGTCCTTGAAGACTATATTGAGGAGTGTTTCCTTAGACATCAGCCCATCACTAGCAACTAAAGAAGCCCTCTGCAATTCCGTCTGGCACATACAAAGGTCTGTAGTTTCAGATCAAAGACATTAATCCACTGGCAGAATGAATGCCCCACGCCGCCCACATATTGCACTTAGTGGGGGTTAATAGTGTAAGATATAGTGTAACTGTGGGGCTACAGGCTAATGAAAAGAGCCACATTGAGACTCTAAAACCAAGTTCAGATGCAAGATGGTCAGCGCACCCAGACACCAGCAAAGCTTTGAGTTTGAATGATGCATGTATCCAGCATTAAATGTGAAACATTGTTCAGGATGAGCACCAGCCTCTAACTATACAAAGTACTTCACAAGGAAATGGATAAGCAGGAAACAGCATCTCTCTTTTATATGTGGAATGACATTCTTTTGTGGTTTTATAGATTGAGCATAGCACCACAGGCAGCCAAAGCAAGCATGCCTCCAACCCTATCAAAGGTCTATAAAGCAGACACAAGACAGGCCAACGAATCCTCCGAACCAGAGTGTCAGCTGTCAGGCAGAAGCTGTGTGATTTACAGGCTAGTGGCAGAGCTGGACAGATGATACATTCAATGACATTCTGGAAAGCTTTGACTTTTTAAACAAATTTCATTCAATTTCTCCATAGGAGCTCCACTCATCAATGTTAAACAACCAACAAAAATATCACTTGGACTTGGAGGAGGACTTTGTGGTAGACGTGATTCAGGAAGCACAATGAGTTGAATGCATCGGCATTTCAACTGCTGCAGACTGTGCTCCCTTCATAGGCTGGATATAAAGATGGACAGCCCGATGTTTAAGTGAAGCTAAAATATCCCAGATACAGCCGCTGCCATCTGCAACATTGTCTTAAGTTCCCACCAAAACACCCGTCTGACCAATTGCTAGCAGCTCCATTGAACGCGAGTGCACTGATTGGCTTTCAGAGCTGTCAATCATCGTTGAAATTGAACTGAATTCCTTATTTAAACCAAACTTTTCATAGAAACGATCACTGAACAAACATCAGGGTGATGAGAACTACCTTCAGTAACAGAAACTTTGGGAAAAAATTTTTTGGTGTATACTTTGAGTTTTTAGTTTGGCCTATGTCCCATTCACTAACATACAGGGGCGAGCTTTATGACCTAAACTGCAGGCAGACACCAAGGGGCGTTCCAGATTGAAAAGCTACACTTTGGGGGAGCTGTTGTCCATCTTTACACCAATCTATTGTTCCCATAAACTGACATAACTCCATACTTTTCCATACCATCCCAGTAGAACTGGCTATCAGTATTCGGTACCTTAAAGGTACTGACTGAAACAACACAGTACCAAGTGGTATCTAAATAGTGTCAACAATTGACAGAAAAAAATTATATATTTCATTATTTTGTTCCTTGTCGCTATCATTTACTTCTAGTGGTTGCACATTTTAGTATATGTATCTATCAGCTGTGGCAACCAAGCAAACTTTGAACTATAAAGCATGCCAGGCGAGTATACTCACATTAATAACATTTAGAGTTGCCCACTTGACATCATAATTACGACTTTAGAAGGCCGTTCATGTGCTTGCAACTCATAAATACGGTATATACCATATGTCTGAGGAGTATGTGAAGGCAGCAATAAACTAGAAGTGGAAGAGTCCAAAGCCTACTTTAGTGGAGGGGGACCCAGAATGAACCACATGGAAGCATTACAAAGGGGTAGCTAATGGTTGAGCAGAAATGCTCTTGCTAGGGACCCTAAATAAGTATGCACACATGGTATTTTCCCCCAATTAGACATATCTTTGTTATTATTACATAGTTTTGAATGCACAAATTGAAGGAATTGACAGATAACATTTCACTGGGCTTGTATTTATATGATTACATTCGACATTTAGACCACTGATATCTGCCACTGATACTCTCCTGTCATTCCAGAACACACCATTCCCTTCATGTCCAGCTGTTGTCCCCCTCTTTCCTCACCACCTGACCTCCACACCCACCTGCACACCTGCTCCTAGTGTCCTCATCAACTCCAGTGCCCTCTAGCCATTGTTCTCTGCCATATCGGATACTGTGCCATCCCCCCTCGCAGCCTGTCTTGTTATCATCCCTTGCCTTCCTGTTTGGATTGGTGCCTGGCTGCCTGCTTACACCCCTTTGGACATGGTTGCCTAGATTGGCTGTGTGCCTGTTGCCAAGCCCTATTCTGATCAACAACCCGCACAGTTCTGTTCTGTCTGCAAGAGTTAAGTTTGAGTCATCATCTAATTTCATTCAACCATTCCAAAGGAGAACAAATATAGAAAACGAAATTAAAAAGCAAGACTAACATAAATAACAACCCTAATGCAAGACAAGAATGTAAATGATGGAGGATTCTGCAAAACCCTGATTACATTCAGTGAGCTTTATATATATTCTCACTTCCAATAATATCTGTGCATTGCAACAATAGTATAGATAGGGCTGTCGTAAGATTGTTGTTGTTATAATCCTTAAATACAAGTCTGTGACCAAGGTCACAGACTACCTATGATCCAGTGACACTTGACAATAAAGTCTGTATTTTTTTAATTATTTGCTGTTCTACGTTAACCCTTTGAAATCTGGAGTGACATCGATTTTCTTGTGCTGCTTTCAGATGCCTTTCACTATATTTAAACCCTGAAGGGAAAAAAGTAATAAGCAAAAACAGAAAAAAAAACAGATGTGGAAAACTATTTTGAAAAAGGCAAGGGAATAATGGCTGTGGACAAAAAGATAAAAGCTGGTAAAAAATATCTCAAGAAAAAAGAAAAAGCTTGTGAAAATTACTTAAAAAAAAAGTAATAATAAGTAAAAAATTTAGAGTCATAATACAGAATTTAGAATTTTTTTAGTACCTTCTCCAAGTCTTGCTGCATGGTCACTTGTCCTTTTTCTTTCTCATGCGTCTGTTTATGTTACTTATTCTTAGTTTTTTTGGTACTTTTTTTTATTTAAAAAAAAAAATGTATGTTTTACTAATTTTTGGGTCTGTTCTTTTTTTGTTACTCATTGCTTTCTTCCCGTTTTTTTTTTTTTTAGTTTTAAAAGAAATCAATTTTCTCAGATTTCAAAGATTTTTTGTTGTATATATTAGTGACATGGATTCTCATGGCTGCAAATTCAGAATTTAAATGCCTCTACTCAATAGTGTTCGGCGATTGAATGTATAAATGTTTATTCTTTCCTGCAGAGAGAGAAGGAAAACATATGAAGGAGGAAGACCAAGAAGAAGAAGAGGAGGTGTGGTAAGACACATAAATCTTTAATACTCATACACGCACTTTTTAATTCCCCTTCACCTGACCTCCATTTCTACATTCTGAAGGTAACTGGTCTGATTAGTGGCTGTCATGTTAATTACCAGTTTCCATGGTGATTTGTAGCAGGGGTCATTAAAAGACTGAGCAATAAAATTAAAATGTCAGCCTTTTTTTTATTCACGACATGAATGATATATCAGATGATTTACAGAAAGACAGAGTATAAATTACTCATGTGGAGGAGATGATGCAGGAATGCAGGGAGGAGCATGAAAATATGTTTGTGTGATATGAGACAAAGGGCTGAGAGAAAAATGAAAGCAATGTCACTGGGTGAGTTTTTCAGCCAAGGCAGTTTTACATTGATGGTCGCAAAAAAGATGTGTTGTGTTGGGAAAGAATAAAAAATATGCAGCATCGCGCCTGCCAGCAGCTGTGTGTTTGTGAAGAGGCAGAGCCTTACTATGGGTTGTCCCTCTGTTGTAGAATGTGCCTCTTGCTAAATTTAAAGAGGAGATGCAGCCTGAGGGAGGATTACCAGAAGAAGAGAAGGTAAACACTCCATGACTGAATGGCTTCCATCATAATCAGGTTACTGCTGCCTTTAAAAGATGTCAGATTGAGTCATGTGAGTCAAGAACCCAACCTGTTGTTTAATGATCTGCTTCCATTTTAATTTATAATTTGTGGTTGGGACTGTTATTGCATACTCAACACTCCCTTCATGTTTACTTGTTGTCTTGGTGCATTCAACTTTCCCACAGCACTAATTCCACCAGTATGGCAACACAGTCATGCCATAAAACTGAGCTGCTTTCTTTAGAGTGTTGTTGCATTCCAAACTGCCCCTACAGCATTTTTCTAGCTATCGTAAGTAAAAGTTAACATTTCCCAACCCAACTCCTTCACCCGACCCCCTAACCCACACTAATCAAATTTTTCAAAAAAGTTACGGCAAAAGTGGTACCAATCGACTTAAAATGGTCTGAAACATGCACCTAAACACATTATGCAGTAACAATTTTCGATTAAAAACTACAGCTCTCAAACCGAAGCTTCCAGAGACTAGGGAGTGAGTGGCGTCTGCATTAATTCAAGGGAGCTCAACACGCCAGTCCTGGTCCCCTCTCTCTGTGACCTCCTCCAGAAATACAGCTACTTTATGGTAAAGGAAGTGACTATTGCCACAGAACGAAAGTAACCATCTCATCTGCATTATGGGGTCTGTAAGTCATGCACACTAGAGACTTTCAGCCGCCAAGCATGGTTGAGTGTCCTTGAGTATGTAACTCTGGTTGGCCACAACTTCAATAAAATAAAATAAACAAATCAGGATAAAATGATTTAATTTTGCAGCTCTTCTAGACATTCTTATTGTTATCGGACTGAATGGATAAAATCCTGATAGTTAAACAAGTCATCCTGCATGGGTTTTGACGCAAAAAAAAAAAGTATACGCTGACGTCTCCTTTCCCAGTGTAAGTCAATGTGAAAAAGTCTGTTTTGGCCCCACAGGTAACGAGATAGACACAGGTGGTGTAAATTCACTTTTGGCCACTATGTAAAATTTGCTTCAAAGCCTGGCGCTGTTCCTGGGGTCTTGATCTCAAAAGGCATAACCCCCTGGCTTTTAATTTGAAACATTATTATCGATATGGAAGGAAGGAAGGTAGATGTATTGGTCATTTTTTAAACAAAGTTTAAAAAGCATATTTACAATTATCCTTGATCATGCTACATCTGTGGAGTTGAAAGAGGAGTTGATTAGAATCACCAGCTACTATGAAGATTCCATCCAGTTGCTTGGACATGTTGCTGCTGATGTCATCATTCAGTTTCTGGAGTGCATTTTTTGAATTTAATCAGAGCCTTGTTACCTTATGGCTCCCAACAAGGTCCGCCCATCCAATGCAATAGCTTGACGTTTTTACCATGTCTCTGTGAAGATGTGCACAGAGCAGTCCCATATCTCCTGTTCCTAAGCATGCCAAAATCACATCTCATCCACTTCACTCTGCTGCAATCAGAAACTATACAGAAGAATGCTTGGTAGAGGAACAGCTCCGGCTCCAAGTCAGGCCAGCCTCACTGTGATACTGGCTCTCCTCCCTCTTTTTGCCCGGCACTTTCAGTTAAGTTCTCTTGATTCAGCAGAAGGGGCTGTGGTGTTGAAAAACTGTTGCTGAATGAACCTTAATTGCATCTAATCCACTTTTTCTCCTGCAAGCGGACATTAGACAGAAGAAGGCTTGGAAGAGGAACAGCTCTTGGTCCAAGTCGGGTCAGCCTCACCCTGATACCGGCTCCCCTCCCTCTCTTTGTCTGGTGCCTTTGGTTTCTCCCCTCTGGTCTGACTCGCTGTTTGACACAGGCCACCGGTGGAGTACCGGTGCATTCAGTCCAAACCCCACACAACTTCTCCGGATGTTGACGAGTGCCACTTTATCATAGAAAAGTCGTGCTTCAGCAGAAAGGGCCATGGTATCGCAAAAAATTAGCAAGGATTTGCAGAGCTACCGGCTGCCGCATCTACATGCGCATACTAAGTGGTATAGTAAGTGGTAACCTAAAAAAAACAGTGAGAATCCTTGAACATTGGTAGTCTTCTTTTAATTCCAGAAAATCAGATTCATTTCACTTTTTGCTTTCTCTTCTCATCTGCATATAAGGGATCAGATAGCCTTTACCATGATACACTCCATCTGCCCTGTACCTGATTCCGCCTTCTAACTCCACCTCACTACAGGATTGATACCCTCCAGTACCTCTGTGTCAATCTAATTAGCTCCCCTTTGAGGACTGTTTGTAGCGTCTGCTCCCTGATGGGAGGTTGTGATTCCTAACTGGTGTTCTCGCAAAACACTAAATAAACCTTAAGACATACGGGATATGGAAGTGAGGAGGCAGATGGTGATAAAGCAAAAGTTAAGAGAAAACAGGATGTTTGTATGCTCTGTTCGAATGCTTACCTTCGAAACGTAATGTACTAGAATTCGTATCTAACCCATGTAATCATGAGCCAGTAATTCAGATATGAACCACAACTTTTATGAATGCTGTAATCACATAATAAATTCACTATTAAGCACTATTAAGAGCAAAAGTCTACATTAGGGGGACAGTCAGGGTTGTGGACAGTACAAATGAAGACATGATCTTCCCCCAGGAAACAGGTGATCATGTCTCGTACAAAACCAAGTTAACTTTGAGGTATTTTAAGGTATGCCAATTACTGTACGTAACTTTGTTTCAATTACATAACGCGACAACACTTGACCATGATTCTTTTCCTAATCCTAATCTACCTTACTTTACATTAAGTACGTGAAATGATGAAATCTAACAATGTTTCCTTTCCTAAACCTAAACTTTGACCTTTATGTTCAGTACGTAACATGACAATGCCCAACCATGTTTCTTTTCCTAAACCTAACCTCACCGGTAGGGGTGCAAGCTGCATGATGATACATTGGAGACAAGAGTAGCAGTCAGAATGGATGAAATGAAAGAGGAATGTGGCTGCACTATGTGTGTTAACACTGACAGAGATGAAGAGCTACAGAGAGAGCATTTAAGAGGGATGTAGGAGTGAAATGAGCCTTTATCCTTCATTTGATCCCTCTGCTTTGGAGCACAGATACAAGCAGCTGGGTGCACTGATCATTTGGAGTGCAGTAACTACAGGCATTAAGGAATTTATATTTGTGAAATGACATTATTTGAAATATAAGGTTGAACTGGTTTAGTTTTTTGTTGGGTGATTCTGAAGCTTCATCACAGCCAGCTGATAACTTCCCACCTCCCAGGTGACCAGCCCCAATCCCTATGATTCAAACTGATAGTCAGTTTTTAATGATGACGTACACCTGTCCATCTGAAGGGTAACTGGGAAAGACTGGGAGCTGGGGCATATCCCAGAATCTATAACACAAAGTTCAAAATTAAGTTGGCAGTGAGTCTAAGAGAGACACTGAATAAGTAACAGATACGGAAAAGACATAACCACTGGAATGTTTTCACTGGCCTCCATGCTTCTTTCTATTGTTTTCTCTTTCAAAGTCATAATTGTCTGCTCCAGAGCTGTGTACAAAGCTCTGCTCTACGCAACAGGAAAGGAGTCTACTGCCCATTTTTAACAGGTTTGCACTTGCAAAAAACTGTATATACATGCTTATTTTGGTGGGTCTTATAGATCACTTTGTAAGGAAAACAGTATTTCTGCCATTGTTTTTGCAATAAAGTTTTTCTGCTTTGATTACTGAAGTGTAAAATCTTGTCTTTGAGTACTATAAAATCTTGTGCAGTGTTTTGGCATCTGACCAGCCTTGAAACTCATTGAAATGTCAAACTGTCAAACTGGACTTCCTGGACCGGACTCTATGTCTGATTCATACTGGAAACAACATGGACTGCCAGCATTACACAGAGCTTTTGGTATATCCAAAAGCAATGTATTGTCTCAGCTAACCACTTACCAAAGTTAAGAAGTGTAAATGAAAATCAGCTGTTGTGCTGGCATGTTTAAGTTTGGCAGCACTATCAGAGGATGAAATACTGTGTCCTAAACAAGATGGCCTCACCATGCAAGAAGTGGATCACATGAGAGTCACTGTCCTCTCTTTTCGTCTAACTAAGCAATTGTCCATTGTAGATGTAAAATGCGTTCTATGAGTAAGCTAAACACATGTATTCTGTCCTACAGAACTGATGTGTTTCTGTAAAAACATGTATTTAAAAAAGAGAACTGGAAGAATTTTCTCCTGATCTCTATCAGTTGTGCCAAGAATGTGCCCAGTTGTTTTGTGTAGCTCCCAGCTCCTCCAAAAGTACTTGCTTCATTAGATCTTACACTTAATGAGTTTACATGTCCAGAGAGCACAACAGGGGCTCATTGAGTTTATTTTATTATGTAACTGTAAACTAGGACAAACAGACACACACACACACACACACACACACACACACACACACACACACACACACACAGACACAAACAGTGTCTCAAGCTCACTGATTCATAACACCATACCTGAAGGTTTGTGCCTGAAGGCGGGAACACAATGATACAGTGTGTGTTTGTGTGTGAGTGTGTTTCAGAGAAAGAAACAGTCAGGGAAACACACACATCTGTAACTGAGCAGTATTATTTGTCCAGTGGGTGAAGTGAGGACACAGTGTTGTAGGGCAGGAGAGTGTTGATGCTACTCACTGAATGTACCTTCTCTTTCTGTGTGTGTGTGTGTGTGTGTGTGTGTGTGTGTGTGTGTGTGTGTGTGTGTTTGTGCATGCACTGTACTGCCCGTTTGTGTGTGTTTTGTGATGAGCACAAGGTGTGTAGGCTATTCACAGAGGTTTAATCCTAATTGCTTTCCAAGCCGCAGTGCTCTGTCACTGAAATTATACACTACCAGTACCAGTGTATGTGTGTATGGGAATGTATGTGTGTATGCTGGCTACCCCCGCAGTGAGGGCAACCACAGGCTATCATTACCAATGTTATTTTTCTCCTCATCGCAGGAAATCTAGCCTACATTCTGTACTCTGCAAGTGTATGTGTGTGTGTGTGTGTGTGTGTGTGTGTGTGTGTGTGTGTGTGTGCAGCTAGAGGCCCTTTCCCTGTTCTCCACAGGCATGCCACAAGTGGGCCAACCTCAGCCCAAAACAGACACGACATGCAGCAAACATATAAAGCATTCGTAAAGAAAATATGAAGCTACTTTCTGGTTAAATACATATTATTAGTTCTATCTGATGTTTCAATGAAATCAAAGCTCACGTTCCATCTAAAACAACAATGTTGTTTAGGAAATCAAAGCAAGTGCACTCAATTTACTGCCTTCTACTCGATCTGCATCAGTTCTGGTGATCCACCTGATTATAGAACGCACTGCTCAAAAGAATTATGGCCATATTAGTTATTGGATTATGGATGTGAGGTTGGTGGATGTATTGTTGTCACCAGCTACAACAATCTTGTGACAGCTGGTATTGTTTTCATTTTGTGAGTCTATGTGTAAGTCATCATTGTGAAATGTGGTCCTGGTGACACAAACTATAACGGGAACTACCAAAGAAGCAGTTTTAAGTGTTTTGCCAAATTCTTTCTACAAAGAATGTCTGTCTATTCTGAGGACAGATATTGTCAATGAGATAACATTGCAATTGTACAATAGGTTATAATAGGGATAATAGGTTGATAGGAAATAGGGAAGGGGCAATTGCCCCGCCACTATATGCACCTGTCTCACAAAACTGTACAGATGTTTAGTTGTGAAAACGGTGAAGGCCGCATCCAAAGATGGGTGTGCTCTGAGTAAGGGCACTGAAGTAGATTGATAGGAAGTAGGGATGGGGCCAATGGCTGCCTTACTCAACGCCCCTAATTGACACTGCCTTATATCACTGATCACTGCATTGTAACTGGAGTGATCACATTGCAAGGTTGGCTTTAGGTATTTTTTGCATCCCATTTCAGATCTGCAATTCATGTTCACCTTTTTATTACTTAGACTGTCTAACTTAATCATATTGTAGTTACCATACGCAGACATTTTAGAAAGAAGGGGTGAACTGTGGTTAGGGCAACCCAAGTGGCCAATTGCCCTGCTGACAGCTTACAAACACTGACACTGATTTATCACCAGCAGGCTTATGATGCAATCCAGCAGAGCAGAGTTTATGACTTGAATTTTTTTTTTATGCAAATGTCACTGTGAAAGATTTAACTTTAACCCTAATCCTAACCCTGGTGGTGATTAAAAAGTGACAGTGACGAGTGGCTGCTGTGTTCTACCCAAAGTTGAATATTTTTTAACTCTCAGCAACCACAAAAACACAGCAAATACGCAGCTTGGCATAGAATAGACGCTCAGCAGCTCGTCTTACTGCTGGCAATTGTCTCCGAGTATAAATACACACTGCTCTCATGAAAAAAAGAAAAAACAACAAGAACATAGCGATAGTGGCAGTTGCTTACCATCCCCTGCTGCTGGCTTTTCAATAGCACGTTTTTGCAATATTGAGGTTATTGTGACAGCCCCAGGATATGTGTTACAGATTTATAAGGAAAATGCATCAAACTGATGTCATGTCAGGTCACATCAAGGGGATTTCTTAACTATTTAAATATTTTTAACTTTGATTTATTTACACCATTACAGGCCACATACACACTAATATCTTTTTAATATTAAGATATCTGTAATGCAATCTCTGTACACACGAATGTTTAAGATCCGTTTCGGAGTTAATCTCTGCCCATACCAGCTTGCCTTACCCTTACACTTATCACATGACCATTGATGTACACTGGGCATGTGCATGCCAGTGTAAATAGGAAGCTTACCTATTTTGTTCACGTTTTATTTATTTAATTTCCTCTATTTTGTGGTTTTATTGCTTTTGTTGGTTTTGGTCTATTTGTTTGTATTATTTTATATAATGCATCCTGCATCTTGTATTTTTCGTCCTTTTGTTTGAACTCTCCACTAGTCTTGTCTTGCTTGTGCTCAGTGAGACTATTTGGCTTTTTGTTGTCGTATTGTCTTCTATATTTCCCATTTCCGCTTTTGCTTTGTTTATCAAAGCACTTTTGCTTAATGACAGAAAATACTATGATGACCAAAAGTGAGACAAGAGATTCCTTTGCTCAGACCAACCATGAGGTGAAACAGTTACTAAAAGTATGATGAGTACAGCGAATTACTAATGCAATGATAAACCATAAAACTGTAGAGTAATAACTGGCCTAAAGATCGAACAACACCTTTCTTTCTCTCCACAGATACTTATGTACTACACATGTAGCCTGTCTTCCACTACGAAGGGTGAACCACTGTAGGCTAGATTTTAGTTTAAACTTTGACACATTTTTGCATACTTTATATGCTTTTATTTTCAATTAACTGTGAGATATGAATTTAATGAAAAATCAATTTATTTTCATATCGCTGAATTAGTTTTAGGTAGGTTATTTGCCAGTACCTCAGAAAATCTCCCTTTTTTTCACTGCCATATTTTGGCATGTTTGTCATCCTGGCTATAATGTTTTTCCTTGATATGTGACTGATCAGATCCAATAGGGAAGCGGATGAGGGCCGTGGTTTTCAAAAGTCTCAGCTTTCACCCGTACAGCCTAAATCACAACCACGGAGCTTTCAAACTAAAGGGTAGGCTGTGAGAAACACTTTGCGCCCGCAGCCGACCTCTAACAGTTTCAGCGTCAGGTGAGAAAGAGACACCATGTGTCCCACAGCTTCAGTGTCAGGTGTGAGAGAGACACGGTGCACCCCGGAGCCTCTGCTTCAGGTGTGAGAGAGACACTATGCGCCCTGGAGCCTCAGCGTCAGGTGTGAGAGAGACACCACGCGCCCCGGGGCCTCAGCGTCAGGTGTGAGAGAGACACTGTGTGCCCAGGAGCCTCAGTGTCAGGTGAGAGAGAGACGTTGTGTGCCTCAGAGCCTTAGCGTCAGATGTGAGAGAAACAACATGTGCCCCAGAGCCTCAGCATCAGGAGAGGGAGTGCATGATGTGCCTTTCGACAGCTTGACAGCAGTTGTGACACTTTGTAGGCCCAGTTTGAAAAAACTCTGTTACACAGTACAATCATCTGTGTCCAGTGTTCTAAATTAGTCTCTTAATTTTTTTTGTTCTTCTGACATGCAAAGTTTCCTCACTATGGAAGATTAAAATTTGTCTGCTGTGCAGCAGGAAAAAGCTCCACGGCTTGTGACAATTTTCATTATCATGAAAACATTTTTATGGACCTACAAACTACTCAAAATAACCTGACAAAGCCCCATGAAGTAGAAGCAGATTATACTAACTCAAACTAATCTAACATTTACTATGTATCTATAAATTTATCTATTTCCACAAACATTGAAATGACATTTGTCCTCTGCAAAAACAAAATCTTAATCCCTAGATTGAAAACCGCATACCTACCTAATTAAAAAATATTCGAATAGCCGAAAATTTGGGTCCAGCCCTATCACTTTCCATTCCCAAATTTACCATGCCTGTAATGGGATCAAACCAGTAACCTTCTGGTCACAGTCTCATTTTGCTTGGCACCCTTGGGTATGTGTTGTCCATATCACATTTTGACACTGGGTCATTTCCTATTTCTGTGCCAGAATTTTCTGTTTTCTGAAATTTCTAGGGCAACCATGATTCACACAGCACCAGTAAGCCCACAATCTGCTGTGCCTGCGCTATCCTGCTATTTGACAAGTCTGTCACACAAGACCGTTTCATCAGTGACATCTGGTACCTACTGTGTGTCAAGCCAATTATGCCGCATTAGCATCAAGTAGCACCTACCATGGCCAAAAGCTTAAGACAAAGTGTTGGGAAATTGCAACAGCACTAATGGCCACTCAATGCTGGCATCAAAAATCTCCATCTGTATCAAACTCAAAAAGTCTATCTTTAGTGTTTTCAGTCTTCACCCTCCCGAGATCACCTGGCTGTCTAACAGTGGTCACTACTGTGGCATTGTTTTCCTTTCATAATCCACTGAAAATGTTTCATTATTTTTGTCTGTTTTTGGTTGAGAGAAATACAGTTTAAAGACACACACACACACACACACACACACACACACACACACACACACACACACACACACACACGCGCGCAGCCCTTCAGCCCTATACTAGCCAAAACCTCAACACAGCAAAGTACTCAAGCAGACACTTGTGCTCCTTCTCAGCCTGCAATTATGATAAATGCAGTCATTAATTCACTAATTATGGTAATAGAAGGAGTGTAGCTCTGTGTAATGTGCAGAGTGTGTGATTACTGTGTGCTGATGGTCGAACATGATGCTGTGTTCTCCTTAAAGAAACAGTGGAGAGCTGCTCCAGGGAGCGGGGAGCATCTTTCACTCACACACACAGCAGGTCCCATACTGATCACATTAACAGTAAATGGCTAAGGAAAAAAACTGTGTTCTGTAACGTTACCTTCCTTACCAGTCTGTGACTGACCTGTAATTGGTCTGCAAGCCAAAATGGGTCAGCAGTCTGAAGATTAGGCCATTTTCACACTTGACCCAAATACATGACTAGGTTTAGTTCTCTGATTTGTTGGAAAACGTTTCCAAACATTGACATCCTTCAGAACCACACTGTGCTCTTATAGCCCTTTTCCAACAAACTAGTTGTGATTCTTGTACCAGTTCCAATAAGGTTTATTGGAACGTTGCTGCTTTCTTGGGGACCAGCCAGCATTTCCACCAGTTTTGAGAGGACACATCATCATCAAGAATGTGTCATCAAAGGAAGGCGTTGCACAATGCACAACAGGATTAAACAGTAGTAGCAAGATGCAGGGTTTCCCACACATTCATTTTTTTGTGGCTGCCTGCCACGATTGAAACATCTGCCGCGACAAATAGATTTATTTACAGTTATTTACAGCACCACACTGTCGGAGCTCAGAGTGCACTCAGGGCAGAGACAGAGCAGAGGAACGTCAGGTGCATTGGAAGTGAAATTTAACCCCCCCAGCAAAATAAATAAAACAATGTAAAATTCAAGTCACTTTTAGGAAGAGTAACAAAGCAGTTACTCTTTGTTACAGTAACAAACCTCAAATCTAACAGTTACTTTTTTAAAAAAGTTTTCTCTAACAGAAATAATTATAACTAGTACATTCTTTCTGCATCAAAATAATCCAGCCTTTACTGGGCTTTAAGGCATACCGCTGCCTGCTGATATGAGTGCTGCATTTTCATATTTATAAGCACATATTCCACTCATTTATGAAGTTGTGCAAGCTCCTGCACAGCGGACAACCCCGTCCTGTAAATGTTTCTAAATAAAATGCATTGTATCAGCAAGTGATGGCATTCTGTCCACAGAGACACAATCAGATAGCTTTTGTTTTGAAAGGGAAGCAAGGAAGTTGAGGTAAAACAAACATCTTTGTATTTCCTCATCTCTGTGACAGAGATAGACATTAAACTATGATATAAAGTGGTACAGAGTCAACTAATGCGAGCGTTGCACATAAAAAAATGGCGAGCCACCGTTTCTCTAGATGTGTTGCAGCTGACATGCAGCTCAGACATGCCTGACAAGTGCTGCTCGGGCGGGCAGTGTGCACACTCTAACTTGATAACATCACTGAAACAAAAAACAACATGCTCGGTGCTGCTCACGCTCCTGTGCGCTGTGTGAAATGGTGCAACGCATCAAGTAATTTATTATGTCGATTACGTCGATGCGTTGCCCCAGCCCTAGTTGACATGAAGTCAGTGAGTTAGCCTACACCTTAGCTGTATTTGTTGCCCATGTTTCTTAAAATTTTGGTCAATCTTCACAATGACAAACGGTACTTGTTTGTTATGCCTGGCGTAATGATTATGTTATCGACTTATTGTACGATACCTGATTTTGACACTGCCCATTGTGTTTGTTCACACAAGAATTTCACTTGTGTGATGCCAGAATAAACAGCAGGCTTAGCAGACAATAATATTGTTTATCTCAGTTATCTCTGGGACAGTTTATTGTCAAACAAAAGCAGTCATCGTGACAGGCCTACAATTTGTAACTACAGATGAACAGACACTAATCAGATGAATTATTCTGATACTAAACAGTCTCTAAAGGATTTCACAATTTATACAGACTCAGCCATTTCCCATGAATTCTGTGTGGCCGTTTTACCATTTAAAAGAGTAAAATCTCATTTCATGTAGAGTTGGATTGCAGTGTATTGATACTCTAAACTGCCCTCTCCCCCAACACACACACTTGCTCTCCAATGTTTGCCACTGTTTGCCACTGTTTGTGTTAGTGACTGTAACTGTTTTTGCCATTTTCACTTGCCCCTTCAATTTCATTGCAAAAAACACCATGCAGTGCTATTTTTTATTATTATGAAAAGCTGTTTTGAAATCAGGGATTTCAGGTTGTAATATTTTTTAAGTATATTTTATATAATTATATTTTATAATTCAATAACAACATAAATACACTGTATCTTCAAGATGTCAACATCAAAGAGGTTATACTACAAGCTTATGGAAAGAATCTGCATACTGCAAGAAAATCCACTGGTCAGTGCTTTTCATATTTGGATTTCCCAAACAAGCCTACAGTATGTCAACCTGCAATGGCAGTTAACTGTGTGTGTGTTTGCCCACATCTATGTGCCTCTATGTTAATTCCTGGCTGCACATTCAGAGCTCTCCACAATGTAGGTTTTGTTGGAAAAACAAAGCTGTGGGCCTCCTCGCCTGTTAGAAATTAATCACTGTAGAATTGGGAGCCATGAATTCTCCTTCACCTCCTCCTCTTTTCTTTCTTTCTTTCTCTCACAAAACACAACGGTTCCCAGGGAGAAGTGACACTGTGATTAAGAGTCTTGATGTGAAGAGCTTCCTGCTGAACAGAGTGGGTGGGAGACTGACAGGGGAAGGTTAGGCTTTCAAGGTAAGTGTGTGTATGTGTGTGGGAAGTAAAGGCGGGCGTCTAATGTTAAGCCTATCCAGTTACAGCAGCTACTGGCAGACTATAACACATCTATATTAACACACACAACAACAGTAGCATTAAACCACCCATCTCTTCATTATTTTAGGTTGGGAAACATCAGAGAAAAAAAACGCCTACACTGAGACACTACACAGTCGCAGTGTGAACACACATAAGTGCTAAATGCACTAAAACACCAAGTAAAGAGCCTTTTCAGCCCGGGGCAAAAGCAGGTGGATCCACAGCAACTTCCACTGCTTGATGCAGTTATACAGTTTGTGGTTTGCTGTTATGCTACTGCTGCTGCTGTTGTCAGTGTTCAGCATCTGTAAATTAATTTGGAAATCCCTGCTGTCATTGCTATGCTGATGACACCAAGCTGTCCAAAAGAGCTGAAGAAACGCATCACTGTCTGCTTGATAGAGCTGATGGGATGTCAAGACACCACTTTAAGCTCAACCTAGACAAGAGTTTGTGTTCCTTCAAGGGAAAGGACGCTTATATTGAGACTTGACGATCCGCTTGTCCTTTATATCCCTGGTCCACAACCTGGGGGCCCCGAGCCCTATGACAGATCGCCAAGGCTTCACAGGGGTCACATTTTATTTATTTCTACTAAATTAAATTGTTATTTTTGAAGTTTAGATCATTGTTCAAGATGTTAACTACAACAATCTTACAAGACAGAGACATGGTAAGCACAAACTATATTCAGATAGCTTTCAGTCTCTGCTAAAAAGACTTATCCTGCATAGAACTACGCAGTTAATATGACCAAAGAGCTAAAAGAACAATGAGCAAGTGTCAGGGAGGAGAAAACACTGAATTTTTCAAAAAAGAAAGCTGCTAAATGGTAAATGGACCTTCACTTGAATTGCACTTTTCCACTGTTTGACCACTCAAAGCGCTGTCACACTACATGTCACATTCACCCATAAACACACATTCATACACTGGTGGTCGAGGCGACCGTACAAGGTACCACCTGCTACATTAACATTCATACAGGCTCACACACTGATGGAACAGCCATCAGGAGCAATTTGGGTTTAGTATCTTGCCCAAGGAGATTTCATCATGTTGACTGGAGGTGCCAGGCATCAAACTGCCAACATTTCGATTAGTGGATGCTGAGCCACAGCTGCCGAAATATACTGTTAAGTACATATGATGGCTAAATCTCAAAAAGAAAAACATAATACAGACAGAGAATGGTATAAAAAGTTAAAAAATATCAGGAAAAACTTGTCAAGGGTGTAATGTTCACATGAAATAATCTGCTCAAAATCAATCCAAACCACTTATTTTACACAAACTTCTACATTTACTACATTCACTATTTCAGTCAACTGTACAGTTTATCATTTTCTCTGTGCTATTATTTTTATGCATTGCATATGCTATTAAATACCTACAAAATGTGTCAGTCAAGGGACGTCAGCTTACTCAATGACAGAAAATGGGGCCCCTAAAAGAAAAAGGTTGGGAACCACTGCTTTACAAGGTTGCAAGGGGCTGGAGCTGATCCCAGCTGACATTGGGCCAGAAGCCAGGTACACTCTCTGCGGGTCTCCAGACAATCACTGTTGCTACTGTTCTTACATCTAGAGGTAACTATGTTTAAATTAACTCATTCCACAGTATCTAGCAGCTACAGTAAGGCTACAACATGGTTGGTGTTAGGCAACTTAAAGGACAGTGTGTAGGATTTAGGGAGATATATTTGCAGAAGTGAAATATATTATAATACGTATCTTCTCTTTTGTATATATTTACCTGAAAATTGGAATTGTTGTGTTTTCGTTACCTTAGAATGAGCGGGTACCTGTCTATATAGATTGACATGTTACATTGCCATGTTTCTACAGTAGCCCAGAATGGTCAAACCAAACACTGACTCCAGGCAGGGCCATTTGTGTTTTTACATCAGCCACCGTAGTAAGAAGCCCAACTGCAATAAGCAGCCGCAGAGTTTGCTGTTTGTATCATGAAACTGCTTCATTCAGTGTTTCTAGCGGGTTAAATCATCAGATCCGTTTGTTTTGGAAAGAAAGCGACCTTTGTAGATAATTCAGGTGGTTGCAATCTGCAATTCACCACTAGACACCACCAAATCCCCCTAAATCTTACAAACTTTACCTTTAAGATTAGTGAAAGTTCGTGGTTACAGTGTAAAGCTTAATGTTTAATTCAGGTCTGTGACAGGATGTAAACTCCAGGCCCCAGACTGAAGCTCAGAGGTGCTACATGTCCAGTGACCAATCCAGCCTCCATGGACACACTTCTACTCTGTTGCAGATGGCATACAATTTAAAAACCTGGCGATGGTCAGACCCAACATTACAGCACAACAGCTCATCTCCACCTCTGGATCACTAGCTGACCCTTCATTTTCTCCATCAAGACTCTTGTCAAGGGCCCACAGTGATGGAATGAGCTCCCCGCTGAATCTGTGATTTTACATCCAATATGTGCATTAAAAAACATCAATGACAATGTATGCAGTGCAGTTGGCTTACGCAGAAACATGTATATCTTTTTGCATGCCAATAAGTACAAGCAAATTTTGCCAACTAGGACTTTATATAAGCCAGTAAAACAGTAAATCATCTCTGCGTCCATCACTTGTCAGGCCTGTGAGCAGCAGGGTGAGCGACTGCTGCATGCTGAATTAGGTCGAATCGGCTCAGTGTTGTGTCTTCTTTGAAAGCTTGTAACACATCCATGTTGAGCTGATTTAAAAAGCTTTTCATGTAATTTAATTTATTTTCTTTGTAAGGACAACACACCTCAGATGTGCCAGTGTTAGCCAGCTGGCTAATTTTCAACTTCAGTCCTTTGGCAAGATCTTTTAAAAAAAACTATAAAATCTGTGGTTCTATGTTGTATTTGCTGGAATGCAAAGGATAACTGATATGCACAGCCAAATCATTTACAGGGAATTTCTTCAAAACACCTATTCATATAATACTGAAGTGATTAAATCATCCTTTATTTTAACTCTATTAGATAAAATATTCTTTCAGGCTAAAACACTTGTGAATGTGAGGTATGTTTGTTTGATTGACAGCTGTCTCAGCCAGTCAGCGTTTACTTGCTTGTTCGAACCTGTCCACTGAGGCCCCGCCCCTTTGACCAAATTAAGACATTCCAGTTAAAATTTGTGTTCAACATTATGGTTTGCAAAGCTGATACGAGTGTGCATGTGCAGTGCAAGTGTGTGTGTGTGCAAAGCCAGAATATTTCTCTAAGTTGTAATTGTGTTTGTAGTGTTTCTCGGCAGCTCAGGGCTGATTTATGGAGCTTGCCAAGGCTTGGCTAACAAGGGCCATAAATCCTCCCCTCCACTCTGCTCCTGTTCATCAACTTGGGACACCACACCAGGTTAACGACTGCATATGTGTGAGAGTGTGTGTGGGTTTGTGTATCTGTGTGAGTGTGTGTTAGATATAATATTTCAAGAAATTCCCATTGGCCACCTTTGGTCGTTCAATTTTCAACTGGGGACAGCCAGAGCTGGGGGGGGGGGGTATTTTGTTCACAGCCAGTTTCACTTGCCATGCACTGAGCTAACTAGCTCTCAGCTGAACCTAGCAGGCAGTGGGCAGAACTAACAGCTCATGGAGGTGGTTACATACTAAGTTACATACTGATTCGTTCAAGCTCTATTCAGTTAAAAGAGTGATGGGTTCAAATGTTATCTTGTAAAAATTAGTTTTGGGGGAGAAAAAATGTTTGATTTCAAGAATAAATTCATAATATTATGAGAATAAAGACCATTTTACAAGAAAATAAACATATTGCCAGCAAACTATAAAACAGGTGAGAGCACTGGCAGCCTCCTTAAATATATATACACACACCCCCAGTGACCATAAATGAGTTATAGTCATGTGAGAACTATTGCAATGCCAGAGTTAGGTTTTCTATTCAGTAATGTTCACATGCTTATTTTTCTAAACTATATTATGGTATGCTTTAAGAATTTCAGCAGTAAGCTAAATATGTCATCAATTGTAAGCACTTACACTCTATTTATTAATACTATAATTTTTTCCATTGCACAGTTTTTAAATGTTGCTGACATTCTTCATTTCATGTTTAAGGCACTAGCTATGCAATAGGCAGTCTAAAGATCAATTCATTGTTGTAATTATTAAGTATTAAGCTCCAGTGGAGATGCTCAGTGACCAATAACCTATTTATGCTAATCATTTAGTAACCATGGCAACACATATTTTCCCTGATTAAAAAACTGTTAAAACTGCTGTGTTTGTATCCGACTCTGTGTACTTTGTCAGTACATTAAGTCTATTAAAAAGTGTGTGACAGCGATGATGCAGTTGTAAGCCCCCTATCATTACTGTACAAGACGCCTCCTTTTCGACCTTTCCCAAGCTGTCAGCATTCATAATGTGTGGTCAGTTTAATTAATATTTCTTTGTGGGCTCTTTGTGGGACACCAAAGACTACCAGAAGCATGACAATGCTGCATAAACTTCTGACAGACATCAGAATTTGATTTCCCCACCAGGGCTCCTCATAACGCACTGATGATATAGGATGACAATCGCCAAACGGTCCAGTCGACTTACCCGTCAGTCTGTATAACTTCATGTAAACTTCTGTTTTGTAAAAAGTCAGTGTGAACAGGGATTTGACTGGAGCTAAAATGCAACTTTTTTTTTCCTTTGTGAAAGCACCTTTAGAAGCAAAATTCTTCCAACACTTAAATCTCTCCATTTATCTACATGTATCTCAATTTCCTATTTCCAAAAATTCTATTTTCAAGAACTCATCAGAGAGATTGTTAAGAATATCAAAGAATACTTTAAAGTGTCAGAAAATCCAGATCAAAACTCTCCATTAACATGTTAATGTGTAGGACAATATAAACTCTGCAACCCACACAATACTATGTTTCCAGGCAATGCAGTGATATTTGGTGAAATGCAAGTACACAAAAAAATGACTGTGTTACAGTTACATGAGTAAAAATTGTTTTTTGACTTTCATCACTGGGGAAATGCACATTGAAAGCATGACACACACACACACACACACACACACACACACACACACACACACAAAAAAAAAAACATTTTCAAGAAAAAAACTCACCTGTCTCTTCATCGATGGCAAATCGTCCAAGCCCGCTGCCGTCACGAATGGAGTACTGGATTTCTCCATCTCTGCCAGCATCATCATCTATAGCCGTGACTTGGAGTAGTGTAGTTCCAATCCGGGAATTCTCTTTAACTAATCCTGTCAAGGCAAAGTGGGAAAAGTATGGAGCGTAGAGGTTTTCGTTCACATCTACAACCTCCACTTCCACAAAGGTGACGGAGAGAAGAGAAACAGGCCTTCCTTTGTCTTTGGCCTTAACAGTGAGGTTGTAAAACTGCTGCGTCTCGTAGTCCAGCTCCTTTGTTAGCCGAATAGCACCACTGGCCTTGTCTACCTCAAACCATCCATTGTAGTCGTTGGCTAGAGAGTAACGGACCTGGCCTCCGAAACCCAAATCTGGATCCTGGGTCTCTAACCAGGCCACAACAGTTCCCACTGGAAGATCCTCCAGAGCTCTGGCTTTGTACACGCTGGGGATAAATAGTGGGGGACAGTCATTCACATCCTCTAGTATGATTTTCAAAGTGGTGACAGAAAACCTTTGACCCCCTCTCTCTGCTTTGTCTCGGGCCTCAATCTTCAGGTTAAAAGCAGAAACAAACTCCCTGTCTAGCTGGCCAGCAACATACACTATCCCATTAGTCGAGTTGATGCCAAACTGGGTGGTGCTGGTCAAAACAGAGTACACAATTTCCCCATTGGATCCTAGATCTTTGTCGGTGGCCTCAACCTGGATGACATCTGTACCTAAGGCAGTGTTTTCAGGTATGACAATTCTATAGCCTCCTTCCTGCAAAAACTGGGGTGCATTATCATTAGCATCCTCTATGTAGACAGTAAGCAAACGCCAGCCAGTTTTCTGCAGCAGGCCAAGGTCATAGATAGTTAGGTTGAGGAGATAACGATCCCTCTTTTCTCTATCCATCGGCAGGAAGACACTGATAAGGCCAGTCTCCATATCAATTTTAAAACAGCTGTCAGTGTTTCCATCTGCAATAGAGTACAGAATTTGACCATTGAAACCTGTGTCACCATCGTAGGCATTGACCTTGAAAACACTCGAGCCAACCTTTAGGTCTTCCCGCACAGCGATATCTGTTGGAAAAGCTTTGTCGAACTGGGGCGTTTGCCGATTGACAGAGAAAAGGTCAATAAAACCTTCCTCAATTTTGGGCTTGCTGCTAGCTTTGGACTTTTTGAGCAGCTTTTCAGCTAACTTTTGGGCTACCCTTGTCTCTTTACAGTTAAAACTTTGGGTAGGAGACTTCCCATAAGCAAGTGAGATGTTAACAAACATAGGATCGGAAAAGTTCTCACCATCTGTGGCAGTTATTTTGAGACTAAAGACACCGTTCTTTGGATTGGCTGTGGCAAGGGAATGTTTCAGTGAAAGGACGCCTGAATCTGGGTTTAGGTCAAAGTACCCCCATTCGTTCCCTGAAATAATCTTATATTTTACTAGCTCCAACTCATCTATATCAATCGCAGACATTGTCGTAATCACTTCATCCACTGGGAAATCTCTTGAGATCACACCCTGGCATGCTACCTTCTCAAACAATGGCTGGTTGTCATTTACATTTTCCAGGTGGATTGTCACATTGACTTCACTCTCTCGCCTGTAAGGCGACCCCCAGTCAGATGCTCTCACAACAAAAACAAAGCTCTCTGATGATGATTCAAAGTCCAACTCTTTAGTGGTGCTGATGATACCAGAAAACTGATTGATTTTGAAGGGTAATGGCTGAAGGCTGGAAATGCTGTAAGTTATGTATCCATTTTCTCCTTTATCCTCATCCACTGCAGAAACTGTCAATACATTGGTCCCAACTGCTACACTCTCATTGACCATAACCTCATAAGAGGACAGATCAAATGTTGGTGTGTTGTCATTGGCATCTTCAATGGTTACCCGCACTTTAACTTTGAGCTCACTATCTATTTCCATTACCTCTAGATTAAAGACATCCTGGGTCACCTGGGTGAACCAGTGAGTGGTGGAGATTACGCCTGTTAGGGTGTTCATTTGAAAAAAAGCTGAATCTGCAGACGGTGTCAGAATATACTCTGCATCATCAGGCTCTGGCTTGATTTTAACAGCCTCTACAATCGTACCTGGTGGGGAAATTTCATTCAAACTAACATCATACATCTCCAGCTCAAATGTAGCTTTTGCTGTCTGTCGTTTCTTGACCATAATGTGGACAACCTTGACGGCAGAGAACTTTTGTGGGGCTCCCCTGTCTTTAGCCTGCAAAGTGAGGTTACAGCCATAAGGGTATGTCTCCCAATTTACAAACTCTGAGGCCTTTATGGCAAACTCGCCTTCTGCAGATCTTTCTACAAAAAACTGCTCTGAAGGGTCTCCACCCACAATGACCACTGAGTCTATTTCTCCATTTAAGCCATCATCTAGGTCTTCAACAGTGACCATGGCATACACAGGGTTTTTATCAAGCCATGAGGGTGTGTGGGTGACCACAGTCATGACTGGGGCATGCTCATTCACGCGTTCTACGTGGACAAAAAGCTTGGCTGTGCTGCTGACCCCATTATTTCCATAGAGCTTCATGCCACGGTCCACTGCCAGAATTTCTAAGTCGTACCGATTCTGCTCATCAACATTGAGCTTTCCACTAAGAGAGACAACTCCACTGGTTGGATGTACAGCAAACAACTCCATTTTCTCCTTGAAAAAATAGTAAAACTCCCCATTGGAGCCAATATCTGCATCTGTGGCAGTAACTTGTGCTATGCTAGTCCTGAGAGGGGTGCTCTCCGCTATAGTGACGGAGTAAGTGGTGGGTGAGAACAAGGGTCGCAGGTCATTCATATCCAAGACCTGGATGCTGACTTTTGTCCAGGTCTCAAGGAGGGCATCTCCCTTGACAGAGGCTTTTACTGTCAATACATAATTATCCTGAATCTCTCGGTTGAGGATAGCTGCGTTGCCACCTTTAGTTCTTATGCGCAAGAAACAGAAGTCGCCCAGCACGTACTCCTCTGCCTTGAAGAACCCTTCGTCATCACCTGACGTGATTCTGTAGCGGATCTCCCAGGAGCGCTGTGCCAGGTGGATGCCCATTTTAACTTTACTGTTGGCATAGGTGCGTGCTGCTGAGTTTTCATAAACTGTCGCGTGGTAGACAGCCTGGGTGAAGCCAAAGTGAGGTCCATCCTGAAGGCCTCCCTGGGTGTTCTGGCCACAGCAGGGTGGTGGCTTGAGGAGCAGCAACAGCAGCAGCAGCAGGGCCAGACCGAGGAGAGGGGCTCGCATGCCTGCCCACTGGCCCATATTCACATTCATATCATTATCCCTCCATCCTGAAATGGAAAGACAGAAACAGGAAGCAAAAAGGTTAGCTACAGGACATGGGATTTACATACTTATTTTATCATTACCTATCTCTGCTTCGGACAACAGAGATTGATTGAAAGAGGGGAGGGGTGGGGACATCAACAGTAACCAGGCAACCAAAATTAAATCTGACATCATCCCTGTGTGGTCTCTGGACACTGAGATCAGTGTCAACAGTCAATTGCATGTTACAGAAAAACCAGAGGTGGTTTGAGAAGGAACAAAATAATTGTACGGCTAGGAAGAGAAGTGTAACATCACCAAAACAAACACTAAAGAAAATAAGTGCAGAGGGCAAAATGATGGGCTGCCACACCATGACCCTATCATAACCCATTTCCTGAAATACATTAAAACTGCAGCCCTGTGTCTCAAAACCATGTAATATCTCCAGACCAAAGCAGTTGTGGTTTTGAAACTGAGAGTCAAGTAGCTGCTGTGTTCAGATTTTGCTCTTTCTTTTTCAGGAAAAAAAAGTGATCTGAAAGTAAGCAGCCACAAATATGTGCCAATCTGGGCTTTGGGAGAAAAGCCTGATCCGGTAAAAGCCATGTTGTGGCTATAGGAGTGCCACAGTGGTCTGCATTTTGATGACTCTGCACTTTCCATCACAAGGGATGGAGAGATGGGGCGGGAAAAGACAGACGGTGTCTGAGTGCACTGATAATAACACTGCTAAAGTGTACAGCTAAATCTACAATTTCTCAATATACACAGTTACACGTACACGTACACATCTCCTGCAAGAGTACAAACTTTGTTTTTGTTTCAAACAGGAACTGATCCAGTCTTAACTTCTGACTGAAAGAAAAAAGCATTTGGCTTTTTGAGCATGACCAAAAACCACCTCATCTGAAACAATGCAAACCGATGCCTATGCCTGCATTTAAATACAATCCAACAGTCATTCAGGGAAGAAAGGCTCGAATCCAAAGGAGAGAAATGCCAAAAACAACACTTAAATTTTTATCTGACCTTAAACTGTCATCTCAGTGTCAACTTCAGTCAGTGAGGGTGGATGTGTGTGTGGGGTGGGGTGGGGTGGGGGGGACTTTCCTGCTGGAAGTGTCTGAGGACAGTGTTAGTCAGCTTTACTGGGTCAGTACATCTCTCCTCTGAAAAACTAGTGCCAGCCGGGAGGCACAGTAATGATGCCGCTGCATTAACCCCTTTGAATCAATGCCAATTTTGTTCAGTTTTCAGTTCTCACTTAGAGACAACATGCACAGTCACTTCATGTCTGAGATTTGAAATCACTGGGTTATTTGCATGTATATCCTTGCAGGAAATATGTGTAAGTAAATTGTCGAAGGAAAGTATTCCAGGGGTATAAGATCTATGCTGATAGGACTCAGCATAGATCTTTGCACAGCGTTTGCACTTTCTTATTTCCTTTTGGGTCAGTGATTTCTAACCAGGTGCACTGCTGCAGTGACCAGAGAGGAAATGGTAATTAGCACAGCTAATTTGAGACACATACTGTATGTCCATGTATTTGTGAGACATCATATGGGATTACAAAGCTATAGAGATAGGCCGGACAAGAAAATCTGGGAACTACTGTTTTAGGAAAGGTAGTGTTAGGGTTAGTCAGTGTTATGGTTCAGAGGAAGTCATTAACCAAGACCAGAGTGCAACAAACCAAAACAGGACCAAGACCAAGACTTGAGGGGTTGAGACCAAGTCAAGAACAAGACCAAGGCAGGTAGGACTGAGCCAAGACTAGACCAGTGCAAGTCCCATAATGTATGACACACTTAAGATAAAATTAAGATAAAATGTGGAACATGCAAACCAAACTACTCAAATTATTCTTCAATTCCACATTCCCATAAATTCTCCTTTATTGACATACTGTATTTATGTGTGTATGTATGAGTAGTGTCAGTGCAATCCAATACACTGGAGACACTAGAAACACTAGAGAGCTGAAGTCAGCTGAAGGATATTTTTTTATCTTTCTGTAGCTTTCCAGTAGTTTTTCCTAAGTATTCAAATCCCCCCAAAAATCTAATTTTGATCAAAGTTTATATATTTTAGCCTCAGTAAGCTTTTCCCAAGCCCCTATTAAAAGAGACCTGACATACATTTCTGAATGATGTCATTGTTACATATATACCCATTGAAACTAAACTAATATAAACTAAGATAATATATTTTAAGAGAAAGATATATCAGAAAATATCATCTGAATTAATATTTTTTAACTTATTCTCATAGTATTGAGCAGCACATCTCCACAGTTAACGTGCATGTTGAAAACACACCTGACTAAAGTGGCTCTCACATTCCAGGCGGTGGAGACGACAGACGACATACAACCACAGCAAATGGAGGATTCAAACATTAAATTAAATTATTATTGTTTTCATTTTATTTCAATATATTCATTATAGTGTAACCACATATTCATCTTCATTTAATCCAGAACCCAATCCGGAAAAGCCCAAACCACCCACCACCACCACCACCAACCAACCGATAGGGAAGTCTATAATTTCATTCTTGTTCAAAATGTTAGCAGGGCTACAGCAGGCTTTCTACAGTTTCTAAAGGCATGTTTTAAACAAAGACTACAATTGAGCTAATGAGAAACACAGTGATTAAGCTTTCTATTTAAAAGAGCTGAGTAAAAGGTTGAATAGTTAAAACAGTCTCCTGCTCTCTTTCACACATTTTTTTGGAACAGCATAAGTATGCTTTTTATTTACTAACAATGGCACAACATGCTGATATATTTTAATTTGGGTTTATTTCACATTTAAAACAGCAGCTCTATGCACTCAGTTTTTTTTTGTCTCAATTTTTTAGAGAACGGAGGCAAAAGCTGCTCCCTTAATATTTTTATAATTTCCGACTGGAAGAAACAGCATGTGTGGGAAAATGCTCATTAGGCTGTCGCAGCCTGTGGCACCAATGCTGTTACAACTGTACAGCTTGAATTTAGCCTGCTGCTATTTTCAAATTGATGCTATCCAACAATACCCTAGAGGCGGCCTATAAACATACATCTGGGCAAAGTGTTCCAAACCACACACACAACCAACAAACATACACATACACACTCACACTTGTAGCCTTTTAGAGTTCATTGCATCCCCCATATGTAGAGCCTCTGCCCTGAGGGCTGGTTGGAGGGCAGTGTGCAGTGGGTTGACATCCAGCACATGTACCTGATATGCTGCTCTGCTCTCTCTTTAGATACTACTGTTGAGATCAGTGACAGCAGGACTCACAGAGACTATCTACCGGAAAGAGAGAAACCATCAGCAGGCTAGAGCTGCCACGTTACACACCCTTAGGCTTGTTTTTTCTCAAAAGAGTGGCTGTAAACACATTTTTCTATTCCAGGAGTTTTTTTTTAAGTGTATGCGTGTGTGTGTGTGATTGTGTGTGTAAATGCATGTAGAAAGGGGTGAGAAGCAAGATTTCGGAGGTACATGGGGAAATACATGTAGTTTTGATTTTGTTTTTTCTCATATAACTTGAGACTACAACAGCTATTTTAGGCCATGTACTATGAAACATATTTTCTCTATTTTGGTTTACTGCCTATCATTTCCGAAGAACGCCATAGTGTTGTAGAATTTTTTTAACCCTTTAAAACCTGGATTAAGCCTTTGAAACTTGAGCAAAATTGGTACAATTTCTTTAAAAAAAAACATGGCAAATAAGGCAATGAGCAACTGGGCAAGAAATGTCAAATTGTAAGAAATAAGCAGATTTGGAAAATTATTTTTGAAAAAGCTTGGGGAAAATTTTCCAGAAAACTATAGTTCTAATGATCATAATTATTGACCTCAGTGACTGAACTCACAGCCCCTTTTCCTCTGCTGTGCTGCTACGGTGCTGTTTTCAATATGGCACTCTGTTTTTAACTAATTTGCTCTCCCTCTCTCTTATTTATAGGGCATTTTTTAAAGTAATTTTGATATAAATATTGGGTATTAAGTTATTTCTAGTTTTATTTAATTATTTATCAATTAATTAGTGACACTGTCACTTTATGTACACTGCTGGACCTGAGTCACCTTAAAATATATATTTTAAATAATTTTACAGAATTACAGATTATTTCAAATATATATATATATATTAAAAGTTTTCCACAGTTTTTTCTAGAGCATTTCCCTGTTTTTTTCTATTTTATTTTTTATTTAGGTTTTTATTATTTCTTTATGTCATTATATGTCTACTTTTTGTTTGTTTAGAGGGGGTTTTTGGTAAATTTTCAGGTAATTTTCTTGCACCTCTTTTAATTCAGGAGTTCTTGATGGATGGCTGCTATAAGGCTTTACCAGCGGGACACATCATTAGTTGTGTACCTCAGCATCACGGGGTATTTCGGCCAATTATCACAATGCACCCTCTGCTGAGGCAGGCCCACCACAGGTTGATCAAGCCTGGGTGTGAGTCCCGCGGTTAGCTATTCGCCTTAGCAGCCAGGTTTCGCTCCTCTTCAGCCACAGCCAATGGCTTGTCCTCTCGGCGGTGTTTGCCAGTTCTTTGATGGTTAGTCTATGAGCCTGTCCCCTGACTCTGACCTCCCTAAGGAGCTTTGCTGTTGTGCTGGCTACAAAGCCCCTGCACCCCACCTCCACCGGGCGCACCCTTATCTTCCAGTCTCTGTCCTCTGCCTCGGCTGCTAGCTTTGTGTAATGCAGCCTCTTATGCTCATATGCTTCTTCAATGGCCTCAATGTCCTCCCAGGGAACTGTCAGCTCTATGATGTAGGCAAGCTGGCAGGACTTAGACCAGAGGACGAGGTCTGGTTGCAGGGTAGTTGATGCAATCTCCGGGGGGAAAATGAGCCTTTGATCAAAGTCAAAGTCAACTCCATGTGAGTTTTTTCCTCTCAACACCCTCCCATGTCATCCAGCAGCCCTGTTTGGCTTGCGCTATGGCTTTGGAGTGTCTGGCTGCTTCCTCCTGTCGGTGCACCTCCTCTACCACCATGATTCAGCGCTCAGTTGCAGATGCCTTTTGCCAGAGAGGTTTTACAGCTCCAAGGCCAAAGCCTCCTCTGTCTTGTTGGACGTGGCCCACTATGTTGCGATGGAGGAGAGCAGATTTGGCTTGTAGCACAGCTGTGGCTGGGGTCCACTTCTTCCCTGTTGCTAGGGTCGGAGCAGCACCTCTCACCACAGGGTCAGGAAGTCAGTGAGAGACATGTCCAGCCTTTACCTTGGCACTCTTAAACTCTTCAGCCAGACTCAAAATTGGCAGTGATAGGGCACCGTCGCTGTAGAGTCCAATGCTGCCAAGGCATCTGGGAAGTCCGAGCCACTTCCTCACACGAGAGTTCACCGGCCTGTCGATTGGCATGGCTAACCGAGACCTTGTACACGGTTAATGGTCACACTGGTAGCACCAGAGTTTCAGTTTCCCAGGTAGTGCAGTGTTGTTGATTTGCTTAAGGCTGTTAACAACATCCTGCCTTAGTTGCTCAATTTGATGGGTGTCTTTGACGTCTGCATTGTACCATCGTCTGAGGCTCTTGATGGGCTTCTCTAGGACTGTTGGAATTGGTTCTTCCCTGATGTAGTACCACCCAGCTGTTAGCTGGCCTTTGATGACGGAAATGCTGCGTGACTTGCCTGGCTTGAACTCCATTCTTGCCCTCTGGATGTTTTCCTGGAGTTTCTGAAACCACGGTCTAGTGCATGGTTTTGTTGTTGTTATGATGGTCATGTCGTCCATGTAGGCTCTAATTGGTGGAAGACGAAGGCCGCTGTTGCTTCTTTCCCCTCCCACCACCCAACGAGCTGCCCGTATGACCAGTTCCATTGCCATGACAAAAGCCAGGGGGGAAATTGTGCAGCCTGCCATGATGCCAATCTCCAGATGATGCCATGAAGTGGTTTTTGTTCTCGAATGTTACACAGAACTGGAGATCCTGAAAGTATCTCTTTACCAAATCTGTGATGTGGTTTGGTATGCCAAAGTAGTTGAAGGCCATCCAAAAAAACTTGTGAGGGACAGAACCGAAAGCATTGGCAAGGTCTAAGAAAACCACATGCGGGTCTCTCCGTTCCTTTTTTGCAGATTGTATCTGGTGCCAGATGATATTGGCATGCTCCAACCATCCTGAGAACCCCTTTATCCGGGCCTTCTGCACTGATGTATCAATAACATCGTAAAGAGTCCTTCTCTTTGGGGATTAGGATACCTCCTGCTCTTCTCCATGCTCTCAGTATCAGTCCCTTCTGCCAAGTTACCTTCATCAGCTTCCAAAGGTATTTGAGGACACAGAGGGTGTTCTTGTAGAGCCTATATGGGATATCATTGGGCCAAGGTGCTGATGCTGATCTTGCGTGCCTCACGATCTTCTCTACCTCGCTCCATGTGGGCCTTACATCCATTTGGTGTTCAGGTGCATGAATTGGCGGCATGTTGTTTGGGATGGTGACTGGTTCATGCCTCCGATGATCAGAGTAGGTCTTCCTCAGGTGCTCTTGCAGGTCTTTTACAGGCACTTTGAGGCTCCCACTCTTTCCACAGTCAAAGAAGCCTTTAACGAACGAACTGTTGGGATTGCTGTAAAAGAGGGTCCTTGTCCGTTCTTTCCTCTTGCGTTGTTGTCAGAGGTGCTCTGATCTCCACAGATTGTCAGTCGCTGCTTTATTTTAGCCTGCAGTTGGTCAAGTCCCACTCTTTCCATCTCTGTGGCCTTCCTCCACTTCTTTCTCAGTTGTCTTCTTTCTTTAACCAATCTGTCAATTTCCTGCTGCCTCCTGGACTTTGATTGGTTTAGGAGGTCTTTCTGCGACCTCTGCATTTTGGCCTTTATCCCAAACCTCTCAGCACTGTAGCTGTAGATGATGGATCCCATGTTCTCCAGTTTTCTCTCAACAGGCCCCTTCTGTTGTTCAACTAGGAGGACCAGGTCTGAATCAATAGTCTCCCGTTCTCTCTTCTTGAGCCACAGGATCTGAGGTTTCCTTCCTTCCATCTTCCTTTCTGTAGCTGGCAGCGGCTGGTTGGGCGCTGGGCTGGAGACTGGTGTTGGCTGTGGCTGGCAAGGTCTTGGGCTAGAGACTTGCTGGCTGTGGCTGGCTGGACTCTGGGTGGGAGACTGCAGCTTTCAAGCTTGGCTCTGGGCAGGAGACTGCTGCTGGCCGTTCCTGATTGGGCTCCGGGCTGGAGACTGCTGGAGGGTGTATGCGTTGCTGAGCTTCATCTGAGGTACTGATACCCTGAGGACTGTGGGGGTTTTCCTGGCTCCGGGCTTCACTCGACTGATTTGGCTGACTTCTTAAGAAGTATTGGTCAATGGAAGACCCCTTCCTGAGCTTGCTTACGCATTTCTTTAAGCCATGATGGATTTTAAAGCCTCTTGCTGTTGTTATTTTTGACCAGCCAAAGATACAGTTCTACAGTTCAGCTCCTTTCCTGCCAGTGTTGATGGTCCATCTGTTGCGGTGCTGGTTGTTCTATTCATTGTCACTTCCGTTCCATGGTCTGTCAACATTAAGTCCGTCTGTGTTGGGTCGTCTTCCCCGGGGTCATTTTCTTCTTTGAAGTTTTTGTAGCAATGGTGGGTGGATCCAGGAATGCTAACCAGCGCTGGGTCCTGCTGGTGTGGGTCCGCTAACCCACACTAGCCCCAGTGGGGTCTATTCCCTCCTGTCAGCAGTCATTCCAAGTCGTCATCTGGTCTTTCCCTGATTGTCAGCTGCTTTTTCGCAGTGGTCACTGGATCACTCCAGACTTTAAAGTTCGAACAAATATCACAACCTGCATGGCCTTGTATTTATCTTTTCAAACCTGATACTAAATAGTTTCTTAAATTTCTGCTTAAGCACCTTATCACAGCATATGTCAGTATTCTTCAGCCTGACATACAAACTCTGTGGAACAAAATTCCACCTGGAAAGATGTGGAACAAAATTCTGAATAAAGTTCTGTTTGTCTTGGCAATGCTCTGTTGGGCCACGAGTGTGTAATGATGATGGACACACTTGTGGTTCCAGCTGAGTTAAAGTGGTAAATAATTCTTCTCTAAATTTTAGATTCCTTTGAAGAAACTGTAGACATCCTGGAAAGTGATCTTCTTCCTCTTAAATGCATAATTGCCGTGTTGTTTCTATACAAGAAAACCCCACAAGCCGGTGTCTGCTAAATGTTTGCCACACACACACACACACACACACACACACACACACACACACACACACACACACACACACACACCACAAGGGATAGCGACACAGAAAAACACTATCATTCTCCACAGAGAAGCCCCACTTACTCTTGCTCTAAACACCCTCTCATTAGCTTTTCATTGCAGGCTAATTGGCCTTGAATTGTGTGGCAAACAGCAGCCGGCAGCCTCTCCACCCTGGACACGCTGCTGCCGCCACTGGCTTTGACCCCGCTGGCTCTGACCCCGCTAATACACAGCTATATGTTAACAGCTATTCTGCATTAGCTACCAGCTCACATGCTGACGAAGCAGTGCTCTCGCATATTGTGAGGAGCTGACAGAGGCAGCAAAGTAATGTACAGCATTAGGGTGAGAAAAGTCCTTCACCCACACAAATCGTGACTCTATAGGGAGGCTCCAATCAATCAGCTGCTGGTCACAATATGCACTACAAACAATGCATCAATCAGGACAAAAGAAATGCTGTGTAATAAGAAAGGGAATAAATCAAAACTCTGTTTCATTGGCTGATCCATCATGGCTGCCCGGACTTCCACCAGTCAAATGAAACTTTATGTTCATGTCTAGCTCCATACTAATCCCAGATCGTGCTGATCACTTGGGTTAAATAGCTTTACTGGACTGCGTCAGATATCCACAAACCCATGACAATAATTTTAAAAAAAAACACAAAAAACTTGTCAACTGATTTTGGCGTAAAAATGACCCCTATCACCAGAGGTGTGGACTCAAGTAGGGCTGTACCCAGATCCAAATTTATGTCAGTCTAATCAGATTTGGTTGTTAAATACAAATATTTGATGATTCATTAAAATTTTCTATATAAAGGTTCAAAGTTCAATCGGGGCTCAGCTGGATGTTCTGCGTGACAGTGGCATTCATGTGATGTCCTGAATAAGATAACAGCGCTAACAACAGATCGCAAATGTGCAACAGCATTCTTTTCCAACACTACATGTCAAGCAAAAGCCACAGACTGTGTCAGATGAAGTTGCTGTTAGTTGTGAATTCACCACTGTTAACCAGAGGAGAGAAGTTAATGTGATCTTAGAGCCTTACAGTGCAGAGCTTCTCCTCCTCTGTGCTGCTGCATCGCATCCTCTGCAGCCTGTACCAAAGAGCAGCGCGACTGTCAAATCGTCCCCAGAAGCACACTGCACAGCACACTGACAGCAAAAAATAAAAATAAGAACACGTCTGCTTGGCTTAAAGTTATCTCAGTCACTTTAACACTGTCTTATTGAGTCATTAGTGTTGATGTAGGACCTTCCCAAGTCCTGAATCAGCTCACATAAACACCATTCAGCAAGTTGACACTTAATTCTCCAGGTCTACTTTGCCTGAACCAAACCAGAATTGAGTCAAGGTTGAAAGAAACTAAAAGAACTAACATGAGTGCTGCAGGAATAATGTTTATTTGTAGTCAAGTGAGGCAGTTAGCGTCCCCCTGGTTCCCTCGTCAAACAGCCAATGAGAAAAATACTTTGTAATTTCCTGGCAACAAGAAAGATGTTAAACATATGGGGTCTCAGAAAATCAGATGAATATTATTTTTTTTGTATGGAACCTGATACAACAGACCACTTTTTTTGGTATTGTCAGGTTGTGTCTGCATTTTGGGGAGAGGTCCAGGAAATGTGTTTTAAAAAAGATTGGACACAGAGTTGGATCTTTTCTCTGTGATGTCGGGAGATGTTACAGAAACAAAGACCTATATTGTAAAATAAATAATCTTATTGGGGAAAATGTTCATTTACAAGGCAACTTAAACATCTATAGATTTAAGGGTTTCCTTAAACACCAGTTTATTTTGGAGGGATTTTATACAAATAACCAAGATTACCTAGATAGATGGGGGAAGTTTATTGAGTTTGAAAAAACAGCCGATGAGATTTTCCCATTGGTTTTTGGCCAGAAGTAAAAAGCTAAGATGAGGCCATAAACGAACAACACCACCGTCATATGACTGACTTTACCACAACAACGAGACTGGGAGGCTGTGTTCAGCATGATGACATTCTGTCGACTAATTTAGCAACTTGTTAGTAACCGCTCACAGTGGGTAATTCACAAATTTTATGTCGCTGAACAAGAAGTGAAAGTCTCCTCAGCTTGTGATAACCACAAACCTTATTTTAGGCGATTAACCAAAAACCCCTTTCAAATAACCCATCAACTTCTACACGCGAGAACCAGGGGTGATAAAAATGCAAACTCATTGCAGGACTCATTCCTGTATCACTCTATTATGTTACTGAGTTGGAAACAATTATACCAAAGGTTATTTCATTCATGTACAAAAACAGCCGATCATCAACAAAAACGAATTGCAGTATACAAAAAGTGTGGTGAAATTAACGGACAGAGACAAATCAACTTCCAAACAACTTGTAAACTTTTTAAAAAGCATTCATTATATTATAAATTTAGTTTGTTATTACACTGCTGTCTTGTTTAGAACTTGAAATTCAATGTTTAGAATTTGGGACAAGTAAGTCTTGACTTGGGCCTGGACAACGTACCTTAAAATAACTCAAAGTTGACTTTCCGTGTTTTCACACGGAACATGAATACTGGTCCCCTGAAGGAACATCTTACGTTTGTTTAACCAACTGCACACTTTAAAATGATGACAGTTATATATGGATTACTAGCTAATGATTACCTGGGATATACACAAATTCTGTTACATACATTTTTGTAGGTATATATATATATACACTGCATGAAAGGGACGCAAGGCAAGGTGTGTTCATGAATTTCTTTTACGATTTTTTTCCGATCAGCATTCACACCCGGGTCAACTGACCCTGCAGTAGACACAGGTTTTTATCCCCTGATTGGCACTGATGGGAACACTAAACCTCGGTGAACACAGTAATTTCAGCTCCTTAACCGTGCGATGCAATGATGCGGACACAGACACACAAGCTGACAGAAGGGCAGACTCGTGTGCTGCAGCAGTTTGTTCAAAGGCAATGGGAATGCAGTTTATTGCCTTTATTTAGCAGGTATATGAGTGTTTGAAAAAACCCATGTGTGCACGCACTAATTTTGGTGGGAAAGGGGTATTAGATATTAATAGTTAACAACTAAGAAAACTAGATTTAATGTCTTGTTGCTCTTTAAACTGATGAGCACGTTCAGAAACCAAAAAAGGCTTGATTGCTGCGTACCAATATTGTTTTAACCTGTGAGTTTTTATTACACCATAGGATCAAATGGTGTCTTTATTTTCCTCTAAAACGCAGGGATGAGCTGCAACACTGTCTAGAGTACCTCATGTTATCACAGCACTGTTAACTTCATGCAACAAGCAGTCATTTATAGGTGTAAATCTGATGTTAATCTATGCTTACTACTAATGCAGCGCTAGAACACATTTAAATCTGAATTGTTGTTATTGATGTTGATGTAAAATGTGATTTAAGTGTCACCACAATCCCAGAAAGGACAAAAAAACATACACCATCTGAGTTAAAATCGTGTTTTGTCAGTTAAGAGGCTTCACTGCCAAATCCCTCTGCAGCAAAATACAGGGAATGCTTTCTGTCCTACTGTGATAATTACAGCCTCCTCTATCTGGAAGGAGTGTAGGAAGACAAGCAGAAAGACAGCCTGGCAGACGAGAGGGAATAGAGAGCATGAGAGGTGGAGAAGAAAACAAACAGCACAACAAGACAGAAGGAGGAGATTGAGGAAGAGAGAAGGAGAGTGTGTATTATCTCATCCATACAGAGAACTACCACACAATGGTGCCTACAATCACGACTGTCAACTCTTGTTAATACATCAATCACCAGAAAGGCAACCACTGGGCCAGAAAAACTCAATTACCCACGATTCATCCTTTGTCTTTCTGCTTCCATTTCAAAAGACATTGGTAATTCATTCATTCATTCAATCATTGAAAAATGCATCAGACAATTCAGAATACAACCACTTCAAACAAAATTCGGTGTCAGAAAGCAATAACTGCACAAATTTGGTTGTACAAATCAATTTACAGAGGGAGTCAAATGTGTTGAACAGGTATACTGGATAAAACAGTGAAGGAGGGTGCGGGAGAAAAATGACAAGAGGGTGGGAGAGCATAGTCACTGGTCTCAGGTACACTGTATATTCTACTCCTGAATGTACAGTATATTCTTGGATGGATTTGGAGGATCTACATGAAAATTAAGAATTACCAAGGCAAATGTTGTCACCTTCCTGAAATGAAAATAAGGAACCATGTTAAGTGATGTTCCCCCTGTGACGAATGGAGGCGGTGCATTTGGACCACAACTTCTGTCTCACACATCCTAGCCATTGGTAATCATTTTCCCATTCCCTGTGAAATTTCTGTAATCTCATATTATGCAAATGTTTTTACATCTTGTGCCACCATGGCCTCATGACTTCTCATTGGTTGTGACCTCACTGGTTGTGACCATAGACTGTATACTGGATACTGAAAGACAGTAGTATCTGCTGCAGAACCACCAGACTACAGAGCAGCGTCTGTAGTCTGGAGACTCCTCAACTCCTCCTTCAACGCCAAAAACATGTAGCTTTAATTTCATTTCCTCTTAAACCACGTTTAAGATGACAATAAATCTACCTTGTACCTTATATATAATGAAGTATGACTTAACAAAAGTGAAAGACTCCCAAAATAAAGCCGAAACAGCACAATCCACCCCGGTGGCTGGCTGCAGTATAGGTCATAAACCCTGTCATATGGGCCAAACTAAAAAAACTCAAAGTACATTTCAAATTATTTTTTTTCCAAAGGTAGTTTCTAACATTTAAAATAGTTCCTATCACAGCAGGCTGGTTTCCATTACAGATTTGTGCAAAATGAATACAGAAATTTCAAAATCTCAAAAAAACACAATTAATGTTCTACAACTTCTATTCTGGCGATAACATTCCAAGACGCATGGTGATGTATGTTCAAAACATTAGCAGCTTTATTTCTATTGCAGCTACCACACTAGCCGTCATTATTTCCAATGGAAGGCCACATAGGTGTGTCATGCGAGCAATGATGGAAAGGCAAGCCCCTTATACATGGGAGTGACCACATATGACAGATTACTGGGAGGTGATAGTCCATGATTTCACAGAGGAATTGTGGATTCCAAACTTCCAGATGATCCTCTCAACTTTTGAAGAGTTACACCTCAAGTGTTAAGTTTGTTCGAGTGTATTTCTCTTCTGGTACGTTTGGTTCTAATTACTTATTTGATGCTAGAAAAAGAGGGTTTCATGTCATGATTGACAGCTGTGTCTGCCAATCGGTGTGCTTGCAAACGGGTGTCGTGTCAGACTATAATCAGGCTGATGTCACTAATCTGAAGCATTACTGTAATATTAGTAAAAGCTACAGATGATTGCAGTTTCATTGCAGTTCCAGTGTAACATATATGCTGAATGATGTCAGCAGCCCCCGGTCTCTCTGGCTGAGCTCATGTTGTCTTGTGTTGCGTTACAAACAACACTGAGTCTCAGTTTCACCATGCTGCTTGTTACAACTTCATCTGAATTTACAAGCTTTTGTTAAAAGTTACACTCAAAGTCAAATGTTCTGTTACTCCATCCTTAGTTTGTTGCCATTGCTATAACTATACATTCAGCATGATCCTGTAGTAAGCTATACATTTTCCTCTTTTCATACTGCAATTAATACACAACCTGTTAAATACCTACATACTTCTCTTACAGTAAAATGTGTTTGCAGTTGTAAGTTGGCTTATTGTATAATATAACACTGAATCTGTCATGTTTTAGAGATCCTCTTAGGGACATGATGTTTGGTCCTGAAGCTCTTGTTTGAGGTTCCTGGACGGACCAGACTCTCTTCACAGTATACAAAAGAGTTCGAGCACAGACAGTGTGAGCATGATAAAATGTTTTTTTAACATTAAAACATGAACATATTCTCATATGAACCTTAAAATGAGCATAATAGCTCTCCTTAAATATAACAAGAACATTACTGGGGTGGCTGTGGCTCAGAGGTAGAGGGGTCGTTCTCTAAACGGAATGTCAGCATTTCGATCCCCAGCTCCTCATGTCCTCATGTCGAAGTATCCTTGGGCAAGATACTAAACCCCAATTTGGTTCAGTATCTTGCCCCGGGGGACCTTGTACAGTAGCCTCTGCCACTACTGTGTGTGTGTGAATGGGTGAATGTGACATGTCCTGTGATAGCACTTTGAGTAGTCGAAAAGACTAGAAAAGCGCTATTCAAGTACAGTCCATTTACCAACAGTTTGAGGCATTTACAGTGCATTTCACCTCATGTGTTCCAACATTAGATCTGCTGCATAGTCAGCTGGAGCCCATTCTGTGTTACGCTCTGCTCAAGGGACTATACTGTATAGTTCCATACATTATGGAAGACAACACGAAGAGGACACTATTCTTCCAGAGCAAACAGAGTCCTCAGTGATATCAGGTGGTGAAAGGAGTGAAAGGATGATGGAAAATTCACTACATCAATGCTTCAAAGTCCAGAGGGCACTCAGTAAAGCAAAGGCTGAGCAGTTCTTATGAAGACAGAACAAAATGTTCATGTTAGTCCATCCTGCTTCTTTTGGGTTTAATGTGCTATAAAACATAAACAATAAAGTGAATGGATAAAGTAAAACAGTGAGCCAAGACCTGTCAATCCAAATGTTCCCAGCAAATCCGGGCTATCATTTATTGAGGCACTCCCACCTCATGGACATGACTAATATTATTGGACAATTTTAATCTTTTGCAGATAAACCATCCATCCAAAGCTGTGTCACAGGGGCAGCAGGCTGAGCAAAGAAGTCCAGACGTCCCTCGCCCCAGCAATGCTTTCCAGGTCCTCCTGGGGGATTCCGAGGCATTCCCTGGCCAGATGAGATATGTAATTCCTTCAGCTTGTTCTGGATCTGCCACGAGGCCTCCTACCAGTTGGATGTGCCCGGAACAGCTCTTGCAGAAGGAGCCCAGGAGGAATCCTTATCAGATGCTCGAACCACCTCATCTGGCTCCTTTCAATGCGAAGGAGCAGCAGCTACTCTGAGAGCTATGGATGCGTGAGCTCCTCACCCTATGTCTAAGGCTGAGCCCAGACACCCTGCAAAGGAAACTTATTTTGGCTGCATGCATCCAGGATCTCATTCTTTGGGTCATTACTCTAAGCTCATGACCGCAGGTGAGATATACCAATAATGGTACATGTATGTTGGCAGACAAGTGGCAAGGAACTGCAGTATTAAATCGCCAAATGTACGGTTGAGGGCACTTAGAAACACTAATGTATTTACATAGTGGGTTCCACAGAGGGCACTAACAAGTTACAACTGCAACTGTAAAATTTTGTTTTAATAACAACATTTAAGTTTCTTATTTTAAAAAGTATTTTCATGTTCAGTTCATCCATTCTTGCATGTCCTTACATCTTTGGCTGCTGCTTTATAACTGTCCATGTTTCCAGATGGTTCTGGTAATCCATGGTTTCTGGTTTTGGAATGATTTCACTGTCCACACTTCCCAAACAGGCAGCTTTGCAATGCAGCTACCTCTGAATGGTGTAATGTTATAGCAGTGACCCACCGCTGGAACAGGACAGCACCTAACAACCCCAACAACAAACCTGTCCTTATTCATCATAGAGCACACACCTCTCTTTTCCTCTCCTCCCAGAGTTCTCCGCTCTGTCGGAGTGCCATGCAGAAAAAGAGTCACCGGGTTAAACGGCCAGGATTTAGCAAAGTTTTGATAAGTAGAAGGGTATTACAATTCCTGATATCCCGTTGGAAATTGATGTGGCATGATTCTAGTTTGGATGCATTCTTATGCAGCTTTCTTCGATGTTTATATTTGAAAACCTTGACATAGCTGGCCAGATATGAGTAACACGCAGTCACATGCCACCATGTCCAAAGCCAACCAAAAATAGCAGCAGCAAGACTTGCAAAATAGACATAACAGCCTAAATTTGGCGCAAATTTAGCAAAACTGACAGAGGCAGCTGGGAACGTCAGCGACTCCAGTCATTTGTTTTTATGTAGATTAATACATACATACATTTATTAGTCCTAAATTCATTAACGCTTAAAAATCTGTATTGGCAACAGTCCCAAAATCCGGTATCTCATTAATGCTCTTTGCTTTTTGAACTACCAGAGAGACCTGGGCCTCGCTTCCTGCATCTAAGCAAAGGTAACAGTCAGCCATTGATTCATACTTGGTGTGTTTGGCCATGTAATACTAGGTGTTTTAATGGCTTTTCGCCTCTGTGGCTTAAAGTAAATGACATCTTCTTAATTACACTGGCAGTGGACAACACGCATGCACGCACGCACACACACACACACACACACACACACACACACACACACAGCGCTGCCTAATGTGCTATCAGGTGGCTATAGCCCCAGAGTAATGGTGACAAAAACAAGTGGTTGTATATAATAAATGAGAGAGGAGAATGCAGACCTGCACCATGATTATTAATGTCACACTCCTTAATTTGCCCCCATTTCACTCACACACACACACACACACACACACACACACACACACACACACACACACACACACACACACACATACACACACGCATCCATTAAGCTGTTAATGCTATTCAGTGTAAATGTCCTTGGTGTGTATGTAATCTAGCTCAGAGTAATGGATGAGCAATTAAGAGAGAGGCGAGCAGAGCAGCACAATCTTTCACTCCGGCCCCCCTCACATGGTGTTGTCTTCAGCACACAGTGGACACAGGTCCTCTCACATGGTATTGTCTTTAGCACACAGTGGACACATGTCCCCTCACAAAGTGTTGTCTTCATCACACAGTGGATGCAGGCCCCCTCACAAAGAGTTGTCTTCAGCAAACAGTGGACACAGGTCCCCTCACACAGTGTTGTCCTCACACACCGTAGAAACAGGTCTGGATTTTCACACCTTTTATTTCGCTAATAAAGCTATTAAGAAATGTCACAAACTCCACACCTTGGAGGGCCATGGGCTATGCTTCCACAAAAATATTCCAACAAGAAGTATGCTAAGACTATAAATCAATATTCCAATTCAAAACCAGTTAACCGTAATGTTGGCACGTTATTGGTATAAAGGCATCAGCCCAAAATCAACATTTCTGATATGACAGGCCAATAAGTATCACTTGGATTATGCAACTCTGATCAGTTAAAATAGTTACAGCTGTCCCTGGTTTTAGCTCTTGTCAGGATCGTCTCAGGGAAAGCATCATCGAGGCCTGCCCCAGTGTGATCATTTTTACAGTTTTGTTTAAATTTGTTACATAAGAATAAATATAGCATGTTTTACATGTCCATCTTCCACCAGGGCCAGTGTAAGTAGAGTGTAATTAGAGTGGGCAGCATTGATAATTGGCAAAATGAGTTGGAAAATATCCGCATATCATATATATATATATATATATATATATATATATATATATATATATATATATATATATATATATATATATATATACAATGGCTTTAGAAGAAGGTAGAAGGTAGATTTATTAGTCAACAAAGTTTAAAAAACGAAATTACATTTGTCCTTGATCCTGTTACATCTTGTTGAGTTGAAGGATGATTGATTAAAATCACCAGATACTATGAAAATTCCATCCAGTTCCCTGGGCATGTTGCTGCTGGTGGCATCATTCAGTTTATGCAGTGTATTTTTTGAATTTGCATCAGAGTCTTGTGTCTTTATGGCTCCCAACAAGGTCTGCCCATCCAGTGCAATAGCTTGATCTGGGATGTTAGGGGTTAACCATGTCTCTGTGAAGATGTGCACAGAGCTGTCTCTGATTTCCTGTTGCTGAGTGAGCCTCAATCACATCTCATCCACTTTATTCTCCTGCGACTGGACATTAGCAAGAAATGAAAAAAATGAAATAAAAACTCCTCCGATATGACAGGCCAATAAGACGACATTTTCATCATGCGACTCTGCATCTTCCACCAGTGAACCATCACAATAAGAGTGGGTGTAATATGTTTTTTCACTGAAGCAGAGACTTGATGTGCTCTGTTGAAAAATACTAGCATATTGGCAAAACTGTATTTTGTATATATATATATATATATATATATATACACACACGCACGCACGCACACACACACACACACACACACACACACACACACACATACATTTACAACATTTAACAACTGTGTCAAAAAAATCCGGCATTGACGATATTGAGATGAGGGAAGGTGTGGAGTGTCTCTGGGACATGTGGGAGAGGGGAAATGGCTGGACCCTGCCAACCAATTGCATTCAAGGATGTTTTTTTTTCTTGAATGGCCCCTTGGCCAATAGGGAGGTGCCAGCCAACTCCTTAGTGCTGGTACAGTGAGAGACACAAAAGAAGAATTCTGTCAGCGTTCTCACTCTCTCTCTCTCTCTCTCACACACACACACACACACACACACACACACACACACACACACACACACACACACACCACACCACACACACACACACACACACACACACACACACTCCTGTGGTGTCGTTACTCTCCTGTATTGTCAGCTTTGTTCCACTGCTCTCATTCCATGTGTGTCACATCACTCCTCCCCACTTTTCATATGTTCCTTCCTTCTCTCTTTTCTCCCTCTGTCCTTCCTCCTACCTTTTCTCCCTCAAAGCTCCACCTCCTCCTTCAATTATTTCCTCCTCCTTCCTTCCATCCCTTTCACTCTTCATCATTTTCTCCTTTTATTCTTCTTCCCTGCTGCACTCAATGCTTCTTTCTCCTATTTCAAGCTTTTTTATCCTATTCTTTTCCTTTATCCATCCTCTCCTCATAACTCCCTCCATCCTGCCTTTACTATTTTCCCCTCCTCCCCTGGTATAACTTTCTCTCATTTTTTTCATTTTGCCGTTTTCTCTCACTTCTCCCTTTCTGCTCAGTCACTCTACTCCTTCCTCCCCTCAGCGTGTGTGGGTGGTAATGAACTTTCAGTATGTGTGAAAACAGGTGATATCCCCTTCTCCAGCTCTGTAGAGAAATCTGGATTTAAATTAGTCAAAGGTTCATCTTTCTATTTCCCCCTCTCCTTTGTTTTTCCCACCTCTCTCTCTCTCTCTCTCCATTCTGTGGAAGTCCAGTCAATACTGAGTGCTAATGATTTTAATTGGCTCCTCTCTGTGTGGCATCCAGGTTTGTTTTTTTTTCTTATCTCCTTGTCTACACACAAACACTTATTAAAAAACTACCGTGGGGAACAGGAGCGAGTTGTGTGTGTGTGTGCATGTGTGTGCATGTGTTCTTGATTAGCACGGGGTAGCTAACCTCCTCTTCCCACTGGGGGAGGTTAGAGGCTTCACAGAATCAATGGGAGGGTTGTATAGGAGGAGGGTCACATTTCCATCCGGCTGCTCTCAGAACAACTGTGTGAACTACAAGTGCAACTGACAAACTGTTCATGTTCACTACAGCCGCTAACTTCCAGGGCCGTCTCTGGGCTCCAGAGTCTCGATAATGATCAACAGCAATTATTCAAATCTTACTGTGAGAGGCTAAGATTTATATTGATGAGATTCAGTGTTTCTGTTTCTGTGGCAGATTATCTCCTCGAACGGTCAGTTCAAGGTCTGTTATGTTAGCACGAGCAAATATCTGACACCAAGTCGTTAAATGATTGCAAAAAAACTTACACCAACACTGAAACAGTTCAACTCTGTCGTTAAAGCCATTTCTAACTGTTTGGTAACATTAGCTGTGTAATGCTAATAGTTAGCACTGTCACTCAGAATGTTTACATGCACAGTTAAGTGGAGCTACAGTTATAGCTTGATTAGGCCATTTATTTGGACTACTGTCCTTGTCCCAGCATACAAGCACCGGGAGAGAATTCATTTATTGACAAAAGTATTTCCAACTGCGCCATGGTAGGTGGAAATATGCCTCCTGTCAGCTAGTTGCTATTGGACCATCTTTCAGTTGACCTATTACATCACATACCAAACAACTTATCAAGCAGCAAACAGGTTGCATGTCAAAAGGTGAAAACATGGATAACTGGGCTGCACATTTCACACATACTCTACCCTTTACTTTTCCTGTGTCTTGTTTGTTTTCTTCTCGCAGTGGGTCACAAGCATAACGTCACACTCGTGCTGTCCATGAACCTGTCCTGCCGGCTGTTATGTTTATTCAGACACCATATATTTATTCACAATTTCTTTATGGTCATTAAAAGCAAGAAAAAGAAATGATAGCCAAATCCCCAAATTCAATGCAGAATATCTACCCAACAAACAAATATCCAAATAGTCAAATAACTTCATCTGCACAGCCACCAACAGAGGGCAGTATGCTGGTGTTTAAAACGAGAAAAAAATATCCTTCCAATGTATTTCAAAAGTATTGTAAAAGTTTTGCCCATTATTCCAATAAGTAATGAGAACATTGTTCCCTGTGTGGCTGTAGCTGAATCATACATTTCAAGTCCAATGCAAACTCTGATTAGTGAGTTTGGGCCAATGGTGTGAATGTCTGGGATGGCTGTATAGGAAATACACAGCTTTATGTCACACTCGTTATTTCTTATACCCTTCTTCCTATTCCCATTATAGTTAGGTTGACAAACACTATGTGTAATTTTAAAACAAAACTAAAAGTTAGCCCAAGTGAAACCTTGAGTCCTTTGAACTTCACATTGTGTTCATTTGAACTCAAATAGCAGCTTGACTGATGCTTCGAATGATGTACATTTAGGGAGCAGCACTACCAGGGCAAACCCAAATGTAACAGAAATAGAAAAGAATGATGGAAAGGATGGCAGAGACACAAAATGTATGCCCTGTTTCCTCACCCTTATCTCCGCTCATCGCTCTGATGCTCTCAGCTCTGGAACTGAATCTTAACAAAGTTGGCTAAAGCTGGGACCATGTCGCCAACCGCTGTCCACTGAGATAACTGCTGCAGCTGACAGCATTGTAAGCAGTAATGTAGGTGAGACACTGCAGTGTGCTACCATTTAATTACTGTGGATACACACTATTATTTCTTTGACTGTATGCTGTTCTGATGTTTTCATATCACAGATGATAAAAGGCACTAAAACATCCTTTAAGTGGAGTTGAGGTGAGCTGTTAGATTGTCACCATACTAAGCTGTCTTTTTTTACCCTTAGTGCACGCTTTAATGTTACACACATATCACTCTGCGTACAAAATGTGTTTTTCAAAATCAAGCTTTTCAACATACTACACAGAAAGTAGATCATTATTCTTTTATGGTCACAGCCTGGGATATGTCAGTGATAAGCAGCAACACTGATTGTGACAGTGCACCTCATGAAAATAGCATGTATTTTCTCCATATACCAAATAGGGTAAAAATGACGTCAAGTGGAAAACAGTAAAAATGACAAATTCCAAGGCAAAAGCCCAGAATGACACCCAGAAATGATACAATGCATATTTTACAGCCAAGATTATCAAAAATGAAGAACGAAAAGCGTAAAATGTGCCAAACGGTCCCTAAGGGGTAAAAACAAGAAACATTCATTTGAAAACGTGTCCACACTCGTGTTTTCATGTTGCGTTTGAACACACCTCTGAACAAAACATCTGCACAACCTAAAACTAAAATAATGAAATAAATGTCTTCAACTTCTTCAGCCTTTTCAGCTGGCAAACAAAACTTCATCACATCCAACATCTGGTATACGTAGAGCAAGACACATCCAATTGACCAATCATTACTTTTTTTAATAACTGCCAAAATCTGCATAAATATGAGCTAATGACAACAGCTGTGTGATCAGCTGTATCGACATTTAAATGAGCAATCACTGAGAAAGAGACAGCATAAAGTTGTCCTCATGACTTCACTATGATGCAGCCCATGACTGTGACTGCTCAGCCCAGTGTCAACCCAAAAAAAGCTCAAACCACAAGCACACAACAAAATGAAATAAAGAAGCTGTTTCTTCTAGAATGTTATCATGTAACCACGTTGGTGTGAATGCAGCCTCGGTAGCCCAATACCAGGGTATTTAGGAATCCCAAAGGTATGTTGTTAATATCGTCACAATTCAAGGCACTCCTCTTTCTATTAAAGTCATTGTATGTAGTGCACAGCATGCACCAGCATAGCTCAGTCTGCAGTCTCTACTGGTGGAGGGAGAAGTTAGAGAACTGTGAACAGCTGGCAGCCAGCAGGCAGTAAGACGCTGTGGGGAATAAGGGCATGTTTCTTTACATCTAACTCTGTGTATTAAAGAAGTATTTCAGAAATATTAAAAGAGTCCTCACATAAAACTAGTTTACTAGTGCAGTAGAAAGATGCAGATATTGCATGAAATTGGTGCTACATGACACGTTAGCTAAAGAGGTAGTAAACGTACAACTACCAGAATGCATTGCCCCTTACCAGACGCTCCCTCTGGTGGGTGACGTAATGTGGACTCCATCAAGTGAAACAATGGTGGCCAGTGATCTCGAATTACAGTTAAACAGTAAGCTCAAACATGTTTTTGAAAAAATCTGAGGTGAGAAATATGCAAAGTAACAGAATCTTAGTTTATTTTGATCAGCGCTGCTTAGTTTTATGGTTAGATAGAAGGAACTTTATCACAGTTCACAAACTACCCAAATTGGTGGTTTAATTCAAAGCTGGTTGAAAATCGGCAAAGTATCCCTGACCAAAACCAGAGTTGGTGAATGTCAGAACTGTGGACTTACTAACTAGATTACAAGCAAGAGTAACCAAGACAGTTTGGATAAGTTTTATTTTGTTTCAGTCGAGTTAAAGTGAAGTGTGTTTTATGAGTAAACAAGGCAGTTAAGCCTTGTCAGTCTTCTGTAACCAAGAGAAAGTTGAATTCAAAAGGTGAGCAGTTGTATTTCTCTGTTTAATCAGGAAAGTAGTTGTAAATAGGTGAAATCTTCAAACTAAAAAGAGCATGCAGTGGAATCATTAAAAGTTGGTTCATGCTTGTTTTTTTGTTGGGTAAAAACAAATATCTGTCATAACAGAACAAAGTTTGAAGGTTATCAATGTAATCCATGATTTTGCATCTACAGTTTACGACGTCCTCTGTTGATGACATCCTTGGTTAGAATGGTTCCAAACATTAGTGGAAATGTGGGCTGGTTGGCTAGATAGCACCAAGGTTCCAAGCATCCTAAACATAACCCATTCAAGAATCAAAGCTAATTTGATGGTAAAGGGGTCGTAGAGTATGTTGAAGAACCAAGTCATGTAGTGGTGAAAACAACGATTTATCAAATGTCAAAACATATTTCAGCGTCTTCAAACGTTTTTCCATATATCAGTCATTTAATTTCAACGTAAACTAAATATTGCTGGGCCTCAAACAATTTAACGATTACCTTGGCCTCTGGAATTTTATTTTATTTTTTTGTGAATTTATAACAGTAAATAGCCTAAGTACTAAATCAATTAACTGATAAATAATTGTTATATTCATCAGTAATGATAACGATGGTTAGTTGCTGCCCTAATGTTATGTTAAGTTGAGGGGATCATAGGATAATGCCTGATGTTACACAACATGACAACTTGTCCTAAGTAATGAAATAAATGAGAAAACATACGTATAAAGCAGAATACAAAGAAGAACTGATAATCTAAAAATAAGCTTTTTGTTTTCAAAAAGCAGGAATTAAAAGAGATCAATCTTATTCTGCATGTATTCACTAAATAAGTGATGCAGATTTTTAAATGTGACTGTATATTCTAACTTCCTGCTACTTGCTAAAGAAAACCAAAGAGGAAAATGAAGATCATCTTCAATTATTCAAACTACTTCAGGCTAACATGGCGAGTCATGGCCTTAACCATTTTTCAGGTTAACCACAGATCAGGAAAGTAGAGAGAGAGGTGGTTTACAGTGTGTGTGTGTGTGTGTGTGTGTGTGTGTGTGTGTGTGTGTGTGTGTGTGTGTGTGTGTGTGTGTGTGTGTGTGTGTTTGAGCCTCACATTCACAAACCACACACAATATTAATAGTGCTGCCACAAGGACAAAATGGCAGCAGAGAATGAAGCCGTGTTTCACACACTGTCTCTCCTCCCCCATCCAGCAGCTGTGGAACATGAGAACCCCCCTGTTTACCCTGTCCAGCTCTCTGACAGAGAGAGAGAGAAGGAGAATGGAGAGAATGGATTGTGGGAGATTAGAGAACAAATGCTGTGGGAGAGGAGGAGATGTAAAGACGGAGTGCAGCTCTGTTAAATCACTTACCTGGCCTACAGCTCAACACAACAACAGGATGGATTAAGGAGGGAAATGAACAGGTGGGCTCTTCTCTAGTTACCTGCTCATTCCAAACACACTGAGCTCAAATCGCGCTTCATTCTCATAACGGACTGGAAAGGGGGCTTACTGTAGGCTGGACTTCCTGATCCTGCCTCTGTAGGAGGTTTTATGGACAGAGCTGTGTCACTTGGTACTAATTACACTGGATATAGAAAAACAGCTTCTCTTAAATCAAACTAAATATGAAATCTTTACAACTTTTATACTATACAGTACAATACTAACCCTTTCTTAAACGTACTCCACCCATGACAAAGGGCAGCAAACTTAAAGCTGCACAGTTGATTTGCATAATTTTCATACTTAAAGTTTCCCTGTACGAGAAATCACTTTGTGTAGCTTACAACTGGAACACTTTGTGATTTATGTAAATTGAATGCACAGCACAGCTTACAGATAGTTGAATATGCAAGGTTCCTTTAAAATGTATTCATCATCATCCTCAGCACCATGGACAGCCGACATTAATTCTAAGTGGTTTTTTATTGTTATTTAAATGGATAATTTAACATCTGGCCAAGGGACAGCAGTTGATAAGCAGCCTTTCGTTACAGTGATGTTGATCAATGTGTATTGTCCCTGACAATAAATAAATTACAATAATTAAATAATAATAAAAATTAAGAAGCTTTTAATTGCTGATATGGGAAAAGTATGTAAAAGTATGTTCATGAAATACTCTCATCTAAATCTGTCATTACTGGGAGAGAGGTCCCAGCAGGTCTGTGTTGGTGGAATCAATGACTGTATTGAAATAAATATAGTTTATACAGTATATACAGTTGATTGGCGACCTTTTTTAAAATTTCTTTTATTTCTTTTCAAATATTTTACATTTTTTAATGTATGTTTTATTTATTTTATTTCCTTTTATTTGGTTTTTATTACTGTTATTGCCTCTGTTGTTTTTGGCTTATTTCTTTGTATTATTTTATATTAAGTGTATGTGCCCTGCATCGTGCATTATTTCACCTCTGGTTTAAATTTTATCCTAACTCTGCCCTAGTTTCTTCTCGCTTGTGTTCAATAAGACTGTTTGGTTTTTAGTTGTTGTATCGCCATCTATGTATCCCATTTCTGCTTTGCTTTGTTTGTCAAAGTACTTTTTAAGCTGTGTTTTCAGAGGTGCTATATAAATAATGGTATTATTATTATTATTATTATTATTATTATTATTATCATACCCTTTGCCAAATACATTTGTATGGTTGCTATAGAAAAATCTCATTATGATGGCTGACAAAGTGTTGAAAAATTGTCTTGGCAACATAACAAAAGGCAAACTGACTTTTTTCATGTGATCAGTATTTAAAGTTCATTCCTATCCAGCAATCACTGTGACACGTGCTTGCAGGACAAAACAGCACAGGAAATATCACTTGACTGAGGTGTAGCTTTAAGGTACTGCCTCAGGCACAGACCATCACAGATAACAGCTTATTGATCACCTCCTCTCTTTCTTCATCTCTCTCTCACACTCACACACACACACACACACACACACACACACAGATAATAAAACTAAAGAAGCAACCATATCTGTGTCTCCAAGGCTTTGCTCTCTGAGAAAAGATACTTGAGCACCAAGGACGACTGCTACCATATCCTCAATACTTCAATAAGATGAGTGGCTCCCTCTCGCCCGCACACACACACATATCAAATGTGTGATATAAATATGCACACACATATACACACACAAATATGCTCACATAGTCAAAAGGCAGCTTTGACCTTGAAGCCGCCTGAGGAAGTGCTATCTGTGCTGATGGTCATCTGGTAGCTGGATAAGCAGCATCCCACAGTCACTCAGGCAATTTTCTGATCCATACATGTGTTGAATCAGAGAGGATCTGGCTCGCTCTCATACATATTCATACTATGCAGCTCCTGACAACTAATATTGGCTGTGCTACTGTATGTGTGTAGGAATGGCTTGCATTTGTTCCAGTGGTGCACAAAATGTTGTGTTTTCACCAGAGAGGTGTGGGTGCTGCTATGATGCGAAGAGATACCCTTTATCTCACACTGCCACACACACACACACACACACACACACACTTCAGAGTGGGTGCATTGCAGAGAGGCAGAAATAATTGCATAAGACTGACTTTGACACCCCATTTACTTCAGTGGCTCAGAAGAAAGGCAGGGGGACAGCTTGAGGATGTGTGAGTGTGAGGGTGAACCCGCAAGCACTAAAACACTTGTGTGTGATTCTCTGCTCCACCCCACATGATAGGAAACTAAATCCAATCAACCTGGTCTTTGCAGAGTGTGTGTGCTTATGGCTTATGCATGTGTGTGTGTGTGTGTGTGTGTGTGTGTGTGTGTGTGTGTGTGTGTGTGTGTGTGTGTGTGTGTGTGTGTCTGCTTGAGTGTGCCCCAGCAGAGCTGTCTACACTATAACCGTGAGAGCTCTAGCCCGGTCCAGACCACCCCGCACCTCTGCTTCTGTTCCTACCGGGCCCATTTGTTCTGCTCTGAAAGCTATGATCCATTTAAGGCTAAGGCTTACGTGTGTGTGTGTGTGTGTGTGTGTGTGTGTGTGTGTGTGTGTATGTGGTAGTTGCGGCTTATTCTCCAGTTTTGGACTCCCCGTGTAACATTATCCCCACCGTGTCCCTGCAAGTGTCTCCAGAGGTCTCAGGCAGCGGACACAGAAAACAAGAAGGGGAGGATGGGGAGGTGAAACGTGAGGAGGAAGATGAGGAGAAAAAAAGGAAGAGGAGGAGGGATGTCTGAGAAAGTGCTTAGGCGAGGACAAAAGAATGGTTTAAGTTTGAGTGGTGAATTTACTGTATTGGGCACTGGATCCTGACTCCAAAAAATTTAACTATAAAAAATGACACAATCATGAGTTCCTGTTCCTCTCTTGAAATACAGCATGTTCACAGGATATCGAATGACAGAGATCGGACCGATTGCAGTGTTTATTACTTGTGAGCATTATCATAAGTCAACATGGCTGTATGCAGTGAAGAAACAAGTATCAAGATCCTTTATCTATGTGAAAATGCCATTAAAATGCAATACGTCAATCAAAACCAAAGTGCTGCTCGAGGAAAGCTACAGAAGAATTATTAGAAAGATGTACCTAAAGTATCAAAAGTACAAGCAATTACTCTGCAGAAATATGACATTATTAAATTGTTAAAACTGATGCAACAATGTGCAAGTAGAATTTTCCTGTTGTAGGCCGTCATGGTGGATTTGCTGTGAGCTACTTCACACATTACACCCCTTTCACACCAAGGGCTCAACCACGGCTGAACCAGCCAACCAACTAATATATTATTTTGCTATTTATATTTGTTATTTTTCACTTTTTCAGGTCATTTTCTTTTTTGCTCTTTTACCCTTTTGTTGATATTTACATGCCATTTTCTTGTAACTTTTTACTCATTTCTTGATAATTTTTGGGTAATTTCTTCTCATGTTGCTAATTGTCCTCTTTCCATGTTGGAAGAAATCAAGCGAATTTGCTCAGGTTTCAAAGGGTTTAAGGCCCAGACACACCAAGCTGACAAAACAAAACACGTGTCAAAGAAAGCCAACTGTTGCGTCGCTTTATTTTGCCTGTATCTCGGCCAGACACACTAAACACACCAACACAAACCAAACACAGAGGAACAGAGGAAATAACTCCAACACTGAAAAGTAAAGCCACTGTGGAAGTGCCTGACACTGCAATTCATGGAATGTCCACTTGAGGCTGGATCCTAAAAAGAGTCAATCCCCAAAGACCCCCATGTTAAAATGCTCAACTTTACTGCAGAAATATACATGTTTACAGCCTGGTACAAAAAAATGGTTTGTATGTATAGCTAATTTTAACATTCATGACAACTGTACTGGAGGTGAATTTTTATATAATTGACCCATTTACATTTCATTAAGGCTAAAGTTAAGCATAATTAAGGACAGGGCCGCTTGAGTGACACGCTGTCTGAAAATAGTGTTCTTGGCTTCTTTATCAAATCTCTTTTAATATGATTTCAAAGCAGATTTGGGATGCTTGATGATCATTGGAGAAACTGCACTCACTAGTTGGTCTAGTCGATTCCAGCAGTATGTGTATCATATTTTGGTGTCCACATTTGACCGAATTATGACTCCGTGGAGGGCTGTGATTTTAGACACAAAATGCATGACTTGGAATCATGGAGTTAAGAGAGTTTGTTATTCTTCTGAGGCCTGTCATAGCCATCGGAAAAAAATGTAGAAGATTAAAACGTGAAGGAGAGCAATAAACACAACCTTAGATGTGTGTTTTCATTTGTCCATGAAAAGCAGGAGCTGATTAAAAGGTATTTAACATTAACACACAACAACACATTACAGGATATTACATTTAACAGGAATCAGATCAAGGCCAACCTACAGTGTGCAGTAACCTTCAGTGGCACATTCAGTTGATAGGATGCTCAGCAGCAGCCTGCATCACACACACACCTTCAAGGCTCAGCACACACACAGCGTCTGGCTGCAGTTGGAGCTACTGAGTGTGTGCGTCTGTGGGTGGGGGTGCTAAACAGCCATTGGAGTGCTTTATAGGGCAATGTGCTCCCACCTCATGTGTATGGCTGACATTTAGGCAGTGCATACACACACACACGGTGAGGGTAGCAGGTCAAAAGTTCAACTCAAACCTAATTAGCAATAAATTCTTCTTGCTGACATTCCAAAATGGCAGCAAACTTATTAAATCATGACAGACACCCACCAAGGCTGGGCCGCACTCATGCATGTGTGTGTGAGTGTGCGTGTTAGCGTGCGTGTGCTCACGCTCAAACTGTGATTCATTTTGAAAATATTAAGCATTGAGAGGGGTTGTGTTCAATGAGAACTCTCCAAAAGTGTTCCAAACTTTCTAAGCACTGATGGATAATTCCACATGCTCAAACTGTTTCACTTGATGAGACCAAAAGTAAGAAAATGTCAGGAAAGTAAAACAAAGCTCTAACAAACAAGTCAGCCTACGGAGTCAGCCGATGAATGATCAGGACAGCAACTTTCTTTCTGCTGAAAAACTGTTGAACTGAACGGGAAGACAACCAATTCAACATTCCCGCCTGATGATAAATGGAGCATGGAGACAGTGGCACCCCCCAGAAATCTTTCAAAGAAGAGTGGGGGGGGCAGTGAAAATCTTGACCTGGATGACCTTCAGCTGAAATTCAGGAATTCTGTCATGCTGAAGTTAAGCTATTTGAAAACTACATCAACATGTGCGTAAAGAAATCACAGACTGAAACTCTGGTTTCATATTTCACTATTAACTCATTGAGTGCCATTGACATATATATACGTCATTCAAAAACCAACGCTTGAGTGCCATTGACGGCTGGCACAAGAGGGCACTCTCACACTCCCTGTGTGTAATTTTGGGGCTGCTGGGATTTCGTAGTTGTAGTACAAAAGATGGTAGATCAAAGCCTGAAGTGTACGGAGGTGATTCGAAACTACAGGAACGAAGCTACATCAATTCAATATCAGCATAAAACGCCCCCAAAAAAAATGGAGAGGGAGAGGGTCAAGTGGCCAGAACCCCCCCGCCCCCATTAAAAAGCGACAATAGACAATACTGTCATGAACACAAAAAAGGGTAAAAAAGGTATAAAGGTTTGAGCTAATACATAGCCAAACAGAAATAGAGACACAGGGCAGTTTTGCATTCAAACTGATATGTTAGGATGAATCACAGTGGAGCTTAAGATCTTAAATTGAAAAAGACTTTACTATTCCTACTACTTGAAATGCAGCCTGACATTTCCTTATAATGACAGTGTCCATCTGAAGTGGATGCCAGTATCATTGTGTTTTAGATTTTTATGTTTTGTTTACTGAAATCAGCTGTAATTCCAGCTTTTCTGGGCCACATGTAGCTGTTAGAGCTTTTATTAAATCTTCATACGGGAGATCAGCCATGTAGTGCTGACTGGGCCCTCGGGGGACAAACAAATGCTACACTGATGCAAGTGGTTAGTGTACCAGCACAATGACTGGCCAATGTAACATAACTGGCTGTCAATAGCAACAGCATGTCAGTGGAGCCCAAGGCGAATTCACATGCTAATGTGGCATACTAACAACACACACACACACACACACACACACACACACACACACACACACACACACACACACACAATACACTCATGTGATTGGTCAATGGAGATTGCTTTTTCCAAATTCAGTCTGCCAGTATGTGTGAATCACATGGTTCACAGAGGAAGAGGGGACACATAAGAAACAGTATTCAGAGGTCAAATTTTCAAAGCAGTCAGATTGTGAAACCTACAAATCAGCTAAAAGATTTTGTCCTTAGTATTGCTTGTGTGTATCAAAGCTTGATGGATCTTTGTCCTCTGTGCCAAATATTAACAACACAACAATGAGCCACACTGGGTGACATGTTCCTACATTACTTCATTTTGACTCAATTCCACTTAAACTGTCCTGCTGCTGTTAATACATGTGGATTAATCCACCGCTGAAAATAGTCCTTAACATATGCACTATTTCCTCCTGTTTGAGTAACATTTGATACAAACTATGTTGAGCAGCTGTTTCACGAAATTACCTTAAATAAATTATGATTCCAATTAAGTCTGGGCAACTCATTTAATCAAAGCTAATTAACCACAGCTGATAAAACCAGAAAGAACAATTGACATTTCAGCTGACAAAACCAGCACTCACTAGCTACATAAAAGAAGCTTGATTAAAAAAAAAAAAAGATGAAAAAGTAAGTAAGTAAGTATAAGACAAAAGTACTGACCCACCTTAATGATTGCACACAGGAATATATCTGAACATATTAAGACGACTTGTCTGACCATGTGTCGTTACTTCTCAGCTCATTTTCTTCATTTGACAGATTAGAGGTGAAAACTGGGGTGATCAGTTAAAGGGTTTTTACAGAGTTTTTCCTAAGGCCAACAAACAACGTGCTTCTCAATAATTCATGTGTTCTGCTGGAGCATGGATATCAAAGCAGGAGAGGCTGGCTGAGACATGCTGCCCACCACCCTGCATCTCATCCTCCATGGACGACTGAGGCTGGAGACAGCCTGTATCTGCAGTTAGCAAATGAATGTGACTGACTAACCGGCTATTTAATATAATGACATGACATTACCTAACTTAATAAGGTAATGTGATTAGCTTTCATACATTTGTTTGTCTGTTTACATGATTTCTGGTTTAGTCACTATGGAGAGAACTTTCCTCACTTCTTAACAACATCATCAAAGTCCGTCTTTTGTCACTGTGCTGTTTATGAAACGGCACAATTTAAAAACTGTGGATGTAAAATTTGGTACGGAAAACACTGACCACAGATTTTTGTCTTGTCAGTTTATTCTGGTTATATTGTTGCTTAAACAATTACAAAATATCTGCTCAAAGAGTCTGACATGCTGACCAGAATAAAGATTTCTTATATGTAACCAAATTAGACCAATAAATAGATAACTATTTATTGGTCTAATTTGATTACATATATTTTAATCAACCTCAGATTAGTGAAATGTTCTGCTGTTTGGCAAAGCTGTCATGTTCTGACAATAAATAATAGTTTAAACTTGAATTAACATTATGGTTTCTTCAGCTTTCATTCAGAGCCTTTAAACTTCAAACTTCAAATAATGATTTGACTTTTTTTGGTAGATAACTATCGATATCGACCGATATGAAAAATGTCATTGTTATAACAGTTTTAGTCATATCACCCAGCCATAAAACCTTCTGCAAAGTAGAATACTGTAAAGTACAATAACTTTGTGTAAAACTAAATAACAAAAGATGCAGGTTGCCCATGGCAGAGGGACATTATTGACAACAACCATGACCCACATTTGTACATTACAGTACTGTGGTATTAAAACACAAGGAACTGACAGCAAAGAAAAAGACCAATGGGAAGTGGTCAAGATCAAAGACTGTCATAGGCAGAACTGATGGTTGAGAGTGTGTTGAGTCTGAATCCGAAAGAACCACAACCAGGTCCAAGATAATACAAAACAATGTCTCCAAAACCAGACTTAAGGCTAAGACTGGTCTCAAGTACTTCCACAAATATGAAAGAAAACATGCAGACATCTTAGAATGGCATCCAATCACCCAAGAATACGCAACATATTCTCATCCAAAGTCATCATGCTTTGTGGTGGAATTGCGTGTCTACATATTACACTCTAGAGCCTCATTCCCACTGCACAAAAGACCCGCTGACATCTGGCTTTTTAATGCATTCACACCCGCGTCAAATGACTCTGCAGTAGATACAGGTTTTTATCGCCTCCAGCTCCAATCGGCATTGATGTGAAGGCAACACCCGGGTGAACACGGTAATTTCAGCTCCTTATCTGGCGAAATGCAATGATGCACCATCACTAATTACTGTGTTCCAAATTAGTCTGCACCGAGTTTGAAAGAGAGACTGAACAAGCAAGGGATATTTAAAGAGACCCATGTTTAAAAATCCTGCGTGCACACGCTACTTTTGGTGGGAATGCAGTATAGGAATCCTTCTGCGATTGCTGTTTACATTCCAGGATGTTGCTACCATAATGTCAACAAATGCACATGATGGGATAATGCTGCATGTGGTTATGTTTAGACAACAAAAGCACATGGTAACCAACTCCAGGAGATCAACAAACGCACATTCTGGCACAGATGGTTAGGATTAGGCAACAAGGGCACAGAGGGTTAGGAGGCACATGGGAAGGTGTAGAAAAAAACATCACATTCAGACGAGAAGCAAACACAGGACACCCGCATCAAAGTCTGGGATTTGTTCGATCCACCCACCATCCCTCCCACCTGCCCTATAGGGACCTTTGTGCTCCTTATATCATGTCATTACTGGCAGCCAGCAGCATATCATGCAGACTCAACAGGTTGTCTGGCTGCATTCTGTATCTGTATGTATGATGTTGCAGTGACAAGTGTCTGGCTGCACATAATAACACTGTGTAGGGTTCTGTCCAGCCACGTTCTCAGCTGACGCTGTCCAGCGGTGTATCATGCAGACGCAAAAGTTGGCTTTTGGCATTGGGGTCCTATGGTTAAAGCACTGCAAAAGCAGCTGTATTTGATGACTTTGCAGTGAGAACAGGCTAGAATACGTTGTGCTGCACACTCACTGATCCATTAAAGACATGACTTCAGTTCTCAACAACAAACTTGTTTTCTTGTGAGATAAAAGTCTATTAATTAAAGCATTTTATTTGGAAACATTTACAGGATGGGGTTGTCAGCTGTGCAGGAGCTTGTATAACTTCATAAATTAGTGAAATATGTGTTTATAAATATGAAAATACAGCACTCATATCAGCAGGCAGAGACATGCCTTAAGGCCCAGTTAAGGCTGGACTATTTTGATGCAGAAAGAATGTACTAGTTATAATTATTTCTTCTGGAGAAAAGTTACAGTGTTATTCAAATTGCACTAATTTTACTGTAAAATGTTTTGTTGGACTGCTAGATTTGAGTTTTGTTACTGTAACAAAGAGTACCTGTTTTGTTTAGTGACTTGAATTTTACATTGTTTTATCTATTTTGCTGTTGGATTGCTAAATGTAGATTGCAATACTTTCCTTTTACTTGAGTGGAACGAGCTCTTGCATTCATTTTATTTTGGAGAGACTTTATTTCAGACTGTAAAACACAGATTACCAGCTAAGACTGAGCTACCTTTTGTTAGGGAATAATGCCCTGCAGTGTATGACAAGTTTTGTTGTTATATTAATAGAGTAATAAAAAAAATGTTAGATCAATAAAAAAATAATTGATAGATTAATCGATTAATTGAAAAAATAATCGATAGATTCATCTATAAAAAAAAAAAAATGTTAGGTGCAGCCCTAGTGTTCACACATGCAGTCTAGCTGTGACTCTAAGAATGAGTGGGGTCAGTAACAGCTCTGAGCATCACACTCTGATCTCAATGGATTTGGGCATGAAAAGCGGACAGGCTAATATTATTGAGCAGAGAAATGTGTGAGTCTTAGCTGAAGTAGGTAGCGGATTCATTGCTCCATGACTCAATTTGCATCTGTGTGCCATCTAATGCCATGAATAATGCATTCTGGGAGTCTGCAGCTCTGCTGTTAAGATGCCACACAAACACAAACACTATGGATATCAATTTAGGCATTGGAGAATACACGATACATAAATAGACCTGAGTGACACATACAGAGCAACAAACAGGAACAAACCCACTTGTGTATTTCCTATGCTAATCTTAAAATAGATTTCTCTTTCTCTAACTATATTCTCTCACTATATTTCTGTTTCTTCAACACACACACACACACACACACATACACACACACACACACTACATTGTAGCCGTGGGAATAGAAAGGCAGCATAAATAGAAATAGAAGCAAGCAGATTAGCATGCTAACAGTCGCAGGGATTTCTGCCTAGCTAGTGTTCTTAACAGCAGTCAGAAAACACCCTGCAGACCTGATTTATTTATAGGCTTCTGACTCTGACACAACACAGCACGCGCGCGCGCGCGCACACACACACACACACACACACACACACACACACACACACACACACACACACACACACACACACGCTTCACTGATAACTCCATTTGTCCTGACAAGCATCCAACAATAAACCTCACACACCTAGCAGGCTGGGAATTCACCAGTGTACTCATCTCCAAGTGGTTTTGACTGATGGATCACCGACACATCGAGTAGGTCTCCTCACACACAACCACTCAAAAAATAGCCTAATCATAATAACAACAGTTCAAGGTATATTTATAACAAATCAATAGTAGAATGCATGTAATGTGTAATTTGTGAGGCTAGACTGTAAAGTCATCATATGACAAAATTGGTTCCAGAGACAGAGCTACATCTGAGGACAAATTTTGTCACCAGGTCAGCCAGTTAAATTCCAAAACACATCTCTCCACCCTAAAAGCCAAAAAGAGATGTCTAAGTCCAAAAACATCATCACTCCATGAACTAATCTGCATGCATCAATGCATTATTTGCTTAAAAAAGTGTCAAACATGGGCTGGGAGGGGGCTAAGACACACCCTGTCACCCAACCGTGCCACCTCTTGATCCACAGCACCTCCCTGCCTCCCGCACACACACAAAGTAGTTGGTGAGAGGGTGGAAAAAGGGAGGTGACCAGTACCAGGATCAGCCAAAAGCAAAATCAAATTGTAATAGCAAGTTTCAGCCTTTAGAGGGCATGCACTATGCGTATTTCATAAGTAGAATTTTAATACTTTGCACTTTAATGTCAAGAGTTGTACCTGAATCAATCAACAACACTACTAAATACCCATATATATAATTTTTCATCTGGAAAAAATGCCTTAGGGGTTTAGTTACTCTTATTTGCAGTAAATAAAAGAAATTGGACAATTTGCAAGCTGAATGAGAAATGACATTATCAATGATATCAATGACTGATAATGGCATTTCTGATAATGAATAATATATCTGCTTGCCAACAGTGTCAAACTGGAAATATTTTACCTTTACTTCTCTTTAGTCCTAGTGACGATGTTATGTTATGACTAAGCTGTTTTAAAAAAAATTTTAAATCACATCTCAATTCCTAAACATGATCTTGATGACATTTTCACATACTATTTGTATTCTTTGGCTACATACTAAAAGGCACTTCACAGTGCCGGTGTAATGGAGGCAATCATCCCTTTTTCATTGCAGGAACTCAATCTGTAAACTGGTGCCTTCCATAACCTGAACCTTGAATCATGCAAGCGATGCAGTATTTTAGATCTACATTCACAGACTTGTGTGTGAGAGGTATTGAAGACTTTCAGACTTCCCTGAGAAACTGCAGCCATTCTCCAAAGTATGAGGTCTACGGAGTGTGCAAGGCAATAGCATGCCTATTTTAGTCTTGAGTGTGGGTGGATTTCTGACTGGGTTGCTTGGTGCAGAAGAGAAGCCTGCAGCCATAACAGCCACAATGTGTTAAGGTGAGACAAGATGAATGGGGCCAAGCGGGACTGGCTGACAACTGACTGGATGCAAGATGGATGGAGTGAGTGAGAAGCCAGGAGGGGAGGAGAAGAAAAAGATATTAGGAGAACAAGATACTCTGAACCTGGTTCTTGATAAAAACCTATGTGTAAGCCAGTGATATTCGTCCCGTGGGCCAAATCTGGCCCCCGAAAGGACATCGGGTGGCCCCTCAACCACTTTCCAATTCACAATGAAAATGAAATGATTCACACTGGGAATCGTTTTTGTACTTTTAGTATCCTTAAGATGCCAGAGTGCATAAAACAGCTTCTAAATAGAGCTTGTTTATCAAAAAAGTATTGGCGGAGGATCCCCCACACCCTCAGACAGAAACATCCTAACACCCAGTAATGTCCTGATATGCTAGAAATGCGCTAAAATCCCAGAAAGATCCTAAAATCCCAGAAAGTTTCTAAAATTCTAGAAACATATTAAAATCCAAGAAAGGTTCTAAAATTATATGAGCATTCTAGAATCCTATAAACATCCTAAAAACGTCCTAAAATCCTAAAAACTTCCTAAAATTCTTGAAATGAGCTAAAACACTAGAAAAGTCCTAAATTCCAAGAAAGGTCCTAAAATTCTAGAAACATCCTAAAATCCAAGAAAGGTCCTAAAATTCTAGAAACATCCTAAAGTCCAACCAGGATCCTAAAATTCTTTAAACATCCTATAATCCATAACCATCTTAAAATCCTAGTAATGTCCTAAAATTCTAGCGTTGTCCAAAAATCCTAGAAATGTCCTAAATTCCTAGAAACATTTAGGGCTGCTGTGGCAAAGTGGCAAAGTAAGTTGAGTTCTCCTTGTCTACGCCAACCACAAGGCGTTTCAAGCAGATCTGAGGGTTCAGGATCCTCCTGGGTCTAAATTACTGCCATCAACATAAGTGCTGGCTTGGCAGTAACAAGGGGTTGTCCCTGTGGGATAGAGCCAAGGCTGAGAGCTTCAGACTAGGCCTCTGCATAGGAAACACAAGCAGAATCAGGCAGGTATTTATAGCACACAACGCTCCTACTCTGACCTGCAGGGGCTGCCATCGTTGAAAGAAATCTCCTGTTTCCCAGTAATCGCCTGGGGTTGTACAGATAGATTAATTAAACATATACTCACACAGACGCATATGCACTAGAGCACATACATTTACACACTGTAATGTAAAAAACATGTGTTTTCTTTGAGGATAATTGAGCAGGAACATCTGGACAGAAACTTAACTGCAGGTAAAAAAGAAAAAAGTTTAACCTTTGGTTTCAACCTCCATCTCAAAGACCCTGCATGCATGTGTGTTCATGTCATTTGCAAACAGTGTCACTACCTCCTCCGTCTCTCAGGTTTCCCACAACGCAACAAGGTAACATGACACAAACAGATGCCAGATCTGAATGACTGTTCTCAAAGCTGTATACAGTCTGGAAGCACCTAAACCACAGACGTACAATCTTACCACAAAATACAACTGCATCACGCCACCACATTAAACATCATATCAACACAGAGGCTTGAATTGGCTTGCTGGTAATCCTTAATCACTTAACCACAAATACAACAAAACCACCACACGATAAATTCCTGCTGTGTACCGTTCTCACACTCTTCTGAGCAGCCAGCCAGCAGGTTGGAGCGGAGAGAAAATGAGGATAGTGGCAAAGCAAACAGCGGCATCTGATAGGAAAGCCTCATTTCACTGAACACAAATACTGTAGGTTTCAACTGTTTAAAGGAACACTTCACCTCAAAATTGAAAATACACATTTTTCCCTTACTGGTAGTGCTATTTATCAGTTTAGATAGTTTTGGTGTGAGTTGCTGAGTGTTGGAGATTTCAGCAGTAGAAATATCTGTCTTCTCTCCAATATATTGGAACTGCACCAAAAGAATAGGCCCTACATTTGAAAAAACTCAACAGAAATGTCTCTTTCCAGAAATCATGGCCCAGTTTCTCCAGATAATCCATAGGGTTTGTTGTGAGCAGTTTTATGTGGGAACTATTTTCTTTCTACTGCAATACACCCACAAACTGAATCACCACACAGAAGGAAGTGTGCATCTGCTGCTAGCTCTCTTCACAACACTGAGCTAGCTCACGTTACAGCTCAGCCGAGAAGGACGCCATTGTCACAAGAACTGGTTTCTTCCCAGCTGGCAGGGAACGTTCCCACAGAAATAGCTAACATAACCTACAAGTTGCAACAATGTTTTAATGAAAGCATTTTAATCTAACGTTCAAAGAATGTTTTAAGGATGTTTATCTTTTCATATAATGTTCCTATAAGGTTAAATGTTGACTTAGACGTAATGTTTTAACTTCAACATTGTGAGGATGCTTTAGTGATGTTGAGAGGTGACAGATCATAGAATGTTCTTTTATAAAAAAAAAAAATCCCATATTGTTACATGAGAACAAAGGAAGAACATTTTTAAAATAACATTTGTTTATTTTTAACATTATTTCATGTTCATAGAGAATGTTACCCTAACTTTAGGAGGAACATTCTGGGAACTAAAAGAAAACTTGCAGCTAAAATTTTTACTAAACATTGCATTGGACCATTCTCAGAATGTTTTTAAAACCAAAAATTGCTAGCTGGGTTTTCTTACAGTTAGCAGATGTACTTCAGTAGAATGATAATAGCTCTAAGTCATGATTTTTGCAAAAACACATTGCTACTAAATTTTCAAAATCTATTTTTTCCGTGGTTTGACCCTGAGTGCCATCTAGTTCCATTATATATGGAGAGAAGGCAGATATCTCTAAGGACGATACTTCCAACACTCAGCAACTCATATCAAAACTATCTTGACTGATAATAGGTTCTGGTTCAGATCAAGTTTCCAACGAAAGCCAATATGTCAGGTTGAATGTTGGGGAATGTGAACAAACTTTTGCTATTGCAATTTTTAATAGTACAGTCATAACAAAAATGGCATCTTGGATTTGAATATTTTTCTCAGTGTCATCATCACACAGAACACACATGAAACTGTCACACAGCGGAGAGAAATGTGGAAATATGTTATGGGGGTTTGAGGTTATAAAGTCTGTGGCTTTCTTGTGTTAATAAACAATTTGTGGAAGTATAGCAGAAGTCATTTATAACTTCTCTGAGAGTTTGATCAAAACCAGGCTGTTTAAAATGAAAAGATACATTAAAACATTCATTGGGAGATACTTTGACCCAAAGTAATGTCCTTTTTTCCCCTCGCACAGTAGGACTTTGCACATTGAGATTTTGTGTCTTGCTAAAGGACATTCTGACACGAGAATATGAGGGGTCAGGAATCAAACCACCAACATTATATTTAATAGGTCACCAGCTCAACCGCCTAAAAACAAAATACTATGAATTTTCACAACCTATAAAGTCTTTGCCATGCAAAACCCTCCACTTCTCAAGTCATGGATGTTTAAAAGAACAGGGTTGTCATATAGATTTTTCTCATCTAAAAACTCTAATTCTTTTTTAAAATCATATCAAATTTTTTTCTAGGAGAAAGTGATCATCAAGGCCCTCATTTATCAATCCAACAAAATTAGCACAGATATGAGCATAGGAATCATCTTAAGACAGGTTTTGACATGCAATAAATGAAACATTTATATCTCGCTGATCACAGCAAAGGAATGAGCAGCTGTTGATAAATCTAGCCACTGAAAACGTCATTTACATATCCCGACTGTGTATATTCTGGGTTTAGAAGCCTCACCATGAGAGTTTATCACATGGAAAGGTATAATACCATCACACGAGGAGAAACTTTTCAGAGCTAGAAATGGAAACTCAGACATCCCAGGTCTCATTTAAGGTCCAACTGGTTCTGAATGAAAGTCTGAAAAACAGTGTGGAAAAAAATCACTAGGTGGGTTTCTATTACAGAGTTGCACAACACCTTAGTGATATATATAATTTTTATGTCAATAAAATATATTTGCAAAATGACAGTGTTTCCACTGAGTGATGTTCTGTTACTTGTCCTCTGGTGATAACATCCCAGTAACCATGGCGATGGATGTACAAAACATTAGCAGCTTTATTTCTGTTGCAGCCACCACATTAGCGGTCATCATTTCCTAACCAAGGCCATGTAGGCGTGTTATGTGAGCGATAATGGAAAGGTGAGCCCCTTATACGTGGGAGCAGCCACGTGTGAGAGGTGATAGTCCATGAGTTCACAGAGGAATTGTGGATTCAAAACTTCCGGATGATCCACTCAACTTTTAAAGGGTTATCTCCTGCTATAACAGTCATAGCCTCATAGTCATAGCATGTGACTTAGAAAAGCCAAAAAAGTGTTTGCATTGCAGTTTTACGAAATATGGCTTTTTCAAATAGGTTGAAATACCACCTCATGTGAGCATAAAAACCTTTTTGAGATAAATGGGAGTTTTTTTTTCTTTTAAATTGATGTGTTTCGTAGACGTATTTCATATCCCCAATTTCAGTTTGCGCAATTTAAGGGTTAATGGAAACTTCTGTTTCTGACAGCTCTAGACTTGCATGCAAATGTAAAAACATGACTCAGACAAATTCCATTGTTCATGGGACCTTAATCCAAATTAAATGATATTTTGAGCATTAACACCTCCTATCCATGTCTATCATTCTGCACCTCTGGAGCAGATAACAGCTCCTCCACAGGAAGTCACAGAGACACTGTTCTATTACTGCGTTACCTCCCACATGACACTGATAATAGCAGCACTGATATATCTGCAGTTGCTGTGGACTTTATTGTAGACCTATAGCCACCTGCCTATCTCACTCTCATATTCAAGGATAATGTTGGTGTCGATCTTTATTGGAGAGTCCTGGCTTCCTCTGTTTCCCTTGGTCTCTAACACTGTGTTCTGGGGGGGCTGTCCCATCCCAAGTATTTCATGAATCAAATATGCCATCTATGTAGATGAATATTAATGAATCTGTGAGGCCATAGTATGTCTGTTCATCTATCATGGTTTCATGGCCCGCAACCATAGTCTTCCTCCAGGGGAGAGTGGGAACTAGGGGGGTAATTTCCAGTCGAGTTCCTGCTCATGTTGCTGAGAAGCACTTATGAAGAGAGTGAATGGGAAATGAGCTGAGGAGCATCTGCATGGATGAGTGGCAGAGGAGTAGATGTTAGAGCTGGGAGCCAAATAACTCATTAGAGGAAATGTTCCTCTGCAGTTTTGACCTTTGCTTTGTTAAATCGCTTGCAGCTACGATAAACACAAGGCTTATTCATCCTGAGCTCATAACTTATTAATTTGTATTTTCTATACAGCTCAAGCAGGCGAGTTCACCATGTAGATGGTTTAATAACTCTGGATGGCTCCTTAAGCACAGACTGTTAAGCATTAGTTAGAGCTCCATCGGTAACCCTTTTTCCCCAGTATTAACTAAAATCCAGCCAAGCCCAACAATGCTGGGAACAACTAGGGCTGGGTATCATTTAAAAAATAACAATACCAGTACCAATACTAGAGCCCTTAAAGTGATACTAATAACAGAAGAGTACTTCATTTAAAAACGTTTATGTCTACTTCAGTCAGTGCCCATCAAGTATGGAAGCATCCAGTTGTGTAAAATGTCATCAGATGCCAAAGGTGTGTAGTGTAGTGTCATATGTTTAAATGTTTTGGTGGCATCTCACCCCCCTGAACTGCCAACTCTGTCAGACTGTATGGGTGGTTGCTGCTGCAGAAGTGTGCATGTGGCATTAAATCGCACTTGTAGTGATTCATTGCAAAATATACAGGTAGTCAATCAGTGTGTTAGGTCAAACAGAATATATTCGTGGAAGACAACCAGGAGAAAAAAGAGGAAGAAGTGAAGAAAACTGAAAAAGACAAAGGTGCCAAATGTACAGCGCTGAAAAGTTATCAATGTTGTCACTATTCGACATGCATATCTCCACCTACCGTGGCAAAGTCGGACATACTTCCGCCAATAAATGGACCCCCCTTGTATACTGGGACAAGGACAGTAGTCCAGTGAAATGGGCTAATTGAGCTATAATCGTAGCTCCATTTCACTGTGCATGAAAACATACTGACTGTTCTCTAGATTTAGGTACACAAAGGACCATATGTTCCTCATTTTGGTCTTTCTGATGACCTAAAGGTCAACATTTTTCAGGCGGCTTGCAACTGATTGATGGCAAATTGGTTTGGCATCAGCAACTCAGATTGGTACTGACTGAAAGTAGGGCTGGGCATATGGATTATTAGGCCTGAGTCGGATGTATTCTTTCAAACTCTGCCTTTTCACCAGGGTAAACATGTGTGATGGTACTTGTGTCTCTCCTGCTGTTGCTGGCTGGCTTTGTCCTGTAGTGAAAATTATAGTCTGGATATCTAAGTACATGTGTATGCTGTAATACCTTGATATCAACCAAGCCTATAATTAACATTATTTCTTAATATTTGTATGCCATTCTGCGATATATGATATATATCTCGTTATACACATTTTCTTTAAAATACATGTGGTTCTATAAGGACAGCAATGCTACAAAAATCTGATCATATAGCACGTAATGTGTTGCTTGAGATTAAACTTCAACATTATATGGACTAGCCAAAATTATCTCTGACTTAAAAAATCTACAGCAGTAAAATGAAACATTAGGGCTTTGATGCTATAGATTGTTTCTTACTACAGTAAAAAGGCAATAATGACACTGCCATTTTTTTGCCATGGCTGCCCACAACTACAGACAGTAAAACTACAGACGTAGATGAACGCCATGAAAACTCCCCAGAAGTGAATCCAAAACATCTTGATCACCCCCTGGTAGCTGGCTCCAGTATAGGCCGTAGTATTATTTTCTATTCCGCGACCAGTGGTAACACTGAAAACATGAATATGATGATATGGTCATCTGCCATATTGTACATTCATTGAAATTTAAATATAGCAAATAGATTTGGTAAATCACACAGCCCTAAGTGGAAAGAATTAATTGCAAATATAAGCAGCCAAAAAGTATATTTTTTCACACGGGGATGCTGCCAGTTGAAGTGGTTCTGGCATCTGATAAGGATATCTCCTGGATGTATGCAATTAGTGGTTTCTGAGCATGCCCAACCATTAGGACACCTTGGTGAAGAAACAAAAAAACACTGCAGGGATTATATAACCAGATGGCCTGGGAACACCTTTGGATCCCCCATGACAAGCTGGCAGTAATGTGCCAGAGCTATCTTGCTTAACTTGCTACAGAAAATGTATGATCAATGTCAAAAGTTCACCAAAGTTGAACTCAGATGCATTGTATGAATAAACTAACTCACTGACTGCTGTGATTTAACTGAAATAAATAGATTTTGAGATTTGGCTGTTATGAATGGTGTGACTGAGCTTTTGCAGCAACTTTACTGTCACGGTCTGATTGAAAACAATGGCCGTCTGGTATGGACACAGTAAATCGAGTGTAATCCTGTTTAGCCAGGCTTGTGCTGGCTCATACGATGCCCCCGACCAGTGGAATTCCTCCTCCTCATCTCATGTCTGTGGTACTTTCCATCCTGCCTGAATATCTGCAGCCAAACACCACAGTGACCTGCAGCTCCGCCGCTCCTCTGCTCTGTAGTGCTGCAGACACACAGACGACTACACACCCAATACACTTTCTATCTGCCTCAGACTCTCCATCTCATACCATTTTGCTTTTAACTTTGCTTTGCTTTTCAGTCCCCCCCCCGTTACTAGAGTGAGCTGAGGGTTCAGGTCTAAAAGTCATTAGTTCCAGCGCCTTACAATCAGTTACAAACAAACAGGCAAACATCCAAGATTAATGGCAGTTCAGTGGCTGAGAAAAAGACTGCCTGAGATTTAGGGCTACCGCACAGCTTCACACTCGCAAGCATTTTCCCAGAGGACTGACAAATACACACACACACACACACACACACACACACACACACACACACACACACACACACACACACACACACACACACACACACACACATCTCTGCCTCAGTTAAAGTGTGGGAGGGCCTTACAGACTGACCGTTATTTTACCTCTGTCTCTCTCAGTTGTTCAGCTTGTCCATCAGTCCATTGTCTTTTCTTTCCACCTTCTCTATCCTTCTATCTACAGCTACAAATACAGGTCTGGGGCTGGTGTTGCCATGGCAGCGGATGCCTGGGACCCTTCTGGCCAGTGCCCACTGCCGAGCATTCCAACATCCAACACTACTCCTCTTGCCAACTGCAGTAACAATCAGTAATAGACAAAGGCTGACTGGATCCCCCCCCAGTTTACCATGATAACGGTTTAGCAATGACATCATCATTCCACAACTACTTCACATGAGTCAACAGTAGTCTGGGCAGTATGTGTGTGGGCACTTTGGTGCTTTGTCTGTGAGAGCGGTCTGCACTGGAGTCTTTTGGAGTCTGAGTTTCACTTCAGCACATTTACCCTGAGTTTTTTCAAGGCTGTCACTTTAAGTTCATATGGAGGTTTATAACAAAACCTTAAAAAATACTGTGCCCCAAAAGTTCTTATGCAGTAACTGTGATGAGACAAAAGCTCAGTCCCTCCAGAATTTCACAATGTTGCAATCGCAACAGATGCAAATTCTGCCAGTCCCTGTGAATTCTGTGTGACCTTGCAACTTTGTACCACCATGGCAACTTTACTGCAAATTTAACTATTTATAACAAAAAAAATCTAATTTCACTGTAGCGCTGCATTCAGCATATCGATCTGCTCAGTCCCTCTTTCCCTCTGTTTATCAAGAGACTATGGAACTGGAGTCCTCTGCCTGGGAGCTCACTATTAGAATCACATGGCTAACATTACCAAATGGCCGTTTCAGTGTTAATGGCCCAGCGTCACATGCTGGATGTTGCTCTCAAGTTGTACTCTCAAGTTGTAAAATATGAATGCAGAGATGAGATCATGTTGTGTTGTGTTGTGTTGTGTTGTGTTGTGTTGTGTTGTGTTGTGTTGTGTTGTGTTCATCACAACTTTTTTTGCAACTTTGACTTGCCCTCTCAATTTCTAATTGCAAAAATGCCTCTATCAGTCCCTCCATAATGTTGTGATGTTGTGATCACAATAAATAATGAGAATTCAGCCAATCCCCATGAGTTTAGAGCGATCATATGGTTTTGTCCAATCACCACAACTGAACTGCAAATTTCATTTAAAACAGGTAAAAACTCACTGTGGAGACTGGCTATTGGCACTGTGTCTGATGTTCGCTGCTGCTATTGTGTTAGCTTGTACCGTAGAATAGAGATGCTGCTTCAGAACAGCAGCAACAATTGACCATTGGCAATAAGATGTCAGCCCCTCTCCCACTACAAATAAGTCCTAATTCTATGGGAAACACTCAATAATCATCAAAATAAGCTCCGAATCTGAGGTAGCACCAAGACTATTTTTGCAATTTACACTTGGCCCCTTGATTTCATTGCAAAGTAAAATGCCTAGAAATATTATAACTTGCATCACAATTTTTCTTTAAAAAACTGCAAAATCTAGCATTTCAGGCTGTAACAATCACAAAAATAGGCCGCTAAATTCTGGAAGGACTGCTATAAAGATCTCAACTTGAATCGCATTTTTGTAGAGACGTTCATGAAATCAGGTATTTCCGGCTGTAACAATCCCCAAAACAGCCCACAGAAACCTTGAGGGACTGATTGCTAAACATGACAATGTAAAGTTTTACATCAGGCGGCTGGAAGAGGAAGAAGACAACAATTAAAGCAGCAAGCAGCGGTGAAAGGGCCCTGGCACCCCCACTTATGTCCAGGCATTGGTGGGACTCCAGCTAAAGCAGTGATTCATTTCTGTGAAAGTTGAATAATGTACACAGAGAATTTGGACCCTGGAGTGAGCTATTTCACATGGTGTATTACTTTCAGCCACTACTAGTTAGCAGCAGAGGGAACACAAATTCCATGTCATCTTTATGTATATCATTTGTAGTGTAAACCATGCAAATATTGTGTAAATCCAATGATAATTGTCCCTCAAGGCACACTGTTGCCAGTGGGTGGTGCAATTACGGCTAGTGAATATCGTCATAGAGATGTGTTCAGGGCGGGACCCTATAAAATGTATGAGGTTTCAGGCAGATCACAATGTACATCAAAGTTACAATAATGTCCTGTTTTCTTATGAAACATCAAAATTGTAGGCCACGTAACGAGAAAACCGTCAAATTTTGCATGGACCATTGATAACTTTCAATCGGGAAGGTCTTAAGATCATACAGACAGAATTTCTACTGGATCTGATTAATTGTGTAGGCCAAGTTGATAGTATATCAAGTATACTTAAAATAAGTATACTTGATATACTTAAAATAAGTATACTTGATATACTATATCAATATAATAAGTATATACTATACTTATAATAGTATAAAAAAAAGTCATTTCCTGTGGCCACTAGGTGGCACTATCACAACTAGTAAATATTGTTATACAGATGTGTTTAGGGAGGGACCCTCATCAAACCTATGACGTTTCAGGCAGATCAGACAACGTACACCAAAGTTAAAACAATTTCCTGTTGTATGGCGAGACATCAAAACTGTATGCCACATAACAGGAAAACCGTATAAGTTTTCCATGGGCCTGTGATAGCTTTTAATCACCAGTGGGTTGAGAATGGACACACCACATTTAAAAGTCGATCGGATTAATCTTGTAGGACAAGATGACAAAAGTACGAGGCCCGAAATGCTTCTTGGCATGATACAGAAGTGTACTGAATTTTGTAACTGTAGGTGAAACCAGCCATTGGGGCTACACGTTAAGGGGCACTGTAGAGCCATTTTGCCATGCCCATTTCCGAAACCACCAAAATACTAAATTTTTCACCAGGTCGAATGAGAATACCAAGATTCATAAGTTTTTGGGCATGTTTAGACATGATTCATTGGGGAGAAAAATAATAATTCCCATTCCAAGAGGGTCCTCGCACCGGTCAGTGCTTGGGCCCTAAATATGAAACAAGCATTCATCCATTGAAACCAAATCTGAGAACTGTTTCCTGGACTTTGTTGCTGTGAATCACTGACTCTGTGGCTAAATGTGCAGCTACATGTTAAGCTACAAATAAATAAATAAAATTCTTTAGAATTGCAAGAATTTTGTAAATTGGACAATGACCTGAAAATTATTTTTTGGGGTTTTTTTTTTTTTTTAGGTGATTTTCTTGTAACTTCTTACTAATGTCTTGCTATTTTTTGGGCCATGTCTTGTTAAGTTGCTCATTGCCTTCTCCCCACGTTTTTGAAAGAAATCAAATCAGTTTGCTCAGGTTTTAAAGGGTTAAGCATGTAGCTTGAAAAATGCTCAGTAGTAGGTACTGCAAACTTTAATAGCTCACTTTCAGTACTCCCCTGTGTAAAAAGACAGGAAAGGCTACATTTACCAAAGCAATACACATCGTATATCTTAAAATGGTTTCTTATAAATTTTCCAGGTTTCAGGATGATTAAAAGAGGAGCTGAACCAGTGAAGCATGTTGCAGCTGCTGTAGACTATACATTACAGTGTGTCCTTTCTAAGCCCCTTTATGACTAAACCAGATTTCCTGTGGCTGCTCTCAGAGCCCGGCTCAGATCTCTCACCACACTGCCTCATAAAGGTATTCGAAACCTGGGTAGACATTTACCAGGTGTCTCCATTGCAACAGGTTTGATGAAAAACATGAAGCTGTCATGTTTGCGGTATTGACACCTTCTTGCTGTGTTGCCGGGGCTGAGCGGGAACACGAGCCTACGGGGTATAAAAGCACATCGGACTCAGGAATAATGACATTTTCCATAGCTCCGTTTCATCAGCCCTGGACTCGGGGCCACATGGTGATTCCCTCTCTAAATCACCTCATGCTGACAGGATTGGAGTGTTCTCATAATGTAATGGACTAATATACACCACTTATGTAAACCTTGTTAGAGCTGCTATTGCTGGCCTTTGTCTCTGCAGGAACACACATTTGTACTTTGCTGTTTTCAACCAAATTGCGGTGAATGTAAAGTTCCAGTGCTTTTCAGCTTGACCTGCTCATTAACCACAGCATGACTCGATGCCTCGCTGATGTCCCTTCATTACACATACTGAGGCGGCCTCTACCAGAACAGCAATAAAAAAATAGAATGTAAAAAAAGAATGGCACTGCACAATAATCTACTGTAAGTACACTCTCCCAAAGAAGGGTTTCTCCCCAAAGTGTCCTCTGAGAAGTCATTTTCTTCTGCCAAGCTTCTGGGAAGGTTGAGCAAACAGTACTGAATGTAAAAAAAACAAATTTATAAGAATATCTTTTAAAATGGCTATCTACAGTACAAATGACCATTTTGTGTATTTTTTGGCTTAAACATGATAAAGACTCATTTTTTTTACTGTAATTTCACAAGCGCTTTCATTCAATTTATCCCAAATAAAATCACTAATTTCAAGGCAATGTGAAAAACCTTAATATAGTGCACACATTCATTTATTCGTGGTGGTCCGCCATGATATCAATGCCGATGTTGATTTCAACTTTGGGGGTGGACCATTCATTAGGTGCACTGTTGGAATATAAACCATTCAATTATTCATTGCACCACACTGTCGAAGCTCAGGGCATACATTACAGGATACATTTCCAGATGTATCTGTGCACACAGGTCCTGTTGTGAATTTCATTACTGAAGGAATAGAGTGAAAAACACAGATGTGTGAAGAGGATAGGCCAGTGTGCTCCTGCAGACACCGGTAATGATCCTAACTCTAGCCTGCAGGCCGCCCAAGAAAAGGTGACCTGTGGTGTGCAGACAGCAGTGAATGATGAAAGTGTGAGGAAGTGAGTCGGGCTGGAGCTGTTCTCTGCCCATGTTTAGTATGCACAGCCACGCTCCTGACTGTGGCATGGCAGCAGAGTGTTGATTCAGATCAAAGCTTGCTGCTGAGCTCAATTCAGTCACTTATTCACAACTGCAGAGCTTGCATCCTAATAGCCTTGGTGCCCTGATCTCTGCTGAAGGCTGAACACTTCTTTAGCTTTAGCTCAGTGTGGTTGGCCTTGGGTGGAGTGAAGCTCATATTTCACACCCACTTCACCCACTCTGTTTGCTCTTTTTGTTTTGACAGAGCCACTTTCAGTTGCAGCTGTACGACTTGTCTGCGAGCTCAGGCTAAGTTCCCACTATGGGATTATATTTCTTGAAATGCCAGTGTTTCTGCCACGAAAGTGGATGGGGAGCGACTGCGAGAAGAATGGATAATAAAGATGCTGTGCCTCGCATGTCTTTGACTGTAGCTCATAGAAACAACAATATGTCAGCTGTTTCTACAGACTGCCAGCCACAACAAAGAGCAGGTGAGCTGTCACAGGACTGGTGGAGGTTCATAAAGACTGCACCCTCTGAACCATCCCCCAGAGCTGTGCACACATCCGCGTCTGCTGCCATCAATTCAAAATGAATGATGGTGCTGCTTTTATTTGATTCTCAACACAGACACAAATAAAAGCAGAGAGCATAATGCAACGCTATCTGGTTCTACATCTACACAGAACACCATGCAGATTATTTGAGCATGCTTACTGATCTACAACTAAATGAGCACAGCCTTGGCATTGAAAAGGGGCAACACAGGAAGACTTGACTCCCGGTATAGCAAAGGCTCTCACTCCTCACTAATGCTGTCTTCACAAAACAAGCAACAAAGCAGCAGGCTACAAGTCCTTTTTAATGGCCGCCAGCGACATAAAGCTACAAACTGACTCCTGAAACTTGTCACTGTGGATAGGCATGACGTGACACAAATCAAAGTTGAGCTGATGATGCAGTGAGCTATCAACATACATGTTTTTGTTACGAGCTGTGGTACTGTGTCATTTAGCTAAACTAGCTGATGCACACAGGGATCCTAAGGGGCAGCACAATGTGGTGTTAAAATGGCGCTCAAGCAGTAAACCAAAGCACAAATATTTCTTTGTCCAAATACAAACTTCAGGTGACGTTTAGTCAAGGTGCTTTGTGGCAAGTAGCATTAACGAGCGCTTGAGCAACACTTCAACGGTAACTCAGCAATAATGTAGTTTGTTACGTTGTTGTGTTGTTGCTCATAATGTGAACACAGCATTAGCTTATATCCACACCAATACATTTTCCGCTCAAGGTGATCATGGCCACTCTAGACCCGGTTTTCCCACTCATTTGTATCTTACTACACAGAAGACAGGTGGAAGTTTTGTGAAGAAATAAAAGATAGCCAAGAGTATCTGGCATACTGTGAATGCCGACTGGACAATGACTAATGAAAACCAATGCAACAGGAGTAGATGATGACAGTTAAAAATTCCAAGTAGTAGCAGCACACTACTATTGAGATCCGCAGTGAATAATGGGCAACAGCATGTTTGATTCTGTCAGAGATTCAGAGTTTGTGTGGTTTTTGCTGTTTGTCTTTTTAATGAAGCACTTCATAATTCACTTTGATCATACCATGAAATGAACACACAAGGGAACCTAAAATGAAAAAAAACATAGAAAAGTCAAGAACTCTCTCTCTAACGCACACATTATGGATTTTCTTAAACTCTTACTGATGAATTTATATGATAACTGATAATTTCACTTTTCTTAGGATTATTTTTTGGGCCTTTTCCCTTTATTTGATAGGACAGTTTACACATGACAAAGGGGAGAGAAAGGGGATGACATGTAGCAAAAGACCGAGGTCGTGGCCACTGCATCTACCAGCTGAGCTACTGGGCTCCCCCAAAGTTTTGTGTTTTAAAATGAAGTGTGTAGTTTCTGTACACCTGCAGGTAAGAAAGGCAGAGATGTAGTGAAAAGACATGAATTATTTAATATTCCATAGCCCTGACCTGACCAAATCTAACTGACATTACTATTGTTAACACAACAAAAACAAAGCCAAGGTCTGACTCTTCCACACCTGGCTGCATCAGGCTGTGAAAAAGAGAGAGATTTTCTGGGGTATTGACAAATGGCGTGCCCTCTACGTCCTGCCCCCATACTACCCTATATCGCTGATGAATCTAATAATTATAAGGATGTGAAAGAAGAATGACTTTCATGTTATTAGACTTGGTAAGGATTATAAAAGACCGTCTCACATAGAAAACACAACAGCTAATAGCAACTATTTCAGAAATGATTATATAACATTGATGGGGCATGTCCTACATCAAAAGTAATATGGATAAAAGAAATAATGACTATACTTCAGTTTGTAGTTAGGCCCTTTTTCAAAGGATTAGTTAGCTAAAGCTAGCTAAAGTGAGCTCAGGATAACCTCAACATCTGAATGTAGTTTGACCTGCAAATTATAGAGTCAAATCTTCATTAGCTCATAATCATTGGTGGATTTCAAACATTATGGGTGTGCAGACTGTAGGCTACAGGCAAGGATTCAATAGTTAAAGTGATGGAGCGAGCTGCTGTAGGACAAACCAGGTCAAACTATTTGTATTCACCTCAGCAGAACATTAACCACACTCTCTGTATGTCTCTGCGCTTTACGAGCTAACAGCTAACAGCTAACTATGAAACATGATTGACAGGTGTTACTAGCTGTATGCTGACACATGTGGCATAGCTTTACACATACACACACACACACACGCACACACACACATACACACGCACACACAGACACACACACACACACACACACACACACACACACACACACACACACACACACAGGGCTAAATCCGGTATGCCTGTCCAGTCCAGTCAGCCTCTCAGGGTTAAATATTCGCACCGCATACCTCAGAGGACTGAGCCTGACAATCACTGGGTCTCTGCTTGGCTCAGTCAGCGTCACAGCGTCACAGCGGGCTGCAGGCCTGCGCTGCCAGATCAACCCTCTGCAGAGAGCTTATGCAGTTTAACCCATGTTTGATGAGGTCCACTGTTAAACTCTGCTGATTGGTTTCCATTTAGATCCTAATATTCCTTTAGTCCATGTCCCAGCCACTTTCACACCAATCTCAAGCCAATTTGAGATAAAATCTTACACCTTATACCAGATTCCAACGAGGTTTTACAGCATCTTGAGACTGACTATTGCCTCTCCCCTGAAGTTCATTCTAGTGGCCTGCACAAAGCCAGCTTGGATGCTACCAATGCACACAGATAGATGGAGCAAGGTTGAATAATTCACGTTTTTAATTAAAATCCTGATCTGTAACCCATTAGCTCCACCCAGTCTGTCAGCGTCGTGTTGAGGCCATGGCACGGTCCTGTTAGTCTGTGAAGCTGGCATAAGAAAACACTAATATGTTTTACGAGGCAATGAAAAATGACAGAGGTAGTTTGTTCAGAGGACTTGGTCTGGCGTGATTAACCAACAGTTCACCATGTGACTGTAATCAATACATTTCATGACACTATTTTGGAATTTTGACATTTCTTCAAAAAGTTATTTCACCACCATAAAGAGGGTCCTCACATAAAGGGGCTGTCTCTGCAGTAAAAGATACAAATACTTTTGAAATTGGTGATAAATGACCAGAGACAATAGAGTAAAGGAATTGTGCATTCAATTTTGCTTATGAGGTAGAAAACCTATAACTACCAGAATGCATTGCGTGGTAGCAGACCAATAAATGCTCCCCCTAATGGGTGACATAATGCAAACTTGTCTGTTTGATACAATGGCAGAGAGCTATGAGAGAAAATGATTGGGTGTTACAGTTTAACAATAAGTTAAACATGTTTCTCTGAAAACACTTCAGATGAGAGATAAGCAACTCTGACAGAATTTTGGTTGATATTTGATCAGCACTGCTTGGTTTTTCCATTTGATCTCTGAGCGTTTTTCTGGCCTCTGTTTTCATTGTACAAGAAGCAGTATAGCACCCACTTTGAGTTCACAAAGTCTCACTATTACAGCTAAAGAGGGTATTTAAAATACTTCTTCTGAGAAATAGTCAGAGCAGTAACATAATCTTGAATTATATTTGATTGGCACTTCCTAGTTTCACTGATTGAATTGTGATGATTTCAGTTTGAAAGAGCAGGGTTGGGGGATGGGGGGGTCTGTCTCTGTCCACCTCAATAATCTTTGTGTCCACAGTGGCGGCATTGGTGGCAAGCAACAAAAAAATGCAAAGTACAGCCTGGGGTTTGAGCAACAGCCTGAGAGCCAGCGAAACACGACCAAATGTTGCATTTTGCATCACTTGCGTCATCTGGCAGAGTTTTGCTGTGGGGGCAGAGGGATATCTAGGCTCTGGTTAGATGGAGGGGAGCTTACTGTGGTTCTTTACACATTACTACCCACATTGCTTTGATACAAAGCTGGTTGAAAATTGGTGAAGTATTCCTTTAACCTTGAGTTTCCTCTGACTGACTGCTCAGAGAAGAGAATCCTGGATGACCTCAACAACAAGCAGTATCAGTATCAATAACAATAACAGCCAATACCTTGAGTTTGAATTTTTTTTAAATACATGCAAGTTAATTCAGGATGATTCATGCATAAAACACTAATAACTCAGCTACTGGATAAACTTTGAAATCATCTCTCACGCTGCCTTGCATCATGAACCAGGCAACACTATGACTGAAACCACATTCCTCTCACTTAAAAAAACAAAATCACTTTCTCCAATCCACTTTGCCTCTAACTCCGCTCTGCATAATTCATGGCCCTGGTGCTAATACATTCATGTTTGGTGGCAGCCCTGCTCTCCTGCTCTGCTGGGACCCTCTCAGTTGCTAAGTGGCTGTTTTAACATCCATGACAAGCTGGAGAGCCGGGACGCTCTGCAGCACCATGTCAATATTCATGCAGCGCTGAGTGAGCTGACATTTACAATGTGACGAAACATAAAAGCACTGCTGTGTGCTGCTCGCACTCCTGGGTTCCACGCACACACTCATACACACCAGAGTAAACACACTGCGCCCTCATTTCTTATCCCTCACAACATTTCACCCTCAGTTATTTTCTTCAATGTCATTCAGACCAATCACACTAATAGATACCATTTTACACACACACACACACGGACAAAATCTGCTTGTGTACAGGCTAGGGGTGCACCTAAATCTGAATATGGTATTTAGGAATGCACAAATTATGTAATAGAAACAGTTATTTATTCTACCTGAATTGAAATGTTATTGTCTGGGGGGGAAAGTCATAATTTACATGTTTGTGCATCTGCTGTTTCTTCAGATTGATTCATATCATGGTGGATGGTAAAAAGATAAAACTAGTCATTTCATTTACTATACATTTTTCAATTTAGTTCAGTTCATTCCAATTTATTTATCACATGAAATCATTTGAATATAATTTCAGTGAAACGTGACCTGTCAGATCATCCCATTTGTGCATTTTAAACAGTGTAATAATCATAAAGATTAGTCTGTGAGGGTGAGTTCTTGTATTTCAGTCAGTATTCATAAGTTTTCATAGGATGTAACATACTGTATGTATCAGCCATAAGTTTCATGGAATTCTGCTCTTATAAATGCCTGTGTGTTAAAACATAGTGCAGCAGACGGAGGTCTTCATGAGTTCTTTTTTTTCCTCAGCAGCAGTTTGTCACACGCTGGGTGGATAATCCATCTGTTGATCCGCTCACAGGGAGAGTAGCAGCTTTTTGAAAGTGAAAGTAAATATTTAGACCCAGCAGAACGAACGGTTAAGTATATATTAGGGGTGGGTGATATATCAAATATACCGGATGTATCGCAACTTGTTCATGTGATGTATAAAATGACTTTATCTGGACCATTTTTATAACTGTGGTAGGCCTACATTCAACTTAATTTAATGATAATAGCTACTTTAACTTTATTGTACTTTATTTAATTTTAACTCTATTTAACTTCTATTCATTCAATATTTTTGTTATTTTAGTAGTTAACATTAATTTAAAGAACATGTATTGCAATATATATCATGTATCACGATTTAGCCATAACATATCGCAATATTATCTTAAAGCCATATTGCTCAGCCGTAGTATATATATATTCCCATGGCACCCCTAATAAATAGTCCAAATCCAAAATTCTATTAATTTTAATAATTAATAAGTCACGATACAATATTATTGTAATTTTCAAAAATTTGCAATACAATACAGAAAAAGATACAGAAACAGTTAATGACCTCTCTGAGTACATCTAGTACAGGTCCACATCAGAGGCGTGTGGAGGTCAGAGGTCACAGCTCCCTTCTACCTACAGCCTCCTGTGGCACACTGTGAGCCGCCACAACAGGCTGGAAACAGCTTATATGAAGTGAGGCGAGGGCACACCGATGGCTGTTTGCCACAATTTGGGGCCAATTTTTCATGTTTCTTAAATATCTCATTTATATGCTCAGCCCCACTTTCTCCAGCAGCTCTAATCTGTCACCATCAGCCAGGAGGCAGCCACAGTTTCGTGGTTAGTCATCTCCTCTCTCCTGCTGGCCGGCCCTCCTCCTGTTCGACCTGATCCTCCCTGTTTTTCTCTTTCTCTGCCGCTCCTGACAGTCCTGCTGGACAGCACGCCTTCACACCAGGGCAAGAGAGCATCTTATGCTCAGTGCCACAGAGGGAGGAGAGTCAACAGGATAGAGAGAGTGTGGGGGAGACTGCCAGAGGGAGTGAAGGAGGGAGATAAGAGGATAGGCAGACGAAGATAGAGAGGACATAAGCAGGGGTTCTCCCTGCCTATCTAAAACTAAAGTGTTTATTCTGACCGCCTAAAAAGCTGAGGGGGAAAAAAACTCTGAGCAAAAGTAGCAACAGAAAGTAATATGAAAAACAGGAGCAACATTTTTCATACAGACCAGAGGTTTACAGATAAATCGACCCCCAACCGCATTATCTAGGTGTGTTAGCCTAGCTTCAAGAAATTCCATTTAGTCCAATTTCAGTCTGACTAGTATTTTTCAATGTATTTTAAAAGTCCAGTTTAAGGCGGACTAACACAATAATTTGTTTTTGCTAACATCATGTAAAGGAACTGAGTAACATCACATCACATCACTACCTCACCCTCTGAAGAAAAAAGGCCACTGTAAGGAAAACTTGTTTTTAGGTTGAAGTCAACTATTAACAAAGTAGTGGGACTGTTTAGCAGACAATCTGCACTTTAGGCGAATGCTTCATAACAGCATTTCAACGGGCATCTGTGGTGAAGCAGTCTAAATTGAGCCTTAAAGTCATCACAGGTCTATCAGTAGCCCCCTAAGTCTTTCTGTGCCTCAGACTCAGTGCACTTACCCTGTGGTAGCCAGCAGCTTCAGACATCATGTTAGCAGGACGTGACAGCCTAAATCTACAAATCCAATCTCCAAATCAAAGTTTCCTCCTGAGATGGCCGCCTAGACCAGCTGTTACATTGCTGGGACTGCGGAGCCAAGTGCAGCCAATAAAAGATTCCGAATAGACTTCATTTTCTATTATCTACATATGTTCTTCACTTTGCTGCATGAACCAATATTATTCCACAAGAATCTCTGCTAAGAAATTGCCAATTTATCCAATTCACCAAGTCCCACTCTAACTCCAATATCTCCTTCTCTGCCTTCTGAATGTGCAACCCAAGCCACAGACCAGCCGTCACACCTGCCTCCCACCATCCCCAACCTGCACTTTCACTCACTCACTCACACACACACACACACACACACACACACACACACACACACACACACACACACACACACACACACACACACACACACACACACACACACACAAAGGTTCTGACCCGTAGCTGCAGATCAGTCCACTAAATCATATCAGAAAGTGTCATATTCCTCTGTCATTTCAACTTCTGCTATGCCTTCAGTGGATGTGAGCTGTCAGAGCCAATTAGCAGCAGTATGCTGGGGAAACACTGACAAAACACACACTGATGTGATCAGATCACATCTGTGTCTGCTGATATATTGTGTGAAAACTAGCGGAAGGGGGAAAGTCAACAGAAAAACCAACAACAAAGGAATAAATCAACAGAATCAGGGCAGTTTGAGGAGATGCTGCGCTGAACTTAACTGCTGCTGAGCAACAGAGGTGTTGGCTGTTAGTTTTTTGCTGTTAATTGCTTAAAATTGTCCAAAATGTTACTACTAGGTGATAACACACATGAAAAAGTTCAACAGTTGTATAATAATGTGGGAGCAAGGAAGGTGGCAACATGTAAGCACCATCAAAGAATTAGAGTGAGCGCTGTACCAGCTGGCAGACTGGACAACAGAAGGAAGCAACATCCTGAAGGAAACACTATGCAGCCACACGCATCCACTGGTGCAGGAGTAAAAAAAATTAAATTAAATTAAAAAAGCAAAACATTTGCAGGTTCCAGCCAAAATGAAAATGAGCTCTATCTCATGCCATTCCTCAATCATGTACAAATCTTGGACAAAATAAGAAATTAAAGGATAGAATCTCTGCCTTGAAAAAACTTGTGGTGGGCATTTTATCCTGTATTTTAGGGCTCTCATTTATAAAACTCTGCAGAAAATCATCACTAAATGTTTCTGTGTGTACAAATTTGAAAATGTATGTATGCCAAAACATATTCTGATTTATTAAACCATGCCTACCAGTGCGCAATTTCCTTTACTGAATCCCAAATCAACTTGGAATTTTCTGCACGTGGATCAGTCTCATATCACCCCGAGACTTGCCTTCCTTTTAAGCTGCCACAGGTGGTATTAACAGCACTGAAACAGTCTCTATATGACAGGACAGACAGCAGGATGCGACCATGGGCAGGATAGGTGTGACATTTTGATAGCGTTATGTTTGCAACCCACCACGGGAGATTAAAAAGCAGCTAGTAGGGGCGCTTGGTGGCTCAGTGGATAGAGCAGCGCCCCATGTACAGAGGCTGTGTCCTCACCACAGTGGCTGCGGGTCCGAGTCCAGCCTCGGCCCTTTGCTGCATGTCTTCCCCTCTCTCTCTCCCCCTTTCACGCTCACTCTGTCCTGTCAATTAAAAGCAATTAAAGCCCCAAAAATAGTCTTTAAAAAAAATCAGCAAGTAGCAGTTAGCAGCTAACTCTAAGAATAAGAACAGCTGCTGTAAATATCTGCTAACTAGGAAAACAATGAGATTCAGAAGCTCCTTACCCTCCAAGCAGAGGACGAAATCAGCCGCCATATAACAGGGATGGTATATGATTATTGCCATGTTATGCCTTTGTTAGAAAGTGCTGCAGATGCATATGTTATAAGTCACACTAGAGTCCGACCCTGTTGTGTTGTACGCTAGGTTGTCATGTCTCTTTTGGTTCTGCGATGCCGGCATGCTGTCTAAAATCACACACATGCATGATTCCATTGTTTGGTTCTGTGTTAAAATGCAGAAGTGGCACAAAGAAGGAACTTATTAGCAGCTCTTCAGCACCATCCCTGAGCAAAAAGGGCTCAAGGTTTTTAGGTGTTTAGGGATGTAACGATCCATCACTCTGTTGCTACCTCATGTCCCAGTTCAGAGGTGACCACTGTGCACCCCCCTTTCGACTATCGCACGTTACACAGAACACTGAGGCAGCTTAATGCCGTGATGTTTCCGCCTTCAGCAGGCAGTGTAAATGCGGCTAATGACGTTATAAGATTAACAACCACATACCTGCCTGTCTGGCTATCTCATTCTGCTAACTTCTTGCAGCAACATCTGCTGCTCAGTGTTAGGCTGAGAGAACATACATGAAGGCTGAAATTCAACCACGCTGTATTGTGGCAAGGTTCAGTGACTTTGACCAACAGAGAGGAAGAAAACTTAAAAATGAAATATGTAAATTATGAACGCTGGCTAAACTCTGCTAGCTGCTAGTCTAATGTTTTGCAATGTAAAAGTGCTTAAGCTAATATGATGTGACAAAACAGTAGTTTTGTCTGTGAACCTTGAAAGTTACCATTGAGCTAAATTCTTTACTTTTGTTAAATGATGTTGTAGCTAATCTGTTTGATGGCTGTTGGGAAAAGTTGACCATCAGGTCTTTGAGCCACATAGCCCTGAAGTTTAAGGGAAAAGATCATGCATTGGGTTCAAATGAATACATTTCTTCCAGAGAGGGTTTTGTGACAAGTTATCTTATCTTCTGTGCTGTTTGATGTGTAACTCGAATCAATTTAAAGTAAACTTGACTGCACTAAATCGGTTACAATTATGTATAATTATTTATATGACGTTTTTATCTTTATGGCCAAAAGCAACAAAGAAAGCGGTGGCAGCTTCTTCTGTAAGAGGTTGAGTTAAATGATCATATGATATCATCTCATATCAATCGCAGGCTCCTGAATCGAATCAATATCATAATTTGGCAAACGTTTCTGATCTGCAAATATCGTCCAAAGTATCAATATAATATCATGTCATAATGAAACTAGTAATTTACACTCCTAGTAGTGTTACATGATTCCACATATATCCCCCCCTTTCCTAAAGGTGCTTGGTGTCTGGGTTCAAGAACCTAGCTTGAAACATGTGTATCACATTCATGTAACAACTATACCAAGTATGTTGTTTCTTTGTGTTCTCATTACTTTAACATGCTTGTTTTTGTTAGAACCACTAGAATGAATAAAAAGGTAACTGTTGCTTGTAATAGCTTTCCTTGTGTTATATAATTCCTACTGACCTTCATGTTAGCCTTTATTTCTATGTGTCTTTTATGGAAATGACATGTAAGCTACAGGGGCCTCGGGGACCCAAATTTCAACACGCTTTGTCATGTTTCCATGATGCTGTCCATCATCACCATGTCTATATGTTTATTGTTACAGCTGAATGCGAGATGATTGACAAAAGTTGTGGTCAAAATATTTTTAGTCTCACAGATGGTTTTATTATTGTCAGAGATAACTAGCAAGACATTTCCAGCAGCTACAGTGGAGATTAGTGGCAGACAAATGTGTCTGAGAGAGAAAAAGAGAGAGAGAGAGAGAGAGAGAGAGGGGGGGGGGGAAGAAAGAAAGAGAGAGAGTGAGAGTGCTGTTCAACTGCCTGTCAGACACTCAGAGCCCATGGTAACCATCAGGCTGCATATGTGTGTGTGTGTGTGTGTGTGTGTGTGTGTGTGTGTGTGTAATTGCGCTAAAAAGAGCGAGAGGGAGTGAGAGAGGGGCAGTGAAATGTTAATGAGGGCAGTGGGATGTGAACAAACAGCTTCCAGCCTGATGAATCCATTCAGACAAAGACGGAGACAGAGACACAGAGAGAGGGCTGCTTTAGGGGGAACTTCGGGGGTCAAACACTCCAATTTGAATATAAATGGACACGGATGACCCAGCAGCTTAGTGCTGTGTGTCTGTTTTCTGCATGTGTGTGTATGCCAGTAATTTTAGCGAGCCTCACATATGCTCACTCATCTCCTGGTTCCATCACACAGGAAGAAAACACCCAACCTGCAGGCTCTTTCCAACGAGGAGTCCTTTGGCACACTGTTTGTTTGCAGTGAGCAGTGATTGTAACCCAAGAACTTTGCAGCAGCAACACATCTCAAACTCAGTTATTACAGAAAATCAAAGAGAGGGGACACATTACCCAGCCGGCCAACACAACATTTGAAAGTTTTATTATGTCAATTAACTGCAGAGCATATTTTTAACCGGTTACACATTGTTTTTATAGTTTAATTTGCATACATACACATTCTACTAATGCATTTATGCAGTTACAGCCCAACAGGGTGTTAGGAGGTCCCCAACCATTTTCTAATTCACAATAAAAATAAAGTGATTCACACTGGGAAATGTTTTTGTACTCTTACCATACAGAAGGTGCCAAAATGCATAAAAAAGCATCAAAATAGAGCTTGTTGATCAAATAAAGTGCCAGTGGAGGACCCCCCGCATTACCTGACAGAGGACCCTGATGTCCTAAAATCCTAGAAAGGTCCTAAAATCCTAAAAAGGTCCTGAAATCTCAGAGATGTCCTTAAATCCTAAAAATATCCTAAAATATTTTAAACGTCCTGAATGTCTAGAAACGTCCTAAAATTCTAGAAATGTCCCAAAATCTTGGAAATGTTCTTGAGTCCTAGAAGTATGTGAAAATTGTAGAAACATCCTAAAATCCAAGACATTTTCTTAAATCCTAGAAACCTATATGGAGCTGCTGCAACTGGCCCCTGGCTTCCTGTCATTTTTGCAAAAGTGGCCCCCAAGCAGAGCAAGTTCAGTGTCCCTGCACTAATGGCTTGAGAGGGACCTGCCATGATGCAGCTTCTGGCCAAAAAACAGTTTAGTTGGCCTTGGCAAGCTTTAATGTCGAGCCCTGGGTCCTCTTGTATGTCACATCATTGGCTTTTTTTTCTTAAAAATGAATCAGTCAGTTACCAGTAATTTGATAAAGGGCTTTCAAAGTAAAATGAACCAAAACTGACATTCGTAGTGACGAGTCATCCTTCACTCACTCTGATAACAATGACCTGGTGAAGTGGGTGGGCTTCTATCAGACAGCCAGAGTTCCTACCAAGATGACTCATATTCATTTTGTCCCATAGTCTGTTGGAGGATTTCTAGCTTTGGATGGACATACACGCTCTCCTGGTTGACTCGTCAGTACGAACAGCCCTGCACTCTGCCAGCAGAAACCTGCCTCACTAAGGTAGAAGACAGTATCAGTAAAAGTATCAGTATCAGTAGTAGTATCAGTAATGCCTATAGGAGATAGGAGCTGTTTGCATTGTGAGAAACATCCTGTCAATGTCCTTTGGACTCTGTTGCCAATGGACACAACTGTCTTCTACTCAATATTTTGATGTGCGACTAATTAGCTTTGCCATATCTTGGATGAAACATTAATACTGCCTGGATTTTTCAGTGGCACTATTTCGAATTCAAAGGGCGGAAGTCAGGGTGAATGACTGGGTGTCCAAATCACAGGACTTTGACCCCAGAGAATAAGGTTACACTCTTCCATCCCACCTGTTTTTAGATTTACTCACAGTATTTACTGGATGGGGTCACACTGAAGCTGCTGGAGGTAATTTCCTGCCATTTTAGCCACAATGATGCTGTCTGAGCAGACTGTCAGCTGGCTTATGCTAGAAAACAACTAGATTGTTTGACATGTCGTCTGACCATTTTGGAAGGGTTATTCCAAACAGGCACACTCGGTGTTGGGCTGAAAAGCCGGCCATCACAGAGAGGGTCGACACACAGCGCTTGTTTAAATACTGGGATAACAGAGCACATTTTAGACACTCTCTCCTGGAAGACAGTGATGTATGTTTGTTCAAAAGCGACAGAAATAGTAGTAGAGTAGCAAAACACATGAACAACGCTGGAAGGTGTCAGCTGAGAGAAGGCCTGACAGAATCATTCACTGTGAAATTATAGGCTGCTGGTAATGACAAAATATAAGGAGCACGGGGGTCCCTATAGGGCAGGCAGTAGGGGCGGTGGACGGATCCAACAAACCCCGGACTTTCGTGCGAGAGATCAGTGTTCACTCCCCGCCTGAATGTGATGTTTTTGTTCTACACCTTACCATGCGCCTCCTTCCCCTAATCTTAACCATCCGTGCCTGCATGTACGTTGTTGAAATCCCATTGTTGGTTGCCATGTGCTGTTGTTGTTTAACCATAACCACCTGCAGCACCATCCCACCATGTACTTGTGTTGACATCACAGTAGCGCCATCCCACAATGTCAACAGCAGATGCAGAAGGACACCTAGAGCGTAAAATGTAGACCCGATAGTCCACTGCAAAGCAGCAACATGTGATGACTTGGAATGAGAAGGTGTTGGAGTACTTCATTGAACCAAATATGCATAACAGATAAATGTCTGCCTGAGTCCTTTCAGAGTTTTGTCCAAACATTTGAATCAGAGAACTTTTGGGTTTGATTTTGTAAAATCCCTCACCTATGGTGCTCTATTTTTCTCCTGATTACAACAACAAAGCTGTGTGTGTGTGTGTGTGTGTGTGTGTGTGTGTGTGTGTCCCACCCCTGGCTGGGGGAGCTGGATTTGCTGTTTGGGTTTGAAGACATTTTGCTATTTATCCAAGAGGCTTTATCAATTGTATTCATAAAAAAATGAATTTTAATATAGATAAGGATTGTAAGTAACTTTAGAGCTGGCCTCACTATCCTTTACATCCTGTGAGGCTTTAGCTACCGTTTAGAATTCAACCCTTTAAGCTGCAGCTTCTCTTTTACTGCATTTAAAGATAACAAAGACTGTTCTTCTTTACAGGTTTTGATACCTTTGCGCTCACTTGTCAGGCCTTTCATAAATACAGCCACACACACACACACACACACACACACACACACACACACTCCTCTCTCCCGCTAAAAACACAGAGATGATATGTCTGCACCTTTTCAAATACTCTCTGTGTGAAACATTACTATCTGAAGGTGCAGTGAGACTGAAATGTCAACAGCTCAGAGATTGTCCCCACACTTTTTTTTATTCCCTATTTATTCCCTACTATTTCCATTCCCTTGACTGTACAGCAGGCCTTATCTCTGCTCCCCCAAGACATTCAAAATCACCAAACCACTGAAAGAAATGGATGAATATAAACAGAAAATCCTCTTTTCTCCTGGTCAGAGGTCAGGGGCGGATACAGAGCACCAGGCGACTGCTGGGAAGGTTTTATTGTGCTCATAAGGACACTTGAGCGGAGTGGGAACTCGAACCTGGGTTCTTTTCTTGGAGTAGGGTCTCTTTATAGTTTGGGTCAATGTACTAATATCATGAAGAGAAGATTGGCCTTTAATTACAGCTTAATAGAACCGACATTAGAACAATCTTTTAAATTCCTGTAAAAGCACCAACACTGAACTGCACATGCAGGCTAAGCAGATATGTCGCCATTTTTCTGTCTTTATGCTCGGTGGATTGGTTTTTCTCTTTAGGTACCACAGTGACATGCTATATTTAATGTTCATTGTGATTTTTTTAAAACTCTGTTGTCTGGCTGATGATGCAAAGCAGTTTCAGGTGATCGTTAGTGTCAACAGTCGTCTGATTGGATGATTGAAAAATTGGGGCCTTTTTGTATCTGTGTAGAAATGTTGTGATGCTGCCATCATACTTAATGAAGGTCTGCTAGACAGAAACATTGTCTTATTCACTCAATAAATATGTCAGCAGTAAGAGGGACAGTGTGCAGGAGTTTCTTTGGTTAAAAAAAAATAGGTCATCAATCAGACAGCTGCCTTCAGAAACTAGAGTCAAGGTGGGGGGTTTGCATCAACCAGGATTACTCAGTTAGGCCACACTCCATCTAAAAATGGAAAAGTCTTTCCTTTTCATTTAAAAAACATCTGCATTCATATCATAACATTGTGAGAACAATCTTTTTGTACACAGATCCGCAAAAACAGAGAACGCTACAGTTTGCATGCCAGGCCAGTAGTTGGCAGTGGACCTTTGTAATGACACACCACAGAAGAACACCACGCACATGCGTGAAGTGCAGTCGGGACGTCACCGTTCTCCCAGGATTCGCGCATTGCCAGTTTACATTGTGACAGAAGGGCTGGCATTTTCAAAGGATTACACTTTAGAACCAGGTTTCAAAAATTTGCGTTTTGCGTTTTTTGTGCCTCCAAAATGCCGTTGTCATTTGAATGATAGACCAAACCGCAACAAAAGTTTAATGTTTCATGAAACAACCGTTGCTGTGTAAACAGCCCTTTCACCAGGTCACTTCTAAAATAACATTCAACAACAACTTCTCTAAACATTTGTTAATAAATAATTATTCAATCATTATCCAAAACTACTCATCATATCAGGGTAACCTGACTTGCATGTCTTTGGACTGCAGGATGAAGTCAGAGAAAACCCACGCTAACACGGAGAGAACATGCAAACTCCACTCAGAAGGGCCCCAGCCTGGCAGCGGGTTTAAACCCTCTTGCTGTGCAGTACAGGGCTACCCACTGCACCACCATGCCCCCTGGTTAATAAATAACAATAATTAATACTTCTGACTAATAGACAACTGATATATTTATGTTTAGTTGAACCAATCGTGGCTGATGAATGTCCTGCCTGAATATGCCTGAACATGCCTTCACTGCGGTCAGGATGACAGAAAAAGGGCTGGGGCTGGTCAAGGGGGCTTCAATTTTAGCAGAGAGGCAATAATCACTACTGCAATCATTGTGCAAATATCAATGTAGCTCAACTACGAGTTCAACTTATCTATCATAATTGATCGTTGATCAGACAGCTTCTGATTGAAATCAAAGTTTAGCCAATTTTCAGGCATACGTCTTTATAAAAACGTTTAACATCATTAAATTCTAGATTTATATGATGTTAAACATTTGAGCTTCTGATTGAAATTAAAGTTTAGCCAATTTTCAGGCATACGTCTTTATCAAACGTTTAACATCATATAAATTCTAGATTTTTTTGTTGAATAGGGAGGATTGTATGTTATATTTCTCAAAGTGGTTTATTGAAAAAAATAGCCCCATCACTGGAACTGCCATCAAAAAAAAGTGCACCAATACCCAGTGCAGCACCTGAGTCACTATCATAGGCAGGTAATATCAGCACAGTCAGTTCTCTTCAAACAGCAGTTGACATTAAATCATCACTGACCTCAGTCATTTGCTCTGTCCTGCTGTCCTTGGATCAATCCCATGTCCTTGTCTTTCACATGTTCATCTCTCCGTTTCCGATCAATCCGATCTCCAAAACCTGTGAGCAAGCAGACAGCGTGGAAATCAAGTAACTGTGCTGCTTCTGGCTTTTGTGTGTGTGTGTGTGTGTGTGTGTGTGTGTGTGTGTGTGTGTGTGTGTGTGTGTGTGCACGTGTGTGTGTGTGTTGGTGGTGGGGATGGGGTTGGGGGTTTGAAATGAGGGCCATTTCTCAGCAGAGCCTGTAGGCTTTCTGTACAGGATATAATTTAAGCTACTTCACTCTCCTTGTTCCTGTTGCAGTGGTGCTGCTGGTCCTGCTCTGCTCTGTCAGCACACTGCTGCTGGATTCCCATTTAACTGCTTACCTGGCCCCTGGCCCCTGGCACACTGCAAGCAACTGGGATCAAACCTGATTAGTGCCTTCCTGAAACTGAAACCTGAATCTCTTTACCCCAACCAGGTTTGTCCACCTCGTCCCCCACTGTAGAGACTGGAGTTCAATTAAAACTGCTCACAACCCACACATACTGATATCCACAATGGTGCTAACTAGAATATATATGCAGACACCAGTGTAACTTTGTGAGTACAATGTTGTTATTATACGGAGATTAAAATAATGGTCATAACAATGAAAATGCCCAGTCTTTCTGTGACACGTCTCAAAAACCCAATATATTCAACTGAATAAAAATAAAAAAACTTCATTCAATAATTTATCTTGTCAAAACCTACGGGGCATGATCCTCAGAATTTCTGATGCTTATAATTTAGGGCTGTCGGCGTTAACACATTAATTACGGTGCAATTGAGGTCCATAATTATGACTTTAATTTCTTTTGAATGGCATGTAGACAAGTAGTCTGTAGATGTCTAAAATCGCTTTCCACCGCTGAATATTTGTCTGTTTGTTCATTCAGACAATTTGGTGCTTGGACCATCAGCTGTCTGATCTGCAATATAGGAACACCGCTCGGTTAACAAATACTCCCCTTTACAGACAAGCCCACTTTTGCTAGTACCATTCTGTATTTTTTTACTGTCATTTGATGTAAGAATTGCTTCATATTGTCAATATGGAATTCATAACTGTTTTGAAATGCAAAATAAATTAATTGAAAACGTGACCCAAAAAATCGTGATTAACTGGTAATTCTGTGATAAATCGCAATTTAAAAAATCAATTATTTGACAGCTCTATTATAGACAATAGATCAGCTGATTATTTGAGTCGTTGAGTGGTGAGGTGGTTGTCTTTTAATGAAAAGGTCAACAATCCAATTTTGCATTTTGCCATCCACGACGGTGGTCTGAATGTTTGTATTTTCCAGGATAACTTGTGAAACTTTTCACATAGTTGCTCTATTTGTGTATAAAATTATAGAGATCAGATGCATTCCAGATCTTGAACGATATAAAATGTTATATAAATGTAGTCATATGAAACACAGACACCCCACACCCTCTTACAATATCTCCGCCACATGTAGGGTTAGAGATACTGTGTTTACATGTACTCTGTGTTAGTAGAGCTAAAGAATGCAACAGAGATATAGACTGCAAATATCATGAAGTGTTCACATCATCATGAATAATATAATAAATGACTCTGTGAAAGTGTCATGGTACTTTTAAAGGCAAAAAAGTACATGGGGAAATGTCACTTTTCTAAAGTACTTTAAATTACACATTCATTTTTGTGACAGGCCCAGTCACTGTAGACCAATTACAGTGCTTTTACACAAATCTGAAGGATTGGTTGGCTGGCCCCATTTCAGCCAGAGCAATAAATAGAAAAAAGGTCAAGAAAAAAAGCTTAATTCTGTGAGTGTGTGTTGTCCAGGGGCAGTCAATAGCCAAGTCGAGTACATGGTAGAAGATGTACAGAATCCGACAAAGGGTAATTACCATTATCAGAACACTGCCACGCTAAAGTCACTTCTCTGGTCCCCTCAAGCCTGGTTAGGGCTGCAGACACACATACACACACCCACTATAGTAATCCATCACACCTAGTGATGTAGTGCAGCAGGAGCAAACCTCATGCTGCTTGAGTCTGCAGAGGGATGAGGAAGACGAGGGGAGGTGCAGTGATGCAAGGCAGCTAAAAACTGAGACACCACCAGCAGGCCTTTTAACATCAACCGACTCCGTGCACCACATTCACACGGCTCCACGCACACACAGAAAATGGCAGGTCTTGGGAGTGCAACCAACAACCTCCTGGTCACAAGCCTCTCTGATCTCTGGGCAGCTGCTGTCCCACATGATCACATCCAAAGAGAAAAGAAAGGACATCACAGCCTTCAGGCTACACAGCCACAGAGGCAGATTGCAGGGCTGCACAGATTTATGACTCACTCAAAGTACTCCCAAAAGCTCCCAACAACCAAATTCATCAGGAAAATAAAAGCATGTGTGAAGTCTCAAATAAAACTGCATTCCTTGTACACCTCAATCGAAAACGATTGGTCGGATCTGGCCCCATTCTAAGAGATTTCTTATCAGGCTCAGAGGGGGTGTAAACATTTGATAATCAGTTCAATGGGAAAATTTAAAGACCAAATGACCATGTAAAAACTTAATCTGATTGTTTCTCTCTTAATGGAATAAATAATATTGTTTTTGTTTATGTTTGCCCCAGGTGGGGGTAACATTAAGTGACGTAGGGGGTGTATGCATCGCAATCAACATGCAGCAACAGCTGTTTCTACAAGCCACCCTCTGCTGATTTTGGAAGGGAACTGTTCAAAAATTTCAAAAATATTTATCACTCTAGTAGTGCTTCTACTTTCTTAAGTAAGTTGATTTTGAAACAGCAGCCTTGTTTAACATTCTTGTTACAGGCATCAATGTGGAGTTGCTGACATAACAGCAGTTATTGCTGTATCCTGAGACATAAAGGGAACATTGGTGAACTATAACAGCTACTGATAGTTAGGGCTGGGCGATATGGCTTTAAAATAATACTGCAATATTTTAAGGCTGTATCGCGATACACAATATTTTTAGATGTCCTTTAACTAATATTAAATATTAAAATGCAAAGTTATTGAACAAACTGCAGTTAAATACCCTATTATTAAAAGATTTAATAAAATGTGGTTATGAGGAAGTTAAATAAAGTACTTTTATAATGAAATTTTAAAAAAGTATTGTTATAATTAGATAAATCAAAGCAGGACCCATAGTGCTTTTATTTTGCTCTGTAAAGTTCCTGCTTTATGTGTGTGTGTGTGTGTGTGTGTGTGTGTGTGTGTGTGTGTCTGTAAGAGGCATAAAGCTCTAGGAGAGCGAGAGAACCAAAATGCTGGTGGCTGATAAGAACAAAGTAACAATTTATATTGATGTCTGCGATAAAGTCATTTTATACATTGCACATGGAACAAGTAGCGATACCTCAAATATATTTGATACATAGCCTGCGCCTACTAATGGTCTGAAGAGTTTAGGTGACATCTGTAATTTTTAGCAAGACCGAAAACAACCTGAGACTCACGTTACTTACTTAATTGTATTAATTGACAGAACCATTTCTTCTTCTATTTATGAATCAAGTGAATTGAATTTTCTCAATAAGGTTGGAATAAATACCCAATTATGTCTTTGTCCTCTGGCAGATTAGACACTTCACAGCAAGTGGAACAACTCTTCACAAGTTCAAAAAGTGACATTCTAAATTAAATGCTTTGGGGCATGTAAATGAGCATCTAATCAGATCACTTTCTTTAACATCTATGAGAACAGTTCAGCAGGGTTCTCTGATCAGAATGGCTTTTATTGGATCCAAAAAATATTTTCCATGACAATGCAATGCAATACAATGCTTACCCTAAATTAAGGGGGCTCCCTTGCATTTCTCCCCTCCTGATCCTCACTCATTGTCAGGTTGTGGTGGACTACTGGCAAGCTGTAGGGGGTGGATGATGTGGCCTTTAATAATGTTGCAATATTTTTAGGCTCCTCCTCTCCTTTCCACTATTGTAGACGATTAAAATACAAAATAACTAAATATAACACAGTTACAATGAATTAAAATTAAGTACTTTTGTAACAAAGTTAAATTACAAAGTGTTATACTGAAACAATTCAAAACGTAATCACTGGAGCTTTTATTTTGAAGTACTCATCTCTGGCAGAAACTGTTGATGTTTTTGCTGTGATCGTGAAGCTCCCTGTCAACAGCTATATAGTTGCTGTCTGGAGCCCTGCAGATGCAAAACCACAGGCTTTACCTGATCTGAGTGGGCAGAGAATTGCATTTGATTAATCATGTCTGTCTTTTTCTTCTTTTTCTTTTATTCAGGTCAATGGCTTAAAAAAATGATGTGACAATTTATACTCTATATTCTTGATAGAGTCATATACATCCCATCTGGAACAAGCTGCAATATATCATGTATAATCAATATATGGCCCACCCCTAGCCCCCAGCTCCAAAGCACAGTTGGGAGACCTCTGGTTTCTTTAGGCTAAACATTTACTATCAGCTTGACCTATGGCGTACTCTACTGACCTGTCAGTAAACCAAGCTAGCAATATTGTGTTTTTGCTACAAGAATGGAGAACGCTAGTGAGCAAAACCGTCCTGAGCGGACAATCAGGGAGCCAAAGCACCTTAGAAGCAGTATAAGGAAGTATTTTGGATTCTACATGTTGGATGGCAGGTTAAGGCTGTTTGTTGACTTTGTACAAAGCAGCTGTCTTGGTCTACAATGACAATAAATCTGTGGACACATCTGCTAACTCGCCACCCAAATGAGGCAGAGCAGTGAACACCCTCAGCAGTTATTATTATTATCATTATTAATACATTTTAGTACAAGGATTTTTCCAAAAACAATAGCCCCAATATAACACAAAGTCTCAGAGGACTCTTATTTAGAACAATTGCTAGAATGTGCCTCAAAGACGCAGCTACAACTTCAGTGAAGTAGGTAGCAGTATGAAACCTCAAAAGTGCTGCTGCTGCTGCTGCTGCTGCTGCTGCTGCTGCCTGCTTCCTGCTACTGCTGGTGCCTGGATATATATATATATATATAGATAGATAGATATAGATATAGATATAGATAGATATATACATACTGTTTATGTGTACTGTATATATGGATCCCTCAGAGAGAAAAAAAATTCAGTTGTTTACAGCTGTACCATTCATGTGACATGTGATATAGTTACACACACACATGCACGCACGCGCACACACACACACACACACACACACACACACACACACACAAAGCCTTTTCTCTACTATTAACCAGGTCTTACAACAGCTCCCACTGCTCCCACCACACCTCACGTTATTACTGCCCCTGGTTTTACTTTATTCCATTATCTCGAAGCTTAACCTTTACCAAGTTTTTCAACTCTCTGACCCGCATAAGTTGCAAAGCAGGAACAATGAGCAGCTAAAAAAGAGTCAATATCACATAAAAGAAGGAGGGAGGTAGAACAACATACAAAATCGAAATACAATCATAAAGAGAACAAAGTCTAACCACCAAAGAACAATAACCAGAGCAAAGTCAAATAATACAAAAGAAAAAATACAGGCTGACTCCCAGTAAAAAAACAACCCAGACTCAACGCAGAAATAAAGCTTTGGATATAATAGAGCCAAATAAGAATAGTGTCAGATCTGGAGAATTGGAGTGGGAACAAAACACTGGGAGTGGGGGAGGAGGGCATTTGAGAGAAGAGAATGACATAGTACAGAAGGAGAGCAGCGGCAGAAAGACAAAAAGGAGGTTAAGTTGTAGTGACAAACAGAGAGAGAAGAAAGCAAAACACTTGACAAGCCACTGAACAATAATGGCCATCGGACGTCAAGCAAAAGCCTTTTTACTTCCATTACTGCAAGTGCCATGATGGATGTGAGCCTGAGTGTGTGTGTGTGTGTGTGTGTGTGCGTGTGTTTGTGTGTGTGTGTGTTTCTGCGTGCCATCCGTCTCACTTGCACTAATGCCTGTTGGTCGTCATTTGGTATGTGCTCGTCAGCACAAACAGAGATAGTGTAGATGTGAGCATTCTGTGAGGATTTGCACCCATTATGCACATCAACGTACTAGTGACTTGTGTTGAACCCCTGACGAGTGTGGGCAATACAGGACCTGGTTAAACATTGATTTCTGCATCAGATACAGATGAAAAAAAACCCATTGTTTCACTGCAGTATTAAACAGGCCACCATGCAGCATCAGTTGATAATGCTGCGGACACCAACATAATTTAAGCAGCTGTAAAGTCCCTATTGGGCAGGTGGGGGGTGGGGGTGGGGTGTGGGGGTCAAAAAGACATGCTGTTGTTGCACAAGTATGTAAACGTAAATAAGAGGTGTTTTAATGATGTTTTAGATTTATTTTGAAAAAAATCTAATAACATCTAACAAGCATAAACTGTCAGCCCATGCTCATTCCGAAGTTGTAAAATAGCACCACTTTGACAGTGCTTTGGCATTAGATCCCCATGCCAAAATCCACCAATCTTATCTGCATGAAACACCACTGGTCAATATCAGCTGAGAACGCAGCCCGACAGAACCAGCCGCCGAGTTATACGACTGCAGATGGCTGGATGGCATGCTTGCATTATACGCGGACAGGCAGCGTAACTTGAGAGCAAGGCCAACAGAGTCTCTCACATGCGCATGACATGCAACAGAACGGCATCAGGTTAAAACGCTGCCCATAACAACAAGAGCGTGTGGGTGCCAAAAGGGCAGGCAGGAGGGGTGGTGGATGGGTCCAACACACTGCAGACTTTCATGCAGGTGTCTGTTGTTTGCTTCCAGTCTGAAAGTGATGTTTTTTCTCTACACCTTACCATGTGCCTCCTTCCCCTAATCCAAACCATTTTTTTGATGTTCCGGCATTTGTTGCCATGTTCTTGTGGTGTCTAAACATAATCATGTGCAGTGTAATCCCACCATGCAGTGGTGTTGACATCACGGTAACAGCATCCCGGAACACACACAGCAGACACAGAGGGACACCTAAACCTTAATATGTGGACGCAGAATTCTACTGCAAAGTGACAACATGTGACGAGATGCGATGAGAACATGTTGAAGCTGTATGTTTCCTATAAAAACAGAAGGGTATTTTGAAAAGACACAATGAATGTAATAGGAATATATTGACACACTGTCCCAAACTTCAAAAACAGACACACCCAGGATACCTAGCATGTCACATGTAGACATTAAAAGTTGGAGATATTTGACAAGTTGGGAGTGTTTCAAGTGCTGCATGTTGATGGCTGGCCTTAAAGCATTAATTGGACTCAAAACAAGCCTCGGCTCTAGCAAGTTGACTCTTTTGTAGTTCAATAAGATCAGGAGTGGAGAGTCTTCTCTGGTGAAATTGATTTGCTGACTGCTCAAGGTCAAAATATTGTGCTGTTATGCCACCTTGCCGTTCTTTGTTAAAACTAGGAGCGCAGAAAGTTGGGATAGAGTTGTCTCACTTTTAAACCAGCAGTGGAAGTACTCACAGTGCCAAAATGGTGTCTGTGTAAATGCAACAGCAGGAAGGACGGGACCATAGGCAGGACGGTTGTGACATTCTGATGACATGTTATGCATGCGACCCACTGCAAGAGATTTACAAAGCAGCTAGTAGCAGTTAGCTAACAGAGAACAGCAGACAAAAATATCCACAAACATGGGAAATAAAGAGATTCAGAAGCTCCTTACTCTCCGAGCAGAGCACAACATTAGCCACCTTATAACACGGACACTAAATGCCATGTATAGCCGTTGTTACTGTTTAGACATTGCTGCCAATGTGTATGTTATAAGTAGGGGCAGGCGATATATCAAATATATTCGATGTATCACGGCCAGTTCCTTGTGCAATGTATAAAATGTGTTTTTTGAGGCCATCAATATGAAATGTGTAATTTTTATGAGCCACCGGGGTTTTGGTTTTCTTGTTCTCTCCTGCAACTCTCTGCCTAACTCAGACTCACACGCACGCACACATACACATGCACACAGAGCAGGGCTTCCGCAGGACTCACACAGTCACATTTTGGAGCACTACTGTAATTTGTGAATAATATTAATATATTATTTCTAGAGCTAGTAGTTTGTTTCCAGCTTACAGTGAACTTAATGAGTGGTAGTGTGAGCAGGTGATGCGTGTTTTCTGCAGAGCAGGAATCATGACTATTTAGTAACATTTTGCGACCAAGGAACACCAGTGCGACTGCAAATATCAGTAAAACATGAACTGGCTATTGCAATATATATCAGATATCGTGATATTGCTTAAAAATATCGCAATATTATTTTTTAGCCCAGCCCTAGTTATACGTCACACTAGAGGTGGTCGACACCAAAGGCTACCTTTCGGGCGGTATGATACACCACTTGGCAGCATGAGTTTGTAACGTGGGAAGATGGAACCTTTCACAGAGTTATGATAGACCACCGGTCGGCCTGATGGCACCCGTCGCTGCAATATGATAGGCAATGAGGTGACATCAGTTGATACATAACTGCACAGAACCTGACTCAGCCATGTGATACACCACTGGACAGCATCAGTTTGAAATGCTGCTGGTTATGACAACTTAGAGCTTAATACTCTGAAGACAGTGGAGATGATAGTGGACTTCAGAAGGATCACTGCCACCCCCGCTCCCATCTTCCTCTGTGACTCCCCAGTTTCCACTGTGAAATCCTTCCACGTCGTGGGGACCATCATCACCCAGAACCTCAAGTGGGAACTGACCATCAGCTCCCTCATCAAGAAAGCCCAGCAGAGGATGTAAGTCTTTTCAACCTTCCAAAGACAATGATGGTGTACTTCTATACTGCCATCATCGAGTCCATCCTCACCTCGTCCATCACAGTCTGGTTCGCTGCAGCCACGGCGAGGGACAAGAACAGGCTGCAGCGTATCATCTGCGCTGCGGAGAGGGTAATTGGCTGCCACCTGCCATCTCTCCATGACCTGTACACCACCAGGGCCCTGAGGCGTGCAGGTAGAATTGCAGCCAACCCCTCTCACCCCAGACACAGTCTTTCTGAGACCCTCCTCTCTGGCAAGTGAGGACGGTCCCACTGCTGTAATGTTTTCATGTCTGAAAACATTACATTAATGTTAGGCTAAATCAGTTTCTTTACATGCACACTGTAGGCTAACTTATTTATTTATACTTAAGATACTTGCACTGTAACTCCAACTTCTGCACAACTGTACAATCCCTCCATTGCACCTTTTGCACATACATTTTGTGTTCTTTATATTCTATTTTTTCATTTTATGTTTTTAAATTGCTTCTATACTTTTTATCTTATGTCTTATTCTATGTAATTCACTGTTTTATTCTTCCTTTATGTCAACTGTCTTGTACCAAAACACCAAGTCACATTCCCTCTCAAATGAATGTAGAGCAAACTATGATGGTTTTTTTTGACACCTAACCATGTGCTTTTGTTGCCTTAACCTAACCATGTGCTTTTCTTGACATACTGGCGTTGGCTGCGGCATCCTGCAACGTCAACAGCAGATGTAGGAGGATACCTAGAGCAGAATATGTAGACACTCAAGTCCACTGCCCAAGCAGTGATATATGACAATTTAGGATGAAAATGTGTTGGTTAGGCCCACACCTGTTCCGCCTGTCACGCCTCTTTTGCTTGCAGGATGCCGGCATGCTGTCTAAAATCACACACTGGAGCGACATGATGCTGATGTTGATTGGCTCTGTGTAAACATGCAAAGGCAGCACGAAAAAGACACTTAGTAGTCACCCCCTCCAGCACAATCTTTGTGTAAAAAGGGCTACAGTGAGAGGAGCTGACTGGTCAATTTTTACTTCAAAGGCTTGTTCTGAGCATGCCCCACCCCAAATACACATTTAACTCCTTCTCATCTGTGGATAGCTGTGGTTGAGTGGAGAGAAAACATGCTCCAACAACCACTGCAATTGTTTTTTCCTGAGTTTGTCGACAAGTAAAAGAAAAAGGGAGCGACACAATTTATATCTCAGTTCATAGGTGAATTGACCTTCCACACCAAAGCTCATCAAGCGCTCCTCTAATGAACTATCGATTCCCAAAACGCCACCGCGCTCTGCTTTAAACACAGAATTTTCCCATTTCCTGCCAACAAGGTCTCTGGCTCTGAACAATAACATCTATCACAGGCAGGAAGGGATCCGGCAACTGCAAGGGCCGGCCGATTGGTGAACACCTTCAGCAACAAACCAGAAATTGATTGAGAGGTTGGTGCTGACAAGCAGTTCCGCTCAGAAGACAAAGAGGTGAAGTCACAAGTACTTTGGCCCGCGCTGTATCACTACGCCAACCCAGTATGCCACACAGTCTATTTTTTAAAGTCAGCAGCAGCTCTGCCTCCTCTCCACAGCTCACCACTGAAATTCAACCTTTTTTTCAAGGCAGAAATATGAAGACCTGTCTCTGTATTTTCTCTCAACAGGCCTCTCTCAGTGTATTTGTGCATCTCAATGAGTGGGAGATGAGTCTTTGCTAGCCAGTAAATGATGCAACACAGAGACCTACTCCACTGAGATGAAGCTGTTTCTTCTGGAGTTTTCCATTTTACAGCCTATCAGCATAATTTCAGAGTACGGCCCACCACTGAGCAGCTCAGCTTATTACGGGAATACATTTCTCTGGAAATGACTGACTGAACAGGTCAAACTGCTGTTCTAAAGCAGGCTGGGTCAGGCCGAGATCCCCACTCTGACAAACAGGAGGCCCATCTACAGCTAATCCACACACAACATGATAGTGTTGGATACAAGAAAACCCAATGATGATTTTGTTACTTTACAAGCTTTCCATGAGTGCAGCACTACGTAACAGCTTAAGGAATCTCTGAATTTTAATGTTCAGCAGAATCCACGACAGTGTTCCCATTTCATAATGTTATGATGCTATATTGTAAGCATGTGAGATTTTAGTTGAGCATCCATGGCCCTGGTCACAGGCAGTGTGTCCCATACCGTTGGCCCCCAGTGGCAGCCGTGGAGCCTGTCGGCGAATTAAATCATTCTGATGTTTCATTTGTTCAGCTCAGCACGCAAGAAGAGAAACGGAAGTAAGAAATGTAAACAAACAGCAAAAGTCAAGAAAGAGTGAGGGCGAAACAAACTTGTTCTATAAGATCAGATAGTTTTTCTTTATTCATTGAGCGCTTTAGTGGAAACGTTTCCTGATGGTTTGTGTTGTTGGTGATCATATTTGTTTCAACATTGGATTGTGCTGTTAATGTGCTAACTGGCAAACTAGCGTCAAGACGGTCTTCTGGTTTCCCTTTTTGAGTCTCCTCTCACGCAGGAGCAAAACCTGCGAGCTGGTTTGCTGTGAGTTTGGTGTGTTCTTGTGTAACTCTTTTGCCAAGACACGGCCAGCATGAGGCAACACAGCAGGGGACTTTACTCGCTGCTTGTTCTGTGATGCTGGTTTGGTGTGTCCGCAATGCAGCACATGCAAGTTTTCATATGCAGCAATTTGTTATGTTTAAGTTGCAGGGTTGTGAATTGATCAGTTTGTTTGTGGTTGGATTGATCAGAAGTAATCAGATTAGATCAATGGTTTAGATTAAGGGACAGCTTCTGCACAGGCGAGTGAAGGTAAACTTTTAAACCCAGGGCTGGACCATAGAGTGTGCAGTTTCCATGGGAACGCAGCCTGTGCTAAAAAATTGATGGAAAAAACTGAAATGAAAAAAAAAACTTGTCTGAAGTAACAGAGGTCTATGTCTTTGTTAATTAATGAACGCTTAAGTTTCACTTTAAAAGTGCCTGAAATTCTATCGCTCCGTCTGTGCCAAGAATGCACTCCGCTGCACCAAGAGTATGGAACTCTGTGTAACTGAACAGTATATATTCAAACAGTACTCCAAATTCACAGTCCACTTCCAAAAACACAAAATCTCTGTATATGGTGTCCCAACCGGACACCTGCATGAGGCATTCCACTTACCTGAACATGAGAGTTTACTTGCCTACAGCAAGTGATTATGTTGTGCCCAGGCAGGCAATCTCAGCGCTCTGTTAACAGCAGCATGGATTCTGATTAGCACTTCCATCATTCTGGATTTGATGTTGTGGCTGTGTGTCACATTGCACTTATAACAAAACACGTCAACCTTAGTGGCCAGAGCTGTTGAACTGAACCAAATCTGTAGAAATCTAATTGGAGCTGCATGTCAGCCACCTCCAAACCTGGTTTAGACCCAATTTGCATTTCATGTGTTTTTTGCTGGCAGATTTTATAAATTCAATTTGGATATCATGTGGATATGCCAAAAAAAACAAACAAAAAAAAATTGTCTGGCAGTCTGAACAAGGCCTAAGAAACAAACATCTTTATCAAAGATGTTTTTATGTTTACTATATTCATTTATCTAAAAACATTACTCTGACCTCTCAAACCCTTCATCATCCAGGCAGCAGTAAAGTAGCAGCTATGCCCGTTAGGGTTAATAAAACTCTCTGAGACACAACTTTTCAAATGGTAAATGTTGTCTACAAGAAGTGTGCTTCAATAACATGTTGTATAAAATTGGCAAATCCAATTTGGGGATAAAGAATGAGCAAACAATGTGGACCAACCTGCTCAGTCAATACCAACTCACGGTACATGACAGTTTTCCAAAGTCTAACACATTTCTGTAGCTACCAAAACAGTACTGAAGTTCAATACTCGACCCTTCAGCTTAAATTATACTTTCTGCCTCTGTGTAGCTGTGATGTAAATTTTTCCATTTGCCCATGTCTGCAAAGGACTGCATGAACCCCTGTGCAGACGTCTGAGTGTGGAAATGTACCCCTATGTAGACACCAAAAGAAGAAACTGAATTGCAGTCAGTTTTGGAGTATATCAGGCACTTCACACAGAGTCATCCTGAGGCCTTATGCTCACTGGACATGAGGCTGAAAACTCCTCTCCAGTCACTGTAACTGAAGCAGTCATGTTTTGTGTGCTTCCAGACAGAAAACAATATTTTGCTGTCAAAGCTTAAACTGAGAAAATGGTTATGTGTTTGCATATTTCTTCCCCTGTTGGTGTTTCCCATATGGCAGCAGGTTTTCTGATTGACACCTCTGACCTGCCGCTCTATGAGCAGCTGGCCCACACGCCGGCACCAACCCACCACACGCGGGATCAATACCCATTTGGTCTGGCAGCACAAAGTGCCAGGCACACATGGCAGGCATGAAGGAACATGTAAGGGCACTGAAGACAGACACACAGACACACACACACACACACGCTCTGTCTGGGTGTCTAACATTACCAGAAATAAACTTAAATGAGCTGCTGCAATGGTAACGAAACAAAAGACAGAACCATACACATGCAGGGATTTCAACACTGTCTGAAAGTTATAGGATGTAAAATAATAGGGTAATTGATGTGAAAAGTAATGAGGGTTAAGTCGAAAACCACACAAATGTCAAAATATACGGGCACTTGACAGTATGACCCCACTTCTCCTCACACTGTAAGCACGGCGCCTCCTGTTCACATTCCTGCTCGTAGACGGCTTTGAGCTGGATTTTCGGCCCAATTAGACACACCTCCAGGCCAGTTACATGATCCCTTAACTGCCCTCTTGTAGTATGCACATGTATATGGAGCTAGCCGTACCTTCTGCTCACATCGTACACACACAGACAGGTGGAGCTCTACTCTGGGACCTGCCCTCTGCTTTATATGCAAATACGACAGGTGGGTGGAAGAGTGGGCTATCTTACAGTCTCAAAACACACGCCTGCTTAAATAATGATTCTCCAATTATTTTTGCAGAGGTACAATTATTCATCAGTAATGACTTGTGTCAGCAGCCACTGTGGCTGGAGGGAAGGAAATGTTTAATTGATGTTTTCTGCACACACTGGCAAGAACTTCATCTCTCTTTCTTTCCATGTGGATGTAAAAAGGGGACTCCTGGCACTGTGTCAGCTAATCTGACACAGTAAATGAATAGCGGTGGACATGATTTAACATGACAAAGAGCTTACTGTGAATTTATTCTGCTGGCTGATTAGACAGCTGCCATAGAAAGGGGGCTCCTTTTGAAGGCCGATGCAGTAATTAATTTGAACCTGGTGGACTCAGAACTTCATTTCCAGGTTTGGCTTGCTGTCAGGTGAGCTATGGTACAGGAGAGGAGAGAGCGTGCAGACTGCTGGTTACAGGTAAAATGAGTATTTCACCGTAATAAAACTTCTCTGCAATAGAAAGACACAAACACGTTTGAAATTGGTGTTACATGAGCAGAGAAAACAGAGGAAAAGGATGCTTTTGCTCAATAGGGAAAAAAACATATAACTTCCGGAATGAAATGTGCCTGATGTAATGTGGAATGGTCCACGTGAAACACACAATCAGTGTTTGGAAGATGTCAGAAAAGGTTAAATTCTTTTGTTAGTCCAACTAAAACTGGAGTTTCAAAATACATGTAAACATGTTAGTTCGATTGAAATCATACTGAATTGAATTTCTTGAAATCGGACCAACAGACTCAGATAATGCAACTGGAAGTCGAGCTATTCGATCATGTTAACACCTCAGTAAAACTTTAACTTTCTGTGCATGCTCCTAGTTGCCGTGCCGGCCTCCCTCGGTGGTTAGGGATAGAAACTGTTTTATTTATGAGAGGGAGGAGGGGGTGCTGCAAAACAGTTCAGGCAGTTTAAAGAAATGTAAGCACTGAGGAGTGACTTGTCTTTTTAATTTGGCTTTGGTGAAAAACATACAACTTAAAAAGAAAGTATATTATATTTATTTTAAATAAAAGAGTCACACTCCAGCCACACTGCAGTTTTTTCATGACTGTTTCTCTCAGTAGAGTTTGGTGTTTCTGTTATAATGTCTTTAAATCCCTGTCAGTAAGGGCTGTTTAACAGCAGTGAAAATATTTTAAATAAAGCGTCCACTTAAAATGATATTGAGTTTTTAGGTGGCTTGAAACTTATCAATGAAGGCAAAGTTTTCTCAGCACTGTTTGATTATATGTACATGACGCACGCGCTGGTGTTCCACCCCAAAGTTATTATACATAACCTGTTCTGATTGTTATGTGGTATACATCATAGACTGTATAAATAATATAGATTTAAAGCAACTAGCTGAAAGGGGGCATATCTGCACCTGCTGTGGTGGAGTCAGACATATTTCATCAATAAATGGATTCTCCTCCAGTGCTTGTATACTGGGACATGGACAGTCGTCCAATTAAACGGCATAATCGAGCTATAACTGTAGCTCCACTAAACTGCGCATGTAAACGTGCTGAGTGGCAGCCGGCCAGATCTCGTATTCCAGTTGAACAGTACATTAAAACATTTGAGGCAAGAAATATGCAATGCAGTAACAGAATCTTGGTTTATATTTTATCAGCGCTGCTTAGATTTATCATTTGATCGTCAGGTTTTTGGCCTCCATTTTCACTGTGCAGGAAGCAGGATGGTGCCCAGTACCTGTTCACAAACTCTCAGCATTACAGTTAAACAGTGTGTTAAAATATATATTTCTGAAAACATTTGAGGCCAGAATTAGGTGATGCTGCAAGATAATCTTGGTTTATATTCAATCAGGGCTGCCTAGTTTTACCGTTTCATTGGATTTTGGTCTGAGTTTGAGAGACAGAGAGAGGGGTGGGTGTGTCTCTTGATCAGCTGTATACTCTTTGAGTACATAGTGGCAGCAGCAGGGTTGTCAGCAGTTGGCGGGCAATACAAAAATGCCGAACAACCTGCAGTCCAAGCAACTGCCCTGAGAGCCAGAAACACTGCCCAATGATATCAATAACATCACATGTTAGGAATTATTAATAACAATAACAAGTGTGCACATGAACTGTTAATCTAATTTATACATTTTACTCACAGGGCATGTACACGTCTGACAAAGTTTAATTTCTCAAATTACCAGCAATCACAAAGCCAAGAACAAAAAAGGGGGAAAAACGTGAGATAATGACACCTTAAGCTGCACATGATACAAGTTTTACTGTGTAGATAATTGGTTACATCGGCTGATGAGCTAACTGGCTATGAAGCGCAGAAAAAAGGTGAAAGCATGCAGCAGCTGAAGGTGTTTCCTCAGTGAGTGAGTGTCGTCAGTAGATGTACGGATTGTCACTCACGCTGTCATGTACTCAAACTCAGCAGACAACTGAGCTTGTTACCAACATGAAAGTGAAAATGAAGTGAGGGCCACAAATGAGCCAGAGTGAAATTTATGTTTGTGCATTCAGGAGGGCAAAAATGTAAGTGTGAAATTCAGGGCCGATACAAATGTTTAAAATAATCTGTCCGATAGCCAATACAAATGTTTTTTGTTGTTGTTGTGGAGGATGTTTTGTTGTTGTTGTTAATGATTATTATATATTTTTATTTTGTGCCAGAAAACCAAAAAATCATCCTGATAAAAAAATTACTGAACTGTTTTAAAAGATATTAAGGCACTCATTACCGTTCCTTTAAATGACTACAAATTCAGTGACAAAAATGGATGAAACAACTTCTAGTTTAAGCTTCTTTAATGTGAAAAGCACCATTTAAAAAGTACTTTAAACATATATATACATACATATATATATATATATATATATATATATATATATATATATACACACACCATAATTCATTATCATTATCATAATTCCCTCTCTAATATCTATTTAATATCTATGTGAAAGCATCAAAAGCAGCAAAATTTGTCCTTTAAACAGCTACATTAATTGCTATATTTATTCAAGTTTCTCACCAAAATGACATTTTACAAGATTACAACATTATGATTTAACTTTACCTAATATTAATTTTTATGAAGAGACCATAAATGCATCATAATGCAACCTCAATCAGCAATCAGTTCTGGCCACTGGCTGTTACCATAAAAAACATTTAAATTAGATTAATGCTATTAATTATGTCCTATTATTTAAAAATGACAGTTAATAATAGATTATGACAGAGCGTACAAAACTATCATTTTTTTTAACAGTGAGAAAGCCAACTGCAACCTCTGTTTTTTTCACAGCTGGCCTTTCATGTGCATGTTACCAGTGTAACTTTATTTAATAGAATTTGTTCTTCAACAGTTTCTGCTAGAAAAAAATTCAGGTGCAAGCAGCAGATGTTGTACACTTTAGTCTCCTCTTCTTTGCTTTGACATAGCTCCTGCATGGGTCACGTTCAAATCCGTAACTGATCTGCATCTACAAAGACACTGACATGTTGCACTGCTGTTACTTGCAATTATTTTTCTATCACTTCCAAAACTAGTCCAACCGCTTTATGTCAGGCTGACGCACAATAATACACAGGCTACACACGCGCACACTCACACTCTGACTAGTGCTTTGTTACTGACCCGAGTCAGCCAGGCTGACTGGACTAATGCATGCACAGGTCACAAATTAAACGCACAGTATTTGCTTTTTTTTCAACCACAGTAGTAACTGTGTACTAACTGTCATAATAATGACAAAATAATGCTGGTAATATGAAAAAGACAGCAACAACAGACATATAGAGATTTTTTTCTCTCTGTTGTTTGTTTTCCGACATCTAACCTATTTTTTACTTGCAGCTATAATAAATACATACAATTTACCTTGTTACTGACTGTGAGAGAGGTAGCTATAGGATGTCAGATAAATCAAAAATGATTGGTTCTTCCTCACCAGCATTTTGAGGTTTCACCCAAGTAACCTTTGGCTTGACTCCTCAAATCATTTCACATGTATGTTAAGCCATTTGAAAAGCCAAGTGTTTTCACTGTTTAGAATTCATGTGGCACTTTAACGGCTTTCAGCTTTGACCCTTGAAATGACTCTTGAACTGCTTTACTTCCCTTCACTCTCTCTGCTTGTTCACCTGCTGTCAGCTCTTTCTCTCCAACTGTCACTTCATCTGCTTTGTGTTTCCAAACAATCCAGGAGTTCGTATGCACATGAAGCTTTAACCTGACACAAACTTTCCAAATGATTTAGCTAATTACATTTCTACTAATTTCAACAGTTTTCATTTATTACTCTTAAAATGATATCTTAACCAGGCAAGATGCCAGGAATTAAATTTTGGATGTGCCAAAGTAATTCTGGCTGAGCCTTTTGATTATAGAAGTTAATACTGTTTGCCTGGTTTCCAAACTGGTAGTGTTACTAAAACAGAAATGACTAACATCATGCTAATTTGTTTTTTTTTATAACACTTTTGAAATATTTTTCTTGAACATTTTCAATGCCATAATAACTCATTATTTATCTGATTGTTTATTTGTGATAGTGTGTTTATTACAAGCAGCACACACTGATATTTTGCTCAAATCTGGAAAAAACTAAACATAGTATCCATCATGTTATCACCCTAACATCAAAATCTCAAACATGTTATCGTGTTTGTTTTGTGCTGTAGATTGTGTAGGCCAATTTTAATTCTATTTAAGGAGATGCCATCTTGTTTTTATGATCTCACTGGATTATTACTTGTTGAAGTTGAGAGAGAGAGAGAGAGAGAGAGAGAGAGAGAGAGAGAGAGAGAGAGAGAGAGAGAGAGCTGCCAAACCATAAGCTTATCTCAACAGAAACGGTCTATGAGTCTGTGTTTGGGGAATGTGCAGTTTACCAATCGCATAAATTAAAAGTTAATGTGATGTCTAATGTTACGTTATCAGAAAAAAAATGCGTATTGTGACAATAGGCGGATTTCTATTTTCGAAAATAGAATTTTGAAAAAAAACAACTCCCATTTATCACAAAAAAAAAATTTTAAGGCTCGCACAGGCTATTTGAAAAAGACATATTCAGCAAAACTGCAATGGAAACACTTTTTGGCTTTTATAGGTCACATGATGCTATGGATATATGCTTGTCAACAGGAACTAGCTCCCTCATGATGCAGAAGGACCTGCAAAATGTGTTATTGCATCACATAACTCTTCAAAAGTTGAGCGGATCATCCGAAAGTTTTGAATCTACAATTCCTCTGTAAAATTGTAGACTATCACCTCCCAGAAAACCCTCATACGTGGCCGCAAAATGATACAAAACTGCGGCCACTACAATAGCTTTGCTGTTTGTGCTGTTAAAAGTATTCTCTGCCTACCGTGTGTTGATGGCGCAATGACCATTCTGTCTGACCAATGGTCTGCAGTGTTTCACGTCACCTTTTAGTACCTCATAGTTCCCTGTCGGCTTTTTTTGGAACCCCAGGAGAGCAGGTACCAAGAGAGATGGTACCAGGTACCAGATACCAGGTCCTAATGGAAAACCAAAAAAGAAGGGTAGAGTATAGTGGCGGGCCATGCATTTCAAACCTAGGCCTTCAGTGACGTCCTACTTAGTCCTACCTAAATTAATACACCTCATAATTCCATCAATATGACACCATGGCTCAAGAATCCATACAGAATCACACATATACATTACATCACCCTTAATATAAGCTAGCCGAGCAACACTTAATTTCCGGAGCATTTAAAATCAATAATTTTTAGCATTTTTGCCATTTTTCTTTGGTACCCTTGATTTAATACTAACGAAATAAAAATGACAAAAACACATTAAAAATACAAATAAAATGCTTGCACTCACCAACATGGATCTCCTCCACAGAGCCTGCTTATTTGAAAATAAAATCCATCCTTCTTTCTTTTCTTAAGAAGACTTCAATGGCCCTGTTGTACATTTTATCTGTGCGTTTCAGATCCATCAATAAGTCCTTTTCCATGGACATGGAGGCTAATGCTGAAAGCCGTGTCTGTCCTGTCGTGTTTCTGGCATGAGTTTTAAGATGCTTTAATGCTGAGAATGAGCACTCAACAGAGGCAGTGGACACAGGGATAGTCACAGCCAAACAGGCCAGTGCGTAAAGTTATCCCATACTTTCACTCAGATTTTTGCTCAGAAGAAAATCATGGAGATCAGTGGGACTTTTCCCTTCAAAATCAGCCATGGCATACATTACAGTCAGTTCTGTTTTAAGTCGGGGAAGGTCAAACAGTGTTCCGTGGCTCTGTGTTAAGCTGGAGAAGGCTGCTTGCGGGAATTTTTTCCTGTATGTCTGAAAGTGCTGGGGGTCGTGAAGGGAGAGGAACATCAACATTTAGTGGTCCTGAAATCCATTCCATATCTGGGAAAGAATGTTGTCCAGAATACTGTTGTGGAGTTTTTGGTAGTGTGCATGCAGATCGCCTTGCGCCGCACCCTGGCCTCTGTGCACACTTGGACCACCTGAGACGCATACTTCATCATATATCTCACTGAATTTGCCCCTCGCTTGCTCAACTGTGTCACAAAACTCGCTCACCCTTGCCATGCAGAATTGTACATCCAATGTTTTTTGTCTGTAGTATTCCAAAAACATACTCAAAAATCCCATTGAATGTGTTGAGCACAAAACAAAACTCAAAATCCTCTAGACGTGCAGTAAATCCATCTGCAAAAAGCACAGTGTCATCATCATACTCATTGTGGTGTTCTAATATGTGATCAAACAACTCCTTTAGCGCAACTTGCTTCTCAAAGACTGCATTCACCAATCTTGATGCATATTGCCACCGCGTTGGTGCAACGTGAGGAAGACGCTGCTTGCACATATCATCCAGGAGTTGTGTGCGCGTCGGGGATCTGGAGAAGAACGCAGCGAGGCCATTCAGATTGGCAAAAAAGACCTTGCACTCTTTAAGCTTTGAGGAACCTTGAGTCAGTACTAAATTGAGATGATGTGCATAACAGTGAATGAATTAGGCCATAGGTGCCTTCTCCTTAACTTTAGCCTGCACCCCATTTAGTCCAGATGCCATCACTGCTGGCACCATTGTAACACTGTGCAACAACTTTGTCCAGACAACATTTATATTCCTCGAAGAAATGGAAAATAAGAGCGGCAAGATCATCAGCTCGCCTGCCACTGGTTACATCCACAAATTTGACAAAACACTCCTTGACACCTGTGGCCCTCACATCGTGCAGGACAAGTGCGGGCTGTGCCATGTTACCCACGTCTGTGGTTTCGTCTACCATCACAGTGACAAAAGGGGCTCTTTTGATCTCCATTTTGATCTCCTGTCCCATCACTTCAGCAATAGCATAAATGAGGTCGTTTTGTATTATGCCTGATGTCCCAGTAAACACCCTGTTAGTGGACAGGTGGTAATGCAAGTCTGTGTCATATTCAACAAGAAAAGAAAGAAGCTCCACATAGTTACCTCTATTTAAGGACTGGGGGCTTTCATCGTGTCCCCTAAATGAGAGTTCCTGTTTACCCAAAAACACACAATCCATCAGTCTTTTCAGTATCTCCCTATTTTTCTTCACCTTTTCGTTGTGGAGCTCCATTTCCCTGTGTGCCTGTTCGCTGAGCTGCAGATCAACTCGGGTGTCCGCAAACAATTTTAAAAGCACCGTGGCTTGTAAATTCCCAGCTGTGCTTTGGTTTCGCGTTGCTGCCTTGGTCAAACAACTTAAGTTGGGAAACCCAGTGCAGCTCCAAACACCAAATCGATCAGTTGCAAGCAACAGGCATTCCCAACAGTATAATTTGCAGTGTTTCTCAGAAGCTGTTAGTCACCGGTACCGTTCATAGTTGCTTGTCTGAAAATGACGGACAAACCCTTTTCCCTGCTGGGACAGGCTAGCTAGCATAGGGGTTGGCAGACCTCTTCTCACAAGATCCAGTTTTTCTTGAAAGGTCCGTCTTGAAAATGGGGTGGCACGTATATCTGCAACCAAATCTATCCCTTCTCCTATTTCAGCCATTGTGGGTTAAAAAATACACCGATACCTATCGGTAGCTAACGAATCTCCTGGTTTAGTTCAGATATTTTGCAAAGTGTCGCCTTTCAGGCTCTCACGAGTGCTTATCCAATCACAGGACCCGTACATGCCAACTTCAGCGTAAGACCTTCTAGCTGGCCTTGGTTTCGCAGACTCGATAGCCAATGACTGTGTCCGTTCACTTACAGCACACAGAGCCCGCTCTGTTGATTCTGAAGGCCTCAGGCAGATTTCATAGAACCTGACAACACGAGCTAGCTGAAATATTATTGGATAAAAACTCTAGCATAATATATAACAGTGGAAGCAGCGCAACCAAGTGGATATAATATGACATAAAGAGAACAGACTAGGGAGAATAATTTTATTTAAAAATATTTACGAAAGAAAATACATTTACTTTTCTGAGTATGTTTAGGCCAGCAGAGAAGGCCTTGATGGCCCTGATGGCCCATCACTGGTAGAGTAGAGTAGAGTAGAGTAGAGTAGAGCCAGTACCATATAGTGGAAATGCGCCATAAGACTGCACCAAAATTACAACTATTTTGCATTTGAAGCTGACGAAAGAGCTCTTCTTATTGCCTGCATGTGATGATTTCAGCTGAACTTTCATCAGATAAAAGGATTTGAAGGGATCTGAACAATACCCTTTTATTTCACTACAAAAAAAAAACAAAAAACAAAATATACTTGGACGAGATCCCTAGGGTGCTGACAGTTTCTGGTAAATGACCCATGGTTATAGGTAGGTAACATTACAAAGCTACTCACTCCCTTCATGTGGTTCTGTCTCCAGTCTGATCTCGCATGAACAGATATCAGCGATATAGTATGTTTCCATGATGTCACAGAAGTGTGTATTTAATGTCTCTTTTCACCCAAAATTAGCATGTGCACACAGATTTTCAAACATGGGTAAACCTGCTGAAAATAGACTACAGACTGCTTTCAAATTGCCAGTAGAGCAGAGCTGTGTGTGCGGTTCTGCAACAGATGAGCAGGTGTGTATTTGGGTTTCTTTCATTTTTTTTTTTTCAATCGATGTTTGAGCACTGCTTGGTCAGAAATAGATAGTGTTGTGTTATGTTTCCATTACTGTTGATTTGAACCGGGGGCGATAAATACCCGTCACTACTGCAGAGAGTGTGTGAATGCTGATGGTAACCTTTACAATTACATTAAATAGCTAGATGTTAGTGGGTGTAAGTCGGTTTTTTTGTGCAGTGAAAAAAGGAGTTTATTTAATACAGTGTGGTCAGAGAGGTCTGACATTATGTGATGCTATGCAATGCTATGTTATAGTCTGACCCTGGTTTTTTGCTGGGACACGGTGTCATTATGCTCCACTCAGGAAACGCTGCTGAATCAAGTGGGACGCCTGGTAATATTTGGTTTAATGGTCCAGTGTTTGGCTTCATATCTAACTGGTTTGACAATTTTTACACTAGTCAAACCCTTTTAAAAGTAGATTTCTCTCTAAATCTTTAATGCTGGCACACTGTGTACTTCGTAGAGTGGGGGGCAATAGAGTCTACTGGCAACAGTATTCAACACAATGATGTCATGATAATGCATACAATGAATTTTGACACGATTTATTGATGGAAAACTGATAAACCTCCTTAAAATCATCTCACAAACAAGGCCAGATGTAGGTTATTAGGTTTCCAGATGCAAAACATTTGTCTGTCCACATGCAGACAGTGTGATCACAGTAAGATTAGGGTGAGGACAGAGACAGGTTGACGGAGAGACCAGGCTGTCACAATCACCAGCAAAAAAAGAACCACACACGGATGAGAACAACAAAGACAGACAATACTTCTGGGCATCTTGGCCAACGCAACCATCTTTAAACAGCATTCCAGGAGTCGCTGACAACAATAGCAGGTCCGTTCATACACACACAAACACACACCAGCCAACTGCACAAACAGTGGGGACGAAGCTCCAGCACACTAACCCAACCCCCCAGCCTGGATGAAGAGGGGGAACCAAAGAAATTCCCTAACTCTCCCTCTCTCTCTCTTTCTCTCATACAGAGAGACAGAAGAAGAGGGGAGGGGGGAGCTGCAGAGTGCTGGCATTTGGCACGAACAGACGCTCAGAAAGCCCTCGGGAGCCCAGAGATGAAGGAAAAGCGAGGGGGAGGGTGGAGGAGAAGGAGGGGTTGCAGCGATGCCATTTTCAAGCAAGCAGCCTGTGGAGCAAGGCATTAAGGGAGAGGGAGAACAAAACGAACCAAGGGAGGGCCTCCCCCTCCCCCTCCCCCTTCTCCTCTTCCATGTGGAGGTCAGTGTGCTCAGCAGGGAGGTCAGCCACTGCAAGCAGCAGTACAGCAGCTCCTCTGCAAAATCCCATGCACGTTATCTGCAGGGATGCAGTAAGAATCTAGATGGGCTTCCTGCAACCACAAGAGGGTGAAGCCACACTACTCACCTAATCTCTTGCTCCAACATCTATCACTCAAATGGACAATCAACATCCATGGAAGTACTGTTACAGTGATTGGAACAAGCCGCTTCAGCCCTGCAACCATCCAGCACCCTCCTGTTGTACAGCCAACAGCTGCAACTGTGGTTAAGCCCACAGAACCTAATTTTAGATGGAAATCCCAGTGTTTCCAAAGATTTCATATATGTCAGGCTGAATGTTGGAGAATCATACACAAGCATGTGTATGCTCGATATTTTTGGTAAAACAGTGCAGCCAAAAGCCCTTTTCTACTGCACAAAAAACCCACCCACACCCACTAACATCTGGCTTTTTAATGTTATGGGAGAGGTAATCGGCATTCACTCCTGGGCCAAATGACTCTGCAGTAGTCACGGGTATTTAACGGCTCCGACTCAGATCAGCATTGATGGAAACACAACACCCAAGTGAACACACAAATTTTTGCCCGTTAAACAGCGAGATGCAATGATGCACCACCAAAATGTACTGTTGGTCTCTGCCCAAGCAGCGCACATAAATCTATCCAAATTAAAACTGTAAGCAGCGATGAACGGGCCCTCGCATCTCCACTCATGTAGGGCTACTGGCAGGACGTCGACTGATGCGACCACGTCTTTCTGTGAAAGGGGAACACTGCACGAAGCAGTGAATTAGTGTTTCCTCCTTGTAGTACTGGAGCTGGATATGTGTCAGGTTGCCTTATAATAGGGTGTGTGTCATTGACTGACAGTCAGGTGGAAGCAGAGCTCCATCAGTGAGAGGGGTCAGAAAGGGGAGAAGCCAGCCTGTGTGATTCTGGCTGGGCTGCTTGTGAGCTGTTTGAGATGTCACACAGCATCCTCCAACTGAGCAGCTGGATGTATTCTTTTCCTTCCTCCCATATCACATAACAGATTTTTGTGGCTGACATTAATAAATGGATATTGGGCAGTGTATGACAAGTTTCTCCCCTGATCAGAGTATTCTTCTTGGCTGTGTGCATACTAAATCTGATCTTATTTAATTTCAGGCCTGTTGCCTGTTGTCAATTGGTGGGGCTATAAGTATAACTAAATACTGACATGTAGATGTCTTCAGGCCTCGACAATCATGCAGTATGTGAGGTTTGAGACGAATTGGACCATGCAAAGTCAAATGACAGCAGCTTCCTGTGTTATTTTGAAATATTGAAATTTGCTGCCCGCTACAGCTTCACCGTTCAACGAAATCAAAAACGCATAGCAATTTAGTATCATCAATTTCTTGAGATACTACTGTTCAAATCTGAAGTCAATCTGACAAAATCTGTAGGAGAATGTTGTTATGGAACAAAGGCTAAAAATTGCCAAAAATTTGCCTAAAAATTCAAATGAAATTAAAAATGGTGGGCTTCCTGTTGGGTTTAGGGCATGGTTCCAAGAGGTGATTTTTTAGGTCTTGGGGTGTTACACATGCCTTCCAAGTTTAGTAGCTCTAGGTTAAGCAGTCCACGGAGGCTACTTCTTTGACATTTTCTAGGGGGCGCTAAAGAGCCATCTTGGCACATCTAAACAAAGAAATCACCTTAAATATCACATTTTAGGACTTCTGATGTGAAGTTTTGCAAGTTTTGATGCATGCCTTGCCCCTCAAACAGGGCTACCTGTTTTTGTTTGTTTTTTTTTAAGATATTTTTTAGGGCATTTTTGCCTTTAAAGGGGGAGAGAGAGAGAGGGGGGATGACATGCAGCAAAGGGCCGAGGCTGGAATCGAACCCACGGCTGCTGCAACAAGGACACAGCCTTGAAACATGGGGCACCAGTGTTATCCACTGAGCCACCAGGCGCCCCAGGGCTTCCTGTTTTTGGCAAATAATGCATCACCATGGCAACAGCATTTCATAAAACTCAAAAGCTTAATTTTCTGAGTATCATCAAGATCTTGAGACTATTCTGAGTGAATTAAAGGTCAATTGGGTTATCCTGCTACAGGGCAAAATCAAAGTAACTTCCTGTTACCAAAAGGTGGTGCTATGACTTTGATTCAAAACTACAGATGTCTTCAGACCTGGACTTTTATCAAATCTGTGAAATTTTGTGAAGATCTGACCATTTGGTGTCAAGTTACAACAGTTTTTGATGTCATGTTGAAATATCGAAATCCACCGCACCGCCATGGAAACGCAATTCGACAAAAACGCACAATCTTCGTTTTTAACTCATTGAGTGCCAGCCCTATTATATAATGGAAAGTGGCTTATGCCAGCTTTTCTCGCCATTTTGAGTCATCTTTTAAGACCCACAGAATATTTTTTACAAAGACTCTGAAAACACAGAATAGCTCAAATGCGAGAAGAAACTCTCTTTTTTGTATGGAAAAAAACGTTTGTTTGCACCTTGTTCCATTCTTGATTTATCTGAAGTTGAATAGAGGCTAGTTTAATCAAAAAGACCACTTTTTTTAGAGAAAGATGAGAAAAATGCATTTCTGTGAAAGGGAGTCTGTCAAGCAAAAAAAAAGTGATTTGAATGTTATAATTTTGCCTTCAATGACATAAGACATCTGAAAATTGTATTACAAATGTTATTTTATTGTAAAATACTAATAATTTTTTCAAAGTAAACACTTCGGACCTCGCAGGACACTCAGTCAAGAGCATGGGGGGGGGGGGGTAGACGTATATATACGTCAATGGTACTCAATGAGTTCAGCAATCTTTGTTTTTTGAGACAATTTTGAGATCAACCAAGTCAACCTGGTAGGAGCTGGACCTCTTAGCATAAAACTTGTCCTAACCTGTAGCCAGTAGTTGGCACTCTAACCGCTTAAAATTGTCATATCGATTTGTTCAGGGTGGGACTCTTATCAAACCTGTGAAATCTGGGGCAAATTGGATAATGTACATAAGGGATATAAACCACTTCCTGTTTGGTGGCGAAACATGTAAATTCTAGGCCTCATCACACCCACGCCCTTCGACAAAAACAAAAAAGCTTTGCCATCTAGCACCCACATATGAAGATAGGATAGGATAGGACCATATCTGACGTCAATCCATTAAAATCTGTAGGAGATGTTCGTTAAAATCCAACACCATTGAATCACAAAAAATGACATTTCATTTCAAAATGGCCAGCTTACTGTTGGTCATTTTAAAAATATGAGACCTATAAAATACAAAAATTTTCACCAGTCCTGCAAAGTTTTATGAGTTTTTGAGTATGATAAAGCCCTCAAAAAAACGATTAATTTGAAGAAATAATAATAATAATAAACGTACCAAATTCGCCCTTCGGTGCTCGGGCCCTAATTAGTCTGCACTGAGTTTGAAAGGGAGATTGAAGAGGTAAGAGACATATAAAAAGAAAACAACACTTTTTTTTAAATTTTTCAAAAAAAACTCCATTCTTGCTACATTCTACTGTTTACCAACCTTTTTTTCAAGCATTTTCATGTCGCTGAACGTCGGTGTTCAGCCAAAAAAAGAAAAAAAAAACACACACAAAGGCATACTTGTCCATTGTATAGCTGTGTGTACAACTTTGCTCTACTGGCAATGGGAAATCCATAGCCTACTTTTCGCATGTTTACCAACATGCATACACTAATTTTGGTGGAAAAGGGGTAGAATATTTCACAAAGACTGGAGATATGGGGAAACTGTAGGCCTAGCTCCATTAAAAGAGTCAAAAATAAATGAATAAATAAAATAATGAAAAAAATAAGAAGAACAATCATATTAAAAAGTCTATATTAAAGCTTATTAACAAATTCAAAAAAGTTTCACTTACCTGTTGTATATTGTTGGACAGGGATGCTAAAGCTTGAAAGAAATGTCAGCAGAGGGGGAGGCAATGAAAAACCTGGTAGTGTTTAACCAAGATGGTTAACTACCATATAAACAGCCTGAAGAAGCTAATAGCAAAAGCTTCTGTGTAGGTGTAGGAGAGATGTTACAGCCATTTTGGCACTTGGTTGTTGATACTTCTGTATTACTGCTCACTACGTGGGTGGCAGAGTCGCTGTCAGACAGTCCTGATTTCTCAACTCAAAGTACAACAAAGAGCCTCACCTGATTTTTTCCATTCTGCTGCTAGTATTTTTTCAGTTTCTTGCACACAGCATGAAACTGAACCTTTGAGATGCTGCATACGGTCACTGAACAGGTCGGTTGTTGGTCAAGAATCATCTGTACTACGAGCTTGTGCTAAAGGCTGCTAAGCACGGTAATATTACATAAACTAATGATAATTGATTGTTTTTTTAAACATTTACAACCCTTATGGAGACAGCAATATTAAACAGTGTTGAACACTGTTCAACACTGTTTAATATCTCAATGTGATTTTCTTGAAGTTTCTGTTTCACCTCAGCTCTCCTAATCTCACCTAATATGTGCTTGTTCCACACACACACCAATGAAACCACTAGTGCAGGGCCTGTTCACAACGTGCCTGTCTGGAATGGGTCGATTGCTTGGCCTGTGGTATTGCTGCTTGCAGTTTTCTGGAGAACCGCTCATCCAAACAGCATCACACTCAACACCGGCTTCCTGGGGCCCTGAGCAACACACCTGCCATGAAATAGCTGCTTCCCTAGCAACACCAGAGTGTGCACGTTATTTGGGTGCAAAAGCTCACAAGATCATTTTGTGACCCCCATGAAGTCAAAGCCAGGATATTTCCAGGGACAAACGTATTCATTTATAGTTATGTTATATCACTGATTACTTACAATGTTTCAGTTTGTTACAGTGTAAAATCTCTGCTCTCTCTTTTGTCATCTGCTGTTCTATCCTATGAGAGCTGCTCAGTGGTGCATGAGGCAGAAAAAGCTCTTCTTCCCGGTTTAGAAATGTGTTAAATTCCTGGATCTACTAGCCCATAGAGCACACGTACTAGAGATTTACGGTAGCCAAATGCAGCCGAGCGCGACAGAGTTTGGCCAAGTGGGTAACTTCTGCTAGCTTGAATGGCGGTAGTGTTGTGCCATATCTTATCGTTCATGACAATACCGGTATATTTTTTATATGATAACAAAAAAAATGCATATCGCAATAATGGCAACATTTCTACCTCTAGACGTAGTGATGTCAAAGCATGCTCTTTACTCTTTACTTTCCTTAACAACACTCGACTGATGGCCAGAATGTAGACTGTGGATGGTCAGAGCATGCAGCACGCAGCGACAACAAGCATGGCTAAAAGCAAAAGTATCAGCTCTGTGGTGGATGAGTTAGTTCCAAAGAGGGGAGCGACTTCAATAGTGTGGAATTGGTTTGGTTACAAAACATCAGATGTACAACAAACTACAGCAGTATGTAAGAAGTGCAACAAGACTGTAACAACAAAGGGGTGCAACACATCAAACTTATTTCACCACCCCAAACAGTAGCACTCAAAAGAATATGAGGAGAGCCAAAAATCCCGCAAGCAGAGCATGGCAACAACAGCATACACTGGCTCAGCCTAGCATCTTTTGTAAGTTGCACTCCTCACAGAAGCCATCACATTTTGTTTGGCTAAAGATATGATGCCAGTTCAAACTGTCGCAAGGGAAGGCTTCAAGCGGCTCGTTAAAAAGTTGATTTTTATTTTGTTGTACGATTTTTATTTGTACAGAATCCAAAACTCATTTTTGTATAGCTTTGACTATATATTTTAAGGCAAACTCTTACATTGCTGACATATAAAACAATAACACTGTGCTGCAATTTTATGCTCTTAAAATACATTTTTTGTAAATCATATTTTCTTTATATTTTTCAGTATTTTGTCATATCGTCAAGAATATAATTATCGCAAAATTATCGTCAATAGCATGATATTCTTTAAGGGCCATATCGCGCACCCCTGAATGGTGGTCTAAACAATTTAAACTTGCATCTCTTTTAGACTTTCCAAATGATATTGAACTGGATGGTTTACATCTCGATAGAGATAGAGGTCAGCTCGCAGAGGTTTTGACACTCACAAAAAACTATTTACTGATTTACAGACGTCTCTTTCCCCATCTTAGTCAATGGGGAAGCCTTTCTGGGCCAGTGTTGTCATGTGACCGACTCAAACGGTGTAATTCCACTTTCAGCCACTATACAAATTTTACATCAACGTATGGCGCACTTCCTGAGGGCTTGGCACGTGCGTGCTGTGCCCACATGAGATGGGATTCCCCTCCACACGGCAATCTTTATTCATCATTCAAAACAGGAAACCAAAAGGCCGCCAGTTAGCCAGCTAACGTTAGTTAGTCATTTAGAATATTAAAAACACAGGTAGACGAAAAACAATCTTACCTTATATAACAAAATTTGTTTCAACCTCATTCCCTCTTTACTTCAGCTGTTTGTTTACACTCCTTACTTCCAATTCTCATCCTTTGCGCTGAACGACCAATCAGAGTGATTTCATTCACCGACAGGCTCCACAGCTGCCACCGCTGCTGATTCAACAACATGGTGAATCAGCCGAAAACAAGCCAAAGGGGGCTGACGAGGGCCAATGGTGTAGGAGACACCACAGTGACAAGGGCCACGGCCACAGGCACTCGCTGTCTGCCCAACATGAGTCGACACAAACCGTTGGCTTAGTGTGTCACAGCCAACAAGCAAGAATTTTTGCATTCCCTTAAAAAGGTTATATTTTTATAGTTTATTTGATCAGCACTGCTTAGTTTTACTAACTGATGTCTGTTTTTGATTTCTCTGTTCACAGACTCTCGCCATTACAGCAAAACAGGGCACTAAAATATGTTTCCGAAAACATTTTAGGTGAGAATTACGCAGTGCAGTAACATAACCTTGGTTCATATTCAATCAGCACTGCCTAGTTTTACTGTTTGATTGGATTTCGGTTTGTTTGAGAGAGCGAGAGGGGCGGGTCAGTCTCTTTGTCTACTTCCATACTCTTTGTTTCCACAGTGGCAGCATGAGTGGCATGCAATACAAGCAAAAGTACAGCTTTGACTTCGAGCAACAGCCCTGAAGGTCGGCAAAACTCCGATAGATGACGTCTTTTTCATCAATTTGTGTCATCCGGCGGAGTTTCACCATGGGAGCAAGGAGGAATATCAAAGAACTGGATATACAGAGGGAGGTTTACCACAGTTAATTGACACACACTACCCACATTGTTTTGATAAAAGCTGGTTGATATCGGCGATGCATCCCTTTTATAGGGTAGGGATGCAAATAATAATCACGATTATTTGATTAGATATAGAAATCATGATTATTTAACATGATTACTCACTGGCCTCCAGAACATCCAGCAATTATTGAACATTAACTAACATTGGATTTCCTTTAACTTTAAATACAAGTGAACTGAAAAACAATGAAAGCTTTGTTGTGCAGCCACGACTCTAACACATCTTGCACATTACTGTAGTTTGTTCACATTCACATAATAATAAAACCTAACCCAACTACTATAATTTAACAATACATAACAGTTACTGTATCAATAGCAGCAAAATAAATTTTGAATCAGAATCAATGATTGTTTCACTAACTCAGGAAGACTCAGCAGACAGACAGTTCTCCATTATTTGTTTAGAGGCAGTTGGGAGTGTGACTACAATGAGAAAAGCTGGTCCACCTTAACAGTCCACCTTAAAAGTCCACCTTGAGGGAGCCTGGTCTGTTTCTAGTTGAAAGCTAACTTATCTTGCTGACTTCGGGGCTAACTTCTGTCACTTTAATCAGCGGCTGGCGAGCTAGACATGGGAACGTGTCTCAGGTCTTTCAGAGTTGTAGCATTTATTCTCTGACAAACAGCCTCAATTATTTGACACATCACATGGTCACGTAAATTTAAGTGAAATATTTAAACTGGACAACATTTTTATAGCTTTATCATTCCACAAATGGAATATTTTACATGCAAACAAGGAACCAATGGAAATCTGAGGGGGGAACAGGCTTCGGAGGGTTAGTTTCTAAGCCAACCACATGAGCTAAAGCCTCATTCCAACTGCACAAAATGCAATGGGAATGCGTACAATCATCATTTACACCCAGTTCAAATGACTCTGCGGTAGTCACAGGTATTTATTGCCTCCGGCTCCGCTCAGCAGTGACAGAAACACAACACTCGGGTGAATGCCCTAATTTCAGCTCTTCAACCTGCAAAATGCAATGACATGCCCACACAAATTACTCTCCATCTCCACCTAAGCAGCACTCAAGCATTGATCCAAATTAGTCTGCACCAAGACTAAATTCACCAAGAAACAATGAACAAGTAAGAGATATATAAAGAGAAGCAACCACCATAAAGTTTTCACAGACCTCCATCCATGCTGCTGTCTACAGTTACCTGTTCTCTGGTCTGACCGTGAGATTTAATGAACACACCAAAAAAAAAAAAAGGAATACTTGTCTGCTGCAGCGCCATGTACACAGCTCTGTTAAACTGCCAATGGGAAAGCAGTCTATAGTATATTTTTTGCTGGTTTATCCATGTTTGACATACCAGCTTGCACGTGCTAATTTTGGGAGGAAAGGCGTAAAATTGTCTGTATTTCTTAGAATGCATTTTTTTGGGGTATCTGTCAACTGATGGATAAGGAACATCTTCCAGTTTTGTCACAAGCTACAACAAACAATAGCAACGAGGGCCAATGCTACTGGCTTAAGGAATAGACATCAACATGACAGTCTACAGTGGGCCAGGCTGAATTCCAATCCACTTGGGCAAAAAAGGTGAGAGAGAAAGTGGTGATGAAGGAAGTGTAGGAATAAGAGGTGAGGACAATGAGAAAGAGGAGGAGTGTTAGGTAAAGAGGTGAGGAGGAGGAGAAAGGAGGGGGGAGGGGGTGTAACATAGGCAGGCACAGCCAAGTGAATAGCCAGCTGTATGCTTGTTTGGCTGCCTGCCTGACTGAGAAAGGTGAGATTAGGAAGCATCCACGCACTCACACACACTCAGTAACAGATGGATGTGCACACGAATGTATGTGCTTGTGCATGTGTAAGCATGTGGTAAACAGGTACACACATCCAGACCACAGACTGGACGTCCCCTTCAAAATCCCTATTGCCTGCATTCTAAAGGCTTTTACAGAAAGCTTGGTGATAAAACTGATAGTTACTGGAGCTCCACCCTGACAGAGCAGCCCCTTACCGACTGCTGCTAACCTTTATGACGCAGCCTCCCTTTTCACTCACGCACACACCCTTACTATGTAGGCTACATGCACACTTGTTTTCACTGAATGCCCATGGGAAACTTCAGAGCAGCCCCAGTTGTTGCTCCTATCACTCTGTATGCAGCCACACACACATGCACCTCCAAACTCCAACATGCCTGCACAGCCACCCAGCCTGCACTGTGACAAAGAAGATCCAAGGATTTTGTCCTAAGTGCTTCCAGCTGATGAAATGCCTCACTATTGATCATTTTCTTGATTCTACTCCCATCCTGTGCCAGATGCCTGCTGTAGGCTGCAGTGTTATGGAGGTAATTAGTAGGGTGGGCATGCTTTATGTGGCTTTTTCGAGCAGATAATGAAGTTGCTTGATCTGATTGATAACGCAAAGATGCACCTGTCTCCGTGTAATATGGTTGACATGGATGAAACTAAAGAACTACCACATAACCGACCACAATAAAGCAGGTTGTAAGGCGAGGAGAAAGCCATGACAAGTGTGCGGCGCTGAGCTCCGGGTGTCTGCAGCTCGGACCGGACTCTCAGTTGTCCCATGCAGCCTGAGCAGGAGCGCCGCAGCCCGCCGTTCAGCAGCAGAAGCAGCAGCCGCCGTTCATCTGCCTCCACACACTCTGACCGGCAGCTCAGCCCGCCTTGTAGAGCTGCAGCTGCAGCTGCAGCTCCACACAAACGCTAGTTAGGCCTATTGTACCAGATGTTACTCGACTCGGGTCACCCACCTCGTCTCACGCTGTCTTGCAGATATGAAAAGAAAAACCCATCAGCGCTTGCTGAGGAAACCCTGTTCCCCGCATTCACACCGCGCGTTTCCCCGCACGCCTCTAACTTTGCACGCGCCTCTCAGCTGAGACTGACTGCGGGTGGACCCGCGGGACTCACCTGGCCGTGCTGCTGAATATCCCGGTGGAAAACGACCGTCCCACAGAGTACCATCCACACCAGCAGAGCCGCTCGAGACTGACTGACTGCAGACTGACTCCGCGCGCTCTGCCTCCCAACTGCCTGCTGCTACTGCTTCAGCCGCGCGCTCACGACGAGGCCGGGTCGCGCGCAAGGGTGTACGGGAAAAGCGCAGCCTACCGGAGACTCCGCATACTTTCACCTCTCGCTCTGCCTTTTCAAATTGACCACGTTAATTCAATAAAATGATTAATTTAATTTATCTTTAACCCTTTGCAACCTGGATCGACATCACTTATTTTCTTGTGCTGCTGTCAGATGCCTTTAAACCCGTAAACGGCGAGCATATTGGTTTTATTCTTTCGAAAACAGGAATTGTTAAAAAAAAAACAAAGTAAATTTAGATTGGAAAAAAAAACAAAACTTTAATTACCATTACCGTACTTATTTATTATAAATCACATTTCTCTCTCTCTCTCTCTCTCTCTCTCTCTATATATATATATATATATATATATATATATATATATATATATATATATATATATATATATATATATTCCTTTGTTTTTGTTCTTTCGTTCACTTTTTTGTGGTTGGTGGGTATTTTTCATGTAATTTGTGTATACATTTTACTCATTTTAAATCTTGGTGAGTGATAGTTATATTGAATTGGATGTTGGATAAAAGAAAGAAAGAAAGACCAATAATGAACATAAAGGTAGCCTACTTTAAAAAGAAAACAAGAAGGAAAACAAACAAGAGATAATGAAAACAAATACAGCGTTGATTATTCGGTTCTAGTACATGTCATGTCTAGTACATGTTTGTTTGTTTTCTTGTTGTTGATTTTTAAATAATCTCCATCCTAATTTTTGGGTCATTTCTTCTTAAATTGCTCATTGCCTTCTTCCCATGGTTTTGAAAGAAATCAAGCCAAATTGCCAGGGTATTAAAGGATTAACACATGCAGCTTACATTTAATGTGGGAGACCGGGACTGGTTGGCACATAATTAATATTTTGTAGATTTAAACTGAATTGATCTTGACAAAATATACAGCAGGAGACAGGAGTGACCAAGGCTGATTAATCTTAGGCTTGCCTTCATTTTTCCACATTAATTTGAAATGATCAGTTAATCAATAAAGTCTGTATTATCCTCTTCAGTTTGTGTACTCAGCGATCTGGATATACTCAACACGTGTTCAAATCATTATACCCTTCTTTTGGCCCTAACCTTTGCCACTACAAGACTGGAAAAAGAGAGGGAAAAAATTCTATACTTCACAATGGTGGGATCTAAACAACAACAATAGAACAACAATGAGCAAAAAAACATCTTCAACAATTATCAGGTTTTATTTATCATTTACCAAGTGGGAATGTAAATGTCAGCATGTAACTTAGGAGGCATATACTATGTTCATGTATGAATGTGAATGTGGGCTTTTATGAATAGAAAGAATTTATACTACAAAACCAAACCCATATTGCAAAACATGCCTGAAATGCCAAAATACGGCTGTCAGAGGTTTACATGTTAATCGTGATGCAATAAAGGTCCATGCATTATTTATTTCTGTTTGTTTTTTTTTTAAATTGCCTTAATAGCTGGCAAGTCTGGTTAACAGTCCTGTCTTTCAGAGGCTGTACTGGGCTGAGTTGTAAAGCTAGAGTAATCCAAACACATAGAATACCACTGCTTTGACAGTGCTTTCAGAGGACGATCCCAACGCCAAAAGGCACCTTTCACATGTGCATGGTATGCTCCTGGATGGCATCGGCTGAGAACACAGTCAGATAGAACTAAACGCATTGTAAATATATGTCCCTGATGGAACATGGCAGGTCAGCCTGAACTACAGATGGGTGGCATCATTTGAGAAAACAGCCGGTAGAAACCTGTTGTGTCTACATGATACACCACAGGATGGCATCAGGTTAAAGCGCTGCTGATAATGACATAATATAAGGTGTGCAAGGGTGCCTGTAAGGCAGGTGGGAGGGGCGGTGGATGGGTCTAACAAATTGGACAAACTTTAATGTGAGATACGGGTGTTCAGTCCCGTCTGATATTTTTCTTCTACACCTTACCATGTGCCTCTTTTTCCCAAACCCCTTACCATCTATGTCAGGACATGCTTTTTTTGACATTCTAGTGTTGGTTGCCATGTGCTTTTGTTGTCTAAACATAACTGCGTGCTGTCATCCAACCATGTCCTTGTGTTGAAATCACAGTAGCATCATCAGGCGGCTGTGGCTCAAAGGTAAAGCGGGTTGTTCTCTAATCAGAAGGTCAGTGGTATGATCCCCGGCTCTGGGTAACATGTTGAAGTATCCTTGGGCAAGATACCCTGAGTTGCTAGTTGTCACTATATGTGGCCCATGGTATTTTTTATCATTTATTTACCCACTTGTTTTTATGTTATTTTATTTACGCTTTAGCCAGAGTCCCTTAACAGAAAGTCGTGTCATCTCCATTTGCTCCAATCAGGCCCCCAGGAAGTGCACCACCCTCTGAAGCAAAATTTACACTGTGGCTGAAAGTGGAACTACAGCGTCACATGATGCACACTGGCCCAGAAAGAGAGACCTCCTTAAATCACTGGATTTTTTTTTTGTTTTGTTTTTTTTGTTTTATTGTTATTTGCATTTTTTAATAGCCATTATTAAAAACATTAAGTCCTAAAGATGTAAAATGGGTCATTTTCCGAATCAAAATTTGGAATTCGGTATTTCTCTAGACATAAAATGAACGTGCATAGGACCCGCAGGACTCTACCGCGTGGACGCTCATGTAACTCTCGGAGTTCCTGATACAGCACAGGCTTTGTGCCGGCTGTAGTAATGCATATTTTTTAATCATAATTCATCATTTTTAAATTTTACAACACATCCATACGCTGTTGGCTGTAAAGCCTGTAATATGGCGTCTTACCGTGTCTGTATCAGAGACTGTATATACAGTCTATGGTCAGTATTCAAACTACCGGTTATCAGTGAGCAGCGCGGAGCTCTAGTGACAGTTACTAAGCGGTACTGAACGTAGTATTTACTTAAAGCTGAGCTGTGTAAAAATACGCGGGGCAATATTACAAGGCACCACCTTTTATTATATTTTTGTGGGCACAACACATTTTGATTCTGTTAATTCAATTTCTCCGGTCGTGATTACGATATGATTCCCTGATAAGTTGTATGTATATTTGTGTGTGTGTGTGTGTGTGTGTGTGTGTGTGTGTGTATGTGTGTGTGTGTGGAGAGAGAGAAATAAATATACCATTATCTGATTATCACGTAAATATTAAAACCAACAGCACCGCTGTCGTTATACCGCTGATTAGCTGCTGTTGCTAATAAGCTAAGCTACTACGAGTAGAATGCTCGTGAACGAGCATTGTATGCTTTGAGCACTCGACTCGGGTAACTTGTGTTAGTGAGCCAGTGAGTCGGAGTCAATGCTCAGGTACACTCGGCTGCATTTGGCTGTCGTTAATCACTTCTAAGCATGCTCTACAGGCCAGTAGATCCGGGTATTTTACACTTAAACCCGGAAAAAGAGTTTTCTCTGCTTCAAACGCCACTGAACAGCTCTCATAGAAATGAATGAGGCCCCGCCCCCACGGCTGTATCCAGATTTATAATAGATCCATGGCTCCAAGGAACCGTTTTTTTTTTCAAAGATGGCGGATCATGGAGAGCCTCAATAGTTCCCTGGAAGTAGCATTAATTGCTTGTGGCCATGTACGTATTATAAGGAAGTCTGGATACAGCCGTGTGGGCGGGGCCTCATTCATTTCCATGAGAGCTGCTCAGTGGCGCATGAAGCAGAGAAAACTCTTTCTCCAGGTTTAGAAAAGTGTAAAATACCCGGATCTACTGGCCCATCAAGCATGCGTAGAAGTGATTAACGACAGCTGAACGCGGCCGAGTGTACCTGAGCATTGACTCCGACTCACTGGCTCGCTCACACAGATGACCCGAGTGCTCGAAGCGAACAGTGCCGGTGCACGAGCATTTCTCTCGTAGTAGCTTAGCTTATTAGCAACAGCAGCTAATCGGCGGTATAATGACAGCGTTGTCGGTTTTAATAATTACGTGATTATCAGATAATGGTATATTTATCTCTCTCTCTCTTTCTCTACACACACAGATATACATACAACTCATCAGGGAATCATATCGTAATCTTGACCGGAGAAATCAAATTAACAGAATCGGAATGTGTTGTGCCCATAAAAAGGTAATAAAAGGTGGTGCCTTGTAATATTGCCCCGTGTTTTATTACACAGCTCAACTTTTAAAAATAGTACGTTCAGTACCTTTTAGTAACTGTCTCTAGTGGTCCGCGCTGCTCACTGATAACCGGTAGTTTGAATACAGACCGCAGACTGTATATACGGTCTCTGATACAGACATGGTAAGACATCCATATTACAGGCTTTACAGCCAACAGTGTATGAATGTGCTGTAAAATGATAAAAATGATAAATTGTGATTAAAAAATTAATGAATTACAACAAAAATATCAATTACTACGGCTAGTACGAAGCCTGTGCTGTGTCAGAAACTCTTAGAGTTACATGCGTGCTCTCACAGTAGAGTCCCGCGGGTCCGATGCGCATTCATTTTATGTCTGGAGAAACACCAAATTCCAAATCTTGATTCGGAAAATAACGCATTTTACGTTTTTAGGACTTAATGTTTTTAATAATGGCTATAAAAAAATGCATTCTGAAAAGTCAACATGTCTCAAAAAAAAGTTATCCAGTGATTTAAGGAGGTCTCTTTCCCAATGTTAACAAATGGGGAAAAGTCTTTCTGGGCCAGTGTGTATCACGTGACGCTGTAGTTCCACTTTCGGCCACTATGTAAATTTTGCTTCAGAGGGTGGCGCACTTCCTGGGGGCTTGCTAGTGACGCAATGGAGTTACAGCAGGAAGACCATTTGTGATGGGCTTTAACAGGGTAAGAGGTCTAAAGAATCGTTTTTCATATTATCCTCATATCTTAGCTAAATTAACGTACATTAAAGCATAATACTGGATTATCTGCCATTAAATTAGTAGATTTACGAAACAATAACAGGCATGCCAACGGAGTAAGCTAATGTCAGTACACTGTACTGTAAATACTAAACACATTTCGTTAGCCGTTTTCGTTCGTTAAATACTGAAATTGTTACACTACTGTATTATATTATTTTTTATTATGTTGTTATATATGTAATCCCGTTACTGTATATTGGTAACTTACAATAGGAGCACTGGGTGCTGGACGAACTATTTCGAAGCGGGTTATAAAATCACAGAAGGCTCTAGTTTAATGCAGTTTATTAACGTATAAATCCAGTAGAGGGCAAAATTACACAGCCTAATGAAGGCTCTCCTCTGGAGCACAGATCTGACTAATTCATGCATTCACATGCAGCGGTTTACTCTTTGTATTAAATCACTTTGTATTTAATTTTTATTTAATCACTCTCTTATATTGACAGTTATGTGACGACATAGAACAATGAAGTAGCCTAGACCTTTTTAAACAAAGGAAAAAGCTTGGACAAGGGGATGGGCAAGCTGACAAAGGATCAAAGTCTGATAAATGATTAAAAAAGGATTTATATTTTGTAGACCTTTCATATGAAACACTATAGACAAATGCTGAGGTTAGCACAGCAAAAGCTAATTTCCAAGTGAGTAATTTGCGATGAGAACCGCAAATTTCACATAATTAAAAAAGTTTCATAACTGAAGTTGGGGAACAAACACGCCTCATCTACCAAAGCGGATTCCCACTCAGGCCTATAAAGGTATGTCTGACCCTCTCTCCTGTCCTTGTTTCCCTCCCTCTTTCAGCAAAAGAGCTACACAGGATTCAATGGAGCCTGGAGACTCCCTGCACTAAGACAGCACCCTCATCCTGAAAATCAGCTCTCTGTCCTCTGCAAGCCTTTCCCTGTTTCTTATTTTTACTAAACCATATACAAGGCCTCTCAACGGTGTGCTCTTTGTTTGGGTAAAATGTTCTAATGCAGTTTTTGAAAATGATAACCTCACATATTCTTTGTAGTTGTAATCTGTGGTTAGTGTAAGACTACTTCTGCTGGCATTACTCAACAACATTTTCCTCATCTGCGTGTCAGTGTCTTTCTCTTCGCGCCTGGATCGTCCCTGTGCAGCACAGCAAAGCATGGTGGAGACAATCTGAGAGGACAACACAAGAGAAGGACATATACCAGCTGCTTGATGTGCTATTTATGTTTCTGATTTTATTAGATATGAATTAAATTAATTAATTGCAGTAAGTCGGTAGAAAGACAAAGACAAATAAAATACACGTTTATATATATAACAATAATATTAGCAACCTGCTCCTTTACCATGGTAAGTCTAATATATGTCAGCATAACCATATATGTCATATCCACATCACTCATATTTGCTTTTGCAGCAGATAATGAAAAAAATGAAGCAGTCATTTTAAAAATGAAGCCAGAACAGCTTCATCTGTTGCAGGTTTGGAGTCAGTTCAGCAGCTGACTCTGAGCCACTGAAATGTAGTGTTGTGTTTAGCACTGCACCTCACAGCCCCCGCAAGGTACCAGGCACCACAGAAAAGAATTTTAAAAAAAACAACACATATATATATTATATATAAAAAATAGATTTTTTTTCCATAGCATTTTTTCTTGTTTCCCCCAGAAAAGTTATTTTCTAAATCTACACATTTCTTTCAAGTTGTGGAATATGTCTTGCCTACTTACCAATTAGCTCAGGGTTCAAAGGTTTAAGTACTTGTGAAAGGTGAAAGCACTAAAAACGTGATGTCGCTCCAGGTTTTAAAGGGTTAAATCTCGAGCTAATAGCCACTTGTTGCAAAATGATTGAATTATTTTACCCCTAAAAATTCCTCCCTTGATATGACTGAGCCTCTCTGTTCACTTGATCCTGAAAGAAGCAGGTTGGGCAACAAATTGGCAACCACTTGTGTTTTAAACAACAGTAGTATAATGATGTGAATGCCAGTATGAACTTTTTATAAAATGGGAGGGTAGAGTGGAAGTGTGATATCTAGTTGCTAATGTAATCAATAGCACTGTTAACAGGTTTTTTTGCAGCAGGTAATGAAACTGACGCAGTCACTTCCTTCTGTAAAATGATGAAGTCAGAACAGCTTCATCTGGTGCAGGTTTGGAGTCAGTTCAGCAGCTGACTCAGAGCCACTGAAAGTCATGGCTTTATCTGAACAACTTAATTCTTAATTGTAGTGCATGCAAACTATGTTGACATTAAATTAAAGTTAAATTAAAAATATACATTGGAGCATTTATGTCAGCCTGTGAAATCTTCCTGAGAGATGATGGCTCTGTTCTCCCGAAGCTTCAATCACTAAAAAGACAGCAGAGGAGTGCCAAAGAGGTGGTGTAGGCAGCTGCCAAACTCTGACACTAAGAGTCCCATCATGATTCTGCTTGTTATGTTTGCAGGAAACTAGCATACATCTCATTTTAAACAGCTCATCTGCCATTTTTTTCAGCTGTGACAAGAGGAGCTGCCCTCATGTGACTTCTTGTAATCTCTTTTGTACATTGTACATGAACTGACAAGAGAAGTCATGAGCTGATTTTCATGCCTGAAAATGTAAAAGAATAGAGAAGATTCAATGTATTGGAAGGTGATTTAGCATGCAAACCTGATGGAAGTTTAAAGGAGGCTTCGTCCATTACACGCTAATGGTTATTGACTGAAACCAGACACTTAATCTCAGATATGTCTAAATAAATAATAGACTCTCAATTATGCCTCACTACACCAAACTATTGAGCGGTAAATGTACAAACCTTTGATTTCTATCTTAATCATGAACCACATCAGACTGCACCCATGGGAACAACCTGCAGACCTTATACACAAACAGCAACACAACACAGCCTGTGGCTGACTCTGAAACATACATCAGTATACTCACCAAGCTCTGAATCAGGATCATCATACTGGCTTCTAGTGGAAACCTAAACATTTCAGGCACTCAGACATTTATATAATCTGTTTCAGGAAATGACAAGAGAAACTCTCATGCAGGGAGGCCATCTTTGTAAGCTTCAGACTATATGATTTTTGTAATCTTTTAGTGTAGTTTAGTGAATCCCACACTGTGTGACATGGATTAAACTTGGGTACAGCATCAAGCTTGATGTATGTAGAATGTACGATGACATCACTAACTGAAATGCAGGCTACGACCATCGACGTCAATACCCAAGTGTCATCCATCTACGTCTCTGTAGTGGTAAGGGTTGTGGCTGGGGAAAAGAAGACAACTTGATATGCCACTTTTGCAATGAGAGCTTGAAATATTTCTTAGCATCTAATAGCATTTGGCAGTGTCGCGCTGATCAGTGCATCATTTCATGATGCATTTATTTTTGGTTCGTGTTGTAGAAAATCGCAAATAAGGGGGGAAGCGACTCTTACTTCTGCTCCCATTACTGACGTGTAACGAGTAAGAGTGGTCCACAATGTGAATTAAACCTAAAAACTCATAAGAAGCCACAATCTCGTTGAATAAATGTTTTTAGAAGTGTTGTCTTTTGTCATTGATGCTGCCGTTAATCTAAATTTGTTGTAGAAAATCTTGTACTCCTGATGAATCCATGAATGTAATGTAAACTTGTGCAACATGTGCATGGACAGAGACTTACCAAAAACTTAAAGCAACAGAAATATCATTCAGCCTTATATAGCCTATTTCACACGCCTTACAGATTTGTCTTTCATTGTTGTCCAAACATCCACAAGGCCTTGCCCTTGCAGTATCTTAACCTTTAGACATGCTGGAGCCCATGACCATGGGTGAATCATGCATTCATGCAATTACGCATGATTACATTTACATAATTAGGTAGTATAATATAAGAATTTTCTAAGACAGTTGGTTAGTGGATGCAGGTCATAATAACAGCCACACAGTGAGATGCTCATCCCAAATTTTTGACATTGTCAGAATTCCATGCTGTCTTTATGTGTATGCACCATGTGTGCGTGAGGTGGACAGAGAGAGAGAGAGAGAGAGAGAGAGAGAGAGAGGCTACTTTTAGGTGATTTTCTTGTAACTTTTTTTTCCTAATTGCTTGCTCATATTGGGGTCATTTCTTGTTAAGGTGTTTATTCTTCAACTTCTCAGGTTTCAAAGGATTAATGGCGTCCTCATTAGTTATTGAATTTGTCCGTACATACATATAGAAAAAAAATCTGTATCTATGTATTTGTGTTTCCTTTTCAAAAATCTTCTGGCATATTGAAATAAGCAAGATACATCTTCCATGATTTACTGGATGAGCCCTTTGGTGTGAGTCTATTTTGTTATTTATTTAAGGAAATAAAGAATGTCTGTATTTGACTGAAAGTGAGAGGGAGGAGTTTTGGATTTGGATTAAAGCTATTAAATTAATCATGTCATCTTGCAAGCAAGGTAACAAAAGCTACTATGTCTTCCTTAGACAGTGGCAAAGAGAGCACGGGAGATAATGAAAAAGCTGTGAGTCAACCTGTTATTACCCTGTCCTCTGTGATACCTTATTGAGTGTTTAAAAATTCTGTACAGCACTTTGTTAAAGATGGACATAGACAAAATATTTGCATAAGGATTGCTAAGAGTGCTGACATCAGTCCAGTTATTGGGATCACTGGTATAGATCTTAGATGACTGTGCATACAAAGGTGTAATAGGTGAAATACACAATCTTTCCATGAAATAATGGTGCAAAATGCTGGCCCTCCAGTCATTTGGGATATCCTCTGGAAAATCTTCCTTCCACAGGGTCCTTATGGGTGAAAAATGTGCAAGGGCATTACAGGATACTGCCTCAACTCCATCGTGAGTCAAATATGTGGGGGTGTCATGGTGATGTAGTCGGGCCAGTATTTTGTAATTCTAATAGTAATCAAGCAACACTAAAATCTAAAGTTTGATCTGGCCTGCCCTCAAATGACTGAACTTTTGTAGACTGTTTGGTCAATCTTGGGATCATGTTACTCCATAGAAAATCCACGATTAGACCGTCTACGTCACGGCAGAATGACTGAGGGAGGATGACTGGTAGACACTGACAGAAAGTGAAAAGAAGTCACCCTTGAGGCTGGTGAGAGACTTAACAGGTATGCCTCTCTAGTCTCCTGACTCAAAGCGCCTTTACACTACATGTCACATTCATCCATTCACGAACTGGTGGCAGAGGCATACAAGGTGCCAACTGCACTGCACATTCACACTGAAGGCATAGCCTTTGGAGTACCTCCTGAGCCATAGCCATCCTTCATAACAAGGAGAGAAAGTTAGCCTCAGCAAGGCCGTAATTCCAAGTTAAGTGGAGCTATAATAGGCAGTTTTAAAGGGCAAACTATGTAGGAGGGACTGCTTTGCAGCCTTACTGATAGGAAATATCACATTTTTGCTGAAGTGCAGTTTGTAGCCAGATATTTGATGCAATGACTGAAAATGGTAAGGGTAGCAGGGACCAAAACAGAAAACTGGACAGAAACAGGAGCATGTCATCAGCAAAAAAGGAGACCTTCACATTTATACAGTTTGCTCTGTACAGATTCTGGAGATGGAAAGGTTAGATCAAGATTTTTTTTTTAAAGGAATTCACTGACAATAGCCAATAATAAATTTAATATAAATATAAATAATAAATATAATATATTTTTAAATGGATATGCAGGAGACCTACTGGTCAATATGAGGTACATAGAAGTGGTTCCTTGCCCAGAGGGCAACTAGAGAAAGACTGCTGTCCTGTCATAAATATGCATCTCGGGATAGCGCTAAAAGGCCATCAAGATACATTTCTGAACTGATCTCTCAAACCGCCTGCCGAGGTGGACTGAGATGCATTTCACGACATATGTTTTGTAGTATAATCTCTAATGCTTTCCTGATTTGTCTCACAAGGAAGACATCATCAGTGTCATCATTGTTGAAAGTGTGTTAATAATCTGTAACTTACCCATTTTATGTCAAGTTGGACGAAGTGTTGTATGCGCTATGGTCGGAAACGCAATATCTCCAGCTGTACTGACACAACTGCCAACATGACTAATGAGCTTGCTACAGAGCAGCCAGCAAAAGTGTGGACGGAATAACTGTGCACAGGGCAGTAACCAAATCTGAACACAAGCGGTCAGCTGGAAACGAAATGATGGGCACAGGTACGAACGGTGATCTGTCTTGGCTGTCCACTTGGTCTAAACAGGCTCTTAGTAGGAGACAAGGTTAAAAAAAAAAAAATGTTGTGCCGTGTGCCATGTATCTATTTGCTCCAATCTGCCACGGCAGATGGAGCAAATAGATCACACTCTAGTCTATGTTTTAATTTCCACTGGCTCCGCTGAATTGTGGATCGACTCCATCCCAGCTCCAGCAGTCCGGACGCCCGCGGATTAGATACGCAAAGCTCTTACTTTTGTCGAATGCCAGAGCACTTTGCATCAATTCAGCCAAATTAAGCACAGAGCAGACAGGAAATCAGACCGCAACACAACATTAAAACATCCACTTAATTTTCAGAATAAAACACTCCGTGTTTACGTCTGATCGTATTTCACATCAACACAATGTCACAATGAGCGGATCCAGGCCAGGAGTCAACAGGTCAGAGGTTTTCAGAGGTCACTACAGACAATATGGATGAAGAGAAGCAAATTGTGGAGGTGGAAAACCACAAAACTATTTATGACACCACACATCCTTTTCACAGGGACAACCATAGAAAGTAAATGGCGTGGAACAACTTATTGAGAGTTATGGGAGTGAGTGGAGGTATTACTTCTTCTGCTGTACTGATATAATTTGCGTGATCCTGTAATTATCGCAAGAATTCCTCCGTATTGCCACTGCAGCTGATCCTGCAGTGCTGCGCCGTGCTGGACTCAAATCGCAACTGGTGGGAGTTGACGGTTGAAGGAGCATGGAGCAAAACCACAGCAGAGCCGTATGGCAACGCACATGCAAGCAGTGGAAATCCTGGGTTATATGCACATCACACATGCGCAAGGTTATCAAAGAAACTGTGTTTATATTAGTGTTGAAACACTGTCTTGATCAAACTTGGCATGGAGTAAATCAGCATTTGCTTACTTTCTCTTTCCTTTTTGCCATGATTGTATTTCATTTGTTATTGACGACTTCTATTGCACGTCTGTCCATCCTGGAAGAGGGATCCCTCATCATTCTCTACCGCTCTCCCTGAGGTTTCTTCCATTTTTCCCTGTTACAGGGGTTGTTTTTCAGGAGTTTTTCCTTGGGTGATGTCAGGGTCCAAGGGCAGAGGGATGTCGTACACTGTAAAGCCCTCTGAGGCAAACCATGTTTTGTGATAATGGGCTCTATAAATAAAATTGACTTGACTTGACTTATTTCTGTAAGTAAGGGTTAAGAGGAGCAAAACGCATGATTTACTCTGATAAAAGGCAGGTGATTTCTAATAAAGTCAGTAAACCTGTGGTCAATCAAATATGACAAAGAAGTCATCCTTTCAGAATATAAATACTCACAGCAGTTTTTATGGATATCTGGCTTGTAGCTGTTGAGATATTTACTATGGTCCAAAGTGTTGCATGGACGGACAAGTGACAGACACTGCCAGCCCCAGGCCTCCATGCCTCTTTAGACAGAGCCTTTTGAATGTGAACTCACAGCGCTGTAGAGCAGTTCATCCACTTCAGTCAAAAGACTGAGCCCCTCATTTTCCTTTTGTCTTCCTCTTCATGTGGTTTAATAACAAAGGCGCAGCACATACTGGGCAAGACTTGTTTAATATGACTATTATCCCTACCATCATTTTCCAAAAAGGATTTATGTACAGCTCAGTCAGCAATCGTGATCCTTAAATAGAGCTGCTGGATAACAACAGGGTCAAACGAAGTGAACTTTGAATGATATTTTTGTCTCCACTATCATTATTTTAAGTAAATGGTGCAGAAAGCCCTGCATTTCCTTGTCATGTTTGAAATAGCTGGTTGTCTGCTCTCTGAAGCCACAGCAACCAGATACAGCACTCCTAAAGCTACAAGAATCTCTCTCTCTCTCTTAGTTCCAATGTTAACTTGTTTTTTGCTTTTTAAACATGACAAGTACATCCCCCCTCTTCAAATTCAAATTCAGATTCAAAGAGGCGTTATTGGCATGACCATATTGAAATTGGCAAAGCACATTGTACAAGGTGGTTTCAACAGGGGAATGTGCAGTTTTTTAAGATGCTAACAATAAAACAATTTAATATTAAAGTGCAAATCAATAACAATCAACAACATTTCTGGTGTAAGCTGAACATTCTGAAGGATATAAGCAACAACACAAATATAGTAGCAATAACAGTTATAGCAGTAAACCTTGTGTTAGTGTCTGTGTGCGAAGCTTTTTTCTCAGAGTGAGGAAACAGAATATATGCATTATATATACATGTATACATATATACATTTTTTTTAAATGCTTGAAGATCCACTCATTACAAAAAGTGTCTGTCATCAAAGAGAGTTAATAAAAACAGATGGAATGGTCAGCGTTGTCATATTAAAATTTAAGGTGTGTTGATGGATTCATGTCATCAGCTAATGCACTGAGAAACAATACAAGGAACCGTTCCACCTTAAAACTTGTCCTGGTATGAACAGTGGTTAAAGCAGCCATAGCTCAGCCCTGAAAACAGTGTTGATTCTCTACTGACCAATCAACAGACTGCAGTGTTTATTGCTCCACCTTTTAGTATCAGATCTGTGTGCTTGGTACCCCAAGCAAAGGATGGACCAAAATGGGGACGATTCCAAAGGTACAAAGGTGCCATCCACAATTTTTCACAATCAAAATGTAAAAAAATGCACATCAAACTGAACTTAACTGACCTGCTTCTTAAACACAGCTTTTGCGTCTTGTGTTTAGCCACAAGCATGAAGGACAATGGACAGAGGAGTCGTCCTTCTTGGATTTAGCGCACAGGTCACCATCACTGAGACATTTATAGATTTCTGACAGTCAATGTGACAAGGCTTGAGTAGGCTGATTTCTTCCAATGTAATGTGCATGTTGACCTTAAATGACTGATATTTGTTTATTTAGTGTGTGTGTGTGTGTGTGTGTGTGTGTGTGTGTGTGTGTGTCCTTGTGTTGGTTGTCTCTTAAGCTGTGGCATGCACTGACATGTTTTGCTGGTTTTATGGCGCTGACAATATTTTCTACAAGTACATATTACTGTCTATTTACAGGCTGTCTTTGGCTGCATGATTGTGATAACAGCCATCCTTTAACCTCTTTCACTGTGCAACGCAAGACCACCGTTATAGAGCCATGACCAAAGATATAGCGACGTTTCTGTCACGATGGTCATCTTTCGTCAGAGACAGCCCAAAATCACACAGTGTATACCAAGCTTTAGAGGTGAGCCTTAGGGCCAGCTGGGTGAGGGGACTCCTCTCTATGTCCTCCTCTTGGCAATGGAGAGCTTTTGTAATGGTAAATGTAACCAAACTCTGTTCCAAAGTTATCTTGCTTTTTAGGCATGACAAGTACACATACTTCTCTCTCTCTCTCTCTCTCTCTCTCTCTCTCTCTCTCTCTCTCTGTCTCTCTCTCTCTCTCTCTCTCCAGTTGTGTAATAGTACTTTTATTAAAGTACTGTACTTAAGTTCGAATTTGAGGTGCTTGTACTTTACTTGAGTCTGTTCTTTTCATGACAATTTATACTTCTGCTCCACTCTATCAGTAGAAAATGTTGTATTTTTTACTTCCCTGCATTTATCCAACAGCTTTAGTTGCAAATTTCTTTACAAATGAAGATTATTGCATAAAACATTTAAGAAAGGTTTATAAAGTATGATGTTGTGTTATTAATTTAAAAATACAACAATTAATACAAGTACAGCTCAAACAATTAGTCCATTAATTAACTGGACAATTGAAAGAAAATTAAATAGCTATGAACTATTTTTGATAAATATTTGTCATTTTCTAATATATTTTGAATGATATTTGGTCCATTTTTAAAAATCATTATTATTATTATTATTATTATTATTATTATTATTATTATTATTATTATTATTATTATTATTATTTGTTACATATTCCTGGATTGGGTACTGTTACTTTTAATACTTTAGGTGCAAGTTCCTGATATACTTACTTTTACTTAAGTAATATTTTAAATTTAGGACCATTACTTGTAACAGAGTATTTTTTACAGTCTAGTATTAGTACTTCTACTTAAGTAAAGGATCGGAATACTTTGTCTACCACTGTCCCCTCTATCTGACAATCCAAATTAAGAGTATGTGTTACTGTATTTGACAAGACTGTTACTGTACGGCCATGGCAAAGTGGCTCAGAGAGGCTGCACTCGGGACCAAGGTGTTTGCTTGGTATGCATGTTTCAAACTGTTGCTGGAAGTTCACCTTAACAAGCTGAGGCCAAACTCCTGAGAAGTGAGGTAAGCAGAGGATTATGCAAATAACTGGAGATTTACTGATGTCAAGTAATTTGTGAATGATGTGATAATTAATACTACAATATCATTACTGTAAGACAAACAAATTGTGGACAGGAAGATGCTTTTTGTTCATCAAACTTGAATTTGAACTCAAGAACCAAAGTAAGCAGTAAAAGGACTCCAGGCTGCAGCTTAACTGTTCTTTGTATTGTCAGGACATTTAAATCTCTCTGTGTGTCTCTCTGGGTAAAGAGCACACTGTGGGTATGCTGCTGTTTTCTTTCTTCCCTTTATTGTTTCTTCTTATAGCTTACTTTTTTCTTTGGTGGTAGGGCCAGAGTGGTCAGTGTTTTTCTTTTCTAGTGATGTTATTGTCCAGAAGTGTGTCATTGTTGGTGCAAGTTATTTTTCGTCTGTTTTTTTGTGCAGTGGTGGCTGACAAGCAATGCTACCAATTTTGCAGCTTTCTTGCTCGATTTGGGGACTTTTCAGACTCTTTTAACAACTTGTGGTAAATTTAGTTACTTATTAAAAACATCAAGGAAAAAGAAGGAAACACATTTCTGTAGTCATTAGCAGGAGGAGAAGAGATGCTGCTCACCACCAAAGTGAGCATGTGAGTAGAGGTTTTCTATGGCTAAGTTGATGCTCTGACTGTCTGGATTGGCGGCACGAGACAGTGGTACTCGGAAGTATAAGTCCCATAGCTCTCATGTCGTTTAAACTTTTTGTTAGAGATAGTTGTATTGAATCTAATTCAGTGAAGTTTGATTTCTTCCATGATCCTATATGCAAATAACTGTATGACTTCATCAAGAGCCTTTTGAAGCAAGTTCCATTGAAAGAGAGCACTAGAGGTGAGACATTAACATGATAAAATAGCCTGTGTGTTGGATACAGATGCCTTGAGAGAACATGTTGCCTGTGGTCAGTGAACAGGGAGGGTTGGATTAAGATGTGTTCTTGAAGCAAGAAAGTTTGATAAACAGGCTTTTGGCCCACAGTGCTTTGGTGAGGGTAGTTGCCTGTTCCCTAACAGTGCCTGCTATGCTGGAAATGGTGTTGAATGTTTATTAAGGATCAGATTAATAGAGCTATCTCAATTTGGGAAGTTTGCAAGCGAATTTCTTTCAGGTGTCATATGAGATGAGGACTTGAGTTTGCGACAGTCAGAGCCTGGTAGTTAAAGACAGGAACAGCCTGAACTGTATTGTAAAAACTGTTCTGTTTCCAACAAATCTGACAGAAAGCACTATGTGTGAATTTCCTCTGTTGCCATCAGGGGGTCATTATGCATTACCTGCTTGAAAAACAAACTGCCATTTCAAATCTTTTATCCCTTTAGTCAGACTTTTAAATTCCCCGTGGGTGTTCTACACCTGTATATAGTATGATTTATGTTGTACACTTATATTGTATATCATCTACTGGCACTTTATTCTTATCCTGGTTCCTTGGCTCCTGGTGCACCTGCCTGGTTATATAATGTGAATGCTGCTATGTGTGTTTTTGTGTGTGTGTATGTGTTTTGTAGTCTTAACATGCTGCTCTTAACTAATGACCCCTAGTGGGATTAACAAAGTTGTTTGAATTGAATTGAATTGAATTGAATTGAATTGAGCTACCACCTTACCGTGGTAGAGGGGTTTGCGTGTCCCAGTGATCCTAGGAGCTCAGTTGTCGGGGGCTTTATGCCCCTGGTAGGGTCACCCATGGCAAACAGGTCCTATGGGAGGGACCAGACAAAGTGTAGCTCACAAGACCCCTATGATGATGTCGATCAATGGCTCAGAGTTCCCCTCGCCCGGACGCGGGTCACCGGGGCCCCCCCCTGGAGCCAGGCCTGGGGGTGGGGCTCGATGGCGAGCGCCTGGTGGCCGGGCCTTTACCCATGGGGCCCGGCCGGGCACAGCCCGAAGAGGCGACATGGGACCTCCTTCCCGTGGGCTCACCACCCGTAGGAGGGGCCGTAGGGGTCGGGTGCAGTGTGAGCTGGGCGGCAGCCGAAGGCGGGGACCTTGGCGGTCCGATCCTCGGCTGCAGAAGCTAGCTCTGGGGACGTGGAATGTCACCTCTCTGGTGGGGAAGGAGCCTGAGCTGGTGCGCGAGGTTGAGAAGTTCCGACTAGATATAGTCGGCCTCACCTCGACGCATGGCTTGGGCTCTGGAACCAGTCTTCTTGAGAGGGGATGGACTCTCTTCCACTCTGGAGTTGCCACTGGTGAGAGGCGCCGGGCAGGGGTGGCAATACTTATTGCCCCCCGGCTCGGTGCCTGTACGTTGGAGTTTACGCCGGTGAATGAGAGGGTAGCCTCCCTCCGCCTTCGGGTTGGGGGACGGATCCTGACTGTTGTTTATGCCTATGGTCCAAACAGCAGTTCAGAGTATCCACCCTTTTTGGAGTCCTTAGAGGGGGTGCTGGAGAGTGTTCTTTCTGGGGACTCCCTCGTTCTGCTGGGGGACTTCAACGCTCACGTTGGCAATGACAGTGAGACCTGGAGGGGCGTGATCGGGAGGAATGGCCCCCCCGATCTGAACCCGAGTGGTGTTTTGTTATTGGACTTCTGTGCTCGCCACAGATTGTCCATAACAAACACCATGTTCAAGCATAAGGGTGTCCATATGCGCACTTGGCATCAGGACACCCTAGGCTGCAGTTCAATGATCGACTTTGTTGTCGTATCGTTGGACTTGCGGCCGTATGTCTTGGACACTCGGGTGAAGAGAGGGGCGGAGCTGTCAACCGATCACCACCTGGTGGTGAGTTGGCTCCGATGGTGGGGGAGGACGCCGGTCAGACCTGGCAGACCCAAACGCATTGTGAGGGTCTGCTGGGAACGTCTGGCAGAGTCTCCCGTCAGAAGGAGCTTCAACTCCCACCTCCGGAAGAGCTTCGACCATGTCCCGGGGGAGGCTGGGGACATTGAGTCCGAGTGGGCCGTGTTCCGTGCCTCCATTGCTGAGGCGGCCATTGCTGTGGCCGCAAGGTGGTTGGTGCCTGTCGGGGCGGCAACACCCGAACCCGCTGGTGGACACCGGCGGTAAGGGGTGCCGTCAAGCTGAAGAAGGAGTCCTATCGGGCCTTCTTGGCCTGTGGGACTCCGGAGGCAGCAGACAGGTATCGACAGGCCAAGCGGAGTGCGGCGGCGGCGGTCGCCGAGGCGAAAACCCGGGCATGGGAGGAGTTCGGCGAGGCCATGGAAATCGACTTCCGGACGGCTTCGAAGAGGTTCTGGACCACCATCCGGCGTCTCAGGAGGGGGAAACAGTACTCCGTCAACACTGTGTATGGTGGCGACGGGGCGCTGCTGACCTCGACTCGGGACGTTGTGGATCGGTGGAAGGAATACTTCGAAGACCTCCTCAATCCCACCGACACGCCTTCTGTTGGAGAAGCAGGGCCTGGGGACCCCGGGGGTGGGCTCCTCTATCTCTGGGGCTGAGGTTACCGAGGTGGTCAAAAAGCTCCTCGGTGGCAGGGCCCCGGGGGTAGACGAGGTCCGCCCGGAGTTCCTCAAGGCCCTGGATGTTGTGGGGCTGTCGTGGCTGACACGACTCTGCAACATTGCGTGGACATCGGGGGCAGTGCCCTTGGACTGGCAGACTGGGGTGGTGGTCCCTCTTTTCAAGAAGGGGGACCGGAGGGTGTGTTCCAACTACAGGGGGATCACACTCCTCAGCCTCCCTGGTAAGGTCTATTCGGGGGTACTAGAGAGGAGGGTCCGCCGGATAGTCGAACACCGGATTCAGGAGGAGCAATGCGGTTTTCGCCCCGGTCGTGGAACTGTGGACCAGCTCTGGACCCTTGGCAGGATCCTTGAGGGTGCTTGGGAGTTTGCCCAACCAGTCCACATGTGCTTTGTGGACTTGGAGAAGGCATTTGACCGTGTCCCTCGGGGAGTCCTGTGGGGGGTTCTCCGGGAATATGGGGTTTCGGACTCCCTGATACGGGCTGTCCGTTCCCTGTATGACCGGTGCCGGAGCTTGGTCCGCATTGCCGGCAGTAAGTCGAACTCGTTTCCGGTGAGGGTTGGACTCTGCCAGGGCTGCCCTTTGTTGCCGATTCTGTTCATAACTTTTATGGACAGAATTTCTAGGCGCAGCCAGGGTGTTGAGGGGGTCCGGTTTGGTGACCTCAGGATTAGGTCTCTGCTCTTTGCAGACGATGTGGTCCTGTTGGCTTCATCGGGCCGCGACCTTCAGCTCTCACTGGATCGGTTCGCAGCCGAGTGTGAAGCGGCTGAAATGAGAATCAGCACCTCCAAATCCGAGACCATGGTTATCAGCTGGAAAAGGGTGGAGTGCCCCCTCCGGATCGGGGATGAAGTCCTGCCCCAAGTGGAGGAGTTTAAGTACCTCGGGGTCTTGTTCACGAGTGAGGGAAGGATGGAGCGGGAGATCGACAGGCGGATCGGTGCAGCGTCTGCAGTAATGCGGACTCTGCACCGGTCTGTCTTGGTGAAGAGGGAGCTGAGCCGAAAGGCAAAGCTCTCGATTTACCAGTCGATCTTCGTTCCTACCCTCACCTATGGTCATGAGCTTTGGGTAGTGACCGAAAGAACAAGATCGCAGGTACAAGCGGCCGAAATGAGTTTCCTCCGTAGGGTGGCTGGGCTCTCCCTTAGAGATAGGGTGAGAAGCTCGGTCATCCGGGAGGAGCTCGGAGTAGAGCCGCTGCTCCTCCGCATTGAGAAGAGCCAGTTGAGGTGGCTCGGGCATCTAATTAGGATGCCTCCAGGACGCCTCCCTGGTGAGGTGTTCAGGGCACGTCCCACCGGTAGGAGGCCCCGGGGAAGACCCAGGACACGCTGGAGAGACTACGTCTCACAGCTGGCCTGGGAACGCCTCGGGGTCCCCCGGGAAGAGCTGGACGAAGTGGCCGGGGAGAGGGAAGTCTGGGTTTCCCTGCTTAGGCTGCTGCCCCCGCGACCCGACCCCGGATAAGCGGAAGAAAATGGATGGATGGATGGATGGATGAATTGAATTGAATTGAATTGAATTGAATTGAATTGAAATGAATTGAATTGAACTGAATTGAACTGAATTGAATTGAATTGATGTGGAATCAAGTTGCACTTAAGTCACACTCACAGTGACTTGAGACTTGCCTTGAGAGTCGAGATGTGGGACTGAACAATTATTATTTTATTTTTTGGCACAGTAAAATCAGAAATAAACATGACCACAGCTGGTCACTTTACTGCATGGAAGTATTAGGAAACCTGGATACAGCATTTGAGGCAGGCCTCCTTCATTCCTAAGAAAGTTTGAAGCCAAAAACATTTTATTTCCATCTAAAATTACCTGGATTATGGGGCCCATAGTGCATGTACACAACAGAATTATGATGGCAGAGTGTGGCTGAGAGGCTAATTTCCACTGGTCAAACAGCTTGCTTTAGGTTTAGCACTCTGCTAATTTAGGGATAAAATTATTTAATCTTGCAGTGCTTTTAGATTTTTGAAATGCTATTAGACCAAATAAATTAAATACTGATAGTGAAATGGGTAATTCTGCGGCATTTGGCTCTCAAAAAAAAAATGAATCCACAGATTTACAGACATCTCTCTCCCAATGCAATTCTGTCAGAAAAAGTCTTGTGGGTGTAATTCCACTTTTGGCCACTATATAAAACTGGCCCCATGGGGCTTAGTTTGCTGTCTCTTCCTCTGCCTCTCTGTGTTGCATGCTGTTTGCAGGAGGGCAGAGCTGAGCTCCACACACACAGAGGACAGCAGCTTAACTTTAGAGCAGGATTTATTTTACTGGTGTCAACAACAACACACATTATCCATAAGTGCAACAAAAAGGAGACAGTAATGATCAATTTATCAATTCTTGAACACCTGTTGACCACGTTGAACACAAACTAGCAGAAATGTGACTTCTTTAGTCACTCTGCCTGCTGTTACTTGCTTCCTCTTCTTAATCCACATCCAGTTTGTTTTACACAGCCATGGAGCTCTTATGTTAGAGTGAACATGAATGATCCTCCAAAATCTGAGGAAATAGATGACATAAAAAAGTAACACAACCTCAATTAAATGGTATTGTTTTGAATATCTAAAAAGCAACAAAGCAAAGATAAAGATAGTCTGCAACATATGGTTTGGCCCCAAGATGGGAAATAAAAAGTTCTTTTGCATCACCTGAAAGGTGCCAACCCAACAACCATACCATTGTTTTAAAAAGTTTCAAGGAAAGCACACTGGTATTATTTTATTCAGCAGATCCGGCATGTTTGCAAAGTTAACTGTTAAAGTTATAGTTAAATTATAATGTTATTGTCATACTAAAGACCCAAAATCAGACAAAACGGATGTTAGAAAAAAAGAGATCCTAATTGCAACAAGTGAAGTGTGCAGGTGAAAGATTAACACGATGAGGTAAGGGGGGATCCGTGTTCCTGTGTTTTTTTTTGGCTAGAGGTGTGGACAGGGTGGCTGGCAGGGAATCCTGGCAGAGATTACAAACACAGATCTTAGCAACAAACTGACACATGCGTGTCCTTGCTGGCATGACACAGTGACACGTTATTAATGTTATACAATAAATCTATTATTCATGTCAAAAAAATAATATATTTCAAAGTTTACCCAATGAGCACTCCGCTTTCCTGAAGCATTACTGTATAGTATGTTGTAATAAATATCTATATTGATAGATATATATAGCAAGTGTTATCATACAATCAGTAATTGAAAATAGGTTTTCTTGTTACATTACATTACACACCTTTAACATTAATCTAAATCCATTTTCTATGCGCTAAATGCAGATATTAACTTTACAGGAAAGCTTTCATTGTGAGTTTTTTTCATAATGCATTGCAGTAGCTTTTGTAAATTGATCACATACCCAATTACTAGTTGATGCTGTTTTAGAACAAACATGTAAAATCAATACTTTTCTTTTGTTTTAACATTTTCACAGGTGTAAGTTACAGATCTATGACCTTTTCACACGATATTTATATTTCTCTCAATTTTCATCACAAATTTTGTAAAAATATGTAATATAGGGCAGGTGTGGCATTATCATGCTGCACCATGAGGTCATGGTGGCAGATGGGTCTCAGGATCTCCTCACAGTACCTCTGTGTCAATAAAATGCACCTGTGTTTGTTGTCTGTAGCTAATGCCAGCCCATACCATAACCCACTGCCACCATGGGACACTCTGTTCACATCGTTGGCATAACCAAACCGCTCGCCCACACATCATACTGCCATCTGCCATCTGCCCAGTACAGTGTAAACTGGGATTCATCTGTGAAGAGAACACAAAGTGCCAGAAACCATCAACAGTGAGCAGTTGCCAACTCAAGTCGGTTACAATGACGAACTGCTGTCGGGTCCAGACCCTGGTAAGGACGAGAAGGATGCAGATGAGCTTCACTGAGACGGTTTTGTGCAGAAATTCTTTGGTTGTTCAAACAAACTGTTGCGTCAGCTGTTCGAGTGGCTTCTCTCAGACCGGCTTGCAGGTGAAGACGCTGGATTTGGAGGTGCGATGGTGTGGTTACATGTGGTCTGCAGTTTTGAGGCTGGTTGGATGTACTGTCAAATTCATGTAGACAGCAATGGGGATGGCTTGTGGTTGTGAAATGAACATTCAGTCAGTGGCACGCTCCCTCAAAACTAGCAACATCTGTATCATTGTGTTGTGTGATCAAACTGAGTGGCCTTTTATTGTGACCAACTGTAGGAGCCAATTTCTATATTTTTTATTTTAAGACATACATTACTTGTTTCCTATGTGCTGTTGTTTGTGAGATATGTGGGATGATTGCTTTATAATGTTGAGAATCTAATACATGCATTTTGACCTTCGTCATTTTTGTAAAATATGGAACAATAAATCAAGATAATGTTCTATTTCAAATCAACAACTTCTTGACATTCTGTGTTTTGCAAGTGTCTACTACACCCTACACAGTCCAGAGTGATACGACAATAGGAAATTCACTACAAAAGTCACTACATTAGTCTAAAGACTTGCTTGTGGATCCGTGGATTACTGGGTTTTCCATGAAAATGTGGAGTTTGGAACAGCAGCGTGGCACCAAACAAAGGACAATGGAAGGCTGAACATAAACGCAGCACCAATGCAGAGCGCTGGAGTGGTATTTAAAATTGCGAGTTCCATAAGTCTCCAAATGAAAAAGTATACGCTGGAATTGCAAGATTGGATGTGATTTCGTTCAAGATGGAATTAATTTGGATTTACGACCACTAAAGGAATGAATTTGTGACCAAGAAATGTCGATATAAATTGTTTGGTGTGTCATCGCTTGTTTGAATTTGGACCGTATTAACATATTACGGAACGCCTGGTGCGCATGAAGTGGCCTGTTCAGAAAAATTAATTCAGCGCAAACTTGGCATGATATAAGGACCCCGTTTGGATCAAGTGAAGTCAACTTGTGTCAATATGAATGGTGGTGAGGCAAAATTCTTCTCGGAGGACAGGAAACGACAGCAGGACAGGAGGAAAGAGGAGTCCGCTGCAAATGTTTTGGAGGAGAATAAATTGCATTTATCCAGAGGACAAAACATAGTCCTTGAATTAATGAAGGATGTGGCAAATATTGGTGAAGTAAAGGAAAACATGCTCAAATATTACAACTTGTAAAGAGAATTTAAAGCTGTGCATTCTGCCTATCAAAGGCAGTGGAATTGAGTGCACTCATGGAAAAACATGCATTGGAGGATGAGGAGGAAGCCCTAGGCAAAAGGAACAAATCAGAAAAAGAAAAGAAGCATTGGAACTGAGAGCTGAGTTACAACCTGCATCAGCTAAAATCTCCATTTTCAGCAAAATCATGGAGACTCACATGAAAATTTCAGATGATGGGATGACTGAATACCTTGAGGAGGCAGGAACTCTAGGCCTTCCAATATCACCTACCTCACCCACTTTCCTGTATCCCGCTGTAATGCCTAGAGCACTGCCTAATGAACATTCAGCTCATGGACTACAAAGTACACATTCAGATGCGCAGCCCACAGGTGCACACTCACAGCCAGGAAGTGGAAATGCCACACAAAGTGGAACATCTATGCACACCCAACCATCATCTAACCTTCCAAACCTTTCATTCTCTGTGCAAGTCCAACAACAAGCATCACAGCCAAATCCCAGAGGTGCAGCTCTGTATAACATCTTACAGATCCAAAATCACTGCAGCTCTCATTAAGCAGCAACTACTGTCATCTCTGCCACCAAAGGACATTAAGGTTATTGAAGGCGATCTGGTTGAATACAGGTCATTTATCAGATCCTTTGAGCACATCATAGAGACCAAGACTGAAAGTGCAAAAGACAGGTTGTGCTACTGTTGCACCCTCAGAATGACAGGACTCGGTCTTCTGTTTGGCAACTTTATTCTTCCCGGTAATGCTTATTTTTATGAGTTCGTCGGAGCAGCCGGGTCTCACATGGCAAACACACATACTTGTTACATTTTTCTGAGATGCGCACACACATTGCGCAGACTGATGATGTACTGTTGCTTCACTAGCATCATACTCTGTGTCTGTCTCTCTGTCTCTGCGTAAATAAAAAATGAATGAAGGCAAAATAATACATAAAAATAATAACTACAAGCAGAGAGTGAAATGAAAATGTGTCCTACTGTGGATGCCTTATTTAGCCTGCTTCCATTACATATATGTGCTGAATATTTCCAGGCCGCAACACTACCTTGAACAGTACACCAGGGGGCAGGTTAGTGAACTAGTTTGGATCTGCATGTATATGGATCCAAACAATGGCTATGTGAAAGCTAAAGAACTGCTTCAACAGAATTATGGTAACGAATTTAAAATTGCCAATTCATATATTGAAAATGCCCTGTCCTTGTCCCCCCATCAAGCTTGAAAACCCCAATGCATTAAAGGCATTAGCTTTGTATCTAAGGGGCTGCTGTAACGCAATAGCTGAAATTGCATACATGGAAGAGCTTGATTTATCATCTAACCTGCGATCACTTCTCAAGGAAAGATGGAGAACTGAAGCCTACAAGCTACAGGAAAGGCAGCACAGTAAGGCAAAGTTCAGTGACTTGGTCAAATTCATCGAAATACAAGTGAAGATTCTATCAGACCCTGTGTTCAACAACATTAAGGATGCAACACTTAATCCATGCAGCACTACAGCAAAGAAGCCAACAGCCCTCAATTCACAGGCGACTGGCAGCAACTTTGCCACCAGCATGGCATGCGTACCCCAACCTCAAGAGGGCACCCAACATGCCATATCATCTCAGTCAAAGAAGCAAGTCTGTGTGTTCTGCTCAAATTAACACATGATGGAGACATGTCCACAACTCAAAAGGAAAATGCACAAAGAGAAGATTGGTTTACTAAAAGAAAAGGGACTCTGTTTTGGGTGTCTCAAACCAGGGCACATGAGCAAAGACTGTAACAGGCACCTCTCATGCAAAGTGTGCAATCAAACCCACCCAACTGTGCTTCACATAGGAAAAGTGGGCAAGGAAAAAGGAATGACGAACAAGGAAAGAGGAATGGTGCAAGGAACAGGAGAGGACTCAACGAGTGGTGTGAAGGTCTCTGCATGCAGGCAGATTGTGGCCGGTGGTCATATTGGTGGCCATATTGGGCTGGTGAAGAGGACTATGCACTGGCCATTGTGCCTGTAAGATGAAATCCAGCAAAGGGAACAAGATAATCCATACATATGCATTCCTTGACCCTGGCAGCACAGCCACATTTTGCAGACAGACTCACTAATAAGTTGAACATCAGAGGAAAAGAAACCAACATCCTGCTCTGCACCATGGGTCAAGAAAAGACAGTAAGCAGTTATATTGTCCCAGGTCTGGAGGTGAGTGAGCTACATGGCAACACATTCATACCCCTCCCAGTGGCATACACCCACAAGACCATGCCTGTCACAAAACAGAACATCCCTAACCCAAGTGATATAGTCAATTGGCCATACCTCAAGGATGTCAGACTCCACAACATCGATGCTGACGTTGACCTGTTGATTGGCACTGATGCACCAATGGTAATGGAACCATGGCAGGTCATCAACAGCCAAGGAGAGGGCCTATATGCAGTAAGGACCCTGCTGGGCTGGGTGGTCAATGGACCACTGAGAGGAAGAGGAAAAGGTCCCTCACTCTCAGCCAACAGGATTTCACTGGTCAACATTCAGGAGTTTCTGGTCTCACAGTACAACAATGACTTTTGTGAAAAGTCATATGAAGAGACAAAGTAAATGTCCATGGAGGACAAAAAATTGCTGAGGACTCAGCCAAGATTGTGGATGGACACTACAGTCTCAGATTACCCTTCAGGAGAGATGATGGGTCCCTATCTGATAATCGGCACGTAGCTGAGCATTGTCTGTCTAGCCTAAAGAGAAAGTTATTCCACAAGGAATACAAAACATTTCTCTCTGATGTCATTGACAAAGGCTACGCTGAGGTAGTTCCACAGAAGCAACTGAGGCGCAAGGATGGAAGGGTCTGGTACATACCCACCATGGGGTGTACCACCCCAGAAAAGGAAAGCTCAGAGTTGTTTTTGACTGTGGAGCACATCATTCAATGCTGAATTGTTTCAAGGTCCAGACCTGACCAATCGGCTCATAAGGTTTCTGAAGAGGACAAGGATTTTCTGAGATTCCTGTGGTGGCAGGTAGGAAATGTAGGAAATGACACAAACCTTAGACACACCTGTGTAGTAATGATGCTGTTTAATCAGCTTCTTAATATGCCACACCAGTCAGGTGGATGGATTATCTTGGAAGAGGAGAAGTGCTTACTAGCACGGATTTTAACAAATTTGAGACCAAATTTGACAGGAATAAGTCTTTTGTGTGCATAAAAAGGATAAAATATGTTTACTCAAACCTGTGAAAATGGGGAGAAAATCAAAGGTGTTGCACTTAAATTTTTGTTCAGTGTATACCCTTGTGCTTCCCATTGTGCCTCTCCAGTTTATGGTCATTGTATTCTGGTGTTTGCAGATGATGTTTTGCTCCTGGTGTTTTTGAGCGAGCCAATTGTTTTTACCTTGGTCTGCTGTAAACTGAGTTTTGGTGAATTAAATACTTTATACTCCTGGGTCTTGATTGTTTTTTGTGCTCTTAGGTTTAGCTGCCTAAAATACCTACACAACCACATTTAGAATGGTTCTTCATCCCCATGTCCAATCATATTTATCAGCATGAATCCTGACTGTATGAAAATAATTGTTAATGAAAAATGCTTGCAGCATGTCAGGCCTACAAACAACTACTGTATGTATCTGAATGGTTACTGAGTAGCAGGTGTCACCATATACAGTAGCCCTGGCCACCAGTTTGTGAATGTGTGTGTGAATGGGTGAATGTGACATGTAGTGTGAAAGTGCTTTGAGTGGTCAAAAGACTAGAAAAGCGTGATAAAGTACAGTCCATTTACCATTTACTTGTACTTTACTTAAGTGTATTCTTTTCATGCCACTTCGTACTTCTACTCCTCTATATGTCAGAGAGAAATATTGCACTTTTTACTTCACTGCATGCATCTAAAAGCTTTAGTTACTTTACAAATTAAGATTTTTGCATAAAAAAAGGAGCTTATAAAATACAATGTTTTGTTATTAAAAAAAAAACTCAGCGGTTTACACAAGTCTAGCTGCAATTATTAGTTGATTAATCAATAAGCCAATTGACAGAAAATTTATTGGAAACTATTTTTAATAAACATCAAAGTCATTTTCTAATTTATTTGGCAAAATTTTAAGGGTTTTTTTTGTTTGTTTGGTTGGTTTTGTCTTCTGCATTGGGTAGTTGTACTGTTAATACTTTGAGTAAATGTTCCTGATTATACCTACTTACTTAATTAATTAACATTTTTAATACAGGACTTGTACAATGTGGTATTAGTACTCGTACTTAATTAAAGGATCTGAATACTTCCTCCTCCACTGGTTGTAGGAGGGTATTTTGAAAAAAAAAATTCTATTCACCATTCATGTTGAAAATTATTAGTTCTTAATCAAATTACTACACAGCAAACCTGGAGTCTGGTGCGCTGCCAAAATAATATAGAGAAGGGGTGTAACGAGGGTAGATAGGGGCCAATTTTATCATAATATTGGGGTTAAAATGTGTATTTAATGAGGTCTTTGTATTTTTATTTCACATTTTAATAAATATAAGATGTTAATTTGTAAATTCTTGATTATTTCCATTTTCAGCTTCAGTTGGAGCTATTCCATAATATCTGCTTTATTTTATTTTCTCTAATAAATTAATATTAGTGTGGATTAACGCCTTGTGGAAAAATTTACTGTGAGTAATATTCAGCGATGTGCTGTAAGGTCAGAGTCTGGGCAGTCACTGACTCTTATGAAAGCCACATTTATTCATAATAAACTTGGATGATAACAGAACCATTTCTGAATACAATTTTACTACCAATATTGTTCACATGCACAGGCAATACCAGGCTCTGATGAGCACAGAAGCCACTGATGATAAGCACATAGCTGAGTTTACACACACACACACACACACACACACACACACACACACTAAACAGACTATATCGGTCATATAAGGTCAACATACACATTACATTGGAATCAATAATCATACAGTCATATTCACTGCCAAAAATCCATGAATGTCACAATGATGGTGACCTGTGGGCTAAATTCAACAAGGACGACTCCTCTGTCCATGGTCCTTAATGCTTATGGCTAAACACACGACTCAGAAGCTGTGTTTATCAAGCAGGTGGGTTCAGTTCAGTGCACATGCTTTATGTTTTGATTGTTAAAAGTTGTGGATGGTACCAATTAAACCTTTCCTTACCGTCCGGATTTTTGTTCACCCTTATGCTTTGGGTACCTAGCACACTGATCCAGTACTAAACGGTGGAGCTAGAAACCCTGCAGTCAGATGATTGGTCAGTAGAGAATCAACACTGTGTTCAGGGCTGAGCTGTGGCTGCTTTAACCACTGTTCATACCAGGACAAGTTTTTCATACATTAGTAAACTCTTACTATAAAATAAAAGGATGTGTGAAAGGATGACCATTTTTCAAACTGCAGATGAGCCTTCCGCAATGCACATGCAAGCAGTGGAAATCCAGGGTCGCTTTTAGTAGTTGTAGTTCCAGCATTGTCTATAGTCATCTCTGCAGCACTGCTCTCTCTTTGTGTCACTGCCTCCCTCTCTCACACACACACTCCTGCCTGCTCTCCTGTCCCCTCTGGTGTTTTTTTCCCTTGTCTACCTCTGTCTTCTTCTTCTGTCTGTCAGCTCATCACATCGTTCAGATTCCCCTCAGAGTTGCTGCTCTGTCTGAGTCACCACGAAACTCTGTGTCATGACAAAGCTCAGCACCTTCAGGGGGACTGCCAAGGCTGCACTGCAACAACCCTGACACTCCCTCTGCACCCCTGCACTCTCACACACACCACACACACCAGCAGCTGCAGTAAAAGCCTGCCACCTGTGGGTCAGGGAACACAGAGGCCCCCAAAGTGAGAAGCCCCAGGCTCTGGGGCCCTGGGCATAGTTGAGACTCTGCCTCTGGCTAGGTGCTGCTGGCACTGAGTCACTGGTCAGTTTGTGAACTATAATTAATGTCTTATGTTGCATAAAGTCAGCACCCTGTGTGTACTTCAGAGCCATCCATCATTGTTCTATGCTGAGTGCATTTGTAATTTTTAATACATTAGCAGACTATGAGGTTATTACTTTACTCTTTTTTTTCTCTTCCCTCAACCAAAGTTAGCATTGGGGCATCAGGGGTCATGGCTCTGTGTTGGACTAGGACAACAGCAGTTTGCATGCTAATCAGAGATGGGTAGTAACCATAGATTGTAGATGGACAACAAGATGGTTTCCCCAAAGTGAAGCTTTTAAATCTGGTGTTTGACTGCAGTATGGGTCATAAAGCACACCCCTCCATGTTATACCGCTTTTCCACCAAAATTAGTGAGTGCACGCAGGTTTTTTTTTTTTTTTAAACAGGTAAACCCGCTAAATATGAGCAATCTATAAGCACTAATCTTCAGAGAGCGAGATGGCTTTTCTGTCAACTGGCCTGTGTGTGTGTGTATGTGTGTTTAGGGTGGGGGTGTTGTATTCAGACTACAGCTTACTGGTATCCCTTTTTTTTTTTTTAACATCAAACGAAGAACCAAATTTCAATGGCTTGAAATAGTCTGGGGTGATGGAGAGTCCAACAGATATTTTGGGTTCAACTTTGTTGATGAACAAGATGCTCTAAATGAAAGCTGAAATATTTGCCCGGAAAAGCTAATTATAACAGAACCTTTGGCATTTATTTTCATTGAAATGATAAATGCCAAATTTCATCAAATTTCATCAAATTTCTGCACTGGCACTTTAATCTGCTTTTGTGACAACGTCATAAATACAAGAAGATATTAAAAGTTCACCTAAATGTCAATGTTTGTTGGACTTATTATCTATCCAACAATTTGTTCCAAGGCAAGATATCCCTTCCTAGTGTTTTACCACTTGTGGTTCATTTCAAGCTTTTATTGCTTTGTTGAAGCAGTTTCACATGCTTCACATATTATTATATCATACTTTTCCAGGCTATTCCCCTTGAAGCCAGACTACGTGTAACTTTTCAATCAGTCTCAATCTTCTCAGTCCTCCTCTTACAAATGAAAAGCCATATCCAACAAACTATTTTTTTTGTTCTATGAATTCCTTAAATCCAAATATATCAAAAAATAAAGAAAAAGATGTGAGATAAAGGACACATCGTATGCGGACACTGTTGCCCTGTGTGTCATACTGTCAGTATAATTCCCCAAAAGGTAAAGCTTGCTTAACCCTCTATGGTACGTATTATGATGCCAGTTGAGGAGAAAATGTTGTAGTGTTTTTTTTGGTCATAAAATAGAACAAATAAAAAATTTTTAAAGAAAACATTTTTGGGTGATACTTTTTGGGGTGAGTTGCCTTGAGGCAACATAATAGTAAGTTATGAAAAAGAGAGTTATTGTTTTAAATTTGAACAAAATTTATTTAAAAACACCTGGAAAATACTCAGTGTTAACTCATGTAAGGCATTACCAAACCACTGCACTATAGTTATAAAAGTAAAGTAAACACTGGCTTGACAAACTGCTCGGCATGCCCATTGAATTTCACTGACTCTGCTGCTGCTGTGACTCTCAAAATAAAGGTAACTAGCTAAATCCCTCTAGCCACCTTTTACACCACAGTGAAAATGTCAATAGAAGTTTGGTCACAGTCACATACTGTATGGATGTGTTTTGTCAGAGGGCAAAAGTTGGAAGATTTTGCCTGAATGTGCAATGTTGGCCAAATAATGCCTGCTAAGAGCTGCACTTTAATTAAGAGTGGATTCACTCAGTAAATAAGCTCATAAAACACATGACTCAGCTCTATTCTGACTACTTCTGTCTGTTTGGCGCTCCCGTGTGTGGCCATCAACTGATGAGTAAAAGACAACATGTGTTGTCCTGAACAGGAAAAATTTGGTTTCTTTAAATTCCTGAATGTGATGGCCCCTGACCCTGTCAGTGCTCCTCCTGCTGTCTCTTGCGTTTCTTGTTACAGATTGGCTGCAGGTAGAGATGGGCGGAGCCATGGACTTGATCATTTCCTCCTGGACTGTTTTTAGACTGGCTCCTCATTCTGTCTTTCTCTCTGTCACCATCTACCCTTTTGGTTTGGTTTCCTTATTTGTTTTGCATGAACAACACCACCACATCATATTTGATTAAGTTTCAAGTAAAATGTTGTTTAAACTGCATTAATCATGTGTAATCTCCCTCTTTCTCAAGTTCACTGAGCTTGGGCTGTCACATAAGTTATTATGTAAGTCATTGATTAAATATTAAAACATTGAAAAAATAAATTGAATTGTGATGCATGTAATGTCTTTAAATTTATTATTTTTTCTCTCTTTAAATTTAAAGAGAGAGGAAATAAAAAAGGGGGTCGGATCAAATCTTTAGTCTTCAAATGTAGAGTTGTATGAGCTGCAGCTCACCAGCCGCATCCAAAAAGGAGGCTGTTTGGTCACATCCCATGCTGAAGGCACCTTCTTCTTCTCCATTTTCTCCTCATTCTTTTTAAGGAAGTAATAGAAACAAAAATAACATGTCACTACAGCAGTACAAATAAATATCTACAGTTTGACAAAAACATAACCAGAAGATGTTTTCATGTCAAAAACAACTGGACTTGTTTGGCCTTGAAAAACTTCATCACCTGACAACTCACAAAGCTTTTGGACAAAGAAGCACTAAGTTTGAAATTCAGGTTAGTTAGCAGAAGAGAAGTTCAAAGGTGATGAAGCCTCTTGGATGAGAGATAAAACATCCACAAGAACAAACAAGTCCAGCTGAGACAGATCATCGGGAGTCTTCCATAGTGTCTCTGTCTGTCTGTAACATCTGGCATCTTATCTGGTCAGATGTAGTCTCATCTATTCTTGTGTACTTTTAAAATAGTCTCACTGATTAGAGTTTTCCTGTTAATGCTTCCATACCTTTGAGAAGATATTTCTGAAGAAGCGGGAGAAGCGGTTGCTCCTCTTGGCCTTGGTCTTATCAGCATCAACGTTGGTATTACTGAGACGCTCAGAGTCAGGCTGAAGTGTGACCTCAGCAACCTGATGATCTGGTGGACTCAAGCCAGTAGAAGATGGAGATGAAACATCTCTGATATCTTCTGGTGTCTGATCCTCGTCAGTGCTGGCTGACTTGACAGCATCCAAATGTACAAGTGGAGCTGGGTGAATCCTGTTCCTGCACTGTCCACTGAAACACCTTTTCCATTGCAGCAGTGGGTTCAAGACACTGGGCTCTGGTGTCTGGAGAGCCTTGGTGGGCTCTGGTGTCTGGAGAGCCTTAATGGGCTCTGGTGTCCTGACATCCTCAGTGGGCTCTGGTGTCCTGGCAGCCTTGATAGGCTCTGGTGTCTGGACAGCCTCGGTGGGCTCTGGTGTCTGGACAGTCTTGGTGGGCTCTGGTGTCCCGACAGCCTTAATGGGCTCTGGTGTCCTAGCAGCCTTGATAGGCTCTGGTGTCTGGACAGCCTTGGTGGGCTCTGGTGTCACGGCAGCCTCGGTAGACTCTAGTGTCCCGGCAGCCTCAGTGGGCTCTAGTGTTTGGACAGCCTCAGTGGGCTCTGGTGTCTGGACATTCTCGGTGGGTTCTGGTGTCCTGGCAGCCTCGGGGGGCTCTGGTGTCTGGACATTCTCGGTGGGCTCTGGTGTCCAGGCAGCCTCGGTGGACTCCGACGTCTCGACATCCTCATAATCCACCTGGAGGTTGGTGAAGGAAGAAGAGGCGCAGGAGGCAGGTCTTGCGACGGTCTGGACTTCCTCTTCTTCTCCAAAATCATCTGCCTCTGTCTCCAGGTTCTCTGGATACAAGTAGCTTTGGCAGACGTTTGTGATCACCTCATCAATATTCAGTTCAAATGGTGTGATCACCTCTGAGATCTCAGAGTCAGGAGAGGGACACCCGCTGTCCTCGCTGATGGCCGATTGGGGCCCAGGGAAGGTGTCCTCTTCGTCCTCCAGAAGATCATACAATTGCAACAGCTCATCAATATAATCAAGATTCTCATCAATGTCCTCTGAGATAGGGATGTTGTCAGTCTCAGAGAACTCCGAGATCATGGAGAATGCAGGAGAGCTGGGGATTTCATCCATGTTCTCTGCTTCTTTGTCCATGTTACTTGAATCAGAAATCTAGTGAAGAAACATAAACATTGGAGAAATGTAAGCATTACGAAAGAGTGTTTTAAAACACAACAAGCAGAGCTATACATGCTTTTTAAGTCTTGTATTGAGAATTTCAACGCGAATTTTGTAAAAAGTGTGGATATCACTGTAACTGACATCAAGTGGAATAAGATATTATCTTGTGCACACACAAAAACTAAGTTGTTCCCACAACAAAAAAAATAAATCACCTTTCAGGAATTTAGGAATCAAACATTAGTTCTTAATATTGCTTTACAGAATAATACATGTTCTTATTTATCCCTTTTGTGACTGACAATTATAAGATTAGTTTTTATAACGTGTTGACGCTACAAACAAAGCTATGATGATTTGTCACAGTTCTGTCCATGACTCTCACAATTTTGCTGATAGATACTTTTGAATTCTTGATGTTTGCATCCCTGTGCTTCTTTCCAGTCTTTCACTTTCTACTTTTTTAAATTTTTGTTGTGCTAGTAGATGTGCTATCCCTAATTCTCAAATATACCATATGTCATATGTGATACATTCACATAACGGATACATGAGACTTAGTAGTTTGACACAATTCTTGCATGTAAGCAATTTACTTATAAGCAGATATGATATTTGGATACATGAAAACATACATGCTACAAATGCATGCATTCTCAATAAGTGCATTGAATTTTATAAAAATTGAAGCATTATCTGAAAAACCTCAATTACAAGCCTCTCTCTTTACCACAAAAAAACAGCCATAAGTTTAAACAATAAAAACAGGAGGGAGATGCTTTTCTCTTAATGTGTGAATTAACTGAATTGATTTAGATTTAGTGATTTAGATCACTATGCCATACAATATGTAGCTCAACTCTTGTTCTTTCATATAAAATATGCCTTACACCAACAAAATGTATCTGTTTTTTGCTATTTTTTTGGTTGTTGAGTTTTCATCTTGTTTCTGTGTAAATCTGAACAGATACTACTGATCCTCTGTCTCAGACTAACTCACTCACTGGTGCTGTTTCACTAAAAAACTTCTTTATCACCCTTTAAATATGTTTATTAAATTGTGCAAATTAATTTCCAAACTCTGAACCAATTTAGTGCTTAATCTTTGGTGAAGTGCATTCACTTACCAGTCTGTTTTCAGGCGTTTTCAGATGAGCTGGGTTGCTCTGAGCTTTCTGTAAATCAGGTTTACTCAGTAAAAGTGGTTTGCTTTCCTCTCGTGGAAAAATGTTCATATGTTAGTGCAGATAATCTCCGTGCTGTGTTCAGTGTGGATGCCAAGTCTGTACTGAGCTGGTAGAATCATGGATGGAAGAAAGTGAGGTCTCGGAATTCTCAGTGTTCTGGAACTTCTGTCACCATTCTCATCCTTATTTGTCTAAGTGTGTGTGTGTGTGTGTGTGTGTGTGTGTGTGTGTGTGTGTGTGTGTCTGTGTGTCTGTGTGTTTGTGTCTGTGTGTGTTGTTTTGTTGGTGTGTCCATACCATTTCACGGACAGGCAGGAGAACAGGTAAACAGTAGACAGCACCAGGAACAAGTCTGGTTCCTTCCCTTTATGTATCTCTTACTTATTAAGTCAATCAATCAATCAATCAGATTTATTTATAAAGCACTTTTAAAACAACCAGAGTCGACCAAGGTGCTGTACAAAAACAATAAAAATAAAAATAATAAAGGACAATAAAATAATAGAACTAAAAACAGCATAAACAATAAAACATAATTAATAAATAGGCTAAAAGTGTATTGCCCGTCGTATCTATGCACATGTGAAGCAACAACCCTACGTGATGTTAAAAGCTAAAGAAAACAGATGGGTTTTAAGAGGGGTTTTAAAATCAGACAGTGAGGAGGCCTGTCTAATGTGCAGCGGCAGCTCATTCCAAAGTTTTGGAGCCGCAACAGAAAACGCTCGATCCCCTCTGAAACGGGTGGTGGTAGGACCCAGATGCAGTACACCAACAAGCTCGTTTAGTTGGTAATAACTTTTATATATAAGAGGTGTGGAACTCACATTTTTCGGCCTTAACAAACAGAGAGTTCTCCAGAAGGCGCTGCAGGACTCTCTGTACATGATGAACGTGTTCTGGCATGGATCGGGAGAAAATCAAAATATCGTCAAGATAGACGAAAACAAACTTGTTTAGCATGTCTCTGAGTACATCATTGATGAGGGCTTGAAATACGGCTGGAGCGTTCGTGAGTCCAAAAGGCATCACCAGATATTCGTAATGTCCTGTGGGAGTGTTAAACGCCGTTTTCCACTCGTCACCCTCTCGAATGCGAACCAGGTGATAGGCGTTGCGGAGATCAAGCTTGGTGAACACAGTGGAACCTTGCAACAGCTCGAAAGCAGAGGCGATGAGGGGAAGAGGGTAATGATTCTTTACCGTAATGTCGTTCAGACCTCTGTAGTCAATGCATGGTCTGAGCGATCCGTCCTTCTTCCCCACAAAGAAAAATCCGGCTCCAGCAGGAGACGAGGAAGGTCGGATGATTCCAGAAGCCAGGGACTCAGAGATGTAGATCTCCATGGCCTCTCTCTCCGGTGCAGACAGCGAGTAGAGACGGCCCTTGGGAGGAGCAGACCCAGGCAGGAGATCAATGACACAATCATATGGTCGATGGGGTGGTAGAGAGGTGGCTCTGGACTTGTTGAAGACCTCCCGAAAGTCGTGGTAGTCCGATGGCACCCCGGAGAGGTCTGGAGGGGAACTGGAACTGGCAGACGGTGCGGACGTGACCCTTTGTTGGAGGCAGATCTGCTGACAGGAAGGACTCCATGACAGAATCGATCCTGTGGCCCAGTCTATGTGCGGATTATGGCGCCTCAGCCATGGATATCCAAGAATCAGTGGAACATTGGGGGAATCCAGAACGTGAAACTGGATGGTTTCACGATGTTCACCTGCCAGGAGCATGGAGACAGGAACGGTCTGGTGAATGACGGTCCCCAGAAGATGTCCATCTAGTGCATGGGCCGGGACGGGACGAGGAAGGGGAACCTGCTCAATCCCCAGCTGACGGGCGAGTTCTTTATCAATGAGGTTGACGTCGGCCCCAGAATCAACGAAGGTAGCGAGGGTGTGGGACCCCTCTTTCACCAGGAGCTGGACGTGGAACAGCGGACGAGGGTTAGGGACAGAGTTCTGGGATCGGCTCAGCAGGATGCCCCTCTCGACTGCTGAGCCCTCCCTTTTACCGGACATTTGGAGACAAAATGGCTGGCCTGACCACAGTAAAGGCAGAGATTTCCCCGTCGGCGTCTCTCCCGCTCCTCCGAAGACAGCCGGGTCTGACCCACCTGCATGGGCTCTGAACCCCCTGGAGCAGACACTGGAGGCAAACCGGGAATCAATGGAGGCCCTGGCTGACGAACCGGAACACGATGAGCCCCCTCCTCCTGACGTCGCTCCTTTTTCCTCGCCTGAATGCGTTTATCTAGCCTCGTGGTTATCTCAATGAGTCCGTCCAGGGAACGAGGCAGATCAAACGACACCAGTTCGTCTTTTATATATGGGGCTAGACCGTTGAGGAAGGCGTCACACTGGGCGACCGAATTCCAATCGCTCTGTCGAGCTTGAGTTCTGAATTCGATGGCGAAATCTGCCACTGTCCGATCCCCCTGTCGTTGGTTCAGCAGGCCCCCAGTGGCATCGGGACCCATGGAGACGGGACCAAATACCTTGCGAAGCTCCTCGGAAAATGCTTGAAACGACGCACAGGCTGGCGTGCCTCTCTCCCACTCCGCCGTACCCCACAGACGTGCTCTGCCCGTGAGGTGGTTTATGGCGAAGGCGACCCGAGCCCCCTCCGTGGCGAATGTGCGAGGCTGCAGGGCAAACAGGATCAAGCAGTTGGTGAGAAATGGATTGCACCCCTCCGGATCCCCGGCATAGCGTTCTGGCGCTCCCACACGCGGTTCTGATGCCATGCTGGGGGAAGGCGTTGGAGATGGAGCAGGAGCGGCGTGCTGTGTTAACGATGTAGCCATCTGTTGAACCTGGTTGGCTAACAAGGTTAGCGCCCGTTCGAGAGCTGATGCAGACTGACGAGCTTCTGCCGCGTTGGAGGTTAGCTGAGCCTCGTGTTGCTGGAGCATTCCCTCCATGCGGGCTAGGCGGGACTGCAGAGCATTGGAGTCTGTTGGGTCCATGTCTGGCCAGATTGTACTGAAACGAGTGGTGGTAGGACCCAGATGCAGTACACCAACAAGCTCGTTTAGTTGGTAATAACTTTTATTATAACCAACACAGATATGGCTCGACTTACAGACAAAGAGTTCGTTCTTCGAGCAGGGAGCCCTAGCAAAGTCTCTGGGTTTCACACGAGGCGAAGAAACGAAGCTTGTCCCTTCAGTGGCTGGCGGGGAGGAAGCCCCGTAGCTCCACGAGCCGTCTCCACGTGCTGGAACGCCGACTGGGATCGAGCAGAGGGATGGTCTTGGACAAGCAGGGGTTCGGTAACCAGGAAGTCCGTCCGCGGAGGTAACAGTACCGACAGGGACCAGGCAGGAGGATCGTCTTAGCCGAGTGAAGGAGTCTTTACCAGTAGAGCCGTCAGATTTCCAGAATGCCGAAACTGAATACGTGGTCGAGGACAAAGAGCAGGTAGGTCCGGGGGGAGTCAGGCGAGGAGAGCAGGTCAGGAACAGGCAGAGTCGGCAACGGGAGATCTGATAGAGAAACGCTGGAAAGACATGCATTATGCAGAGGAACAATCTGGCAAAGAGTGAGTGAACTGGAGTGTCTTAAATACTGCACTGATTGGAGATGAGCTGCAGCTGAGGGGAGAGCAGGCTGCAGCAGTGGGCGTGGTTAGTAGGTAGAGCAGAGCAGAGGGAAGGTGTGTGGAAAAGTACTGGCAGCAGGTAGGGGGGAGAAACAGCAGGTCCATGACACCCTCTGAGCTTCAGCCTTGTCTTGGGCACCCTCAGGAGCAGCTGGTCAGCTGACCTGAGAGACCGGCTGGGTGTATAGGGGTGCAGAAGCTCAGAGAGGTATGGTGGGGCAAGACCATTTAAAGATTTAAAAACAAATAAAAGAATCTTAAAATGAATTCTAAAATGGATGGGCAGCCAGTGAAGTGAAGCTAAAATCGGTGAAATGTGATCAAACTTTCTTGTCCCTGTTAAAAGACGTGCAGCGGCATTCTGCACCAACTGGAGACGAGCAATGGAGGACCCACTAACCCCCAAATACAGAGCATTGCAGTAATCCAGTCTATTAGTTACAAAGGCGTGGATCACTGTTTCAAAGTGCTGTCAAGTGCTATTAAGTCCCCTTTTCAAACTTGGTGCAGACTAATTTGGATCAGTCTTTTAGCGCTGCTTCGGGGAACATGGACAATATTTAGTGACAGCACGTCATTGCATCTCACTGGTTAAGGAGCTTAAATTACTGAGTCATTTGACCAGGGTGTGAATGTCGATCGTACACATTATCATTGCATTAAAAAGCTAGATGTCAGCAGGTGTTAGCAGTTTTTTTGTGCAGTGGGAATGAGGCTTTAGTGAATGGGACATAAGCCAAACTAAAAACTCAAAGTACATATCGAATAAATGTTTTCAAAGATGGTTTCTGTCACTGAAGGTAGTTCTCATCACTCTAATTCGTTTTCAAGTTTTATGATAAGTTTGCTTTTAATGAGTTATTCAATTCTAGGGGGATTTTCTGCCATTTTTAACAGCTGTGACAGCCAATCCATGCGCTCGCATTCAATGTAGCTGCTTTTGACTGGTTTGACAGGAGTTTCAGCGGGAACACCCCCCACCACTACAGCACAGACTTTCTATCTGAATGATGACACCAGCGCAAGATGGCAGTATCCGGGATACTTTAGCTAAGCGTAGCGGGGGTCAGTGGGAGTGCTTTACATTCAGTCTATGGTAATAACGTGGTACAAGTAAGGCACTAGCGTGAAAAAAGTATTTTAAAACAACTGGTCTGCTTTAAATGCAGGGAGTGAGTGTGGATGGAGAGCACGCCCTCCTAACTTAACAATGGGCCTCATGCAAGAAACGATATATAAACAAGTGTTTTCTTATTTTTGTTTGCATCTACAATGTGTTGTTATTTTGTTAGTTCCTATTGGCTTCTGGGATTCACCAATGTTGTCTTGATTTTGCTTTTCTCTTAGGTCAGAGAAAATTGTGCGAGTGGTCGAGTGGTCAAGTTTTTTGTTCAATGTAACCAAACACAAGTTTTTAAAAATGCACAAATATAAAATCAAACAGGGATTTTAATAGTTGGAGAAGTTTTAATGGTTGGATTATTACATTTGTGGACTAAGGATATACTATCAGTCCATTTAATTTGAATTATTTTGATTATTTAGATTGATTAAATTTATTGATTGATTTTTTTTGGCATAGTCATTTAAAAAACACAAAACCCAAACACATTTTTCTGATTGCACTTACATACTTGTACTTAAGTAACATTTTCAAAGGACTCTCACTTAGTAATGGGTCTGAATACTTCCTCCACCCCTGCTGTTGACACAGCATTTACAACATTGCAGATGTTGCTGTGTGATTTTTCTGTGACACCAGTACTGACACTCTGGACCTTTTTAAGTTTATTGGCATCTCTCAAATTGTTAAGCATGTGTCACACTCTTTGCACACAGTACAACGCCTGCACTTGTATAATTTTTAGGGTGTGTTACCTATGCTAATAGGTGACTTATAATCAAGTAGAATTCATCTTATTAAAAATGTTCTAATATCTGAGGTGTTTTGTCGCACATTCCTGAATATCTTAACGTCACTCATAACCACACCTGCTTCACGTAACTAGGTTAACTAGGTATGGTGGAGTGCAAGTTAGGCCGGCAGGTATGAGTACTGTGTCATGTCAAGGAAGTTATGTTAAATTGTTTTTTGTCTTGTGTCTATGCTGTCTTGTGATTTCCTGTTTTATTTTGAAATCCTAACTCTCTTCTCGTTTCAGGTCACCTTACTTCCTCCCTTTGTGTGTTTTCCTGCCATTGTGATTGTCGGCCCCGCCCTGATTGTCTCCACCTGTTTCCCCTTACCTTGTATAGTCTGCGTATAGTCCTTATATAGTCTGCGTCTCCCTTTGTCCTGTGCCAGTTTGTCTTGTCTCGTCAGCCAGTGAACCAGCGCCGTATTCATGCCAAGTCTTGTTGTTGCTCCAGTTTTTGTATTGTTCAGGTTTGAAACCTATTTTATTTTGATACTTTGTTGGACTCAAGTTTTCTGTTAGCTCGTAAGAGTGAATTTTTGTTGATACTTTGTTGATCTCTAGTTTTCCTGCGACCTCATTTGAGTGAATTTATGTTGATACTTTGTTTCTTATCTCTGAGTATTTTTGTTGTTACTTTTCCTCTTCGGAGTGATTTTGTGTTTTGCATTTGTTTTTGTAAGAGACTTTTTGCTGCCTTATTTAATAAAGTGTTTTTGACTTTTGATTCTGGTGTCGTGCATTTGGGTTCATTCCAGTTCGGTCTTGTCATACTGATACTGTTCTGAGGTGTGAGTACATAGAAAAATGCACATACACATATGCACACATGCACACATGCACACACATGCACACATGCACACACACTCACACACACCCCTCCTGTATTGTTGTTTAGCTGTGAGTATAGGGGTGTACTTATCTCTCCAGGCTATCATCCTATTGACAGCAACTCCGCTCTCACAATATTATCTTCCCCTCCACTCCTGTGACCTTTCAAAGAATCTCCATACGCTGCATTAAAATGAGGCAGCTGGTGTAAAGTGAAATGGATGCAATCTTTTATTTCCTTGCTTTGCTTCCGAACAAAGATTCACAGATCCAAATCAAGGCACAGATGGGGTGGCTTTACTTAATCTTCACCACAGCACCTGTTTATGAAAGAACATGGCTGTTGCATTTGTAAAGGGAAACGTCTACCCCAGGAGGAGGAGTCAGTCAGAGCCTATAAGTGGGGTGGAGGGGGGCGTGTGAATGCTGTGTGAACAGCTGCAGCAGTGAGTAGCAGCATCGCTTTCAGGTGATTAGTGTGGCAGCAAGAGTATGCCACCTTGATGGAATGAATAGTTGGACATCTCATCTCCAGAGCATTCCTGCTCCCTTGTTTCCTAGCTTTCCCGGATCCTGGCCACAACCCTGGCTGTGCCTGATCGTTGTGATATCTGTGCTGGCGCTGTGACCCTGGCTTTGGTTGTGCTTGTGCTGTGGCTGCATTGATACTTTACCCCCCGCTCGCCCTGATCGTGCTCTTGGTTCTGGTTGTGTCGATGCTGTGATCATGCCTTTGGACACCTCCGTATCAATATATGTATGAGACTCTTATCAACACCCACAATATCATCATAAAGTGCATTTAATGATTTCACACCTATCGTTATTGTAATATGACATGCATCTGTTTCCACTACTGCTGTGCCTTTCTCCCCCTCTCTCCCTCTTCTCCCTCTCTCTTTCTCTTTCCTTTTTTCCACAATTGTATTCAAATCAAATCAAAATCAAATCTTTATTTGTATGGCACTTTTCATACAAAGAGTAACACAAAGTGCCTAACAGAGATTAAAAACAATAACAGAAATGAAAAACATCAATGAAAATCAAGAAAAATACAGACAGCCTGACCCTCCCACCCCCACATATACGTACGCAACAAAACACACACATTCATGTAGATATTCCCACACATATTCGCAAAGGCACCTGAACACCCCCCCTTACCACCCACACACACGCACACATACACCAACACACACCAATTGTTACTAAAGAGACATGGCTAGGCACTGAGACCTGAGGCGAGGGAGAAGCTACCTTTGGGGGCCAACCTCACTGAGAGAGGTCACGGTCCAGCACCGCCGGGGCGCCGCCACAGAGACCATCCCAACCCGGGCGGACAGGAGTGTCTGCACCAAGATGCCGAGCCCTCTAGCCACCCGGGCCGAAACAGTCCACGGTACAGCACCCCCAGTGGTGGACCAGAGACCACTCCCAGTCCGGTAGGCCCCGATGAGGAAACACTGGAGCTAAAAACTAACACAATAAAATAAGGTAAAGAACATAAAAGCTAAGAACGTAAGGGACTAAAACAGTAAAATAAGACAAAGAATACAAGTGCACAGTAAAATAGTTTAAAGGTTATAACCGCTAATAATTAAATAAATAAATAAATAAATGGGAGACTAAAACAGTGGGATAAGATAAAATAAAAAAGTAGAATAAATAAATAAATAGTTAGTTAGTTAGTTAAAAGCCTGATTGAAAAGATGGGTCTTGAGCCTCTTTTAAAAACCTCAACACTGTCTGTGATCCTGAGGTTCTCCGGGAGGCTGTTCCACAGGCAGGGGCCATAGTAACTGAAAGCCGCCTCCCATTTCTTTTAGAGCTAACTTGTGGTGTGGTTAAAAGGCCAGTGCCGGAGGACCTCAGGGTCCATGAGGTTGATAAGGTAAAAGCAGCTCAGTTAGGTAAGAAGGCCCAAGACCTTTGAGACACTTAAAAACAAGTCAAAGAACCTTAAAATCAATCCTGAAACGCACCGGGAGCCAATGAAGCAATTTTAAAACCAGTGTAATGTGCTCCCGCCCTCTGGTCCTCGTCAGCACTCGTGCGGCCGAGTTCTGCAATAGTTGTAAATTGGAAATGCTCTTTTTGGGAAGACCAGAGAGCAGGGCATTACAATAATCTAGACGACAAGAGATAAAAGCATGCATCAGTACCTCCGTGCTGGCCTGAGAGAGAAACGGGCGGACTCTGGCTATGTTCTTTAGATGATAAAAACCAATTTTTGTTGTGTTTTTGATGTGTGGGATAAAAGTAAGCTCAGAGTCAAAAATCACACCCAGATTTGTTACAGATTGTGATGTTCTAAAAGCCTGTAACTTTGGTAAAAGTCTCTCTTTCTGGCCTTCAGGACCGATGACTAAAACCTCTGTTTTGTCCTGGTTGAGCTGTAGGAAATTTGCTGCCATCCATGAATTTATGTCTGAAATGCAGTTAAAAAGGGCATCAATAGGCCCTGTGTCATCAGGAGACACAGCGATGTACAGTTGAGTATCGTCAGCATAACTATGAAAGCTGATGCCGTGACTCCTGATGACGTCCCCAAGGGGAAGCATGTACAGATTAAAAAGAGTTGGGCCTAAAATTGACCCTTGGGGAACCCCACACTTTATCTCATGGATTCCTGAGGAACATGTATCCATACTTACAAAGAAGTGTCGATCTGTGAGGTAGGAGTCAAACCAGTTCAGAACAGTACCAGAGAGGCCGACCAGGTTCCTCAGTCTATTTAATAAAATGTGATGGTCTACTGTATCGAAGGCGGCGGTTAGATCCAGTAGTACCAAGACAGTGAGTTTATGGTTATCTAAGTTGAGCCTGATGTCATTTAAAATCTTTACAAGGGCCGTCTCGGTACTGTGATTCATCCTAAAACCTATTTTATTTCATTTGGTATTTACGACATCTATTGCTCGTCTGTCCGTCCTGGAAGAGGGATCCCTCATCATCCTCTGCCACTCTTCCTGAGGTTTCTTCCTTTTTTTTTTTCTTCTTTCTTCTTTTTTTTCTTTTTCTGGAGTTTTTCCTTGGCTGATGTGAGGGTCTAAGGGCAGAGGGATGTCGTACACTGTAAAGCCCTCTGAGGCAAACAATGTTCTGTGATAATGGGCTCTATAAATAAAACTGACTTGACTTGACATCTGCTGTAGGTTTTATCTTAAAGAAACAGTTTCCCCTAAAATAAAAAAAATACATATATTTCCTATAGTGCCATTTATAATGTTTTCATGTGAGCTGTTGAATGCTGGAGATAACAGCAACTCACATTAAATTGTTGCCTTTGATTTTGGGGTGAACTATCCCTTTAACCCCTTAAAAACTTGATATCAGTTTTTATTGTGTTGTGTTGAGATGCCTTTCACAAGGTATTTAATTCTCAAAATCTGAGTAAATTGGTTTGATCTCTTTTGAAAGCAAGAAACGTCCCGTAACTTGCAAGAAATTGGTATCACGAACTAAAGATCAAATGAATTCACTTGATAAAGATTATGAAAATATCATGAACATTCTTTGCAAGAAATGCTGTGGAACCAATGGAAATATTATATTTTCCACTTACATTAAAAAAATGAGGTCTTTTTTTTTTGGACCAAAAGATGATTTACAGTTGTGTGACATTAATGCAAGTCAATCAAAAAGAATAGGCCAACACATAGGACCCTCTCGAAAACGATGTGGTTCATCTTAAGGGGTTTAACCTAATGAATAAACTTGTACAACAACAAAAACACAAAGGGCTTTTCTAATTTTAGAACCATTATTGCGCAATTGTTATGTTTTGCACTGTGTCAGTATTACACATGTGGATGCAAGACTGTGTAAATGTGATTTTTGTGCATGTAGAACTCATGGTGAATCGCACATGAAAAGACATTTTTGTATTGCTGCTGCTACAGCTGGCTGCTTAGGAAGCAGCAGAGCAGGGCCTCCCTCCTGCAGAGAGTGAGTGACAGGGGGTTGCCAGGTTACTGCTGCTACCTGGCAAGCTTTCTAGGACACATTGACACCCCTGTGTACTTGTCAAAACAGTCCAGTTATATGACGAAAAAAAAAACAGTCATTTTACCCTCACAATTATTTGATGTGTTGTGCATGGACAGTCCCAAGAGAATGATGCCTAAAGACTTTGGCAACCCCCTGACCTTTTATCTGGCTCCACCTAGCACACAAAAATGCAGTGGTCTACATTAGGTTGTTGTCAGTTGTCTTCCAGCAATACAGACAGTGACAAATAGCAATGTTCCACACAGGATACTTAAGCAATTTCACATGAGAGGGAGTGATGTTGTGCTTGTATATCATCACGGCTGTCATTTGGTCATAGGCACGAGGCCGCAGGCCATATCCCACTTTTAAAACATATCCTACTTTAGCTCTTACACTAAATAATGGATTTTGAACAGCTGTGAAGTGGAGTATTACATGCAGAGTTAAAAGTTAATAGTCCCAGTGATGTTGTACTCCTATATCAGCACTCATGGAATGCCTCTCAACCAATCAAATTGCTTGGTCTGAACTAAGTGTTGTATAATGTATGTCATAATCCAGCCCATTCTCATTCAGAACTTGTTAAATAGTGACACTGGTGCTTTCGGTGTATAATCCCAGCTCTAAAAGCCACCTTTTGCATGTGCCTGATATGCGGCAGGACAGGTGTACAGATAGTTATATTTATTTTCAACCTGGTAGGGTCATAAATGCTGCCATTTGGAAGGTCATAGAAACTCTCAGACGAATTTCTGTTAAAGCACACACTGTAAGAAATGACCGTGAAATTTACATAAAAACTATGTAAAATCCCTACAGAAAAGTATTGTAAACCCAAAAACATATATTTTTTGTTTAAATTGCAGTGAACCTTTGTAAATTATTAAACAGAATGTTTTTGTTATATTTACAACAACAGCATGTGATTATAATCAAATTTATCTGTGAAAACTACAGATTTTGGTAACAAAAACTGAGAAATACTGTAATACTCATAACAAAACAATTTTGTTAATTTGACATACAAGTATTGTAAAAACTATAGTTTTAGTCAGTTGTTTTGAAAAATAAAAAAAAATATGTAAGCCACTTTACAAGTTTATGCTGTACCTTTAACATGATTGATGAAACAATGCAAATTGAGGTAATGAAAATGTTTTCACAAAAATAAAAATCATTGTGAACCTGAGAGGTTGCCTATAGGCCTATTCATATAGGCTACAATTACAGTAACATTTGTTTGGAAGACTTTTTGTTTCCCTCCTCACCTTACAGCCCAGAGCCATGAAATGCTGTGTTGCTGTTGGCGATGATATATTGTTCTGGGAATTCTTAGTTTGAATGCTTGCAGCATGGTTGTAATGATCCTTGAACCTTGGCATGTGAACAGTTAGAAGGCTTTCATGTTAACTGAATTGTGGTCCTGTGCATATGCACTTCTGGTTTTTGAACACTGGAACTTGTACTGGACACCCTGCTCTCACTGACACACCCAGTCTCAAGCCAGCCCTATAGCCCTCCTAAAAACCCTCCTCTTGTTTTTATAATTTAGGCTTTTTGTAGTCCATTGTAGAGTGTAAGCTAAAATAAATTAAAATTATTAATATGTAAAGTAGGCCTAATACTTCTGTTCAGTCCTGTATGCCTTGTGTTTCTTTTCGTTTTTAAAATTTTATGTAATATTTATCCTACTTAAATTGATAAAAAAAAATATTAATAATTTGAGCACTGTGTTATTACCACAGGCTAAACAACCTAACAGCGCTTCTTCTAACCGCAGACTTCTACAGTACTTCTCTCTCATAGTACACTGAGGCTGTGTTCGAAATCATCCACTCATTCACTCACTCCCTATCCACTACATCGTGTATATGATGTAGTGAACTACATCATATACACGATGTAGGGAACGACGACGGGAGGAGAATTCGGACACTACACGGTAATTTCCTGAACGTGGTTGCGTCAGCAGATGCGCCATGGTTATTCAACTATAAATACCATCATACTAAAAAATACAAATGTAATGTTCAATCAGGAATGACAAATATGAATTCTGAAATTTCTTTTATTGATGAATATGCACCGGCCGGAGAACAGCTGGTTGTGCTTAACACGAAGCTTAATAAGCTTCTCAACATCTTCATCAGTCCCTTGGAACAAGAAACAGAAAAGCATTTATTTTTCTAACACACCGCCAATTGGGAAAAGAGAACAAAACGCTATGATCAGATGTGAGCGGGTGTGCAGGTGTCTGCTCCTAGCTAGAGCTGCAACTACCGGCAAGCCCTAGCATTAGCCTTAGCGTTAGCGTTAGCTTCATGAATACAAATAACAAACCGGATGCTTCTCCACCAACAAATCCGCTCGTTATGACAATTTGCAACCCTTAAAAGGCATAAAACCACGCCACTAAAGTATTACACGCATCAAATGTGTATATTGTAATGTTACTTAAATTTATATACAAAAGCGGCGGTTGGTGCGGTGGCCATCGTCTCCTTCTTCTCCTCTTCCAAAACACGACCGCATTGCATTGTGGGATACGGAGCACAAAGTAGTGTACATTGCTTGTTCACTCAATTTTGCGGTGCATTGTGGGTGTTTTCTCATCCACTACATAGTGGATGAAATTAATCGCGGAGAATTCGAACAACACTACAAAATGGCGAACACACTATATAGTGCACTACATCCGTGATAGGGGGTGAATTCGAACACAGCCTGAGTCTGCCTAATTTTGAACTTCAAAGTGCGCGGCTGAAGCTCGTCTCAGATTGGATAATGATGTGAGGGCGGGAGTAACGACGTCATTAACAATCGCGACAGAGCAGGCTCACTGGAGAGACAACACAGAACAGAGCAAAAAACGAAAAAAAATACAGGAGCAGAGTTTGTGGAGGGTCTGCTGCTGTTAAAGGAGAGAAGCGGGAGCTCCTGGTTCACTGAGGCCAACGTCATTAACGAGCGAGCTGGAGGCGCCTGCTGGAGAGAACACAGGAGGAGCAGAAATTTCGGACAATTTTTTTTTAAGACAAGTTGAAGAGTTGAAGACAAGTTTTGTGGAGGGTTTGCTGCTGTTCAATCGGAAAATTGAAAGTTTACACGGTAAGCTTCATATTTAGCCTGCTTTTTTCAAGACCAAAGAAAATGTGTGCTGAAAGCACATGGTGTTAAGCTAGCACCGGTTGATATTTAAGACCAGTAGCTGCTAGCTAGCGATGCATGATAACTTTGTTTAGCTGGAAAGCACAGGCAAACGCTTGAAATCCTAAAAATGGTCACCTGTATCTGTAACAAGAAATTGGATACATTAAGAGGCTATGTACTGCATTGCAGAGTGCATAGGAATGAGCCCCATTGTCTTTTCAAATGTGTTGGCGCCAACTGCAGTCAAACATTTAACACTTACTCAGCTTTCAAGGGCCATTTTTATCGTGTGCACAATGCTCCTGAACAGCAAGCTGCTGTAGCTGTTGCTGCAGATTTAAAATGTGCAGTTTCATTATGTGCCCGCCATTTTCTCACGGTGAAAGAACTAGTGTCTCACTTAAATGATCATATTGGAGAGGGCAGGTCTGTGTTATGTCCAGTAAGTGGTTGCAAGCACGTGTTTACAAAAAAGTCATCATTTACTTCTCACATGTGTAGGAAGCATAAAGGATGCTCCCCTGATATTGTTGATGACATGTACAGGGAAACTCGCCCTCAGCCCCCAGATATCGTTACCAGTACAGATGATTCAGAAAACACACATGAAGCCATGCCAACAACTAGTGCAGCCAGTGATATGCCAGAGAGTGATAGTCAGTCTTATCTTAGAAACATGTGCCTCTTTTACCTTAAACTGCAAGGACAGCTGCTTATTCCTGCCTCTACTATACAGACTATTGTTGAGGAAATGCAAAATGTGCACGAGTTAGGTCAAGCCTACACAATAACTAAACTAAATTCTTTATTAAAAAATGATATGAACCTGTCAGATGAAGCAGTCACTAAAATCTGTGACTGCATTAAAGAGTCAGATTTGTTCTCTGCCTGTCATCAGGGACAGTTGAGAACAACATACTCCAGAAATCAGACATTCACAAAAATGTTTAAATACACAGAACCCCAAAAAGTGGCATTGGGAATGGATGAAAACATGACACAAAAATATGCCTACTACATACCAGTGGCAGAAACTCTTAAGAGCGTTTTACAGTCACATTTAGGGAGGAATGCACAGTCACAACAGTTTGGAGATCCAGATGTAGAGGTTTTCACGGATTTATATGATGGACAAAATTTCAAATGTCACCAGTTCTTCAATGAAAACCCTGAAAGCCTCAAACTGATTTTGTACCAAGATTCATTCGAAATTGTGAATCCCCTGGGTTCTGCTAAAAGGACGCACAAAGTTCTTGCAGTCTATCTTTCATTGGCAAATTTGCCCGCTCATCTGCGTTCAAATACTGATAATATGTTTTTAGTCTTGTTGTGTGTTGAGAATGACCTTAAGCGTTTTGGAACAGCCAAAGTTTTCTCAGAGTTGTTGGCAGATCTGAAATCCTTGGAGACCGATGGAATAAATGTAGATGGAGAAACAGTAAAAGGGGGTCTTTACTGCATTGCTGGGGATAACCTGGGTTCTCATTGCATAGGTGGGTTTACCGAGAACTTCAGCCGCTCTCAATATTTTTGCAGGTACTGTGAAATCACAAGAAGTGAGTTTGAGGCTGATCCGAATGCCTGTGGTCCCCCACGCACCCCAGAGACGTATGACGCGGCTGTTGCTGATCTCCAGACTGAAAACCTTGAAGGCGTCAGAGGGATAAAGGTAAACTCTATCTTTAATACCCTTGAGTCTTTTCACGTTTCCCAGCCTGGTCTCCCGCCATGTTTAGGTCATGACCTCTTTGAAGGAGTCTTGTCATATGATCTAGCACTGTACCTGAAGAACATCATAAAAAAGAAAAAATGGTTCACATACTCACTCTTAAACAGGCGCATCAAACAGTTTAAGTATAAAGGATCTGAAGCACTCACAAAGCCATGTGTTGTCAACCCTGACAGAGCCAAGTTACCAGGGCAAGCCATTCAAAACTGGAACCTTTTGAGATTACTACCAGTTTTGATTGGTGACAAAGTTCAAAACCATGAGGATGAAGTATGGCAGTTAGCTCTCCAGCTAAAAGACATTGTGGATCTTATTTGTGCTCAGATCATTTCCTTGTCCCAGATAGCATATCTGGACATTTTGATCCAAGAATATTTGGAGTTGAGAAAGATGTTGTTTCCTGAAATTCAACTAAAACCAAAACACCACTACTTGCGCCATTATTCAGCACTGTTCTTGAAATTTGGTCCATTGATTAGGTTATGGACGCTCAGGTTTGAGAGTAAGCACAGTTATTTTAAAAGATGTGCCAGACACTTGAAAAACTTCAAAAACATTTGTCAAACTTTGTCAGAGCGTCATCAGATGTATCAGGCATATCTTTTAGCTGGACAAGAATGCAGTAAACTACTGCAAGTGAAGAACAGCTGTGCGTTTTATCCTAACCTCTACAGTGACACTATTAAAGATGCAGTCAGGGAGTTGGGCTTTTCAGAAAGCAATACCACAGTTACCACAGACATTGAGTACAAGGGCACTGCGTATAAGAAAGGACAGTTTCTTGTGTACAGAAATGATGAGTGTATGGAGTTTGGTGAACTTCTGCTCATCTTGATTCAAAATGACACATCTGTGTATGTCTTGATGGATATCCACAAAGGCATCTTCCTCTCAGAATACCACCTGTATTCTGTGACAAAGGGCAGTCTTGGGTTACAGTGTATCAACATTAATGACCTGCCTGATTTCTATCCTTTGGTATCATACATTCTTGATGGATACCAAGTTATTCCACTGTGGCAAAATAAAGTCCAATTAAAGCTCACTTACTTCTCACTGCAGATTAACATTAATATGAATGTTAACTGATGCATGTTCCTGCTCTGTTAAGTGTATGTACTGTATATTTCTTGTGTTCTGTTTGAAGGTGGCATTTCTTCTTCAGTGCAAATATGAGTGACTCAGAGCGAACCTTCCTAGATGTTGCCATCATGGAAGTCCTACCAGAACTTCAAGCAGTAAACAAAAACATCCTGGAAGAGCACTTGCAGTCCATTGGAGTCGAGACGTATGATGATCTACGCTTCGTAATGGAGGATGATTTGATGACAGCATTGAGACCTGTACAAGCCAGAAAGCTTCTTTCTGTTTGGAAACGAAAATGTAAGTAAAAACACCACACAACACACAACTATTCAAAATCAAAAGCAGATGTGGACATTGTGTAATACTGTACTGTGTGAATCATAGTCCTTTTTCTGTGTCATTTAAAGACCAAACTCCCGAGAACAGCTCACTATCATCTGTGGAAGCCTCACCTACCCAATCGCTGTCATTGCTCTCTGTTTCACCCCGAAGTTCATCGTCAGCCTCCTCCAGCAGCCCAAGCCCACTTGACACACAGTGGGAAGACAAGTTTGAAATTCCATGTGTGGCAGGATAGCGCTGCACTCCCTGCCGTGAGGGGCAGTGTGGCAGACAATTGCGCATCACCTATAAATAGACTAGGTCGGACCCGTCTCGTCCTTTCCGCTTCCTCTTCCTCCTTCACGGAGCCGACAGCATGTGTGGTGGCGTCTCGCTGGTTTGCAGGTTAGATCTCAAAACAAAGGTATGCATGCTCTGTGTCTCCTCAATCCGCTCAAGTTATTCTGTGTTGTGGGCCTGGCGCTTACCTCAGTTTCGCTCCGTCCGGCAGTGCGGTGTTACTTGGAGCCGGGCTGTCTCCCTCGGGTCAGTGTGTGTGTGTGGTGCAATCTCTGCGGGTAAGACGCTCAGTTCTCTGCTATTTTTATATTATGCTGCCGATGGTCGGGTGAGGTGTACTGATTTGTTTTCTCCCGGCTGTCGCTGCTAGAATCTGGGCTGTGCGCTTCCTCCTCCTGCCGCGGTGACATCTCTGATCCTGCTCTCCGTACGCGGCCGTCACGCGCCGCTGTGAGCCTTGCTGCTGTCCTGGCTCTTTCTGTGTCCGGGCTCTTCCTTTTGGCCTTGGTTTTTTCTCTTTTAGTTTCGTCTTGGCTTCTGCGTTATCTTGGCTCGTGGCTGTCCCTCTCTCGTCCATTCTGCCGGTGTAACTGTTCTCCGTGTGGCTCTTCGTGGGACTCCAGCTGCTTTGACTCGGCGCTCCGGTTCGGCCTGCACTTGACTCTCTGATCCGGCCCTGTTGACTGCAGCCAAAGGCTGTGGCAACACAGCCTAGACAAAAGTTGCCGGCGTGCGCCCAGAGAGGCGTCCTAACTTTTATTGCCACAGAGCCATACCCGCCAAGACTGTTTTAAATTAGAGTGGCAGACATTTATTGATTGTTTGGGTTTATTTCTTTTCTATTTCTTTCCATTGGATTATTATTGCGTCTCAGTGTTATATTGGATTTATTGTTTGGATTTATTTATGTTATTTCTTTTCATTGAATTATTATTGCTTGAGTTTCTGTTATATCGGATTAATTGTTTAGAAATATTTCTTTTTCCTGATTTTGATAATTTGTGATTTAGTATAGTTCCTTTTGGCTTTGGGGTGTTATTTTTGATTATGTTGTGTGTGAGGACTGCCTTGATTTTATGGTTTTAATATTGTTTTCTTTCTGTTGACAGGTGCTGAGGCCCAGAGCGGCAGCGGTTTCCCTGGTGGTGGTTCCAGTGTCACGGGTGAAGTGTAGTTTTGGATCCCTCCTTTTTTTGTTACCGCTGTCGTGGTAAGCCCCAGCCCTGTCCCTTATTTCCTTTAAGTGGCTCCTCACATAATTTCTCACCATTATTATTGTCTTTATTTTGATTTATTTAGTCTGTTACTCAGTTAAAAATAATTGTTTAATAAAATATATTTTTATAATTGGAAATCACGCTCTTGTCCTGTGGAGTTTTTCGAACTGCGTGCCTTGTTTCAAATCGAAAACTGGTAACTTATGAAGTCCTGTTATATCCTGGGGTGAAAGCCCCCAGGTGGCGTTGTCAGCAATCTTCTTATTCCGCTCGCCTTGCCACACATGGAGTAAATTTCCTGAGGAAGTGATGCACTCTTTGGAGAGGGGGAAAAGGCCAGGCCCAAAACTGAGGAGGCAAATGGTCCGGATTGTTGTGACTGAGATGATGAAAAAATGCCCTCGTGTAGGTAAAAAGCATTCAACTGACGTTGCAAAAAAAATGGTAGCAAAATATCCCAAATCTCTGCAAGATGTAATAGAGGGCGATATTGTTGGAACCAGCTACTATTCCCTAGTCAAACTGTTGCAAAACAGAATTGAAAATGTGAGGCGCACTTCAACACCGAAAATAAGAAAAAGAAAACATCAGAGTGACTCAGACCACACAGATGAGATCTCATTAGAAGAGAGAGCAGCAATGCAGGACACTTATGGATGCATTCAATGGAATGTGAAATTTCTGCCGCTTGAAGAAACTCAAGAGAGCCAGCAGCAAAAGATGGAAAAACTCAAGGTGATGTTCCAACACTCTGATGCCAATCCAGAGGAGGTAATTTGTCTAATGAAGTCCACTTTTTACACACAGCGTCAACATGTCAACCAGGGAAAAAGCATCAAATGGCTTAGAGAGGAGTGGCCGTTTTGGTTCGATGAACTTGGCATGTCAGTCCACTTCAAGGAACTCACTGGGATTGACCTCAAAGAGACATTCACACAAAATTTGGATTTGAAGGGAAAAAGGCTTCACGACTACATGACCACAGTTTGTGTCAACAAGAGCAAGAAGTTCCTTCAGAATTATACAAGGCTTCAGAGGATGCGGGGAACGCAGAGTGGCTGCTCACACGACGTGATAGAGATGGTTCTGCTTCTGCTCAGCTACTTCGATGAGAAGGAGGAGTCCATGTCCTTCCATGTTGAAGATACCTGTCTGGCAGAAGAGGTCCAACTGGAGCAAGTGCCCCTGACACCCGCTGTTATTGTCTGTGGTAAGTCTTTTTTCTTTTTTTTTTTTTTTTCAATTGCACTGTTTATAAATTTGTCATGTGAGTGCAGCGCTTATTAATATAACCTGTAATTTGTTAATAGGACAGTCCTGCTACTCCTCAACAAGGTACATGCTGAGTCTGGATCGGAACCTCACCAACACAAACATCTCCTCCTTCATTTCTGCATTGTGCCTCATGTTTGGGAGCTACTACTGTTTCAACATGCATTATCCATCTGAGCTGGCTTCAACTCTGGAGTTTCTGCAAAGGTGAGTAAACATGGTTTACTCATTTCTCAGACCTGGACTCGGACCTGGGACTATGGGACCTGGAGTCTGGCTCCGAGGTTCTGGTCGTCACCCTTTGGTGCAGGTCTGTTCAGACATTGTAGTTATGAAACGTAAACAAATGAAATATGCCTGTTACATTCATTTTCAAAACCTATCCAATCAAAATCCAAAGTCTGGAAAGTTTTTGTACGTGGTTGTTTTTATCTGTCACTATTATTGAGAACTGCCCACCTCAACTTTTCACGTTGACCTTCATGACGTGCAGCTCACACAAACATACATGTAGAGCAAGCATATTTTAGCTCTCAAACTATCAAAAGTAATGACGGAAGGAGTACTAACAGTGAGACAAGCAGTTTTCCAGTGCAAAAGACTTATGGGAAGCCGTTTTAACATTTAATAGCTGAATGTGACGTCCCAGAATTAACATTACGGATATCAACAGCACAGTTTTGTCTCGTCGTAATTATGTTTTGACTCGTCACAATGACAGTTACAGATATATGTAACTCTGTTTTGACTAGTCACAATGACCATTTCAGATATCTACAATAATATTTTTGATATCCACAACCAGCATTTTTGATATCGACTTCATTCTGTTTAGTCGAAATGACGTCACGTTTCCCATTCATGTGTATTGAGTACGTCATTACAGATATCTTTAACTCAGTTGTGACTGGTCAAAACGTGAGTTGCAGATATCTGCAACTACATTATGACATGTTCAAATTCCAGTTACAGATATCAACAATTTAATTCTGACTAGTCATAATTACAGTTGTTATAGTTAAAACATAATTTCAGATATCTTAAAGGGACAATATAGATATCTTTAATTAATTGGAGTTGAAGATATCTACAAAGACTAGTCAGAATTAAATTGCTGATATCTGGAATTTGAACATGTCATAATGTAGTTGCAGATATCTGCAACTCACGTTTTGATCAGTCACAACTGAGTTAAAGATGTCTGTAATGACGTACGCCATAAACATGAATGGGAAACGTGACGTCAATTCCACTAGGCAGAATGACGTTGATATAAAAAATGGCTGTTGTGGATATCTGAAAAGTCATTGTAGATATCTGAAATGATCATTGTGACTAGGAAGAATTGAATTACGGATATCTATAATATATATCCTCACAAGCGATTAAATGTTAAAAGGGCTTCCCATAAAGACTTTGATTTTGTGCAAGGAATTACAAGAAGAAAATGCTTAATATGCTTTAATGTGCTTTTATTCACAGGTGTTTCTTCTCAATAAACCCAGAAAAAGGAACCAAAGTGGAGAATAAAAACTCCAAGCGTCGTCTCAACATGAACCCACGAGTCCTCACCCTGATACAGGAACTCTCCGATCACGAGTGGTGTTAAGCCTAAGTATGGACTCTTTCTGTGGACTGGCTGTTTGTTTTAGGTCGTGTGTTAGCTTTGTTAAAGCCACAATGTGTATTATGGTAATTAAGGCACAATATGTAAAGTGAGCAAAGTCTTAATGGTGCACTATGTAACTTTTTCTGGTAGATGGCCAGCCACCTGCTTGTTTCATGAAGAACTGTTTTCATTGGGAAAAAAAAAACCCTTAACAGACGTGCATTCTTACTGTGAGGGGGCTCACCTCTCCACAGATCTGACCTGTAACTTGGCCTGTTGGCATCACCTGTTTTGTCTCCATGGAGATAGATAAGTTTTATGCCTTACTGTGTGTAACATTCCAGATAGAGAGTGTGGATGGTTGTTGTGCGCCTTGCACTTAAACTAATGTCCAGATTTAAAGAGGCTAATCTTTTGGATTCATTCATAGTTAGTTAGAGGAATACACAGTCACAACAGTTTGGAGATCCAGATGTAGAAGTTTTCAGGGATTTATATGATGGACAAAATTTCAGATTTGACCAGTTCTTTAATGAAAACCCTGAAAGCCTCAAACTGATTTTGTACCAAGATTCATTTGAAATTGTGAATACCCTGGGTTCTGCTCAAAGGACGCACAAAGTTCTTGCAGTCTCTTTCATTAGCATAATGATAGTATGTTTTTAGTCTTGTTGTGTGTTGAGAATGACCTTAAGCGTTTTGGAACAGCCAAAGTTTTCTCAGAGTTGTTCGCAGATCTGAAATCCTTGGAGACAGATGGAATAAATGTAGATGGAGAGCTTCTTTGCATGTTGTACGCATTGGAATTGTTTTGTCATTAACTGTAGAACATTCCAGACAGGGAGTGTGGGCTGTTGTTATGCATCTGGCACTTAAACAAATGTCCAGATTTAAAGTGGCTAATCCTCTGGACTATTTCAACCTGGATTCAGTCATAGTTAAAAAAACCATTCAATGTAGCTTTTTTGCATGTTGTATACATTAAAAAAAAAAATGAATCCAATTGTTTACAACTATTGATGATGGTTGTTCAATAAATGTCCTAAAAGTGATATTTTCCTCTCGTCTTTTCTGAAGATGTATTTTTTGCATGTTTTGGTGTAGGCATAGTAGAAATAATTTTGTAGGCTTATAAGTAATTTTTACATAATAACTTGATAATTAAAACATAAAAATATAGCATATTGTGAATAGATTTTATGTATAATATACAGAACAGCTCCATTTAAAATGCTAAGTTTTACTGTTGTTATACCAGTTTTAATTAGTTTTATGTTTGATATTTCCCTGTTAATTTTATCATTATTGATGCACAATAAACAGTTAATACATGTAAAGAATACAGGAAATGGTCCATTTATATATAAGACCGTTATGCAAAATTAACAAAACATTTTTGTAGACTTAACAGTTTTTTAATGTTATTCAGATGTAAATTCATTTACTGTAAATCAATTTACATATTTTGTCTGTAAATTTATCTACAGTGCTGCTGTATTTTTTACAGGAATACTCTGGTAACCACAGCTGCCAGCGTTTTCCTGTAAAAACGACAGGTTTTTTTTTACAGTGCAACCCTGGCTTGTCTCTTCACCAGTTTTATTTAATTTAAAAAATGTATTCTATTTTTATTCATTTATTTGTGCACCCGATTAGCATCTACTATCTGACATTTTAACAAATCTAACCACCTACCTGGCAAACAGCTCTGGTGGGCAGCGGCAGAAGACATTGTTTTGCCCTCCAGGTGGGTGTTCCTATAAGGACGTGATGTCACGTGAAAACTATAAATAGGGTAGGTGGATGGGTCCAACGAATCCCAGACTTTCATGCGTGAGTCTGCTGTTTACTTCCTGTCTGAATGTGACATTTTTTCTTCACCTTACCATGTGACTCCTTCCTTTAACCCTAACCATCTGTGCCAGCATGTGCTTTTGTTGACGTCCTGGCGTTGGTTGCCATATGCCTGTATTGTTTAAATATAACCATGTGCTGTGTCTTTCCACCATGTGCATTTGTTGACATCACAGTAATGCCATCCCAGAATATAAAGAGCAGACACAGATGGATAAGTGAAACGTAATATGTGGACGCCAAAGTCCACTGCAAAACAGCAACAATTGAGGACCTGGAATGAGAATATGTTGCATAATCTGATGAGCAGATTGAATTGTCTGAGGAAATCCTTTTGGATTTTGATGTGGTTATTTCTCTGGCAACACAAATTATTCAGTTTTTTTTTTTTTTACAGAGTTGCAGAAAAAGACGCCTAGAGTGCCAAAGTCTTTGTTATCCTAAGGAGAAAGACATTGACATTGGCAGAGGAATGGGGGAGAAATCGCAGACAGAGCACAGACTAAGAGGCAGAAGATGATGTGAAGGAGTCAGCATCATGGTGCTATAGAATTATAATGGGAGCAGCAGGAAGAGAGGGAGGGGAGACGGATTGTACAGCACTTAATTATCTGAACTCTACTCTCCTCGCTTACTGCCAAAAATGTGCCCTTTCCTGTGTAAGCTCAACACATTCCATCGATCAGAGCACCGAATTGAGATGAATGAGGATTACATATACAGTATATGAAAAACAATGGCAGCGTTGACTGCTTCTATCCAGCTGCAGGGCCCTTTTTTGTGCAAATACAATTCATCTGTAGGCTTAGCTGCGCTGCATGCACTGACTACATTTATGTGACGCATTAGGTGTGGATTCACACCACTTGCATGCTGCTTCTTTTCACAACTACAGCGTGAAGCTACAATTCTATAGAGCAGTAATCCATTTACAAAGACACTGTAAGTCTGTCAAGGAGCTCTAATCTTTTTCAGGAAATTTCACTGCAATGATTATGAATCAGATTGTGGTCTTACTCAACAATAGGAGAATTAAAGCAGTGAAATCTCCTCAGTGATCACAATCTGAAAACTATAACAGTCTTGAAAAGAACCTGGCACTCTTACAGTGGGCTCTGTCCAAACAGGTTTAATCTTCACGGAGAGGTGGGTGATAAAAATTTAAGTCAAGTCAGTTATATTTTTTTTAGCCCTGAGACATAACCAATTTAAAAAAATTAAAGCTGCAAGCAGCGATGAACAGGCCCTCACAGCCCCATGCAAATCGGGGCTACTGGAATTGTTCGTTTCAGTGAAAGTTTGAGAAAATATGCAGAGAGTTTGGACTCTTAAGTGTGATCTTTCACATGGTGTAAGACTTTCTGTGGCCACTAGTTGGCGCTGGAGGCCACACAAAATCTATGTCCTCTTGGTCTACATCATTTGTACACCAAACCATGTAAATTTAATCATACATCGTACATCAAAGGATAGTTGTGTTACGAGGCTTACTTCCTGTTGCCTGCAGGTGGTACAGTGAGGATCATAGTTAAATGACATGTTGATGTGTGCAGGGCTGCAGCCTGACCACCATTGTGAAATCTGGGGCCAATTGGTCGATGCAGTTACAACAACTTCCTGTTTGGCGGCAACCACTGGGTCTCCATGGCAACAGCGTTCATGGTAAACCTAGTCTTCAGAGGGAGGCATCATTAAGGTCTTAAAGGTTTTGTCACCAGATTTGAAGTCAGTTGGATAAAATCTGTAGGAGCAGTCCATCAAAGAAGAAAGCATGTAATTTCCAAGACATTTCATGTTGCTAGTAGGGGGTGCTAAAAGTAATGGTAATGGTTGTCATGTAGATGTGTTCAGGGCAAGACAGTCATCAAACATGTGAAGTTTGGTGAAGATTGGACCATGTCCCTCAGAGTTATAAACTACTTCCTGGTTAATGGTGAGACATGGAAATAATTGGCCCAGTAACAACCACACGATGTGACGAAAACTCACAAATGTAATAACTTTTGATGTCCCAGGCCTTCTGAGAGGATTTTTAAATTTTGAAGTCAATCGGATGAAATTTGTAGAAGATCGAAAAATTGTCCTGAAAATGATCAAAAATACGCCAAAATTGCACATTCAATTCAAAATGGCTGACTTCCTGTTGGGTTTAGGGTATGGGTCCAAAGGCTTTTTTGTAGGTCTTGGGCTGTTACACATACCTCCTAAGTTTTGTAGCTCTAGGTGAAATGTACTGGAGGGGCTGCTTTGTTGAAATCTGTAGGGGGTGCTACAGAGCCATTTTGGCACATCAGTGCAAAAAAAATCATATCAAATATCACATTTAAGACTTCTGATGTGTGTGTTAAGTTTGTTGAGTTTTGGTGCATCAAAAAGGGCTTGAAGTTTTATGGCGAATAATGCGTATCTTTGGCAACAGTGTTTGATGAAAACCTAAAACTTGTAACTTCTGTGCATCACAAAGATCTTTACAGTAATCTAATTGGATATGAGGTCAATTAAGCTAACCTGCTACAGGGGAAAAATCAAAGAGTAAAAAAAGTAACTTCCTGCTACCAATAGGTGGCGCTATAAGTCAAAACTGTAAAATTTTGTAAAGATCTGACCATCTGGGGCGAAGGTTTTTGATGTCATGTCGAAACATCGAAATTGTCCACCTGACTTCAATAACGTCTCTCAACGAAAACTCTCAATATTCATTCCCAAGCATCATCAACGTCTCCTATCAAACATGTGAAGTTTGGGGCAGATTGGACTATTTACAGCAGAGTTACATACCACTCCCTGTTTACCTCCTGGTTCATGGCAGAACATGCAAATTAGATGCCTCATACAGATCACATGGTGTGATGAAAACTCATGATTTGAATAACTTTTGCTGTCAAAGGTCTTATGAAGGTAGCCATAACTTTTGAAGTCAATCTGATGAACGCTCTAGGACAAGTTCTCAAGATTCCGATCCCTGAAAATGGCCAAAAATACACCATAATTACAACTTCAAATCAAAATGGCCGACTTCCTGTTGGTTTTACGGTATGGCCCCAAGAGACCTTTTTGAGCACCATTCGGTGCTCGGGCCCTAATAATATTTAATACTTCCTTCAGTTTCAAGAGGGTCCTCACACTGTTCGGTGCTCAGGCCCTAATTAAAGCTGCAGGCAGCAATGAACGGGCCTTCGGACCCCCACGCAAGTCAAGGCTACTGTAGGGACTCTGACTGATGCAATCATCCTTTTCAGTGAAACCTTAAAGTGAATCTTAAATACCACATTGTATTTAGGATCAAATCCATCCTTCTCTAGTCTTCTCTAGAAAACTGTACCGTCTTTATTTTATTGTTAAGTGTTACAGGAACTGTTGCCCAAACCCAGTGGCTTATAAACATGAGAGTGAAAGATGAGCTATTTTAAAAAGAGAAAGAAAAGAAATGTTTTATGAAAATGAAAAGTTTTATTTTTTATTTCTTAATTGGTTTATTTATTTACTTATTTATTTATTGGTTCATGTTAATGGCAAAGGGATAATATAGCCAATCCAAATTGTGATAAACAGCAGCACAGCCTACAGATCTACAGAAATAAAATAAAAAAAGAAAGAAATGGCAGTAAGCTTTATTTTTCCGCATGGTTAAAAAATATTACAACAACTCCTTTTTCTACTGCAGAGAGCGAAGTTTGTCCCAAAGCTTGCCAATATATTTATATGGTACACTCTGTTGGAGGCAGCTTCATTCAGCTGTGAAGGTGACTGCAAACAGAGTGACACTCTAAGACTCTGAGTGGGAGCAGGTAGGTAACGGTTTGAGAAAGGCCCTGTGTGTGGCAGCCACTGCAATGTTATCAGTGCGCTCTATGTGCACCCAGTCATGTTCACTGCAGCAATTTTACACACAAACACAAAAGTCATACTACATGATATATGAACCACAATAGAAAATATTATTTAACACTTTTGATGCTGTTTTGAAATTATTTGAAGCTGTTTGATGTGCACATTTCAACAGTCCAGGGTTGACGAGTTGAGTGTCAGCAGATACCGTCTGGCCGTCTCCCCTGAACTCCAGGTGATGTAAGATGGAGTTGCTGAAATTTTGAGCAGAATTCAAAAGACTTAAGTTGGTTAATAATTTTTACAATTGAAATATATAAAGTTATTGCGTACTAGTCGAGTCAAGTCAAGTCAATTTTATTTTTAAAGCCCATTTTCACAAAACACAGTTTACCTCAGAGGGCTTTACAGCATGCAACATCCCTCTGCCCTTAGACCCTCACATCGCCTCAGGAAAAACTCCCCAAAAAAAACCCCCTGTAACGGGGGAAAAAAAGGTCAAAAGGCACAACTCGTCGTAAATAACAATTGAATTACAATTATGATAAATAGGAAAGAGAAAGAGAGAGGGGAAGAGAGGGGTAGAGATGCACAGCAATAATGGAAACAAACGCATGTCATATTTCAATAGCGATAGGTGTAAAATTACTAAATGCACTCTATGATAATATTGTGGGTGTTGATAAGAGTCCCATGTGTATACTGATAGTGGAGGCTTGGCTCATAATAAAGGCAGTAGAGGGTTGCGTCAAGCACGATCACGGCATAGGCACAACCAGGACCCACAACACAGCCGTAGCTTCAGACAGGACCACGGCAATGGCAAAACCAAGACCACAACCAAGATCAGGGTGAGCCTGGGGTATGGTATCAGTGCAGTCACAGCACAAGCACGGACAATGGCAGAGTCACAACACCAGCACAGCTATCACCATGTTAATGTGCAGCCAAGATTGCAGCCAGGATCCGTGAAAAGTAGGAAACAAGGGAGCAGGAATGCTCTGGAGAGGCAACGGAGTTAGCGTAATGCAATAAACAGACATCAAATCAATCAAATCAAATCAAACTTTATTTATAAAGCGCTTTTCATACAAAAAGTAACACAAAGTGCTTTACAGGTTAAAATCATTCCCATCCTTCCCTGCTCCCCGCACAAAATCACATTCATACCCCACCCCGCTCCGTACGCACGCGCCCAAGTACACACACCCACATACACACACGTACACGCACGCACACACACACACACACACATGCACACGCACACACCCCAACAACAGCAATGAGATATTGTACACAGGGCTGAATACAGATGAACCCGGCAAGGAAACGCCATCAGAGGAGCCGTCTGCACCGAGAGCAGCTAATCCGCCACGGCCACCAGGAGCATCGACACAGGGTGACCAGAGGAGGCGGGGTAGAAACGCCCAACCTCCACCCAGACACCACAGGACAGCACCCAGGTGGCCACGGCCGACCACCGCTCCCGGCACAGAGGGCTCCCCGGAGGAAACAGTTGGAGAACATAAGAAATATTAAGAATAAATAAACTGTAACATGAAACCAAACAATAGGATAAATAAAATAAGGCTATAGGCAATAAAAATAATGGTAACATATAAATAATCATAAGGTGCTAAGCTAAATAAGAAGAGATAAAATAAATAAATATAAAATAAAGGAGGCATGAGACATGAGGGTTTTCAGATTGAGGGAGAAAGAGAAAGAAAAAGGAGCTTTGTGTATCATGGGAAGTTCCCTTGGCAGATTAAACCTATGTCAGCCTAATTAGGCGCTGGTCCAGGCAACCTGACCCAGCCCTAAATATAAGCTTTATTAAAGAGGAAGGTCTTAAGTCTACTCTTAAAAGTGTCTGCCTCCCTGACCGAAACTGGAAGATGGTTCCATAAAAGAGGAATGTGGTAGCTGAAGGCTCTGACTCCCATCCTACTTTTAGAGACTTTGGGAACCACAAGTAACCTGTCATTTTCAGAGCACAGTGTCTTGAGGGTTTATAGGGAACTATGAGCTGTAACAGATAGGATGGAGCCTGACCATTTAGAGCTTTGTAAGTAAGGAGGAGGATTTTAAATTCAACCCTTGATTTTACAGGAGCCAGTGCAAAGACAGTAAAACAGGAGAAATATGGTCCCTTTTCTTGATTCCCGTTAGAACGTGCAGCAGCGTTCTGCACGAGTTGGACAGACCTAAGAGATTTACTGGGGCAACGGAATAATAGGGAGCAGCCTAAAAGTAACAAATGCGTGTACTAATTTTTTGGCATCTGTTTGGGACAGGATATGTCTAATTGTTGCGATGTTACGCGAGTGAAAGAAAGCAGTCCTAGAAGTTTGTTTTATATGGGAGGCAAAAGATAAATCTTGATCGAATATAACTCAGAGGTTCCTTACAGTTGTGCTAGAGACCAAGGTAATGCCATCAAGAGAAATTACATCCTTAGAAAAGGAATTTCTGAGGTGTTTGGGGCCAAGAACAATAACTTCAGTTTTGTCTGAATTCAACATCAAGAAATTACGGCTCATCCAGGCTGTTATGTCCTTAAGACATGTTTGAAGTCTAGATAGCTGATCAGTTTCACCTGGTTTCATAGACAGATACAGTTGCTTTTCATCAGCATAACAATGTAAATTTACAGTGTTTTCTAATAATGTTTCCTAGGGGAAGCATATATAAATTAAAAAGGATTGGTCCAAACACAGAACCTTGTGGCACTCCAAAGCAGACTTAAGTATGCATGGAGGATTGATCCTTGATGTGAAAAAATTGGGAACGATCTGATAAGTATGATTTAAACCAGGCTAGTGCCATTCCTTTAAAGCCAATTAAGTGTTCCAGTCTGTGCAGTAAGATTTGATGGTCAATGGTGTCAAATGCGACACTGAGATCTAATAGGATTAAGACAGAGACCAGACCTTTATCAGAGGCAATCAAGAAGTCGTTAGTAATTTTTACTAGTGCCGTCTCTGTACTATGATGAACTCTGAAACCTGACTGAAAGTCCTCGAATAAACTATTATCTTGGAGAAAGTCACAGACTTAATGAGCAACCACTTTCTCAAGGATTTTATTAAAATAAAGGGAAGATTAGATATCGGTCTATAGTTAGCCAAAACCTCTGGAGAGTAGGCTTCTTTAGAAGGGGTTTAATGACAGCTACTTTAAAGAACTGTGGTACATAGCCTGTTAATAAAGACAGATTGATTATATCTAATATCTATTGTCTATTAAGGGTAAAGCTTCCTTAAGTAGCCTAGTTGGGATGGGGTCTAGCAGGCATGTTGATGGCTTGGATGCAGAAATCTAATTAGAGAGTCGGTGAAGGTCAATGGGGGAAAAACGGTCCAAATAAATTCCTGGCCATATTGCCTACCTGTGTCCAGGGTCAGGTCAGTTAAGGGCAAAAAGTGATGGATTTTATCTTGAACTGTTATAATTTTATCATTAAAGAAACTCATAAAGTCGTCACTGCTTAGGTACAAAGGAATACAAGGCTCTATGGAGCTGTGACTCTGAGTCAGCCTATCTACAGTGTTGAAAAGAAACCTGGGATTGTTTTTATTTTCCTTAATTAATGATGAGTAATAGTTTGCTCTGGCATGGCGGAGAGCCTTTCTATACATTTTAAGACTGTCCTGCCAGACTAAACAGGACTCTTCCAAGTTGGTTGAATGCCAATTTCTTTCAAATTTTCACTTTGTTTGTTTCAATTTGTGGATCTGGGAGTTAAACCATGGAGCTAATTTTCTTTGTTTTATTATTTTCTTCTTGAAAGGTGCAACAGAGTTGAGAGCTAGTCGCAGTGAGCCAGTAGAATTATCAACGAGACAATCAATTTGAGAATGACTTAAATCGTAAAAGCATTTTCAGTCACTGTGAGACATGGTAATGAGGTCAATGCATAGGGAATCAATTGCTCAGATTTAGCTACTGCACCATTAGACAAACATCTAGCATAGTAACACTTGCTGAGAGGCATGTAACTGAGTAATAAAAAATTGAAAGTTATTAAGTAATGGTCTGGCAGGGTGGAATTCTCTAGGAAGACTAATAAATCTTCAATGTTGATGTTGTATGCAGGGACAAGATCTAGGGTGTGGTTGTAGCGGTGGGTTTATGTACACACTGACTGAACCTAATTGAATCCCAAAGCGTGGAGAAAGCAGCACTGAGGCTATCATTATTAATATCCACATGAATGTTAAAATCCCCTACGATAATTACTTCGTCTGCACTAAACTTGATATAAACTCTGAGAATTCAGATCGAAATTCAGAATATGGGCCGGGGGCACGGTACACTATAACAATTAGAATGGCCTGTAGAGTTTTCCAGGATGGGTGAGAAAGAAAAAAGCTTTCAAATGGACTATAATTTAGCTTAGCTTTAGGACTCCCTCCTCGGCCAGTGTCTCGAGCAACATGACTATTTATATGACCAGGAGGAGTGGATTCATTCAGGCTAATGTACTCATCAGGACATAGCCATGCCACCATGAGGATAAATCAATATCGTTATCCAATCTTAAATCAGTGTCTAAAAGAGCTTTTATTGATACAGATCTAATATTCAAAAGTCTGCAATTAATTCTCCTGTTATGATGCTCTTTGACAGCAGATGTATTTTTTTTTTTAGATTTTCTTGTACAATTCCCTTTTGGTTTATTTTAGATTTAAACAAATGAAGTGGTTGGGGTACAGACACCGTTTTTCTAACATTATAGGTGTGTGACTGTGCTAGAGGAAGCTCAGAGAAGCATGTAAGACTGCGACTCTGCACCCTGCTCCCAACTCTGGGATGTCATGGCTTTGGGCCTCTAATAAACTCGGCCAGATTCCTAGAGAGGAGAGCGGCTCCATCCAAAGTGGGATGGATGCCATCCCTCCGGATAAGACCAGGTTTTCCCCAAAAAGAATGCCAATGATCTACAAAGCCCATGTTGTTTGCTGGACACCACCTTAACAACCAGCAGTTGAATGATGATATGCGACTAAACATGTCATCACTGGTCACATTGGGGAGGGGTTCAGAAAAGATTATGGTGTCCGACATCGTCTTTGCATATCCACACACCAACTCTGTTAATTTTAGTGACTCTGCAATTGGCATAACCGGGGGTGTCATTGCTGCCAACGTAAATAACGATCTTACCAAATTTACGCTTAGCCTTAGTCAGCAGTTTTAAATGTGACTCGACGTCACCCACTCTGGCTCCAGGGATACATTTGACTATGGCCGCTGCTGTGACTAGCAAGCTACCAATTACCAGGGTTGTGTCCTCAGCAGGTGTGTCGCTGAGTGGGGAGTACCTATTTAAAACGCGAAGGGGGATCGGGTGGTGAACCGTAGGCTTCGGCTTACTATGCTTCCCTCGGACAGTCACCCAGCCTCCCAGCTGCATGGGACTTGCTGGAGGACAGCTAGCAGAAGCTACACTATGTTGGTCCACACCGGCTACAGGGAGCTTGCTAATTACCGCAACTACAGAGGGATTTTCAATGGTGCTAAGCCTCGCCTCCAACGCAGCAAATAAACTACACTTATTACAAGTACCACTACTGCTAAAGGAGGCAGAGGCGTTACTAGACATCTGTCACACAAGCACAAAAACAAATAAAAGTAGCTGGACTGAATGTTTATGATAACATGAATGTATAAGTAACTGTCACCATTTGGAAATAGAGGGTTTGGACCCAAATGCAGGATGAACAGACGATGCAGGAAGTTTGTGATTCAATATTCTAAATACACTAACAGCAGCATAAAATGCCCCCCAAAAAATGGAGAGGGTCAAGTGGCCAGTTTCGCTAGCGGACGCTGGAAGAAACTGTTATGGATCTCGAGCGCTTGACTGAGTGTCCCACGGGGTCCGAAGCATTTACTTTGAAAAAATTATAGTGTTCAAAGCAGGCCCGGTCGCTCAGATGTCTTTTATGTCATTGAATGCAAAATTATAACAATCAAATCACAGTTTTGCATGACAGACTCCCTTTCACAAAAATTATTTTTTCTCAGCTTTCTAGAAAAAAAGTGGCTTTTTTGATGAAACTAGCCTCAATTTAACTTCAGATAAATCAAGAATGGAACAAGGTGCAAACAAACGTTTTTTTTCCATGATGAAAAAGAGAGTTTCTTCTTTCATTTGAGCTATTCTGTGTTTTCAGAGTCTTTGTACAAAATATTCTGTGGGTCTTGAAAGATGAAAGAAAAGCTGGCACAAGCCACTTTCCATTATATAATAGGGCTGGCACTCAGTGAGTTAAAAAGTTCACCATAAACTCTGAGTATTAATATTATGATCATGACTATAGCCTAATTATTATTATTATTAACATTATTATTATTGTCATTATTATCTTAATCAGGCCTACTTCGATCCGTGCGTACTTGCCACGTTGTTTAATGCACATTATAAAGGCTAAATGAGGACAACCCGGTGTAAAATATTACATCATTACCAAGGTGAAACTTAAAATAAAGAGGAATACAGGCTGCCAGTCACAGAATTAACATGTAACATTGTCACACGTGATGGTCACTCACACTTACCCTCCTTTCCCTCATATTTCATTGTCGTAAATCTTAAAAAAAATATGAAAATATGCAGGTACAGGCAGGCCAAGCGGAGTGCAGCTACGGCGGTCGAGGAGGAGTTCGGTGAGGCCGTGGAAAATGACTTCCGGACGGTTTCGAAGAGGTTCCGGACCACCATCTGGCGTCTCAGGGAGGGGAAGCAGTGCTGTGTCAACACTATGTATAGTGGGGACAGGGCGTTGCTGACCTCGACTCGGGACGTTTTGGACCGGTGGAAGGAATACTTCGAAGACCTCCTCAATCCCACCGACACGCCTTCCGGTGAGGAAGCAAGGCCTGGGGACTCAGGGGTGGGCTCTTCCATCTCTGGGGCTGAGGTTGCCAAGGTGGTCAAAAAGCTCCTCGGTGGCAGGGCCCCAGGGGTGGGTGAGGTCTGCCCAGAGTTCCTTAGGGCCCTGGATGTTGTGGGGCAATGTTGCATGGACATTGGGGGCAGTGCCTCTGGACTGGCAGATCGTGGTGGTGGTCCCTCTTTTTAAGAAGGGGGACCAGAGGGTGTGTTCCAACTATAGGGGGATGGGTAGTGACTGAAAGAACAAGATTGCGGGTACAAGCAGCTGAATGGGCTTCCTCCATAGGGTGGCTGGGCTCTCCCTTAGAGATAGGGTGAGAAGCTCAGTCATCTGAGAGGAGCTCGGAGTAGAGCTGCTGCTCCTCCGCATTGAGAAGAGCCAGATGGGGTGGCTCGGGCATCTAATTAGGAAGCCTCCCAGGCGCCTCCCTGGTGAGGTGTTCAGGGCACATCCCACCGGTAGGAGGCCTCGGGGAAGAACCAGGACACGCTGGAGAGACTATGTCTCTCAACTGGCCTGGGAACGCTTCGGGATCCCCCGGGAAGAGCTGGACGAACTGGCCAGGGAGAGGGAAGTCTGGTTTTCCCTGCTTAGGCTGCTGTCGACCCGACTCCGGATAAGTGGAAAGAAATGAAAGAAAATGGATGGATGGATGGATGGATGGATATAATAACAAATATGTTTTTTGATAAATCTAGGGCTATAACCTAAATTCAGGGCAACAACCTGATTATAAGCCTGTGTATATAACAGTTTAAGAGGCAGCACAGACTGTGGATCTGTGATGTCATGAAACAGCTGATTCCCCAAATAGCTGTTGATTTAGCACATCACTTTAAAAGTTGTTGCCGCAAAGAATTGTGGGGCAGATTGTCTGGTGTATCCTGTGCTAAAGGAGATAATAAAGGAAGCACTGACGCACCTTTCCTTAATATTAAGAGAATTCAAACAGCTCTTATCATGGCAGCCGCTCAGGTACTTCGAGTTCATCTCACTCACTTGGGAATCCTTCCTAAGCAAAAAGAGGAAATTAATCTCAGTGCTCTATTTTTACTAATACCCAAGCAACAACGAAGGAGGCTTGCCAGAGAAGGTATAACTGAGGATATACTGGTGTATCCTAAGCAGAACTGTTTTCGGCAAAAAGTGTTTCGGTGTGCAATCCCAATACCAAAAGGCACCTTTTGAGTGTGCATAAGCCCCTGGATGGCATCAGCTCAGAATGTGGCCGGACAGAACTGGTAGGGAAGGTGCCTCCTTCCCCAAATCCTAACCATCTGTGACTTTATTGCCTCATCCTACATATCAATACCAACATGTGCATTTGTTGACATTGTGCCTGCGTTGTGCTTGTTGACATCACGGTAGCACCATCCTGGAATGTCAACAGTAGATGCAGAAGGATACATAAAATGTAATATGTAGATGCAGGAGTCAGACAACATGTGACGACTTGGGATAACAACATGTTGGCACTGCGCCCCTGCACAGAGATGACTGGTCTTTTCGTGATTGTGTGTGTATAGTGGTGATTAAAGCAGCCGTGAAGGAGGAAACACATAGTAGTTTTCCAGTTGCCCCCAAAGGCTTCTGGGTAACAGCCCACAGCACAGACATCTGTTCACTACATCCCAACATCTCTTTTTCTTTACAAGGCCACAAGCCCTCAGACTGTTCAGCTCTTCACCTTACTGAATAAACATTCACATGTTTCTTTGACCCAATTAAAATGATTAAAAATGAAGCGATCATTTTTGTTTAATTAGAACTGATTTATGTATATGCATGTTTAATTTTTTTAAATTATAGCACTTTGATGCACTTATTCACTGTTTGCTTTTTCACTTATGCAATATAATTCATGGTCTAGAAACCTTATATGAACGCTTAGCCTGTGTGTTGAATATACTTTTAAGTCAAGAACTGCCTTTTAACATTTCAAATGTTTAGTTCACAAACTAAATCTGGGCCAAATAAATGTAAAGTATGTACATGTACAGAGGAGATTAGTTGCAAATTTAATAGCAGAACTGAATCATCAAATATAATTTCACTTCAATTTTTTAATGAGACACTACAACAATGTCAATCTTAAAGCTTCTTAAACAAATTAGCAGACTGTTATTTTAATGAATTAGCCCTATTTTACTCCAATAAACTGAAGCGTAGTTAGGAGGCGACATGTTGCATTTCATCGTTGTCTTTCATGTATCAGCCAGCTTATAGAAACTAAGTGTCAGAAATTTAAGAACCTCATCTTAGCTGATTGAGGTTGTTATAAAACACCAGCACCAATTTGATCTTACATAAAAATATATTGGATGCAGCTGTGGAAATAAGAGCGTGTTACTTAAGATATATATTTACATTTCATTCACATTATACAGACCCTAATGTATGCAGCTGTGGTGAAAAAAAAGTCAAAATTCAAACTTATTTGTGTTTGCACTATTTAGAATAGTGCAGCTATACAGTATACTACATAATATATTGAGTCGCTCAGTAGGGGCAAACATATGCATTGGTGTGGTTCAAAATCAGGCCATAAATCAATGACGTTTGTCTATACAACACCAAACTCAGTGAATATTTTTATTAAGCTGTTGAAACATGTCCTACAAAGGTTTTTTTTTACAATGGACCAATGGGGGTTACAGCATTGCCACTGAGGTGCGTGGCCCAGCATAGGTTTGGTTGTGAATGAATGAGCGTCTGCTGAAACATAAAAAACCCAAAACAAAAAAAAGGTCAGTAATTGTTTGTGCACGTGGTGTAAACTGTGAATGGCCTATGACTTCATCGTTCTAAACTGAAAGCACATCATATTGAACCAGTAATAAAATCACATCATTGTATGAAAGAAGCTACAGTTAGACCATTTATTCATATTGATGATATATCGCGATAAGCCACTGCTCACAGTGAAGTGGTTTACATTTAGTGTTGTTATAAAATGTAACACATTACTCGTTACTCTTTTCAAAAGTAATGTTGTTACTGTACTACCTGCCAACAGTAAGTATTTACACTACTTGTTATATTGTGATATTTTGTTTGCATCTTTTTTATTTTAGTTTGTTATCAGTGTGTTATGACCTGGCTCCAATGGCCACAACAGAACAGATAATCCGTTTAAACCAGATAAGGCCAAACTATCCAAATTAAAGGTTGACTAAAAATTTTAGTGTGGAGTGTAGAAGTCAGTGTTGTAAGTAGTGTATGCATAAATGAAAAATGTGTGCAGATGTTGCAAAGGTGCATAAAGGAAAAACAAAGCACTGAGGAAACATACCTAAAGCAAAGACAGGCAGGGAACTGCAGCAGCAGAGTGGAGCTTCAGGGGTCCTAATGTTTACACAACAGCACATGACCAACACAAACCATCACAGTGGTTAGTATTAGACAACAAAGTAGTGATGGGGTTTAGACAAAGGAGGCACATGGTAAGGTGTAAAAAACAAAACTTACATCCACACGGGGAGCGAAAGCTGGATTACCGCACAAAAGTCCGTTGTTTGTGACTTTTTAAGCACTCGAGTGTTACCCAGCATCTGCAAAAAATGTTTTGACATGCGTGTGCCACTTGATGTTTGTCTCCTTTTAGTCATATAGATTTTATGAGTAATTAAATTGTACAAAAAGGTATTTTTCACCATTATTAACTGCTGTGACAGCCAATCCATGCACTCACATTCAGTATAGCTGCTTGAGATTGGTCATATTTGTGTTTTTGAGGGAACTCCCCCACCATAGATATCACTACTGCACAGACTCTGGCTCCGAATGACGTCACCAGTGCAAGATGGCAGTGGCTGTGTTTGGGATATTGTAGCTTTACTTAAGCATAGCGGGGTTAAGTGGCAGCAGGTTTTGTGTTGTATTTTCCCTGTTGTTCACTTCCCTACCTTTTTCTCCCCCTTCCTTTTTCCCTTCACGTCACTGCAGCCCTGTGTGTGTGTGTGTGTGTGTGTGTGTCAGTAGGCGTGCCCTTTCCGCTGCAGCAGGGAGACACACCTGTGCTTCATCAACTCATCAACCTACAGATACTTAAGCCTGCTCTCTCCACCACTCCATCGCCACATTATTCCGACATCTTCGTGATCTCCACAGTCTCTCTGCTTGGCTACCACTCAGTCTCCTGATTCCAGTCACCTGTTTGCTACAACACTTCACGGTGGAACTCAGTGGGACCAGAACACTCAGCCAGCTCCACTACCTCATCTCACCTGCCTGCCCTCGTCTATGTCTTATTCTCCAAGTGTTAAATAAATCCTTTTGTCTCTGCTTTTGGGTCCGCCAGCACAGCAAACCCAACAATTATTTATTGTATTTTTCTATTCTATACACCAAAACGCCAAAGCAAGTTCCCTGTGAATGGGATTCTATGTTCAGAAAACAGCCGCCCCATTGAGTATCATATTGATGTAATGGTGTTTTCTTACTGTAATGGGTCATAAGTGCACCATCCTTCACAGTATGAAACACAGCTACTATAGTCCTATTGATGGCTGAATACAAAGTAGATTGATAGAAGAGTCTCACCCAGGAGGTTGATAGCGTAATGCAGAGATAGAACATGAGGCCGCCATTGGGCCAGCTCTCTAGAGCCAGATGGATCCTCTAGACAATCCACTGCCCTGCAGGATACATCGGCAGCTGATGGCCCCATGAGATTTCTGCCTGGGACGGCAAAATGTTTTTCGTCAGCCTCTCTCCTGGATCCAAAGTCAATTTAGCTTCTACAGCCTGTTATTCAAGCACAACGCTAATCAGTAGCTGAAGTTCAGTACTGAGCTGCTTTTGACACACAGGTTTGAGGTGGAAACAGATTTTGTGTTTTTGCTTTTAAAAAGTGTCAGAGAAAAATTGTACTTTATTCCTGTGTGAATTTCAATGTGAGTGTAAGCAGCAATTGTGCATTAATATAGGGTCATCTACACAGTAGGGCTAAGGCCCAGTCCACACGCACATGGTATTTTTTAAAATGTAGCTCTTTCTATGAATTTTTGCCTTTTGTAAACACGCAAACAGATTTTTAGGTCACTGAAAATGGATCTTCTGGAAAACTCCCTCCAGGGTGGAGAAATTCAGAAAATCCGTCTATTGTTCAATGTAGAGTAGAACTACTCTGCCATAACAACTTTTCTGACCAGAGCCTACTTTATTTCTGCCGTATGGCCTTGAGGTCGGTGGTGATGATGGTCCTGGTTGTTTCCTTCTTGTGGTGAGGAAACTCCGGGGACGTCTCAGAACAGCACTGCTCTGGGAAAAGAGCTAGGATATCACAGTAATTTGCAGCACTCCTAGTCCACATTTTCTTGGATTTTGTTCACATTTGTTCATTCATGTGTGACACTGAGGAGTAACTTCACTTCAGCGTCAGTCCTCATGTATGATTTTCCCCTGCTGTTGTTGTTGTTGCCTTTTTCTGTGAAGACTTCAGGACTCTGATTGCCCAACATGGCCTTACGATTTATGTTTTGATGTGGACAGAGATTTTTTTTTTCTTTTTTATTTATTACCATTGATGTGGATGTTCATTATTTTTAAACCAAAGGAGGAAAATGTTTAAAAAAAAACCCATTTGTGAGCTTGGCCTACCTGTAAAGTAAAGGGTGGTGGGTATGTGGAGAATTATTATTGCCCACACCTCCATACAGCTAGCACACCACACTGCTGCAAACCTAGGAGAGAGGGAGGTAGAGGGGCACACAAACATGGAAAGCAAAGGAGATGAGAGATGAGATTCAGGAGGAAGGGATGACACACAGGGAGGAGGAGTATGCGTGGGGGAAGAAATACATTTATGTGCATATGCTGAATGGGAAATAGCCTGCAGCTGCATGCAATCCTCCTGAGCCCAGACGACTGAGGAAAACCTCAAAATGACATTCTAGTCTTACCTCATTATTAGGCAAAGTGTGTGTGTTTGTATGCTCCTGGCATAGTCAATATGTTATAGAGCTGTTTGTGGCTGCAGGCAAACATACACAAGTGCAGTATGTGAGGAGAATGCAGGAGTGTTTGGATGTAGACAGAGGAGATATTGTGGTGTATATGTGTGTGTGTGTGTGTGTGTGTGTGTGTGTGTGTGTGTGTGTGGGTGTGTGTGTGTGTGTGAGTGTGCGCGGGTGTGTCTCTCTTTTTGAGGACAAATTCACTTACAACAACCACACCAATAAAGGGATGAATGGATGATTGAAGAAATGTGTGTAACAGATTAGTGGATAGAGGAGTGTGATGATGGACATATCAGTTGAAGGTGGGAATATGGGAGGGAACCAGGGGAGAGACTGAGTAGGGGAGCCATCTCTTTGTAAATTCAGATTCGGATAGAGAGTGCATTGGTCCCTGTATTCAGACCAATGAAAGAAGAAAGACGTACAAGACAAAAAGAAAAGAGAGAATGGTATTAAAGCATGCCTTCGCCCAGGTCTGCTTAAATACTTTTAGGAAGGAATGGGATGTGTCTGAGGTCTTTGTTCCCGTACTTTCCACTGAGACCAGGTGACCCTAGAAGCCTAGCTCCTGTTTCAGATTATTTTAACTGTTGGATGGCACAAAATTATGTTTAACTCAATAACTCAAAATAAAAATAATACTGTTCTGCTGCATTTTCACTAACAAAGACTATGCCAATAAAGAAAAGATTTAGGATAGTTCATATCATATATTATGGATCAGAGGTCAAGTGACCCCAAGTGTATTAAGTATGAGTTTTATTGTAGCTGAACGTTATATGACTTTTCAAAATACTGCATACATTGTTCAAATTTTACAACAATATTAGAGCATGCCACAGTTATCACAGTGCTTCGAGACCCCTGAGGTTATAAATGTTTTGTGCTAACATTTGATTCAACAACAGTTCAACATTATTAGAACATACACAGCTGGCTTCACCACTGCCCCTTTTATCCTCTACAATTGGACATCTTTAATTTTTTAATGAAAAACATTTGAGAGCAAGTGTGAGTGTGAGGGCGATCTTTAGTTTCCATTGCATGTGTCTTTTCAAGAGTGCAAAATGGGGAGTATTATTTTCTTGTTTTTTCAAACACAAATACATTTGTTAACATCTTCATTAGCAGCAGAATGTTAAGTAGAATCTTACTTACTGACTTATTTATGACTGTATAGACCACCAATTTTACTATAGGCTGTGTGAAAAACAACTTTAGCTTCATCTGATGAGCCATTTGATATCCTGAACAGAACCACATTGAAACTATATAAAAATATCCTAAACATCAATATAGATAACAGGAGCTATGATAGAGCTATGTCCTATGTCACAGCTATGAGGTAGACAGCTGACAGATATGTCTTAATTATTTAACATTAATTTAAAGTAAACAATCACAAAGTGCCAAAAAATAATCTTATAGAGTATATGAACAAAATGAGGAACATTTGTGTTAATTTGGTCAGAGTCCACAGGATGACAGCAGTGAGGGGCTTGTCCCCTCATGGGCTTCTGCACCTTAACAACGCTGCATCTATGGACTGCCTCAGTCACAATGTTCCCGTGTTATTCATTTGCACTTAAAAATATTCATAAAAATCAGTGCAAACATGTGGAAGTATGCAAATTGCAAGAAATTATTAGATTGAAATTTAGTTCCAGAATTATTGTTATTTTTAAGCTTTTTTTCAAAAGTAATTTCCTTGTTTGTTTGTTCTCTTTTACCTTTCTTTTTCTTTTCTTTTGTTTTTTACTTTTTTTTAATTGCAAAGTGTTAGGTCATTATTTTGCACCTTTTACATTATGTTTAACTGATTTTTCGCTAATATTTGGATAATTTCTGCTCAAGTTGCTCATTGCCTTCTTTTCATGTTTTTGAAAAACATTTAGCCAATTTGCTTAGGTTTCAAAGGGTTAAATGTACTCTGAGGACTTGGGAATCGAGGAGAGAGAAGGCTTTTAGAGGAGAGGGAAGCAAGGATACATGAGAGCAGCCTTCACAGAAGTCTTTTACCAACCAACACGCCCCCATGATTAGATATCAGTTATTAATTGGATGCAGCACAGCCCTGCAGCTGCAGCTGATCAGGCTGATTTGATCCATCAGTGGAGTTTCATTCCAGAGAGAGGACGGATCAGAGGTTAAACTCAAGTGCTGTCTCAACTGTCTCTACAGCTGTTAATAGGAAAAGGCTTCAGAGGAAAAGATGTCTCATTTGTCTAAAGGTACGATGAAGGGTAAGACTTAAAACTGGTAACTCCATTCCAGTCGCAGGCAAGAGAGCTTTGATGTCAGTTTATCTGAGAAAGCAGACGTTTCTTTTCTTTTGAGAAACTGAAAACTTCATTTAAAAAAATGATGTCTATATACCATCGACTGTATATACAGTCAGCTTTAGAGCCTGAGTGATACTGGATTTCTGGGGCCGATGCTGATTCCAGGGAGTAGGGGCTAATCAAAAAACATCATCAAAGGACATTGGCCTTATCAGAGAAGCATCATGCGGTCACATGTCACCAACCCGACCCAGCTCCAATACAAGGCTCCCCTCTCCGAGATCTAGCTCTGTCCTAAAGTAAAACCCTGTGCTTAGACATATAAAGTCAGCTGGGGTATACATGACAAACGGTTTAGCATCCTCCACCCTAAATTAGCTCTGAGCACTTTTTGCAGTTTAAGTTTCCATCTGTTTGCCACTTAAATCTATTTCCATAAATAGTGTTCATGCCTTCATTTGTTACTGCATGGATGTTTGCCATTCCAAACCTCAGTACATTCATGGGTTGGGTGCTGGGATTCAGTTCATCATTATATGTTATGTTCCTTCTTTTCCTACTTTATTTTCTAACATGGTTGTTAAATTACTTCAGAAAAATAATTCAAAAGTTTCTCCTTCTGTCCCAGACCGCAGATGGCCTATCACAACATTTTGCATAGAATGCAGACTCTGAACATAGATAAGGTTTATTTTACCTTCACTGAAGCTCTGCTTGACTCTCTGTGCTCATAAGTTTTTTATTCACTCCTTAGATGGCAAATTCACATCTTCTACTTCATTAAATCAAGATAGAGATATTTAATTTCCAAGGGGCTCCATGTGTTGACACTGTCCTCACTAATCATCGAAGACTCATATTGGCTGACAGAAGCAAAGGCAGCAGTAGTGTGATATTTGCACAGCAATACCTGCTAGTTAGGATGGTGTTATATAATTGCCAAAAGAGCTCCAAAAATGAGAGCCAGTTTGCAATACACAGGGGTTAGTGAACATTATAATCAATGCACATGAGTAAAAAAGTACTTTATTTAAAACTGTAATTGTACTTTTTACTCAAGTATTTTTTTGACCTGTGAAGAATGGTGTCATTTGGCGATTTTTATTTCTGTGGTTTAGAAGGCATGTTTTCTTTAAACATTTCCCAAACATTTTAGGGAAAAAAAGAGTTGCAATTTTAAAAAAAAAAGAAGAAAAAAATCATCAGAAATGTTTTAAAAAATAAAATTGACCAAACGTTTTTAAAAATTACTCAAAATTTTCATGGAAAATTTTGTTTTAAAGAAAAAGAAATAGCCTTTTTTTTTCTAAAGAACACCTTCCAGACCTGGGCCTGCAGGTTTGGAATGCATGTTTTCTTAATAAAAAAGATGTTTTTTTTTACAATGGTCCAATCTAAGCCCCAAATGTCCATAAATGCTAAAAAAAAAAAAACCCATTTGAACAAATGGTGCTTTGTTCTTGTAACATGTTTTATTTCATTGTATTTTATGCCCATTCGTTATTTACATTGTGTAAAATAAAATGAAATATGTGGTAATTTCTCTTATGTGCAGACCTTGAACTAATGACTAAGGAGAAATCTGGGCCCAGTGGCTGGACCAGTGCCCTAGAGAATGATTGGCAAACTGATCCTAAGCAGATTGATATGTGATATGTCCAATGATACAACAAAATGTCAACAATAAAAAAACTAATGGAAGACAAAAAGCATCACATAGCTACCATATATTTTTTACTTAAATGAACCGCTCACAACCTTTCTGAAAGAAAGTGGGGTAGTGGGGGAGACAGAGTGTGTGTGTGTGTGTGTGTGTGTGTGTGTGTGTGCGTGTGTGTGTGTGTGTGTGTGTGTGTGTGTGTGTGTGTGTGTGTGTGTGTGTGTCGTTAATCTCTGTTTTGTCCTTGAGAAGCTGAAGGCGAGCCCAGTCCTTCTGGTCTTCATTACCACCTGCCAAGACGTGCCGCCCACATCTCATTTACCAGGGATCACAACACTCACACACACCAGTGCACACACACGCACACACACACACAAATATATACAGACAAACATGTCCAATGCCCTTCAACTCTCGTCTCCTCAGTTTTCTGGCTTTGATATCTCTACTGCCCCACCAGCAGCTTCCTAAAGTTCAACCTCCACCTCATCAATCTGAGGCCAACACTGCACTGCTGCGCTAGCATTACACTAACACATACACACATACTTATACATACACTAATATAACACATAAATCCACTTTGTCCCATTTTCCCTATAGATGAAGTGTAGACCTGTAAAGAATAATTTAGAAAACGCCCACTTTTACCTGCTGGAACACAGAGTGCTTCTTAGCTCTCATGCCTTCTTTCCACACCTTTCAAACTTTAGACAGACTAGATAGTACATGCAGGGCTTCTTTCTAAACAAAAATATAAACACAGTAAATTATGAAGTAGGAGTAATCTGTTCCAGACACAGTCCAGTTCCAGTGCAGTGTGAAGATTAACTTTAAAACCAGCTCCTGTTTTTCACACAGACAGCCCCCTCACAGCAAGAATAGGTTCATTCTCATTCTGTTAGCTCTGACTCAGCCTTCGGTCCATTTTCAATTTCAATCGTATTCAATTTGCTTTCCTCTTAGGTCTACAGTTATGGAGCGACTGAGTGAAGGCAAACGTGAGGTTCATTGGTCCAGTTTTGTAAAGCCACACCCACCTAAACCTAAAAAGCTCAGTATGGAAAAAGACCATCTCTAAGCCAGTCATTTCCACTCTCCATCCATCCATCCATCCATCCATCCATCCATCCATCCATCCATTTTCTATAACTGCTTATCCTCTTGAGGGTTCTGTGCAGGCTGTAGCCAATCCCAGCTGACATTGGGCAAGAGGGTAGCCCTGGACAGGTCGCTAGATTTTCACAGAGCTTGTTCCCTTAGTAAGAAAAATCTACCCTACTGACATAAGCAGTACAAACAAATGAATATAGTTAATAGAGTACAATGACATTCGGCAGTATAGACACCAGGATATTATACAACACAATAGGATGTTTAAATAAAGTTTGTGGCAATGGCAAATAATGTTATCTGCATTTTGTACTGATAAGCATCAATCCTCTTGAAATTTTTCATTGGCGCTGAAACACACAGTCCGCTGGTTGTAGGCCTGTTAACAAACACAACTTTGTACAGATCTAATTTTAAAATCCCATATCCTGTGGTTGATGTGGTGGAGTTAGGCATCATGACTTCTTTAAAACAGACATAGACTGTACAAATAATGGATGTGGGTACTGTGACGTCACCCATTAGTTTGTGGGGACCATACAGTTGCAAGAAAAAGTATGTGAACCCTTTGGGATTACTTGTATTTCTGCATACATTGGTCATAAAATATGTTCTGATCTTCATCTAAGCCACAGCAATAGACAAACACAGTCTGCTTAAACTAATCAAGCAAAAAAAGTACATGTTTTCATGTTTTTATTGAACACAGTCTCCGTCTGCTGTGTTCCCTCTAACTTCCTTCTTCTACCTTCTCAAGTGACGTGGCATTGTCCAGGCTTCAAGCAGCGTATAATAACTCTGCAGCTGGTTCTGTCCAGCTGCGTTCCCTCCTGATACCGTCCAGCAGCATTTTCTGTGGATATGAAAGGTAACTTTTGGTGTAAGGATCTTATGCAGAAAGCACTGTCAAAGCGGTGGTATTGTACAATCTCAGAGTGAGAGCGGGCTGATTTTTCCACAGTAAAACTTCTTAATCCTTCACTTTCAGTTTGCATCATCTTCATCTTCTCTGGACACAGTAATTACTCTCGTCTAATATCGACACCCTTCTGCTCATCTGCACTTTTCAGCTTTTCTACACACACACATGCACACACGTGCGCGTACACACACACGTCTCTGGCCATGACCTGACTCTTTGACATTCATGGCAGCAGCTGGATGAGGATGGAGATGGGATAATGACTATTATTTCATACAGGCAGGTATTCTCACAGCTGCTTATTTATATGAACTGCTAACATGCTCCCATCATACAATGTGACAGAGAAAAACGCATGCATTAAAACACAAACAGGTATATTCATATACATCCCTGAATGTGTGTCTGAGCACACATTCAGGGCTGTATATGAATAATAGTAGGAAATGGCATTGAAAAGACGCAGGAAGCAGCCATCAGTCACAGTGCCCTTCATCTTCAGTGTGTCCGTGCGTGTGTCTGTCTTTGTGTGTGGCTGGCACACCATCAACCCGGCTTATTATACACACTGACTAATGAACTACCACACACATGTGATGGCACACAAGGCAATGTCAAAAAGATGCAGGGGGACAACTTTCATCACTTCTTGTCATGCATTTTTCAAATCAAAGGCTCACACAAATGCATGTAGCTCGACCTGACACAGGCTCCGCCCTCTGCTGGTCTCTATGGGTAATACTCCTCCAATCACAAGCATGCATTTGTCAGCTAAGATTTGCACAAATATAGCCAGCCAATCAGGGGGCTCCTCCTATTTATATATGATATTTATATAATTATTCTGGACACGTTTATTTTATTTTTTTAAAAAACTTTTATAAACCCATATTCCTGATACATCTAATCTAATCTAAAACAGGCCATACACATGTGTGATACAGTTTGGAATATGTAGAAAAGCCTCGATTTTGTGACATTTTTGTTTTACCTATAATACTTTCCAGTGATCTACATGTAGAATCTGCTAGAACTGATGCATGATGCGAAAAAGATATACTTTTATTTTGAAAAACACAAGATATGTATGTGTAATAATGTACACCAAAATTTAAATCATGCTCTCAACTGCTGCCTTTTTAAGATGAATTCAAAGATGTTGGCTTGTCTGCACTGTACTCTGTGTGGGTGCTGCACTGCCCTCATAGCTGAATTCAGCCTCTTTCCTTACAACAAGGAAAGGAAAATCAACATTTTGTTGTCTTTTTACATTTTGAGAATCGAATACTGACATTTATGCATCAATGCAGAATTGTCCACATCTAAGTATCTAACAATCATTATTTCCCCTCACCCCTTCTTACTATCACTAAGCTGGCTGTGGGACACCTTATTTTATTTAGTTGTTACAGTTGAACCTACTCAAAGTGATGATAGTTACTGCTTATAAGGGTCAAAAGCTTTGGACAGAATCTGTCCTAAACAAATACTGTTTACTGTTATTGTTTACAGTGTTCATTTTGTAACAAGACAACATATGGAAAAAAACTAAACTACTTGTAATTTTTTTAGCTTTATTCACTTGCCTTGTGGCATCCCATCTGCATCTGGTTGGCTAAAGGCCCAGACACACCAAACTGAGAGCTAGACGTGGCAAAAGCCCCCTGCTGCACGTTGCTATGTCTTGGCCAAAAAGTTGCACATGGACGCACTAAACTGATAACCAACCAGCGCGTACATTCTACGCTTGTGTGAAAGGAAATGACCCTCCTTACCAGCAGACAGCAGTCGTCTGTATTTATTATTCAAAAATTGGAAACATAGTCAGTACATTAACAACACAATTCAATGTTGAAAAAAACACAAACTACCAGGAAATATTTTTTTCTTAAGAACTTAATGGCTAAAGAAAACAACCTTACTTTCTAGAAAAAGTGTAATTCCACCTCACTTCCTTTTAACTTTAGCCCTGTGTTTATATTTTTCACTTCCGTGTCTCTTCTCATGCGCTGAGCTGAAAAGCTAATTAGAGCGACTTCATTCACCAGCGGGCTCCATGGTTGCCTCTGCCATTTCAACATGCTGAATCAGCAGAAAAAAAAGCAGTTGAGGGTTGTTGAGGGCCAACGGTGTGGGACACACCGTGGAAACAAGGTCCGCAGACACTCGCAATCAGCCCAACGTGGTTGGACGGCCAACCATCGGCTTGGTGTGTCTGGGCCTCAGTGTTACACGAGTCAGACGCTACACATCATGACATAGAGAAGAAAGTCATTCTGCCTCAATGTTAAATGTTGTCTCTTTGAAGCTTATGAGAAACTACCAAAACAAGCTAACGGGATACAGCAGCAAGAGCATGTTGGTTCCTTAGGGCTACCTTGTGTTGTCTTCTCAGACAACAACAGCGGCACAGGGAAATCACCTGTGTTTGAGGCTGCCTTCATCTGGTGGATTGATGATGCCTAGTCAGGTAATGCTCCCTGAAGCATGGCCATGATGAGGGAAAGAGTGAGGCTAAGAGAGGAAAATTTTAAAGTTTCTACAGGATGGTTTGACTCCTTTATAAAGAGAACATTGGCTTTAAGAAACTGCTTAGGAGGCTGCTAAGGCCGTCCATCTGTCACAGGATAAATGTCTTGAGGAACAGTGGGGACCTCTGTGTACAAATGTACACAGAGGAAAACATTTGGAATGCCAATGAGAGCGGACTTTATTTTCAAACACTAGCTGACGGCACTCTGACCTTTAGATCTAACATTAAACGGAGGGGGTAAATCTAAGGAAAGCATCAGCACTCTCTCTTTTTATCATTGATAAAAATTAGAACTCCTGCTGTTACAAAAATGTGGACACAGCCTGTCTGTGACTGTCATGGGCTGCGGTTAAAAGGTCCTAAAACATCTTCTTTCCTAACTACTTTTCCTTAACCTTGATAGTAAACATCACGAGGTTGAGGAAAGGTGTAAAAGAGATTTCATAAGGACTATAATAACACTGTGACTGGTTCTGCCCAGCCGCGTTCTCACCTGACGCGTCCAACAGCGTTTCATGCAGATGCGAAAGATATCCTTTCAAGATCTTACACCAAAAGCACTTTCATTGTGGCAGTATTTTATAAGTTTGGAATGAGAACAGACTGTTTGGTCACAAGTCATGAGAATCAACTGAAGTGATTCAAAGCTGCAATAGACAGTCCTTGGCTCTGATTTGTTGTTTTTTTTTTTCATGTGCAGAAAAACCATTAAAAAGAATAGGAGCAGACAGAAGTTTATGCTTTTTTCACAGATCATCTGTCTAATGTGCCACTGTCTGGATGTCATGACAGTTTCAGTAAATATTAATAGCCATTTAAACCTGTGTGTATCAATTTGTGAATATTTATACTGCCAAATGCATATATTCAAGGGTATGTAAACTTTTGATTAGGGCCATCTGGGTTATCAATATGATTAAAGTGGGCACACAATGATGTAATACTTACTGGCTTCATCTGACCATTATTCCCATATAACAGAAAAGTTTTCTCCACAAATAGTCATATTTTCCCCCAAAATGGCCAGTTTTCACAAATTCTGCCAGTTGTACATTTATGAGCACTATTGTTTGGCAATAAATCACTAGAATAACTGCCTGCCTGTTTTGTCTGTGTTTGGGTACAATCGTGCATTTACTGTATCTGTACTGGGAACCCGCCTAGTGTCTCCTAAGCCTTGGCTGGCAAAGATGTTCCCATTTTTTCCAAGAAACTTTGCTTCTGCTTCTCTGAAGCCCCAAATACCAGCACTGAGGCTACACCCCAGTTGGCTAGCTACTGGCCTTCAGCCCTGTCTTAAGGGGACATGGGAACAAATAAAACTCAGTGTACATATGGGAAACCTACTCTATGAGAATAATAACTTTAAAGTTATATTTTATTAGAAAGGTAAGGCCATGTTCTTGTTCTTACTGCTTGTTAAACACACACACACAAAAAAAACCAAATCATAATTGCTCATGTGTCACTCGACTCAAGGCTGCCACTGCACTCACATGGCACACTCTCAGCAGCATACATCCAATGCACACTGTAAATCAGGGCAATGTACTTGAGCTGTCAGTGCACTGTTCACTCCTGTGCTGCAACTCCCACTGCTCACCTGACAGCTATGCTTTCATTTCATGCTCCTGCTGCTGCTTTGCTGCTTTTGCTGCCCCCCTTCCTGGGAAAACAAGAGCTGGCCCCCTCAATCACTGTGTGTGTTACATTTCAAGTAATATGATAATATAAATTGAGAGCCTTCTTGCTATTTTTTTTTACTATAATGTTTTTAATATGGCATGACCACACAGACACACATTGAAAACTGAAAATAAATAATAGACAGAACTGCCTTGCTGTATTTTATTGTAGGTTTAGAAAAACTTCAAATGCAGACTGACAGTGATGGGGGAAAAAATAGAACCAGCTGTGTGTGCATCAGTTTTTGTCATCCACAAACACTGTGTCAATTAGCAAGTGATGTGGCTGCCCATTCTCATTTCAAACTTGTCAAATACCTCCGTGTTGTCAATGCTTTTGGCTTAAGAGGGCGACTGGTGTGGATGTGGATTCATGTGTGGATGCAAATTCCACAAAAATCACTTTCTGTAAGATCTCTACGATCCTCCTGCTCTGTCAAACATCCAGCTGATAAATCAAATGAGCGTTTTTTGGGGGCCTGGATGCCCTTGCAGGGTCTCACTTATATCCCCTGTATTTCTATACATAATTTCTATCTAGAGATTCTTTTTTAAATCCAGTCTGTGATGGGGCAATAGCCTGGCCATAGTGTGACATATAAGGAGTCCCTCAGCCCTTTTACACGTAAGTGGAATGATTTAGTGCAAAACTGGAATTCAGTTGCTGAAAAAGGCACTTAACTTCAGATCCAAGTTTCAGATCTAAATCTTTACTCAGGGCCCAGCTGGTCAAAAGTAATCTGATCAGATTTCAGCTATCAGATTGGATCAAATCTTGAAACGAAGGATTCTGAAATCAGATTACATCACGCAAACCAATTTTAGTTCAGATCCACATCAAACCTTCTGTTTGTTTCGTCCACAACATTTTGGTAAAATGGGATGATAATAAATAAAAAAAATCAGGATTATCCTGATCCTAGCTGAGGGCTGGAATCAGGGTGCATTTCAGGAACAAAATGTAATAAAACCTTTAAATGGTCAAATAGATTTAAATTTCTTCTGATTTTGCATGTGATATGTTAAACTGTTACAGTTACAGTACAGACAGTTAAGTAAATTTTAAAAATGAATAAATTGCGTATCTTGTCCCTATAAAATAACCACCCAAAATGGATGTAAATATAAACAAAACAACAACAAAGATCTGTGTTTCAATGTCTTTGGCGGTAACTGTGGCATTAAGCAGTAACTGCAGTGTGTATGTTGGCAGACTAATGCTGTGTTTCATCAGTAGTTCCACTTGCCCTTCTTCACTTCCCCTCAGCCCTTTAGGGTGAGGGAAAGATGGCGGGGGATTGAAATGAAACACACCTGCCCTTGTTCACTTTCAGCCCGGCGATCACAGATCGACCACCAGTTGCAGGATTAGCACTGTATTGCTTTTTAGAATAAATTACAAACACATATAAAAAAAAATAAATCAAATACCTGCAGACTCCTTTCTGTGAGCTGAAGGTGTTTTCTGCAGATAAGTGCAATCCACTGACAGTCACTTAGCAATCAGCTGCATCAGTTTCTGATTTAATAATTTCTGAGTGTGATCTGTATCATAATTTCACAGCTACCCTCTATCCATGGAAGAATTCTCTTGCATCACACTGCATAAATGCAATGCATTGTGATACTGATAATCCGAATATCTGGATCAGGGTGATCCAATCAAGTGTTGCTTTGAAAAAACAGTACATAAAAAAGATAGATTAGCTAATCCTAGATATCAAAACCTGGGATTTCCAAATCCAGATCATTCTGTTTCAGATGAAATTGTTTTGAACAACTGGATGTAGGTGATTATGGGTCAAGCAATAAAGTTAGTCAGCAATGGTAGATAAACCTGTTGAGGGAAATCACACAAGAAACAAAGTGCATAAATCCAAGCAGAGATTTAAAAAAAAAAACAACAGAGAATCAAACACAAGGATAAGGCTGGAGAGCACCAACACACTGTGGCAACAATGACAATCTGGCAACTGTATGAGGGAAACACTGAGCTTTAAATACACAAGGTCTGATAACTAATGACACACAGGGAAGAAAAACAAGACACACACGAGTAATCAACAAAGGTGGGAAAACCTAGAAGTAAAAGTAATACTAAACACAATGAGAACCATCCATCCATCTATCCATCCATCCATTTTCTTTCGCTTACCAGAGTCGGGTCGCAGGGGCAGCAGCCTAAGCAGGGAAGCCCAGACTTCCCTCTCCCCGGCCACTTCATCAAGCTCTTCCCAGGGGATCCCGATGCATTCCCAGGCCAGCTGAGAGACACAGTCTCTCCAGCGTGTCCTGGGTTGTCCCCGGGGCCTCCTATCGGTGGGACGTGCCCTGAACACCTCACCAGGGAGGCATCTGGGAGGCATCCTACACTGTAATAAGTAACCTATAGAATTTACCCAATAAATCTGAGGTAACAATTTGCAGCTACTTTTTTTGGGTAGATTTAATTCCATATATTGAGTACAAAATAACTGAAATAAATAGCTATGGAATACTTAAATAAATTGGGTTAAATTTACCTCACATTTATGTATATATTCAACAGCTACTTACTCAATAAAATTGGGTTAAATTTACCTCATATTTATGTATATATTCAACAGCTACTTACTCAATAAAATTGGGTTAAATTATCTCCTTATTGCTAGTAATTAATACCTGATAATTACTAATAAAAGTTAATTAATATCAGTTAGTAACCATTACTTATTTAGATAAGATAAGATTTACCCCCCATAAAAGACTTTCAGAACGTTATCATCTCAATGTTTTTAATTGATAAAATCATCAAAAAAAACACAGAGTAAATGGGAATACAACAGATTCACACTCCAAAGGAGCTCCAAGGGATGTCCAATCACATGAAGATTTTCTTGTATCCAAACTCTTACTTGTGTCTCTTCAGCTTTACACAATGACTGACAAAATCTGCAGCAGGTGCATTTATACAAATAACTTAACCGCCTTGTTTACATGCAGCAATGATCCACCAAATGATCAAAAAACACAGAATAAAGTGCAATAAAATACCTTTACACAATATTTCAAGGAATGAACTAAGCTAACAGCTTCAAATGTTGTTCCTGGATAACTGACTAATGCACACACACAAACTTTACAAGGTTGGTCCTGTGCATTTACAGTACTGAACATCTGGACAACGATAGAACAGATGAACACCAACGTTCTTTAGTTTCTGTGCTTGCTCTCACTCTCAGAGATAGGATGAGAAAAAAAAGAAACAAACAAATTTCTTTAGGCTACAATCAGTGGTATTGACCAGACTGGCCACTTTCTATCGGTGTTCCGTTTCTGTCAATCTGGGGAAATCAGAGAGCAATGGAGTGGGCTGAGAGAGGCTGTGACATACTTAGGTATGTATGTATCCATCTGTACATATATATTTATATATTTGTGTATGTCTGTGTGTGTCTGTCTGTGTGTGTGTGTGTGTGTGTGTGTGTGTGTGTGTGTGTGTGTGTGTGTGTGTGTGTGTGGAGCAGAGGAGGGAAGAGTAGAGGAATAAAAAACTACACTCCACCTAGCTACTGTATGTCCAGACAAAACATCCTCTTGGAACAAGAGAGGAAATGTGTGTCTATTGCAAGAGCTTATTTTTGAGGCTGTGGACCTTCTTCAATAGTTTTGCTCCATCAAGTTCCAAAAAAAGTTTTTGAAAAGCTTCAAATGTGTTCTTCAGCTGCTTTGGATATTCGAGGTTGAGGGCATATATCAGTCCCATCAGCAGTACACATGCCTTTGTTCGGCTTCCGCATCCTTCCATCACTTGGTTCCCCTCAATCACAATAGACACATCTGATGGATCTTCCTCAGCCATGATATTGTGCATCACGATCACCTTCATCGTGTTGTCTGTGTAGTCCTCACATTCCTACATGTTAAAAACAAAGAAACAAAAAGCACACACATTTTTATTTAAGTAAATTATTTACCAGATCACATTTAAGGATGGAACAACATCTAAGGAGAACAACACAGAGGATCATCACAAGAGGCAACAGTCAACTGACACTGAGGCCTGAGCGATGATTCACAACAAGGTGAAGCAGAACAAGATTCAACAAATACATGGAAAAGTGATCACTCACTAATGCAAACACAAAAAAGCGAGGCGTCGATGAACAACGCAGCTTAATGGTGCAAGACAAGTGCTGCCATGCAACGAAGAATTACATATTACACATACATGAATCCAGAGAGAACACACTACATGAGGCAATGTGGAGTGTCCAACAAGGGACGAGGGACAATGGATCGCAGAGCAATGTGGCAAGTGTTTGATTGTCTGAAGATTTACAGTGCAAAAAAGAATTGCAGTTAAATCACCATTTACTATTGTATGTAACAGAAAGTACTGTCCTGGCGAAGTTGTGATGAAAGTGATGTATGATCAAGTGTAACCTATTCTTAATTATGTGTTGAATGAAGCAAAATTACCTCACTGGTAATTGAATAGTTGATCAAAAATGATCAAAAGGGGGGAGTTGTGGTGAAAATTTTAAAGGAGTCCTATTCTGTGAAAGTCTTGGAGAATGTTTAGTGTTAACCAATTGTACCCTGGTATGGTTAACATTCTGTTTGAGGTGAAGGTAACAGGGTGAACTCTGCATAACCTTCTTCCTTCTTCTTGTAACCAGAGGCATAGGACTATAAGAATGGGCTGCAACCATTGCTCAGTGGGCACAACCATGGGGCTGCTTGACTGCCGTGTGGTTCTGTGTTGTGTCCCTTCTCTAAACCTCTCTATAGAGAATAAAATCATTGCACATGATGTTTCTTTGGTCTTGTTTTTTGAATCTCCCAGGCAGGCTAAAATTTCCACACAATACACAATACATTTCAGTTTATCTTGCAGAGTAAAGGAGAGCAGAGGGGAGTGGACAGAAGACAAAAGGAGAAGGGGAGAAGAGGGGATACAAGAGGAGAGAAGAGGAGAAGAGAGGAGAGGAGAAGACAAGAGAAGAAAAGAGAGGAGTGGAGAGAGCAGAGGAGAGGAGAGGAGAGGAGAGGGCAGGGCAGAGGGGATGGGAGGAGAGGACAAGAGAAGAAGAGAGAGGAGAGGAGAGAGCAGGGCAGAGGAGAGGAGAGGAGAGGAGAGGAGAGGAGGGGAGAGGAGAGGAGAGGAGAGGAAGACATGAGGATCGCTTGAGTTAATCAATCATCTGTTATCAATAGAACATACCAGGCAGTCATGGAAAAGATCTTCTCGTCTTTCACCGAGGTAGTCAATTAGGCAGCAGACAACTGCATCCCTTTTTTTCTCAGTGCTCTGTGTCTGTAGGGAGATACAATTTAGTGAAAAGACAGTTAGTGTAACTCAGTGATTTACATACACTAAGACTGAATTCCTTAAAATCTAAAACATTTTTTAACATTTCACAGATGTTACATGTTAAACTGTAGTTTGTTAAGTTGGTAAGGAGCTCAACTTTGTGCACAGCAAAGCAATTGTTTACAAATTATTTCACTTTTAATTCACTCAAATCAATTATTACATATTTGTGAAAAAAGTAAAATAACATACGTCTTTTACAGTGTCCAGCAGAGGGCGCATCTTGGAACCGGCAGCTCCTCCTTTAACACGCATAAGCTGCAAAAGACCTGGCGTGTACTCATCAAGTTTCAGCATGAATTTCTCCTCCAGGGAAACTGTCGTAATACGTCTGAACTCTTCCTTGATCTAGTGAGAAGGAAAAAGGACAAAAAAAGACATTTTAACTGATAGACCAGATCTCAAAGTAATCACATGAATGTTTCTTGGTGAATGATCAGACATTCTCACCTGAGCCTCACTGAATAATGCTGGCCACCTTTCTTTAAACACACTCACAGGGGAGCTGAGGGTCACCACTTCGACTCTTCGGCTTGAGAAGGTTTTACTCATTTTATCTGCGATAATCTTTGCATTGTTTTTCTTTTTCACTTCATTGAGTAATTCAAGCCTCTCTTTATCCAGTGTGTCTTGGCTTTCACCAATAGGGTATGGAGGAGGTAATTAACCTCAGCTTTTTTGGCCTTTTTCACGTTTTTTGATGGGATTGCATCAGCTGGATGCTTCCTCTTTAATGTGTTGACTTCGATTTCCGGGTAAGCATATTTTCGAGATCTTAGCTTGGCACGGTAATTGTGCATCTTATATTTTATGCGCTGTTGCCAGCCATATAACCCTGCAAACGATCCCGGCTCCCTAAGACATGGAAACTTGGCAACCAAGGCTTCAGCAACTGATAAGATCTGCTGACTTGATGGGTAAGCAGTGTAGGAAAAAATCACTTTCGAAAGGTCTTGCATTATTGCTGATTTAACACTGGCATCCATGAAGTGTCTTCTAGTGGCATGATATGATTTGTTTGCCTCTGCGAGGATTAGTTCTATGTCTCGAGAAAACTCTGGTACTTGAAATGGCACTGGCCATGCAGCAAGGCGACATGAATCAGGGAGAATAATGGTGTCCTTGGAACTTGACGATGTGCAGTCGGACACCTGTGAAGATGCTTCATCATCTGCAGGACAGATGTCCATTTCAGTATTACTTGCAGGATTGGTGTTCACTGAACTCGGAGAGCTCAATGTAGATGATGGTCCTGATTCATAGAGTGGGTGTAGGTCAAGGGTGATGATCGGCTCTTTTGGGATCACTTTAACAGTGGCCTTGTCGTACAAGTCAGCGGTTGAGGTGACACTGAAAAACTGATTGTCAAAGTCTTTGTCTAGGTATAGCAGTCCAAATTCCCCAGGCAATTGGAAAGTTTCAGTAACTATGGAAACAAGATCTTCCACTGTATTAGGAATTCCTGTTGGAAGTGTCAACTTTTGAATGTTGTGTTGCTCTAAAATGACTCTCAACTGGACTGCCATTGTTGTTTTGGGTGCTTCCTCAGCTGTAGAGACAGAAAAAGTAAAGAAATTAAGACAGGTTATTAATAGTTGATGAGCTTACTTTCATAGGTTTGTTTCAATATTCTTCTGCCAAAGAAATAAATGGAGATTTAGTTCAGTGGAAATTTGAATAAATAACCTTTGATGGTCATTATTATTTTAAGAAGAGGGAGATGAGGAAAGAAAGAGAGGAGAGGAGGAGGAGATGAGAGGAGGAGGAGAGGAGAGAGCAGAGCAGGGCAGAGCAGAGGATAGGATAGGATAGGAGAGGAGAGGAGAGAAGAGGAGAGGAGAGTAAGTATGCATCATATTTTCCCATTTTCTGTATCAATGTTGTATGTATCATCCCTGTTAAATAAACATTACAATAGATAAATAAGACATGATGCCTGTTGTTGTGGGCAGCCCTTAAAACTCTTTTTGTGAAGTAACTGTTTTTGTCAATAAATGTACTTGAAAAGAGCACACACATTTGATATGATAAAAGACATAATCAACCCATTACACTTACTCTGATGTGCAAATGAAGTGTTTAAGGGACACCATACGGCCATCAGCTGTATTGTATGCAGCCAAGGGGTATGTTTCTTTCAATTCAGAATGTTTAAGGATTTCTGTCTTTCCTGTTGGCTCTACATTGAAGCTCCTCAGGTGTTCACAGTACCAGCCACTAAGCAACTTCAGAACAAAGACAGGATTTCCATGCACAATGATTATTTGCTGGATTTCTCCAAAGTCAGGCAGGCCTCCTGTTGAACCAAACGGCAACAACATTCCAACATTATAGTCTGTGCCTAAAATGGTTGCTTTATTTGTCATGTTCACAAACTCTTCCCCAGGGAACTTCCTTGCAAAGGACTCCTTAATGCTGTCTTTTAGAACATCGACTGCCACTTGAGTCTTCTGGGACACTGACAGTGCTGGCCTTTGGTTGTTGCAATCGTGGGTATGATATGCAATCATCGATTGGTGTTTTCTTGCCATTGTCATGAGAATGTTTCTAAAACATCCAGTCTGCCTCACAATCCTTTTAAAGAATCGATGTTTGGCTTCAAACCTCATGGTCCAGAAATGTACAAGTGGCCCGTAAACAGTTGTAAGCAAAGGATAATGCTCGAGAAAGTGATGTTTTGGTCTCACTCTCTCCTCTGGGAACACTTCCAAATATCTGTAACGGTGTTCTGAGATCTTACTTTGCATGTACCCTATTGTCTCATCTGTGTGGAAAGGAGCCATGACAAGCTCAACAACATCTTTCAGGGTCATCAAAACCTCCCACGCGGGCTCATCTTCTGGGACTTTGTCACCAATCATGAGTGGTATCATTCTCAACAGGCACCAGTTTTCGTGTGCGTTACCTCCTACACTTTTTCGTAATGCGAAATTTGGGGCAATGGGTTGTGGACAGTTTGTTTTGTCACTCCATTTGTAAGGAAAGCAACAGATGGAATGGTTGAGCTCCTGAAGAGAGATGTATTTCTTCCTGATTAACACATCAAGACAGAGTGACATTTCCACAGGTACAATCCCTTCAAGCAAGTCATGCAAAGCATCTGGGGGATAACCTGATGTAGCATGAAAGTGACTGAGTCTGTCTGAGATGGGACACTGTCTTTTAACTCCACAGTGATGAGCTTCTGCAAGATCAGACAGTGCTGCTTTGACATGCATGGCATAGTTGGACTTAGTCCGTAGAGGAAACAGTCCTTCTCCTACTTCATGCTCCTGGATCTGTGACCGTTCTCCAACACAAAAGCGACAGAAATGTGAAGCTGAAAAGCTTTCAACAAACCCACCTATTGAGTGAGCACCAAGATTGTCAGCGACTACCGCAAGTACAGTGCCCTTGACCACTTTACCCAGACTTGGAATGAAAATGCCATTATCTTCAAACGACTTCAAATCTTTGAGCAGTGGGTCCAAAACGTTTGCGTAGCCATACTGGTTGACATCATTTGCCTTGCACAAAATGGTTAAGTAAATGGAAGTCAGTGTAGATCTCAATGTGGCAGGTATGTCTGCAAACACCCAGTACACAGCTGTGACTTTATGCTTCTTGCGGGATGTTCCCAGAGGGTTGCATACCTCAAAGTCATCTATGTAAAGGATGAGTGGGAGTTTAAGTTCATCTTCACATAAAAAGGTGTTCTCTCTTAGTAAAGATCCATCATTAAATGACTTGTATCCTGAAGAGACTTCAGATGACCTTTTGTGTTGTAATATGGTGTTTTGAATGTGTCTCTTGTCCACAAGATGAGATAATAAAGGGAGGATCGGCACATACTGGAATGTTTTTTTCTCTGTACTGTCAAGTATGTATTCAACTGGTTCAGTTGATGAGAGATGATCCTTCCTAAATTGCTCTCTCCTGAACTGACTGCTAAAGGGCCCATCCACTCGTAAAGCAGCACAGACAGGGCTTAGCTGGCAAAGGTCTTTGACGAGTTCTGATATTACTGAGTCTTCAAACGTACAGCCATGTTTTCTCAAAGTGCTCAGAATTATCTCTTTAATGACAGGGCCAGATGCAGATGCTGTAAGGAAATGAAGTTCCTCTACAAGTTCGCCAATGCATGAATTGGAGACATTGAAAATGCTCTCCATTTTCAGGAGGAGCAACCCCACTCTCTTAGTAATAATTCTGTTCAAGTCCTCATCCGCCTCAAGGACAGAGCCACAGTCGTTTTCAACATCCTCAACAAAATCACTTTCTTCATCCTGGTTGTATGGGTGTTGATGAAGAACAGTGGTCTTGAAATCTTCCAATGAATGTGGGTTGTGTTTTCTACTTTTGTGGCTGTGGAATGTTGTATATATGTTGGTCTTGTAATCACAACCCTCAAAAACACAAGGCACAGTTTCAAACTTTTTTAGATGGCCACCAAGATGTTCAAAAAATTGCTTCTCATTGTCAAAAGAGCATGAATTACAGACAATGCATGTAAATGAAAGGATGTTGCCTGGCTGGGTTGACTGAGAATGATGCCTTGACAAATGTGTCCTTAATGCACCCCATGACTTGAAGGTGCAAGGACAATCTGCATAGAGGCAGGGTATGGAGTGGACTCGACCAAAATGCCCATGTATTAGCCTGCTGTGTTTCAGCAGGTCTAATCTTCTTGATGTTGTGAAGTTGCACAACTTGCATTTCCAGTTCATTTTCCCATAACTGGGGAGTATGGTTAAGGTAAGAACACCTTTAAGGTCAAAGTTAAATTATTTTATATAGAAAACTTATACATATTATACATACCTCATGTCAATGTACAGGATACTGGGGGGGTGGGGGGTGGAAGGGTCAGCCCCAGAGCAGACATACGAGAGAACCTGAAGAGAGGGCAGAAGAGAGGGCAAATAGTGAGGTTCCACATATACAGACTCTGCCAGCAACAGAAATAAGAAGACAGAAATATATTACACAAGAGAAATGATCAGACATGTACCTGGGAAGACAAATATATAGGGGATTATGTATAGTTCAGAGGTTGTTATGGAGAAATAAACCCAGACAGGTCTGGGTTTATTTCTCCATAACATCCTCATAAACAAGAGATTATGCTTTACAGCTCTTAAATGAAGGTACAAATTAAACAAAAGGTAAATATCCTGCATAGTTTCTCTGTGCTCCTCTGATCAGAGCGGTCTGTCTGTCTGTTATACTTCACAAGGGTCTGTTATACAGAAATAACAGACTGTTTACTTTCTTCACTAAAATAAAGGCATTGGAATTGCATAAATTAATATTCATGCTTCATAGAATAAAATACAAAATACAAAACACTGACATTCCAACAATACCAAATATAAAATAAAATAAATTCTAAAATGTTTTACTTGACAACATAATTCCTTCAAAAACTTAAGTGCAGCCACAGTGGGTGTTTTCACACATACTGGCAGGATACAGTGATACTTTGTTCATTTTATAGCATGTTTGTTTTCACTCTGGTCCAAACCCAGCATCGCTGGATGAGCGTCATGTTTCCATGATGACTGACCAGAAATGACTTGCGGTACGTCCATGAGTCCATAGAGTCGATTGTAAAAATTAAACTCTGAGAAGTAATGCTAAACTTTAACAACAGAGACACGTCCACGCACAAGTCTGCATGTAATTCGTAGCGCGGATCATTTTGTTTATAAACAGACCACTGCAGAGACTGACTCTAGCAGCCATGCTAACGGAGCTAACAAGTAAACAAATACACGTGGCATTTCAGATGTTGGCGACATGCTGGTGTTTTTTCCGACCAGCTGATGCATTGTAATTTTTTACTTTGTATCGTAGCCTATTCTTGAACTGGTGTATCATTTTGAGACGGGACTTCTCGTGGGCGGCGAAAATACACTGATTAATTGTCCCTCATTGACAACAGTGTGTATTGGTGCAGCGATGCGTCCTGGTGTCTCTCAGTGGGAGAGAGCAGAGACCTCTCTACTGCACATATTATACTTAATTGCCATTTATACCTTACCATACAACCACACTTTAAAAACAGCTTAACTATCCCCTTTACTGTCTGTGTGTTGCCTATTCAAACCCCCGCCCATTCAATAACATTAGAAAAAGCCAGCGTTGACTAGTTCCTAAACCAGCAGTCAGACACAGTCATGCATGCTGACTAATCTTGTAAAAACCACACCGCGAACACATTTCATTGCAAACCCTACTTACAGGCAGTTCGACGGGTTATATTGGGATCAGTTATGTTTGTTTCTCCATGCAGCAATTTATCCTGACGGTAAAACAGCCATGGCGCTGCCAGGGACAGATTCAAAATTTCGTGTCAAGTAATGGCACGTAACACAGACTTACGCCGAATACAAGTGAAGTGGAATATCTCATCATTTCCTAATTTACCATTTGCATTTGCACTATACACAGAAATAGCCCCATGTAAATAGTTTACCTTCACTTCTGCAGCTGGACGGCGGCCGGAGCGAGGAAGAAGGCAGTCCAACGGTTTCCTGTCCCGCTCGCTGAAATACGCGGTCTGAGCATGCGCAATTTGGAGCACAGGACTCACGGATTTGGGGTATATTTTACCCTATTTTTCCATGTAATAGTTGTTACTGCCAACAAATAGGTTGTATGTGTAAAATTTACCCATTACTTTATAATTCTTTGGCTGACTACAATAATTGAGTAAATTTTATACAATTTGCATAGATTATATTTACCACTCTCCAAAATCACTTCTTTCAGTGTAAGTAGATACTCGAGCCACCTTATCTGACTCTTCTCAACGCGGAGGAGCAGCAGCTCTACTCCTAGCTCCTCCCTGATGACCAAGCTTCTCACCCTATCTCTAAGGGAGAGCCCAGCCACCCTACGGAGGAAGCTCATTTCTGCCGCTTGTACCTGCGATCTTGTTCTTTCGGTCACTAACCAAAGCTTGTGAACATAGGTGAGGGTAGAAACGAAGATCGACCAATAAATTAAGAGCTTTGCCTTTCGTCTCAGCTCCCTCTTCACCATGACAGATCGGTGCAGAGTCCGCATTATTGCAGATGCTGCACCGATCTGCCTGTCGATCTCCCACTCCATCCTTCCCTCACTTGTGAACAAGACCCCGAGGTACTTAAACTCCTCCACTTGAGGCAGGATCTCATCCCCAATCTGGAGAGGGCACTCCACCCTTTTTCGGCTGAGAACCATGGCCTCAGATTTGGAGGTGCTGATTCTCATCCCAGCCGCTTCACATTCAGCTGCGAACCGATCCAGTGAGAGCTGGAGGTCACAGCCTTATGAAGCCAACAGGACCACAACATCTGCAAAAAGCAGGAACCCAATCCTGAGGTCACCAAAGCGGCTGCACCTAGAAATTCTGTCCATAAAAATCATGAACAGAATCGGTGACCATGGGCAGCCCTGGTAGAGTCCAACCCTCACCAGAAATGAGTGGGACTTACTGCCGGCAATGCGGACAAAGCTCTGGCACTGGTCGTACAGGGAACGGACGGCCCGTATCAGGGGGTCCGATACCCCATATTCCCAGAGTACCCCCCACAGGACTCCCCGAGGGAAATGGTCAAATGCCTTTGCCAAGTCCACAAAGCACATGTGGACTGGTTGGGCAAACTCCCATGCACCCTCAAGGATTCTGCCAAGGGTCCAGAGCTCCAGGACCAGGACGAAAACCGTATTGTATCCTGAATCCGGGGTTCGACTATCCGGCGGACCCTCCTCTCCAGTACCCCTGAATAGACCTTACCAGGGAGGCTGAGGAGTGTGATCCCTCTATAGTTGCAACACACTCTCCGGTTCTCCTTCTTAAAAAGAGCGACCACCACCCCGGTCTGCCAGTCCAGAGGCACCGCCTCCGATGTCCACGCAATGTTGCAGAGTCATGTCAACCATGACAGCTCCACAACATCCAAGGCGCTAAGGAACTCCAGGCGGACCTCATCCATCCCCGGGGCCCTGCCACCGAAGAGCTTTTTGACCACCTCGGCCATGGTCCCACAGGCCAAGAAGGCCCAATAGGACTCCTTCTTCAGCTTGATGGCATCCCTCACCGCTGATGTCCACCAACGGGTTTGGGTGTTGCTGCCCTGACAGGCACCGACCACCTTATGGCCACAGCACTGGTCGGCCGCCTCAGCAACGGAGGCACAGAACATGGCCCACTCAGACTCAATGTCCCCCGCCTCGCCCCGGGACATGGTTGAAGCTCTCCCAGAGGTGGGAGTTGAAGCTTCTTCTGACAGGAGACTCTGCCAGACGGCAGACCCTCACAATGCATTTGGGTCTGCTAGGTCTGACCGGCGTCCTCCCCCACCATCGGAGCCCACTGACCACCAGGTGGTGATCGGTTGACAGCCCCCCCCCTCTTCACTTGAGTGTCCAAGACATGCAGCCGCAAGTCCAACGACATGACTGGACAGTTTATCATCGAACTGTGGCCTAGGGTGTCCTGATGCCAAGTGTGCATGTGGACACCTTTATGCTTGAACATGGTGTTTGTTATGCACAATCTGTGGAGAGCACAGAGGTCCAATAACAAAACACCACTCAGGTTCAGATCGGGGGCGCCATTCCTCCCGATCACGCAGCAGCTCAGGCTCCTTCCCCACCAGAGAGGTGACATTCCACGTCCCTAGAGCTAGCTTCTGCAGCTGAGGATCAGACCGCAAAGGTCTCCACCTTCGGCTGCCGCCCAACTCACACAGCACCCGACCCCTTTGGCCCCTTCTATGGGTGGTGAGCCCACGGGAAGAAGGTCCAATGTTGCCTCTTCAGACTGTGCCCGGCCGGGGCCCATGGGTAAAGGCCCGGCCACCAGGCACTCGCCATCGAGCCCCACCCCCAGGCCTGGCTCCGGGGGGGGCAGTGACCCGCGTCCGGGCGAGGGAAACTTCGAACCATTTGTCATATTCATCAGAAGGGGTCCGGTGAGCTACACTTTGTCTGGTCCCTCCCCTAGGACCCGTTTGCCATGGGTGACCCTACCAGGCGCATAAAGCCCCCAACAACTGAGCTCCTAGGATCACTGGGACACACAAACCCCTCTACCACGATAAGGTGGTAGCTCAGGGAGGGGATGAGAACACATTTCAAAATAAACTAATGCTGCGTTCCATTGCAAGTGGGAAATCAATAATTTCGTGTCGGTTTTTCCAACTCCTGATTCCCATTTGGTTATATGCAGATTCATTGATGTAGGTAGCTAACAGAGACAGGAGGAGTAGGCCACTGGGCTACTGCATGCTCACAAAGACTTCTGTCAAACACAAATCAACTGGATGGAAATGGAAATGCCATTATAGAGTTTTTATGGCACATTTCACAACACAAACACTACATAAAAGTCAAAATTGATGAACAGGTAATTCTGCTTACCATTCACCATGTGCGTCGCCATATTGCTATGATGTCAATTCGACTGACTTGGTTTACATCCTGAATTTAATGGCCGTTACATTGTACTTTGAGCTCAGGAAAAAACAAGCTCTGACGTAAGCCCAGAGTCAACAGGCTGCTGATAGGGATCTTGCTGATGACACAGCTTATGGCATGAATATAATACTGGCAACACTGGTCGCACAAGCTAAGACTGAGAAGAAGTTACCCATCATTGTTCAATCCTGCATATGCACACATACAAACACACACACACACACACACACACACACACACAGAGAGAGAGAGAGAATCACATTTAGCACCTGTCTCTCATTTAAGTGGATCAAATTTAACCCACAGGAAGCCAAGTTGTACATTTAAACCTAAGAGCTGTGTTCTCGTATACCACAGCTGATATATGAGATAGGCACAGACAGCACATTACTGTAACAGTCTGAAAAGAAAGCCTCCTAAATGCTTAATGTGCTTTGGAAGCAAGCCTTCACACACTTCCTTCGCTGCCAGGAGCATCACTATCTTCTTTATCGATTGACTAAATTCTTCACGGACTAATCTCTTTGCAGGCAGCTAACAGGGTTATACAACTAAAATCAGCTGAATCCTCCAGCACCACCATCAGGCTGAAAAAAGGATGTTTTTGGTAAATTTCTTGACTACTATTTTATGGTTGCCATGAAGTTTGCTACAGAAATTCATATACCCCTCAGGATGAATTATAATAAGGCTTATTGAGAGTTCAGTCAGGAAGATTCTCTTTACGCTTTCATTTCATTCAGAAATCTCTCTGCCTCAATTCTTCTCTATCAGCTGACAAAGGCCTCCACTTTAAGTGAATCCAACCAAATTTTGCCACAATCTCCCGAAGACATCCATATTGTTGCTGTCAAATTTAAAAGTGTTCTCTCTGCTTCTGTAAATTGTCATTTTAGGATAAATAGATGTGAGCCTGCTCCACCTCTTTCACCTCCGCTCTTCAGCTCATTCACTGCCCAGTCCTACTCCGTATCCCATCATGCTCGTCCTTCAGCATGCCTTCAGCACTTTGAAATGCCCTGCTGTATGAAATGTGCAATACAAATAAAGCTGCCTTGCCTATCCCTCTCTTTACCTCCACCACCAGTGTTCAGCCTCCATCAGAATGAATATTCCTAAACTAGCTATAGCATATTTAACCCCTTGAAGCCTGGATTGATATCACTTTTCTTGTGCTACTTTCGGATGCTATCACAAGTATTTTAACCTTTGAAATCTCTGCAAATTGGTTTGCTTTCTTTTGAAAACAAAACACTGAAACAACTTTTCAAGAACTGTTCCACAAATTACAATATATTAGTAGCTTTGAAAAAATTGTCAAAAATGGGTGAAATGTCCAAAAATGCTAAAAATTTTAAAAATGTTTCAAATATTTTTACAGAATTATTATTAAGCACTTTTTCATGTCATTTGCTTCTTTCTTTTTTATACTTTTTTTCTTAGTTTCTTTTCCTCTAAGATTTTTAATACAATTTTTTTCTAATTTTTTGGGGGTAATTTCTTCTTAAGTTTCTCATTGTCCTTTGTAGTCCTGCTCTTGAACTTCATCTAAAATGACCTCAAAATACAAGGCAAGAGCCATGCTATTAACTAAGATAAGAATGAGATGAGAATTTCTTGAATATAAATCATAGTAAGGGGCTGGAGTATAGAAATGTTGGAGCAGAACACAACTGTGATGAGAGGAAGGCTTCAGGAAAGATCATGTATTCTAACTGCCAGTTAAAAAAAATAATTTTAACAAAACAAAGCTAAAACGTCATAACCTCAGTATTAATAAAACAATAAAATTAGCACTTGGCAAGGAAGGGGATGAAGGCAGGGCTTGAGCTTACTGGGAGGCAGGAAACCAAAAAGGTGGAAGGGGTCCTTAAACTAAACCCTGTCACACCGCAAATCTTCACACACACAAAAAAATCGTTAAGAAACCACTCCTGGGAAATGGTCTGCCGCCTCAGGCCCGCTGCACCTACAACAGGAGGGGGAACGTTAAAAACATGCCATTAAGTGCTAACCACAATTAGTGCAAATTACAAAAAAATATGGGAAATGAAACAAAAAAAGAAACCAAGTCCAAACAAATGGAAATAAACAAAATACTAACAAAATACAAATAAAATGAATGTTACAATTGATACAAACTAAGGCAGAAAACAAAATTAAACTGTGACTACAGTGACACTTTAAAAATGGTAGATGCCCTTTAAATGCGGGCAGACCCAGTACATAGGGCTCACATTTGGCAGTCCAGCAGTATGGGGGCCTTTGAGAGCCCCAAACAGAGCCAAACGATATAGCTTAAGAGCCTAAACAATATAGTTAAAATGCTCAAAAAGGTATAACCCAAAGGGCAAAAACAGGTTGTTAAAGGTTAAAAGGTCAAGCTTAAAAAGGTTGAAAACAGTAACTATAAACATGTGTTTAAACAAGAGTTAATTATAACAGATTAAGTATTTCTTGAAGAGTTCATACACTATATGAACAAAAGTACTGGGCCACCTACACATTACACCTAAAGGAGCTTTTATGACCCATTCTAAATCCATAGGCATTAATATGGAATTGGTCCCCCCCCTTTTCAGCTATAACAGCTTCCACTCTCCTGTGAAGGCTTTCTACAAGATTTTGAAGTGTGTCCGTTGGAATTTTTGCCCATTCATCCAAGAGAGCATTTGTGAGGTCAGACACTGATGTTGGACGAGAGATCCTGGCTCGCAATTTCCGTTCTAGTTCATCCCAAAGGTGTTTGATAGGGTTGATCATACTTTGCTTGCCATGGACTTTGCTTTGTGCACTGGGGCACAGTCATGCTGGAACAGAAAAGGGCATTGCCCAAACTGTTCCCACAAAGTTGGAAGCATAGAATTGTCCAAAATGTCTTGGTAAGCTGAAGCATTAAGATTTCGCTTCAGTGGAACTAAGGGGCCTTGGCCAACTTCCGAAAAACAACCCCATAGCATTATCCCTCCTCCACCAAACTTTAGAGTTGGCACAATGTAGTAAGGCAGGTAACATTCTCCTGGCATTCGCCAAACCCTGCTCCAGAGTCCAGTGGCTCCAGTGGCTCTGGAGTCCAGTGGCTCCACTCCATCCATCGCTTGGCATTGTGCTTGGTGATGTAAGGCGAGGGAGCGCCGGCGTGCGACAGAGAGGATGGAGGAGAAACGTGATGTCTTTGCTAGCAAAACAAAGTTAGAAGTTTTAACGGACGTTCATACTGACTCGTAGACTAATTCCTTGACTGTCAACTTGACAGTCAGCGACACGATTGTTCTGTGACTTTTGTAAGGCTGTTTTGCCAGGCGTGTAATTCTAGCTAATTAAGTAGTATAGTATACTAAACAGGGCATTCATTAGCAAAGTGAATGGACAGTAAAGGCCTTTGCACACTGAATCAGTTTTTTTCATCAGAAAAAAATACGATTCCAGGATGTGTCATGTTTGCACACTGACTCCGAAAGTTTCATCTGTCATTATTTTTCGGAACAGGTTCGATTTTATTGCATTTTTTTACATCCATCCAAAAGGCATTTGAGGGTTGTTTGACTATTCACAGCTGCCATAGATGTATACAAAGAAAAAAAACATAGATACTACTTGGTGTAAAATAGAAAGACATAATAGCAAAATAGTCCAAGATCACATGAAAATAAAACAACACAAAAATCCAAAATGTATAAGGCTAGATTGGCTCATGTGGCATCTGTGATACATCTTTGAAAGTGATGGTTGTCCCCAGGGTCGGACACTGTCTCTTATTTAAAAAAATATATATATATATTTTGATTGTATGATTGATGGTATTTTGATTTCGGGCTGATTATGGTTATTATGATTGGCGGAATGGTGTGATTGATCATAGGATATCTAGTCAACTGACTGAACATCCACAGATCCAAGTGATACTACACACACTTTTTCTACCTTTTTCAATACACACGTGTGTGTGTGTGTGTGTGTGTGTGTGTGTGTGTGTGTGTGTGTGTGTGTGTGTGTGTGTGTGTTTCTCTACCTCAAACATTCTGCCAGCCTCTGTTCAGGATCAATTGCTCCCTTCAGTGGACTGGTGTTCTTCTTTTAAATGTGGGGTTCCAGTATAGCTAGCAGCACATCAAACTGGACCACTGACATCCTGATAATTCCTCAGCTCCTTAATCAGCAGGTGAAACTCTGCTCTTGTCTTGTTCCAAGGAGTGGATGAACCCAGTGTTTTCTTTTACTTTTTTCAAGAAGCGAAAGAGCCACAAACTCATCTTCACTGTTTGAAGACTCCATTTTGATCGCATAATGCAAATTTTCGCGATTACCAGAATAATAAACGCATAAACTGGGTGTGCAAGGTTTGTGTCCACTTTTCAGCTGACAAAGCTAATTGAGGACATTTATGCAAAGTTTTCGATGAGAGAATGCTGAGCGCTTTGAGCTACCAGGCAGCTCAGAGTTCAGGTCTTTGTAAGGAGGCTCACTCTGGGGTATGTTTTAGAGTGGAGTTTTCACCATGCCAGTAAGTTTGTCTCACTGTCGGCATCAGTAGCTAACAGGTAGCTGTCCAGTTCAGCCTCACTAGCCTGCTGGTCTGTAAGACTAGAAGCAGCCACAGTGTAGGAAGAGGACTGCCCAATGTTTTCTTGTGCCCTCTGGGTGGTGGTGCAGCTGTAGCATCTCCTCTGCTGCCCTCCAGTGCCGCAGATGTTGTGAGGGCAGCTTGCGATGTGCATTGACCTTCATCCAGCTTCTCAGCCATAGATCTGGATTTCACAGCCTCAGCCTTGTCTAGTTGGATGTAGCGGGTTTTGAACCAAGGATCAATGAGGGATGCCATATTCAGGAGGTCATCAGTGTCAGTATCATCATATTTATCATTCAATTAGCTGGTGACTGAAGCCTTGATGGTCTTGGTGAGCTCAGAGCCATCAGCTTCAGGTTTCAAGATCTCCTCATTGAAGAGCATTAGCAAAGGTTTCAGGTAAGACACACTCTTGTATGCCTCACCAGAAATTTGGGCATCACTGAAGTCCACCAGAGGCTTTACACCCATGGCTCTTTCAATCCTCTTGTCCTTCATACTTCCTTCTGAGGATAAATAAGAAAACAAAATGCAAAGATAGATAATTCTAATAAAATAGATCAAAAGCTTTTGTGATAAATAAATAACAATATTGTTGTCATGTCAGTGTGATATTTTCAAATACAAAGAGAAATTACATTTAGACCACACACTTAATTAAACTGTAATTAAGTTTTCTGGGGGATACTTGTACCTTTAAGAGTAGATTTTCAAGTCTGTACTTTTACTCATATTTAAGAATGCATTACACTATGTAATCTACTTAGTTACTTTTAAAATCATAATCGTTGCAAATATGTTTAGAAAGAGGAATTAATTAATCATTAATCAGTTAGTCATTTTTGATGAAAAAATGTCTCTGATTTCAAAGGTCAAGAAGTAACTAATACTCCTAGTAGTTTTTGTGAAGAATGCTATTAGAAGACTGTTACTTGAGTACTTTTCTAATACCGGTACTTCGACTCTTAATTGAGTAATATTTTTAGTATTTTACAGTACTTTTACTTGAGTACAAATTTTCTCTCTTCACCACCAGAAATCTGGCACATTAGGTGGTGGTTTGCACCTAAAAGATGGTATTGCAATTCACCAGAAATGCATTTCCCAAGAGCAAGTTAGTGCAACATACTGTACTGAGAGAGGCTGAGGAAGGAAGCAAAGGACCACTACTTTGACAAGTTAAAGGAATTTAATGGCCTCAATCTGCATGAATACTAGTGGTCAGGAGATTTTAACGAGCTGCCAAATGTAAATTTTTCAAACCTTGTTTGTGGAGTAAGGACCTACACTTTAAAGAAGTTCAGAAATTATAAAGTTAAGAAACTTTATTTTTCTAGTGATTAACGTTGGCTGTAAGGGTATTTTGATTTTTTTTTTTTAAATCATTTTTATGATACTCGTGATGAACAAAGACAGATAATTGCAATGGCAGTGGCGGGGCTAACCGGAACTATGTAAAGGTTACATTTGTTTTTATTTAACTTACCTGTTTGAAAATGTTGTGAACACATGAACATTTACCAGGAAATGTTGCTGAGGGTAATGTTTGTTCACCTTGCACATTGCTGCTACCCATAATGTCATTTGACACCTCTTTGTTAAGTCGGCGAACTGAGATCAGTTGTTTTGCTTCCAAGCTGGAAAGTTATAAATAAAAACTCCCACTCCATTCGGGATCTGTTTCCTAATCTGGTCGTGAAAACGGCCATTACAGTTGATAACACAATTATAAAGAAGTCTGGCATAATTAAGACTGTTGCTGCTTTGAGTGACAGTCTGTGGATAGTGTCCTCTGGTTCTCAGTCAGCTCCACCCCTAACTCTGTGACTTACACTGTGGTCCAAATATGGTCACTTCTGGCTCCAAAAAACAAAGGCTATTTGACAATTGTTGAAATCACGCACTAGAGCCTTTAAAATGGGAGTTCACAAACCAGGTGGTTGACGTCATGATTGCTACTTCCATTATTTTATGCAGTCAATTTGTATAGTGAATAGTGTGTCTATTAATGTCCATATATTGATTTGGTTGAATGCTATGAATGAATTCATGGTTGTGGTCATTTTGTTGTCAGCTACTAGAGGTTGGCCTCGCCACACACACAGCTAAGCTGATGTTAGTGTGTGTTTGCTTTTATTCAAACTAAGCATCCTCTTTTCAACCTTCACAGATCACACACATATACTAGCTGAGCTGAACTGAGCCGAGCGCTGTAGTGGCACGCGGGGAGCAGCAGGCAAAGAGAGGCAACAGGCCAGAAACACAGTTCAGTTGGTGTGTGGCACAACCAAAGCACAAAAAGAAACGAACAGAGGCCAAGCAAAGCACAGCAGCAGTGGCTCCCGTCTCCACGCTGCCCAACACTCCAGTCACAGGATTCTGTCACATAAGAGTTGTATTTAGCAGACTAGAAGTGCGAGGTAGGGCAAACTGCATAAATCGCCATATGGCAAACATACCGATCAGGCCAGACAGCGACATGGATAATCTTTGTTTCAGTCCAACAATGCAGCTACTACTACAATACCTGCGTGAAGTATGAAACAAGGTGACTAGGAATTACGGAAGAAGGCCTCTGAGCTGAAAAGCAAGACAGAATCGGGACTACACCGCACCCTTCTATAGACTGCCCTCAAGTGGTGATATGCTAACAAGCCAAGAGACACAAGGCAGCACACTCAAATAAGAGCAGAGGATGAGGCATCTCATTCTGCTACAAGAGAATGTGCATACTCTGCTGGAGCCTCTAGGACTGTACAATTGTTCAAACTCCCTGAATTCTGGTAATAAAACAGCTTACTCACCTTTGTATTGAGTCCAGCAGTGTAACAGTATTCTAACATTAAATATACAAAGAGAGAAATATGAACTGTATACATTTCCACACTTATCCCATTGTCTTGTATCCCTGTGGTACCTTTGATATATTTTTTGACATTTTTTTTATGTGAACGAGTGGTATTCATTTTAGCAGTAAATGCAAATACTGTTCTCTGAGAAAGTCGGCACTCCAGGGAAAGCCTCAGACTACTTCTACAGATGGCATGTAACAATATCAATTGTGTAGACTCCTTGACAACAATATTTTATGAGCAGTATGAGCTGGACTGAGAAGAAGAGAAGGGAGAACTGGGGTGGCAAGGCAAGCAAATAACAGAGAAAGAAGATAAAGAGTCACTGAATGGAGATTAGAAAAGTAAAGCAAATATTGAAAAAAGCTGCTGGACCCTGGAGGGGAGGTGAATTGATTCCGTAGGAGGAGCCCTGATTTATTGCACTCGAGGTACTTAATCAGCATTAAAGCCAAACTTAGCTCATGAATTAATAATTTCATGCTGGTAATGTGTCAATTTTACCATTAGACACTCCTTTTCCTGTGCTATTTTCACTTGAGTGGGAGAATTGACAGCTCTGTATATCATGCTTTTCAACCAGCACAGGTTCTTAGCTGCACGAAATTACATAAGATAAAGCTATTTCACAGTCGTGCTGAATTATATTTCACACACAAAGTGGTGAAGAGAAGGCAAAAGAGTGTGGGAGGGTGAAATGAAACCCTCGTCTGGGTTTTTTCCTCTGAAGTTTGAGGCTATTTTTGCCTGGGGACATATAAAGCTGTGGACCTCACTTACGCTGAGGCCTTCAAAGGCAGAGGAGAGAAGATGAACGTGAAGAGACAGAATGAGGGAGGGAGGAAGGCCAAAGGAACACAACATGAGAAATAAAAAGCCCAAGTAAATAGCTCAAAAGAAAATGAAGAGAAAACTGCAGATGGTAGTGCGAGGGGAAATAATAAAAAAAGTTCTGTGGTTACGTTCTGCCACATTTCTGGAATACTTTTTCAGTCATCTCATTACAACTGTTGCACTTCTATAATTCTATAATCTATAATGAGTAGGAGGTAGGGGTAGTGTGGTCATAGTGCCGTTAAGTGATCATGAAAATATCATGGAGATCCAGATGGCTACAACATAACAAAAAATCACTAGATATAGAACCTGACAGCTCAAACCTTATCATGTTTTTGAAGACATGTTCATAGTACTTAAAGACTCTTACTATATGTTCTGCCATTTAAACAAACAGGATGGAAATGAGATCAGTTTGTCCACCACTTTGATACAGACTGCAATGTCTTGACAACTAATGAATGAAGTTTTGCACAGACATTAATGGTTCCCAGAAGATGAATTCTACTAGTTTGTCAGTCGTTTCCAGTACTAGCACCAGAAGTTTGAAATGTTTGGATACAAATATTACAAACTATTGAGTGGCTTACCATGGAATTTGCTTCCGACCGTCTAAGGATAAATTGTAATAACTATGGTTATCCAATGTGTTCTCATCACAAACTAGTGCTGCATTACTTTTGGTGTAAGTGCATGATGTCAAAATGCACCTTTCACATCCATATGAAACGTCACTAGACTATACTGATAATGCAGCTGGACAGGACCAGTCACAGAGTAGATGCCAGCAGACAGCACCTGCAGCATCTACATGATGCAGCCAGATGGAACCTGTAGCATGTGCATGAAAGGACGCCAAATCCTAACCACCTGTGTGCTTGCTGACGTCCTGGCGTGCTTGCTGACGTCCTGGCGTGCTTGCTGACGTCCTGGCGATTGCCATGTGCTTTTGTTGCCTAAACATAACCACGTGCAACGTCATCCCACCATGTGCATATATTAACATCACGGTAGGAGCCTCAACAGCAGACGCAGTAAGATATCTAGAACATACACAATACACAATATGTAGATGCAGAAGTCCACTGCAAAGCAGTTATATGTGATGAGTTTGGATGAGATTGCGTATATCATTAGGTCTAAATCTCTATTTTTCTTTGGTTAAAGACCAAGTATCTGTCTCAGTTGTACTTATTGGGCGTTTTTCCACCAACAGGTCAGTTGGATGATACCTTTGTCATGTAGTTATGGGGCAACGGAAGGTCAAGACTTGTTTTGTTTGGGTTTTTTTTAAGTGGTTGTATAGCAACGTTTTTTAAATGAGCTAGGACATGACCAGATGTCAAAGAGAAGAGTTATAAATTATGGGGAGCACACAAGGATTAGTTGAACCAGTAACATTTTCGAAGACAGCGACCTTGGGAAATATTGTACCTGTGGGAAATGTTAAGTCTGTGTGAATTACATTATTTTTCTTCTTGTCAACTACTCCCATGTACGGACAAATTAATTCATCTATTAAAAAGTATTGAGTGTGCATTCAAAGCCTGATATATCTCATACCTCTATACAACAGAAGTCCATTGTTTATCAATGATTAGAAACACAGAAATGCATTGGGTGACATGTTACTTCATTACCATGAACAAACACACACACACACACACATACACACACAAACACACACACACGGACATCTCAAAAGTCTGTTTTCATACTAATCCCTTCCCCCTTAAATCATCCACTCAAACCACTCCCATTCAGAAACTTTAGTAGCTAAAGAAGCAATTTAGGAGAATGAGGACACAGAAGCAGCTCACAAAAGAAATGAAAATGTTACAATACAGACCTTTAAGGACACAGTGCACGTGACAGAGCATCAGCCACGACATTCTCAAAGCTTTTTATGTGACAAATATCAAGGTTGAATGGCTGAAGAAAAAGGCACCACTTCATGATGCTGATTTGCATCAAAGGGTTATGATCACTCAGCACGTTCTCATCCCAGCTCGTCACATGGTGCCGCTCGGTCAGTGACCTTCTATGCTGATTGATGATGTTTTAGGTATCTTACTGCGTCAGATGTTTCCGCTCCGGGATGCCTTACAGTGATGTCAACAAATGCACATGGTGGGATGAAGCTGCATGGTCCTTGTGTTTACACAACAATGTAGACCGTCACAATGGTTGGGATTAGGCAACAAAGTCACAGATGGTTTAGGCAAAACAGGCACATGATAAGGTGCAGAAATTACACATTAAGCAAACTCCAGACTCCTGAACTTAAGTCTGCTGTTTGTTGGATCCATCCACCTCCCCACCTGCCTGCCCTATAAGCACACTCACACTCCTTATATTACATGATTATCGGCAGTAATATTACCTGATGCTGTTCTCCAGCATTTTGCACACAACTAGTTCTGTCCAGCCGGATTCTCAACGCCCAAAGACTTTAAGAATTCCCTGTTGTCAGCTGTCAGTGGTGCTGAAGATGAAGTTACTTTGCATATTAAATGATTTGTAAGCTGTGCTGTATATAACAATATGTAACCCAGAAAAAGACTTAAAAATGGAACTATATACTTGGTTGTTTTCAAAGATTAACATCTTCAACTAATGGGCCAGTGAGCTTGGTGCTGAGAGCCACAGGCAGAGTAAAGAAGTATTCAGAGATGTATTTAGATTTTAAGATGTTGCTGGTTTTGTTAATGGGAAAAAAGAAAAATGTAGTCATTTCTCATTCCTGTTTCTCATTCAATCAGTCTGTCTGCATTATCATTTTCTGTATCTGGAGCATTAGCTTCCTGACCACAGGGGAACAGGCAATCCCCCCCTTAGGCTGATGGTAGCCGGAGTCATAGAGGAATAATAATCAGTCTCTGAGCTGGCTGCCACGATGAGTACTGGTCCAGAATCCAGATAAGACATTCTCACGTTGCACCTCTGCACATGCTGTACATCTTGTGGCTTTTTTAAGGAGACTGCTTGTGATTGCTGCAGATGTTTCTTGCTGGCTTTTTGCTGAATTTTTCAGAAATAATGAAGTTTTAGATTTCTAGATATATTCATGGAACTGAATGATATGGATTCAAACGCAGTACAAAGTTTTTCCCAAAGGTAATATGTGGTGCAGCCATGTATATCAGAATTCCTTAGATTAGATTATCCACTGCAATATATTGGAATCCAGTCCATCACCATCCTCAAAGAGTCGTTGTTTCTGGCAGACTGTGTTATGAAGGCGGGGTGACAGCCTCACAATGCCTGCAAATACATCTGACTTCCAGCCATCTTACTCTCATCCCTTATAAGAATTCATTCATTCATTAATTCATTTTCCGTAACCGCTTGTGCTCGCAAGGGTCGCGGGGCGGCTGGAGCCAATCCCAGCTGTCATCAGGCGGAAGGTGGGGTACACCCTGGACAGGTCGCCAGACTATCGCAGGGCCGACACATATAGACAGACAACCTTTCACGCTCTCCATGCAGAAACGGAGAGAACATGCAAACTCCGCACAGAAGGCCCCCCTTATAAGAATTCAATTTTGTTAATTTGTCTTTTGTTTCCACTGGGCAGCCTGGCTCCACTGTTGTCCTGCAATGAAAAGTAATCATGAACCACATTTCCCACAATACCCACTGCTGAGCACTGACCTCTCAGACTCTGGCAGGCTGGACAAAGGAATAGGCTGTCATCGCAAGAGTGCTGATACATCCACAGTTTAGCGACAGTCTAGCCCTACCAGAGGGTGACAGCTTCCATCTCCATAAAAACCATTATTAATCAAACACTCCCAGTATGCTTAATCCAATAATTAATCCAACGTGCCTTATCATGCAATATGCATCTCCTCTGTGGATTTCCCAGGTTTTATGTGAGCCTGAAGTCTCACACATACATAACTAGGTCAATGCTTGGAGGAATACAAATCCATTCCACATTGTTTAGATTAACATGTTCATTTAATCTATTTTTGTAGTTTCTGTATGTGGCGAGGGGCTTATAGAGTTTACCTAAACAAATTGGAAAAAAGAGTAATAAAGGTTACCGACAACGCCACCTGGGGGAATTTCACCCCCAGGACATTAAGAGTTCACTCTGTTACTCATAGCAAGGACACAGGTTCGCAACACACCTGAATAGAGACGTGGTTTACAGAGTTAAAAATGATATTTATTTTGATAACAATTAACAGACAATAGGTTTAAAATATAATCACAAAAATCCCCCCAAGCAGAGCCAAAACATGCAAACTAATCAGCAAATAAATAAAGTCATGCGAAACAAATGAAACAAATAAACAATTCAAAAAGCAAACAAACTTCTGCCAAACACATGCAAAATAAAGAAAACAAACTCAATGAAAAGCATATCAAAGCAAGGCAAACATCAATGCAAACCAAAAACCAAATAAGGCAGGGCTAAATCAAACAAAAACACAGAAAATGTAAAACAAACTAAGCAATGCAAAGCAGGCAAAATTAAATGCATGCAGCACAGCAAGATCAAATGCATACAGAATAACAAAATTAAACACATGCAGAGTCGATGCACAGCAACTAGAAATGCATGCAATGAAATAATCCCAGAAAGCTGCTGTTAGTCAATGCAAGGCAGAGCGGGGCGAAGTGAAGCAGCGCAAAGCCAGTCCGAGCAGCAAAGCCAGCCAGAGCAGCAAAGTCAGTCAGAGCAAGGCAGCAGAGCGAAGCCAGCAAAGCAGTCAGAGCAAGGCAGCAAAGCGAAGCCAGCAAAGCAGCAGAGGTCCCACCACAGAGCCACACTCCAGTACAGCCTCTTTCATTCAGTTGTCACGGGAGGGAGAGGTGAAGAACACATGCTAACATAGCGGCGGCAGCAAAGAAGGCTATGTCACGCCAGCCGCGGGCCGAGCACACTGACACGGGGTCCACAGACACACGCTGTACCGCACGGAGAACACGGAAGCCAGATGACAGGAAGTGGGCAGTCTCAGACCAAAGAGCATGAGACGCCAAGATGAACACCGCACCTTTATAAAAAAGCGCGCTCAGGCGGCCATAGGCTTACTAGCACAGCTGATGGCAATACAGCATGCTCATTAAGCGCAGGGATGAGACGTCATCCTGCCACAATCTACCCCCCCAAAATGCATCGGCGCCCCGACGATGGGCCAATCAAGACCGAAATCACCAAAGCTAACTCCAGGGTCTAAAGATTGCAGTAACTGCATTGGAGACCGGCTCGGGTGGGTTTGCAGCCCCCCGGGCCCTTTCTCCTACCGACCTTGGGAGATGATTGACATTCGAATGGTTACCTGCGGTTGACCGTTGGGTCCGTCGTAGGGTCACCTCCTCCATACCAGACCGAGTGACTGCGGGGACCTCCACTCGGACAGATGGTTCACTGGCTGCCATAGCAGCAGGAGACACAAAAGGAACGGACCCAATCGGGGCCGGGTCAGTTTGGGGAAGTGGCCCAGGGAAGGTTATTTGAGGAATGACAGAAGGAGCTTCATACCTCAAAACGAACCAACTATCACCATCATCGTCCTCTGACTGAAGATGGACAGAAGTGGGTACAAGAGGATCAGAGGTGTAACCTGGACCAGTTCTAACCACAGCCTTTAACAATGAACGATGGACATGTTTGGCTTTAGTCTGGTCGTCCGCTGGTGCAACAGTATACACCGAGCCTCCTTCTTTTGGTGCCTTAAGCACCATGTGCACCACAGAGCCCCACAGATCCTGGATCTTATGGCCTACTTCGCACTTAAAATCCCGCAACAGGACCAACTGGCCCTCAGGCAAGGGGTCATCCCGGACATGTTGGTCATAGTTTTTCTTTCGCCGTTGTGCTGCAACTCTTAGCCGGTCTCTGGCCCCTTCGAAGGCAATCTGCAACCGAGTCCGATGCTCCTGAATCCAATCATGGACCGCACCGGCAACAGGGTCCTGAACTCGTCCCAACAGAAAATCAATTGGGAGTCTTGGCTCCTGGCCAAACATCAGGAGAAAAGGTGATTCTCCAGTTGCCTGGTGGGGAGTAGTGTTATAGGAATACAACAGTTGTGGCAAACAGGAGTTCCAGTCTCGTTTCCGAGACACTGGGAGAGTACGCAGCAAGTTGTGAAGGGTACGGTTGAACCGTTCACACTGTCCATTACCGGCTGGATGGTATGGTGTGGTGCGTGACTTCTCAATCCCATAAAGGGCACACAACTGTTGAATAAGAACACTCTCGAAATTTCGGCCTTGGTCCGAATGTATACGTGCAGGGACCCCGAACTTCGAGAACCATTCAGTTACCAACACCTGAGCAACAGTAGCGGCTCGTTGGTCACAGGTGGCAACGGCCAACGTATATTTACTGAAAACATCAGTCATGACAAAGACATTTTCAATACCATTGTGGGTAGGTTCCATCAATGTGAAATCACTAGCCAGGATCTCATTGGGTCGAGAAGCTAGCAGGTGCCCCATGGAGCTGCGAGCAGTTGGCTGAACTTCTTTCGCAACTTGGCACCTGTCACAAGCATGGCACCACTGGGCTACATCAGAGGACATACGCGGCCAATAACACCGTTGACGTAAAAGCCCCAAGGTCCTCTCCACTCCCTGGTGGCCATGCCTCTGATGGACGTCCCTCAATACCTCTTCCCTTAGGACAATAGGCAACAACAACTGCAGTACTACCTCTGCACCATCAGGACGAAAGATCTGGCGATACAGGACTCCCTCCTTCTCAGCCAAGCGGTCCCATTGCCGGAGCAGCGCCAACGCAGGTGGGGACAACCGTTCACGCTCCTCCTGGGTGGGGCGCTGCTTCTGCTTCCAGAAAGGTAGCAGTTCCCGGATAGTGGGGTCCGCTTCCTGGAGTGCACGGATGTCAGCTGGTGTATGACTGGGCAGGGCTATGACGACAGCTTGGGATGCCTCAGTCCTCTGGGCCTGCAGAGCTTGCTGCAAAGGCTCAGGAAGCCCTGTGCCAGGAAGCATAGCTTCCATGTCCGGCACTGCAGGGGGATGCTGGCGAGATAAAGCATCAGCATTACTGTTACTCTTTCCGGAGCGATACTTGATTTCAAAGTCGAAGGAAGCAAGCTGGGCTGCCCAACGTTGTTCGGTGGCGCCTAGTTTAGCAGTCGACAGGTGGCTGAGTGGATTATTGTCGGTATAAACAATACACTTATGGCCAAGCAGATATTCTCTAAACTTTTCAGTCATGGCCCACTTGAGAGCCAAAAACTCCAACTTCATGGAGCTATAGTTGGCCCGTATTCGCTCGGGGCCTCAGACCCCGGCTGGCATAGGCAATAGGCCTCACCTTACCATCCTGCTCCTGTGATAACACAGCTCCAAGGCCACTATGGCTTGCGTCGACCTCCAGAATAAAAGGGAGGGAGAGGTGAAGAACACATGCTAACATAGCGGCGGCAGCAAAGAAGGCTATGTCACGCCAGCCGCGGGCCGAGCACACTGACACGGGGTCCACAAACACACGCGGCTGTACCGGCACGGAGAACACGGAAGCCAGATGACAGGAAGTGGGCAGTCTCAGAGCCAAAGAGCATGAGACGCCAAGATGAACACCGCACCTTTATAAAAAAGCGCGCTCAGGCGGCCATAGGCTTACTAGCACAGCTGATGGCAATACAGCATGCTCATTAAGCGCAGGGATGAGACGTCATCCTGCCACATGTATATAACTATTTTTTGCCAAACTGAAGATGTAAGACTGTGTATGCAAATTGATATCAAATTGTTTTGCCAAACAATAATCTAAGTTGAGCTTATGATTTAAGTCCTCTGCATTACACTTGTGATTGATATCCTAACTGATAAGCAAGCAGAGCTAGCCCTAGACTTTTAGGGGCCCTAAAAAGGATTTGGATTGGGGGCCCATTTAATTGTCAAAGGCTGCCACTTCACATGGCACTGACCCAACTTGTATATTTGATATATTGGTTTAAGCATACAGCTGGTGTTGGGCAAGTTAATTTCAAAACGTAATACATCATATATTACTTGTTGTTATGTAAGTTATTTTACAATATTACTCTAAAGGAGTAATGAGTTACACTATTTTTGCTTTACTTTCACCAAAATGACCTCAGAAGCACAATTAGGCATTATAAAATGTTTGAGGGTCATGTTGTTTCCAACACGTTCTCATCTCAAGGCGTCACATGTTGCTGCTTTGCAGTGGACTTCTGCATCGACTTATTACACTCTAGGCATCCTTCTACTTCTGCTAATTATGTCCCATGACGCTATTACCCTGATGTCAACACATGGACATGGTGGGATGCTGCACTTGGTTATGTTTAGGCAACAACAGCACATGGCAACCAATGCACATGCTGGCATTGATGGTTGTTTATGCATGGTAAGGTGCAGGAAAAAACATCACTTTTTGGCAGCATTTTAACCTGACGCTGCCCAGCAGAGTGGACAGGAGAGGTTCCGTCTGGTCAGGTTCTTAACTGACACTTAACGTCAGCATATCATGATGCTGTGGCAGGTGCTGTCCTTTAGGCAGTGTATAACAACACTGCACATGGTTCTGTCTGGTTGTGTTTTATGTGAATGTGAAAGGTAGCTTTTGGGATCTTATTTCGAAAGCACTGCAAAAGCAGCTGTATTTGAATTCTTTAAAATGAGAAGAAGCAATTGTTTCAAAGCGGTAAATCACAGCGCAAAGATAAACTTTATTGCAGTTTATTGATGTACAAATCTAGTAGTGGACAATATTGTTCAGCCTAATGAAAGCTCTCCTCTTCTGGAGCGTAGGTTTGACCCATTCATGTATTCACATGCAGTGATTACCACTTTAGTATCAAAATCACTCTATTGTATTAACAATAGAATGACTTAATGCAACAGTTCAACAGCCTCAACCTTTTTTAAATAAATGAAAAGTCTTGGACACAGGGATGAGCAGAGGGACAAAGGACCATAGTCTGATTGATAATGAGACAGGGTACAATATTTGTAAGTGTATCATATGAAACAATATAGGGAAATGCCAAGGTTAGCAAAAGACAAGCATAAATTAGTACTCCTGAGATGTTTACATGCAACATGGTTATCTTTTCCAAGCTGCAGTTTAAAAACACTTTTGCCCGTTTGGTGTTTACCAAATGCAATAAATGGTTGTATTTCACACTCACTTTAATCAAAATCACACAACACACCTGGAAGTGGCTTGCAAGCAAGACACAGACAAAATGAGAGATGCACTGCACAGCTATTACTAAGACAGACAGACAAGGATAGTTCTGAATCCTCCTCTCACTTAGGTTGCAAACATGGACACACTTTAATTTAAGGGGGAGGTGGGGCCCTTGCATAATTTGGGTATCCTAAATGACTTGTGCAGTGATTGACGGCTGCGGCTCTGTTTACAAGCATTCATGGGAGCCCTGTACGGGCCACAGGAGCTCCAAGCACCTGCTTAGTTTGCCCTTTGAAAGCCAGCCTGATAAAGCATGCATATTGTGGCTCTGTCATAATAATGCTTACAGTTTGTCTTGATTGCCAAGAAACTCTTAATGAAACTGGGATCTACATGATCTTCATCATTACTTTTTTAGCACAGCAGAAGTCTTTTCTTGCAAGTATGTCCAGACTTTTTCATTTGTTTCACATATTTTTCACACCCTTTAACAAAAGTTAACTCTGATCTCATAGAAAGACCCAAAACTCTATTGGATTAACTGTGTTAAACAAAAGGAAAACACCCATTTATAGCTGATAGAGATTACTTGCAAATTTATGTTTCTTGTATATTTCTTATATTATTTATATTTCTAAAGCATCTGTGTGATACTTTTTTGCACTCTTCAATCAGCAATCAGGCTTCATCCATCTATTAAAGATACCACCTCTGTGTTGCTGCATAATGAATGTAAATAAATGAATGAAATAAACATTTTGGGATTTTTTTTTCATGCTGTATTTCAACAGTCAGTGGGGCTTCTCCAAAAAGTGCACAAAGTGCCAGTGCAGTGTGCAGCAGGGTTTGCTGTCTCTAGTAAACTCCTCTTTGGAGAACGGAATACAGTTCTTTAATTCTTAATCAAATCTTCTTTTGCAGTGTTGTCACTTTGTTATTGGGTTCAAACATTTTTCACAACCTTTTTCAAAACAGTTTTTCTCATTTGTGCAGACTTTTTAGAGACAGTTCACACACAGAACTAATCTGACAGTCTCTGTCCATAATGACACATTTTGTTTGCAAAATACTCTCAAACTCACAAAACATTACAAACATGCAACAAAATCACATATTTTCATCAAACAAAACAATCTGTGTTCAGTTGATTGTATTCTTTTAATCAGTCAGAAGATAATGGTCAACAAAATGTAGAATACAGCTTTCAATATGAACTAGCACTTGCAGTAATTTGTGCTGTGATCTTGCGCCATGTCTTGTGTCTTGTGTCTCTCTGGTTTTTGGTTTGATTTAGTCATTTGTTTTGTTTCTTATTGTTTGCAGTTGGGCCACATGCTTTTGTGTTTTAGTTGTTTTAGTTTTGTGGGGTTAATTTGGTAAATTTAGGGACTTATTTGTGTAAATAGTGTTTATTTGATTGCGTTGTCACTTAACTTTTTACACAGTTCATCCAGCAGAGTTCCGTGTCTTTCTATGAGATCAGTGTTAACTGTTTTGAGAAAGAGTGTGAAAATGTATGAAAAAGTGTCAACAGAATAGTAAGAAAAGGCTTCTGCTGTGCTGAGAGAGTAATGATAATCAAGAGGATCCCGGTTTCATTTACAGTGTCTTAGTAATCGAGAAAAACTGTAGGACACTACAGTCCACTTCCTGTCCATAGTAGTACAGCTTTTGTACCTCATTCTTAGTCAACAAAAGGAATGTCAAATAAGGAATGTCAACCAAACACAGAAATATTCAGAAACAACCATTTTTTCTTTTCTTTAAAAAAACAAACAATCAAAAAACTGCATAACATTTTTCCAGGTCATTCTTTTCAGTTGGACCACAACAGCTACATTGGTTTTGACCTAGTCTTACTTTCATACTTTCCAAACTCAGAAATGCAAAATATAGTCTCTTCCTCTATTAACAAGCCTCTCCCCCCTCTGGCTAAAATGACACATTTTGTTTGTAAAATGCTCACATACTCACAAAACATTAAAAACATGCAACAAATGTAAATATTTCCATTAAATGACACAATCTGTGTCGATGAGCATATTCGCTATATCAGTCATTACACAATGGACAACTAAATACAACATGTGTGGGACCCACAGTTATGTTATGCATAAAAATGGACATTACACACTATTTTGTTTAATTGTATTTTAGGTGTTCATGTGTAGCTTTAATGTTACACTGTGATGGTTATTGTGATGGGCAATGAGTGACGCTTAGGCAGGCACTGAGGACAGTTAAAGGGGTCCCTGTGGTCGTGGGGTATGACCCAGTTGCCCGCAGGCGAAAGGAAGTGATCCGAGTAGGCAGTGTGTCGCTGGAAAAATGTTTTCTGTAAGTGTGCACCTGTACCTGAAGAAAGGAGAAACAATAGAGCACCTTGTGAAAACTCATGCACACCTGGAGCCTCTTTCTGTCCAAGTGTGCAACACATACATCAGTATGAACCAGTTCAACCTTACAATCATGTGGGCTGTTTTTTGACACTGTACACACTGTGTGTAGCCTAGGTGCAAACAGAGATGCAAGCACATCACAGTATGAACTATTCTTTTCTCCAAAGATGATAAAACTTAAGAACAAACCCTGCTTCATTTGGCACCTGCACTTTTTACACTTTTTGAGATGCTTAAATATTGTCAATTAATAAATAATAGAAGAAAATGCTAAGAAAGTGTTCTTTGTCCATTTTATTGTTGTGTGCAGGTTTGTCTGTGCTCATCATCTGTCATATTATTACTATTAAGTGTTTAGACGAGATAAATTCAGACATTCATTATGGTCCAGCTTTTGTACTGCATTTTTGATTCACAAAAGAATTAGTAAAGAATGTCGTCCATACTCAGAATACTTTCAAACTATCTTTCTACTCTAAAACATTTTTCCATGTTGTTCTTTTTGGCTGGACAGCAGCAGCCATTTAGGTTTCCACATAGATTTGTTTTCATAGTTTTCAGACTCAAATGCTGAATAATTGTCTCCTCATCTGTTTACTTGTCTTTATCTTCTTTGATCCATGCTTGCAAACAGTGGTATTCATTTTTGATGCTTGTAGATACATATAGTTTCTCAGTAGTTGTGTGGTAAGGTGATGATCTTTTAATGCAAAGTTTAAAAATTCAGATCCCACTTTTGCTAACCTGCACGTGGTCTGAATCATTGTATTTTCCAGGATAACTTTTAACACTTTTGAAATGAGATGAATTCCAGATCTAATTATATTAAATTACATTACACAAGTACCATTATGTAATCATATCATCAGTCTGGCGCACACTGTTACTTTAGGCTAGCTGACTCTGCTGCAATTAATCACAATACTGTCACTTTACCACACACACGTTAGCTCCATATGCTCTTGTATAGTTCTCTATTTTTAATTCTATCGTTATTTTCAGAATCAGAATCAGAATCAGAATCACGTTTATTGGCCAAGTTCAACAAATAAGGAACAAGGAATTTTTTTCCGGGTTGGCAATGCTCACAGTACAGGGGAGGGAAATAAGTTAGGGATAAGAAAAATAGAAAAAAAGACAGACATAGACATGTAATTGTATTTACAAAAGGAAGAGATAGATAATATATACAAAATGTACAGTATGTAATTCAAAATTCAAATTTTTAGTTCAGTTTTTATATACCTCTTTTTATTTATTTGTTTTACTTTCTGTTTTTTATGTGCCCTGTTGCTGCTTGTGTTGCAACAACAAACGAATTTCCCCTTTGGGGATCAAAAAAGGTTTATTTTGTCTCATCTAATTTTTCCTGCTTGATGAGATGTTTCAAGAGCCACGACTCAGAGCAAGAGTTTGCAGAGCATATCAGGGAATAAATGAACGTGATGAGGCAGGTTGTGTGGCAGCTATAGGAGCCAGACGGCACCTGCCGCAATGTTAGGTCAAATATGCAGCATCCCCTCTGATTGATAAACACAAACAGACAGAGAGAGAGGGCTGAACGGCACACAATGGATGCCCCTCTGCTGCATCCTTGGAAAGGTTGTCACCCCCAGCCAAAAGCTGACCGCTGCATCACTGCTGGGACAGAGGGCCTGGGAGAGCGAGGACACGCTTACTTTAGAGCAATAAATGTAAATTAGAGCTGACACGGAACAAGAGGACCTGACACATAGGCACAAAGATATAGGATAGCTTATTAAGTAAAACTCCTCTGACAGATGGCCCCATTTCATTGTGGTATGTCCCCAAAGGGCAACACTGGACATTTTGGGAGGGGAAAGTGCAGAGGACTGTGTATGTGTGTGTTGTGACTTAACATGCGCTCGATGCCTAAAAATAAGTAACCAAAATCAATATGTGTCAGCAGCTTGGAGGAATGACTTCATTGTCCTCTGTTATTTAATCAGGCCATGTCTTATCAGGTAATTTCATATGGTGGCTATTATAGCTGTAACATGACTAACATATTACTTTCAAATGGCTGCAAATTTCCATAATGGCCTCTCATTTATCATTGATGAAGGTGACTGTAAAGCCTGCACACACACAGCACGCATTAAACAAGCTTCCCTAAGTAACACAGGCTGCATGAAGATAAATGACTTGGAAAGTGGAAGTGTGTGGGAAAGTGTGTGTGCATGTATGTCTCTGCACCAAGGGTGGAGGATGGACAACTTAGACAGAAAAGAAAACTATATCCCATTTGAGTAAAGATTGAACCCAGAATGCAGCACACAGGCTTCATGCCACATCAACCAAATTAAATCTGAGAAAAGCAATAAATCCACATTAAACTCAGTCATTGTATCTCTTTGTTCTTCTGGGACAACAACTCATCATCTTAATCTCATCTCAACTCATCACGTTTCCACTTTGAAGTGAACTTCAGTGTCTATGTATTATGTTTTACATATCCTTCTGTGTCTGCTCTTTACATTCTGGGATATCGCCTTCCGTGACGTCAACAATTGCCCGCCCTTGTGCTCCTTATATAACATTGTTACCAGCAGCGTTTCAACCTGATCCTGTCCTGTTGCTTTTTATGTGGAAGTGGCAGGTGCCGTCTGCTGGCATATAAAAACATCAGGAACAGCTCTGTCCAGCCATGTTCTCACTGTTTGGCAGCATTTCATGCACATGCAAAAGGTGCCCTTTAGCGTTATGTACTTGGACCAAAAGCACTGTCAAAGCAGTGCTATTTTATGAGTTTGGAGGTGGTTCACAGGCCTCGAGAGCAGAGTGTGTCCGGATATAACATTATTGTGGGTGGTGTGGAATTCCTATGGATAAATGTATAGCCTACAGCAAAGAATAAAACTGCAAACATGGTAGTAATAACTTCAAAAAGAGGTGGTTAATAACACATCACATGTGATTGTTCTAATTATCTTATGTATTTTTTCTCCCTCTTTTGTAGATGGACAGTTCATGGGCAGCCATTTATGGGCAAATTAATGCCACCGTACCCATCTTCAAAATCAATTTTCATGTCTAATTTGTGCATCATTGGAGGCCTTGATGGGGTTGCTGCCACACAAAGACACCCATGGCTGGGGGTACCATGTCACAATTCTGATCATTGAGTACTGGCTGGTACATGGGCTGTTGTACAGTGTGGTGTGCAGGGCTTTCCAGGTCCCCAGGTCCACTGCTGCCCTGAGTGAAGCTATGACCCGACTGGCTTCTGCCCAGGAGCTTAAGGAGGTTTGCCATGGCTTTGAGCAGCCAGCAAACAGTCTTGTTTTCAGATGGAGGCCACATCAGAATTGAGATCCCCCTGGACCTGGAGGCAAGCACTACCTGGACAGGGAGTTGTTCTCATTCAGCTTCAAGCTGTGTGAATTGCCAAGAGAAAATCCCGTCATGTCTTTGTGGGGTATCCTGGCTCTATGCACAATTCAAGAGTCCTGAGAAACAGCAAGATCTTAAAGGAGGCTCTGTCCCCTCCTCCAGGTACTTCCTTGTAGAGGATCGTGGCCTCCCCTGTATAAACCAACTTGTGACCATCATCATGCCATATCAGGAGCCAGTGCAGGGGAGGGTACAGAGCCGCTTTTACTACCACCACACTTTTACTCCCACCATCATCACCAATTGTGCTGCCCTTCATAACATCGGCTTGACAGCAGAGGAATTCCTGAAACCGGTTGAAGATGTTGATATCTGTGTGCTTCCACCACGCCCAGTGCAAAGTCAATCTTGAGTTTCAGACATCATAATATTCAGTGGGTGCATGAGAGTGATTATGGACTTGTCCTCCCCCAGGAAATTTTGACTCCAGGTTTCACTCTAGCTTCAGAGGGGTGCCACAGCCTTTAAAGACATGGGTCTCTTATTACTTATGCATTAATGTGCATGTTGCATTTTTCTGCTTTAGATGTTTAATTTTAATTTCTATATATACTGTTGGGTAGCTTAATCTATAAGCAGTGCATCATATGTTTATAGCACTGCATTCTGTGAGAACCATATATCTCTAAAAAGCCAGAGTTTACTGTCACAAATGAAATGATCATTTGTTTTATCACAAATGATGTATTGTAGATCGCACAATAAAATATCATGACAATACTTATAATCCATTTTGCCCAGCCCTAGTCCAGCACAGGTTGTGAGACTTTTTGTCTGCTATTATTTCATCTCTGGGCTGTTTGTTTTACTAACCCAGCGTTTCCCAAACCTGTCTGCTGTGTGACCAACTTTTTGAAATAGGTGGCAAAATAAAGAGCAAGAGGCTCCCCAACGCAAGGATGCTGCTGACAAGGGGGCCAAGGTGGAAGTGATTTAGATGAAGAGAAGAGAAACTGTTTGACAAAGTGGTGCCAATTGGAGTTGGTTGATTGTGGACAAACAGGATAAACACGACAACTGGACAACGGGACAACTGCGTGTCATGTGCCTATGTTGAAGCTGAAGCTTATTTTCTGTGTTATTCTTAAAGTATCCCTGCGTTCCAATATCCATACTACCATACTATTTAGTATGGCAGAAAAAGATTTAGTATGTCCCAATACCAAGTATGTGAAATGCAGTATGCCAAAAATACCAGGATGTCCTACTACATCTGGCCGCATTTTGCAGTGTGCAAGCCAGCATGCTTTTCTAGCTATTCTTACCCACAATCCTCTGCACAGCTGCAGCTTCATTACATCTTGACAGCTGGGTGAAAGCTGACAAAAGCCGCAATGATGAATGCCAGTGCATTCAAGGGACTGATGACCAGTCACATGGTAATAATAGCAATGTATATTGTTTAAGTGAACAAAACAAATCATACAGATAACCACCAACAAAAATGAATGAAAAAAACAATGATAGAGAATATGTAGGCTAATAAAATGTATATATAATGTTAGAATCCACAATGTATGCAGTTATAATTTTAAAGTTAAACGTTAACCTCCGTCTCTGTTGAGTTTGGTGAATGGTGATTTCATTCATCTGCATGTTAACAGTTATATCAGAAACAGCGCATACTTTGCAAGGACAGCCATAGTACCTACTACAAGTAAAAAGAAACAGTATGCAATCTGGAACGCACCCTATGTGTCATGTCTGGTGTTACCCCGCCTGCGTCCTGATACACCTGCCTTTAGTCAGTCTCGTTAGTCCTTCCCTGCTCACCTCTTCTGCATTAGTTTTGTTTGCTCCACCCTAGTGTTCATCCCTGTGTTTATGAATGAATGAATGAATCTTCATTTTGAGTATATAACAACAAAACAAAACACAAATGAAAGCAAATGAGGCTTACAGCCAAGTGCAGTGAACACAGTGTCCTTCCCTTCTACATTTCCTGCCTGGTCTCTTCTGTCCTGTCTTGGATTTCTTCCCTGTGTTCATGTTTTCTTTCAGTTTAGTTTTGATTCTTTTGTCTTTTGTACTTTGAGGTTTACCTGACTGTTTTGGAGGTTTTTACTGGCATTTAAGCTTGCTTTTTGTTGACCACCTTTCTGCTGCTCTGCATTTGGATCCTAGCTTAAACTTTTAGAGTAGCAGTTTGTGCTTGTGGTAAATTAGAATAAGATAAAAGGGAAGTCTGTTAAAAACCTACTTTGAAAGACACAACTAATGTTATAATCTCTATTGTAATCCCCTTATTTTGCTTCTGGGCAGAATCAAGTGCCAGAATACAGATTAGAGTGTGCAAAGTTCCAGATAAGAGCTGAAAGCAGCCCAAGGTCCACATTTCTAAAAAGAGAGGCAAAGAAAGTGAATTCAAATAATATATTTAAATTAATGTTTCCCAATACACACTGCAGCACATGATGATGTTACTGCATTATGAAAATTATATGAATTATTCTGATAGATACATATGAAGAAGCAATACACCTGGTGAGACTGCCTCATCAGAGACCATATTGAATAGGGAGAAAGGAAAGGGCAAAAGAAAAAAACATAAAAATCAATGACTGAGGTATTTTGAACACCAATGGCCGACAGATAACTAGACAAGGAGAAGGAAAAATACTTTTTCACATTGATTTATTAAAGAAGTTTCCTTATATGTAAGGGTTAATACCCTTCATGCTATCCAGCCATGTCTTTCTCCCCAAATAAATATCAAGATTTTACATGGATTTTTTTTAATAAGTTCAGCTGACTCATGAACTTGTCCACTGCAGGTTGAATCTTCACAAGCAGATCTGCGTGACACTACATGTGCTTTATAAAATTTTGGTATCGTTGCTGCGCTGCTGCATTTTATAAACAGATCTGTCGCCCGCATCTAGGCGCCATTTTTCCATCACATAAGATAAATAAGATAAATAAGACTACAACTTCCAAACAGAGCTAGGTACATTTCAGCTTTTCTGTTTTCTGTTTTGCAGTGTTTGTTCATTGGCGGTCTCCACAGTGCAGAGGAGGGAGGCAGAGGGGGCTTTGCTTTGCCCTCTAGTGGTTAAAAATGTTTATTACAGCTTTAAAGGCATAAACTTATGTAATAGTGGGACCTTTGTAATGAAATAATCAATAAACAGGATCTGACTGTGGGGATTATGGCGATTAGCCTATGTCACAATGAAGCAAAATTGTCGATTTAACATCAGATTCTGTGTATAGAATTTGTTCTCATTACAATGTGTTTTTTGTCACAGCACAAACCAGCCAAGGGTGGTGCCTGGAACTTTGTTGGGGCTGGTGGTCTGGTTTTTTGTGTGCTGGGTGTTTTTTTTCTGTTCTCTTCCTGTGTTGCAGGGGCTGGGCGTGGCTTCCTGGTACTGGAGCTCTCAGCACACTTCCTCACCTGTGCCTCATCACCAATCACCTCTCCCTGCAGTATAAAGACACCTGCTTCACTCTTCTCCGGTGCCAAATTGTTTCCCACGTTTCCAGTGGTAGATCAGCCGTCTCTCTGAGAATTTTAGCTAGCAGCTCATGCCTCTTGTGACTTTTGGGTTTTGTGCTTACTCGTGTTGTCTCTATGCTTCCTCCAATGCTTCTCCTCACTGAGCTTCAGTGCCTCGCCGCCTAGCCCCTCGCCTTCAGACTCAGCCACCCTCAGCCCTCTTCCCCACGGACAATCCTCGCTCTCAGCCACCACCAGCCTCACGTTCTCCCTCGCCACAGACAGTGCTCGCTCTCTGCCACTACCAGCCACATGCTCTCCCTCGCCACCCTACAGCCACCATTCCCTACAGCCTCACGTGCTTCCCCCACCTTCACGCTCCCCGGCTTCCCATTTCCCCAGTCCCTTTACCCTCCACATCATTATTATCATTAAAAGATTTTGTTCACTCCACGTCTGTGTCTTTGCTCTTGGGTCCTTCACTCTCACTCTGGTTACACAGAGCGTCACACAATGGCCCTTAATACACCAGCGAAAGCAAAATATCCTCCTAGACCTGATGCATCAAGTATGCAGACCACTGAATGCAAACAGGGATGAACCAAAATGAAAGGAAAAGGAAATCACAGCGCACTTTCTCACCTGCATCTCATCAGCAACCAACCCCAGCATAAAGTCTCCTGCTTCACTCAACTCTGGTGCCAGATTGTTTCCGCCAAACACGTGGTTAGATCGGCCGCTTTAATTTTGTGATTATTATTGCAACTAGTGTAGTATTTTGATTACAAAAAATTTCTTGTGCTTACTGCTTTTTTTGTGTGTTTTTCCAGCACCCACTCCTGTGAGCTCCAACGCCTCATGGCCAAGCCTCTCGCCTCAGTGTTCCGCCACTCGCTCCCCCCCCCCCACGCTGGACTCCACCACTCGCCAGCCTCACCAACCACGCCAGCCTTCACCGCCCACTCGGCTTCTGGGATTCCCCTTTTCCACATTCCCCATTCCTCCCCCACCAACTACCATTAAGCCCTTTGTTCACTCATTCCCACTGTCTGTGTGTTTGTTCCTGGGTCCCTCCACCTCCACCGGTTCTCAGAGCGTAACAGAACAATCTGGCCAAACATGGACCGAGCAAACCCAGACGCCATCAAGGATGCCCTCTCCAGCCAAGGAGCCCTCGACATGATGATATGCTTTGCGGAGTAATAGACTCTCTTCAAAATCTCAACACCCATATCTCCCATATCACCCAGCTCACGTAGTTAACCCACCAAGTCTCCATTACCTGTGCTCCCAATACAGTGAGTAACCCTCCTGCTTCAGTTTCACTGTCTCCCCTCCCCCACCCTCCTAGAAAACCCTTTGCTCCACTACCTGAACACTACGCTGGGGATTTAGGTTCGTGTGGCCAGTTTTTGCTCCAATATTCACTTGTTTTCGACCAACAGCCATCTAGTTATCCCTCAGATAAATCCAAAATTGCATATGTAATGAAATTACTACAGGGTAAAGCATTGTGAAAGAGGGGTTCCCCGATATTGTTATCTTTTGCGGATTTCTCTATCGAGTTCCGCAGGGTTTTTGATCATCCCGTTCAAGGTCAGGTGGCGGCCAATTGTTTATTTTTCCTTTGTCAGGGCTCTAACTCCGTAGCTCAGTTTCTTCATTGATTTCCGCATTTTGGCTGCTGAAGCTCCGCCGGTTCAGTGATCTGTTGTGACCTGTTAAAGAGTTTAAATTAAGTCAGTAGTAGGGCTGTAACTGTATGAGAAAACATGGTTTTCATGGTATCACAGTCTAGGATATTACATAATTATACTATTATACATTACAATGACCCTTAAAGTAAAGTTTAAAAAATGCAAATGTTGCAAATGACTGTGTGACAGTTAGTTGACCTGGATTGGTAAGTGTCTTTACAGAGCTAACTTGACCCTAAAAAATTACCAGACGTATTATAATAAACATTGTACACCTGATTGAAAAATAGCATGTAACTGACTTTTTATAAGTCTGTTCACATGTAATCATCATATCAAGTTAAAATTAACTTCTAATGGAAAAGAAAGTCATTAGCACTGAGTTTTTAAAATAATATCAGTCATATAAGCTACTGTAGGTACTGTGAGGGCTCATTTACGCTCACAGTCCCATTATGAAGATGGACAGAGCATTCTGTCCACCCTCTGCATTCATTTTGTCTGTATTTGTGCATGTTTTCTGAGACCTTGCAGATATGGACAAAACAGAGCAGTACCATAGAGATCATGGAGGCACTATACCATAGCTCAAGTGAGATATGACCATAGGAGATGACAGAGCAATTTAAATAATGGCGGAATGGAAAGAATCTGTAATAATTAATATTATATAATAATATATGGTGAAATTAGTGAAAAGAATTCTCGGTTCACATGTATATAAAAGCCGCATAGACCTCTGCAGTCAACAACGCTGCCTCAGTTTAAAAGTATAGTACAACAACCTTGTCCAGTCTTCTTTTTTGTGTTGTGTGAAACGTTTGACCCTGCCCTCTGGTCATTTTGGGAATATCAAAGTGATCCCACACATCTGATTTTTATTGTTTTTTGATGGGGAATGAAGGGTGTTAACCTTGCTCCTCTCTGCTTTTTTCCTCTGCCGCTGTGTGGCATAAGCTTAAGAGCCTGTCAGGTAGTCAGGGAGGAAAGGAAAGGTGTATGTACAGGTGAGATTCTCTGAACTTTTTTTCAATACTGTTGAAAAGCAAATGTACATGGTGTGATAATGATCAATTTACATACCACAGTATACTGTGAAACCAGTAAACTGCTGCAATCCTAGTCTGTGGCTGAAAGTTTGCGGCAGGAGTAGCATTTCAAAGAGAAGTAGGTTTAAGAGGATTTGGTTCTATCCTTTGACTTTCATTTTAAAACCAAGTTAAACATTCTTAATATCTTAAAAAGTACAAGTGGTAGAAAAAAAAGTAGAAAGAGAACACACGTCCTTAAAGAGCAAAACATTTTTGATATTTTATTGGCTCCTCTAGTCAAGACAAGTCAAGTCAATTTTATTTACAAAGCCCATTATCACAAAACAACATCCTCTGTCTGTCTGACCCTCACATCAACTTAGGAAAACCTCCCCCAAAAAAAACCTGTAATGAGGGAAAGAAATGGAGAAAGGAGGTGTAAAATTACTAAATGCGCTCTGCGTCCCATGCGTATATTGATAGTGGAGGCATGACGTATAATAATGGCAGTAGAGGGTTGCGTCAGGCAGGATCATAGCATCGGCGCAACCAGGACCGACAGCACAGCCACAGCCTCAGACAGGACCACAGCAACAGCAAAATCAAGACCATGATCAAGGCGAGCCGGAGGTACAGTATCAGTGCAGTCACAGCACAAGCACGACCAAAGGCAGGATCACAGCATCAGCACAGCTATCACCATGATCAGGTGCAGCCAAGACTGCAACCAGGATCTGGGAAGACTAGGAAACAAGGGAGCACAAATGCTCCGGAAAGGCAACAGAGTGAATGCAGTAAACAGATATGAGTGTTTGCAGATGGAGAGAGTAAGAGAAGGAAAAAGGAGCTCAGTGTATCTTAGAAAGTCCCCTGGTAGATAAGATCTGTGTCAGCCTAACTAGGGGCTGGTCCAGGCAACCTGAGCCAGCCCTAATAATACACTTTATCAAAGAGAGAGGTCTTAAGTCCAACTGGTGCAGAACGCTGCTGCTCATGTTCTAACGAGAAGCAAGAAAAGGGATCATATTTCTCCTGTTTTAGCTTCTTTGCACTGGCTCCCTGTGAAATCCAGGATTGAATTCAAAATCCTCCTCCTTACTTACAAAGCTCTAAATGGTCAGGCTCCATCCTATCTGTTGCAGCTCATAGTTTCTTACCAACCCTCAAGATCACTGCACTCTGAAAATGCAGGGTTACTTGTGGTTCCCAAAGTTTCCAAAAGTAGGATAGGAACCAGAGCCTTCAGCTACCACGCTCCTCTCCTATGGAACCATCTTCCAGTTTCAGTCAGGGAGGCAGACACCGTTTCAACTTTTAAGGGTAGACTTAAGACCTTCCTCTTTGATAAAGCTTATAATTAGGGCTGGCTCAGGTTGCCTGGACCAGCCCCTAGTTAGGCTGACATAGGTTTAACCTGCCGGGGACTTCCTTTGATACGCTGAGCTCCTTTTCCTTCTCTCAATGCCGCCATCGGAAAATCATGCATGTCTGTTAACTGCATTGCCATTTGCAAGCTTAGCTTAGCCTCAGTAGTTTAGCTTAGCCTTACATCTGTGATAGCCATGTGGTACTCTCACTACCTGGGGCTCGCGATTACAGAGCCTGGGTCTGTTGAACTACACCACGCTAATCCTGTTGCCTCTCGGGAGCATTCCTGCTCCCTTGTTTCCTAGTTTTCCTGGATCCTGGCCGTAACCTTGACTGTGCCTGACCATGGTGATAGCTGTGCTGATGCTGTGACCCTGTCTTTGGTTGTGCTCGTGCTGTGGCTGTACTGATACTGTGCCCCCCCTGGTAGCGCCGATGCTTTGATCTTGCCTTTGGACACCTCCCTGTCAGCATATGCATGAGACTCTTATCATTACCCTCAACATCATCATAGAGTGCAATTAAGACATGCATCTGTTTCTACTATTGCTGTGCCTCTCTCCCTCTCTCTCAACCTCTCTCCCCCTCTCCTCCCCTTTCTCTTTCTCTTTCCTTTTTGCCATGATTGTATTTCATTTGTTATTTACAACATCTATTGCACATCTGTCCGTCCTGGAAGAGGGATCCCTCATCATCCTCTGCTGCTCTTCCTGAGGTTTCTTCCCTTTTTTTTTCCCGTTACAGGAGTTCTTTTTCGGGAGTTTTTCCTTGGGTGATGTCAGGGTCCAAGGGCAGAGGGATGTCGTAAACTGTAAAGCCCTCTGAGGCAAACCATGTTTTGTGATAATGGGCTTTATAAATAAAATTGACTTGACTTGAATTGACTTGACTTAAGTCTACCCTTAAATGTGAAAATGGTGCTTGCCTCGAAACTGGAAGATGGTTATATGAAAGAGTAGCATGGCTGACAACCCTGATTTAAAATGTGGACTTCCGGTCTGGCGGGTGAAGTGATGACAGCGTAGAGCAGCAGGCTCCCGACAAAAAAATTAAACGAGGCCCGGTTACGACTCGAATTACTTCAGAGACACGCAAATATAGATGCAAATGAAAAGGGCTAAAGATTATGCCAAGGAAATGTAAGAAAAACGCCTCACAAAGAGAGGAAAACGACGACACGGAAGAAGATCGGTTATCGCGAGCTAGCAACAATATGCTAACAGACATGCCACTGACCGACCCGGAACAGAGCCAAGATGCTAATCTGGGGACTATCCTGAAAGAGCTACGTGAATTCAGAGAGGACTCTAGCCAGAAATTGAGCGACATCTGAGAGGACATTAATAGGATCAACAAAAGAATGGAAGAGGCTGAGGAGCGTATAGACACAGCGGAGACCCGCATTCAGTCTTCAGAGGAAGTCCTGGCTGAGGTGGTGAAACTCCAGGTGCAAACAGAGGCTAAACTGATGGACTTGGAGGGACGTTTGCGACGGGAGAGTGTCAGGTTATACGGGGTAAAAGAGGGAGCTGAAGATGGCAAAGCGACAATGATTGAGTTTGTGGAAGATTTATTAATTAAAGGCTTGGAGCTCCCGACCACCACAGCTTTGAATATCGAGAGGGCGCACCGGGCTCTCAACACGAAACCCCCAGCTGAAGCCCCACCAAGATCCGTAGTGGTCAAATTTGCGAGCTTTAAAATGAAAGAAGAAATCCTCAAAAAAGTCTGGCAAAGAAAGGGAATCGATTTCCAGGGGAAGAAGATACACATGGATCACGATTACGCACCGGAGGTACTGAGGAAGCGGAGGGATTACACAGAAGCGAAGGCTGCACTGAAGGAGAGAAATATAAGATTTCAGACTCCATTCCCGGCCAAACTGCGGGTGCACTACAAGGAAGGCATGGTGACGTACAACTCAGCAGAAGCAGCAACGGCAGATATGGCGAGGAGGGGAATACCGGTGACGGTTCTGAAAAATCCAGCTTCTCTTTTGGATCAGATCAGCCAGATGTCGTGGCGACCCAGCGGAAAACGAGGAAACCGGGAGGCCAGGCAAGACGTGAGAGAGCGACTTCGAAGATTCCGACGCCAGGACACTTGATAAGTAAAGATAATATAATGACTATGACTATATGGCAGAGTCCTTACATCCCTGCTGTGTGGTCCAATGTTACTTATCTTTTTGTGTTCTGACATTAAGGGATACGAGAATTCACATTAACACTTACTTTTGTGAGGTTATTGTTGTGATACTACACCTATCAGGAAGATATCAATAATGGCATAAGAAGATACATTTGATGTCGGGACATTTTTCTAGACGTAACAGGCCTGTGTTTCAGCTTTGAGGCTGAGGAGGGCCCTCTCTCATCATCAGATGGAAGAGACTTTCCCTCTAAACTCACATCCCATCTGAGATATGAGGCCAGGAAAGAGGTCTCACCTTTGGAAGTCAGAGAGTGTTTTTATTATGAGGTTCTTTATTCCTGTTATGAGGTTTTTTGTTTTGTTGTAGTTAATGTTAGTTTGGGTGCTACTGTTACTTATGGCACCAGGGGTGCAGGATGCTGTTTATATCCAGGCGTGCAAGGGTCAAAATATACTCAAATGATAAAAAATGCAAGAGTCCAAGTCAATTAAGATTATCACTTTTAATGTAAATGGCTTGGGCAGCCCAATCAAAAGAAGCAAAATTATGGCCAAATTAAAGAGGGAAGAAGTGGAGGTAGCTCTCCTCCAAGAGACACATTTATCAGATTCAGAACACGAAAAATTTAAAAGATGGAAATTTAATCAATACTCCTCTTCATATAGACAGGGCTCAAAGAGAGGAGTAGTAATCTTAATTTCTAAGAAATTAAACTTTGAGTGCACATACGAAAAGAAAGACCCAGATGGGAGATTTGTCCTGGTCCGTGGTTACCTACAGGGTGCTTTAGTTACTTTTATAAATATCTACGCTCCTCCACTGTCTGAGTGGAAATTCTTCAAACAAGTCTTTGAATTGATAGTCTCAGATGCTCAGGGCACTCTAATCTGTGGAGGAGACTTCAATGTTAGACTACACCCAACTCTAGACACATCAAAACCCCGTTACACAGGAGAGAAGAAGATTACAAAAAATATAAAACTAACGATGAGTGAACTAGGCCTCTCAGACATATGGAGAGAACTGAATCCAATAAAAAAAATTTCACTTTCTTCTCTCACCCACACTTGGTTTATTCCAGGCTTGATTACTACGTGATGTTTCAAAGGGATATGTACAGGGTAATAAACTGTAATATTGGAACCATGGATCTATCTGACCATGCACCAGTCTACTTAAAGGTGACTTTAGACACTGAAAAAAAGAGAACCAATTGGAGGCTAAACACAGGGATCCTAGCTCCAATGCGGGAACAAATAAGAACTGATATCAAACAATATTTTGATGAAAATGACAATGGAGAAGTGCCCCCACAAACTCTTTGGGATGCCTGTAAATAAGGGGAAAAATTATAGGTTACAGCTCAAATTTGAAAAAACAGAGAAAAGCAAAAATTGAACAGTTAGAAATGGAACTGAAAAAGTTAGAGGACGTACATAAAAAGACACTGAATTCACAAATAAAAATAGAACTGAGGAAGAAAAAAAATGAACTGAATGACCTGTACTCAAATGACATTAAGAAAAAGTTGTTATTTCTAAAACAAAAATATTATGAAACGGGGGGGAAATCTGCTAAATTATTAGCCTATAAATTAAAAAAGCAGCAGGCTGAAAATACAATTCACAAAATAAGAGACCCTGTTACTAAGTCAACATACTATAAATTAAATGATATCCAACAAACCTTTGAAACGTTTTATACGAACCTATATACCCAACCTAAAACAGATGGAGGAGTGATAGAAACTTTTTTAAAGTCCATAAAACTTCCTAAAATTAGCGATGAACAAAATAAGACACTAATAGGTGAAATTACAGAAGAAGAAATTAAAAAGGCAATATCACATTTAAAGGTGAATAAAGCCCCAGGACCAGACGGATTCCCATCGGAGTGGTACAAGGAGATGAAGGATTTACTCACCCCTATAATGAAAACTACATTTAACCAGGTGCTTAAAACTGGCATTACTCCTCTCTCTTGGAAAGAAGCACTAATCTCCGTAAAAGAGGGAAAAGACAAGTCAGACTGTGCAAGTTATCGGCCTATAAGTGTTTTGAATCAAGACTATAAGATCTTTACTCACATTCTGGCAAAAAGAATCGACATTATTCTTCCTCAAATAATAAGCCTAGACCAAACAGGTTTTATTCAGCAAAGACAGACACATGATAATATTCGCCGAACACTACACGTGGTTGAACAAATAAATAAGAACAAACTTGAAGCAGTAATGCTAAGCCTAGATGCAGAGAAGGCTTTTGACCTCGTTAACTGGGAGTTTTTATTTCGAACATTAGGCAAATTTGGATTTCATCAAACGTTTATTAATACTATTAAAGCACTATACAATGAACCAAAAGCTAGAGTAAAAATAAATGGAGCAATATCAAATTCTTTTGGACTGGAAAGAGGAACCAGGCAAGGCTGCCCATTGAGCCCACTGTTGTTCGCTCTGTTTATAGAGCCGTTAAGCCGGGGGATCACCCAGAACAATAATATCACGGGTATAAAAATACTAGATCAAGAATATAAGATTTCTTTATTCGCCGATGACGTTTTAATCAGTTTGTCAAACCCCGAAAGTTCAATTCTGCAACTGATATCTTGTCTAAATACCTTTGGCTCAGTTTCAGGTTACAAATTAAATATCCAAAAGACTCAATTACTAAGTTTTAATTATAAACCCAGCCAAAACATCACCTCCAGGATTCAACTAAATTGGACTCTAGAATATATAAAGTATCTGGGGGTCAACATCCCAAAGGATTTATCAAACTTGTACAGTTTAAATTTTGGAAAGCTAAATCAAAGATTAAAGGAAGATATAAAGAGATGGAACCTTATCCCAATATTAAATTTTGAATCAAGGATTGAATCGGTTAAAATAAACATCTTTCCAAGGATACTATACTTATTCCAGACCCTCCCAATTGAAATTAACGATAAACTATTCCATGAATGGGACAAATTAATATCCCAATACATATGGCAGGGGAAAAAACCGAGGATAAGGTTTAAAACTCTTCAATTGCCAAAGATCAAAGGGGGACTGTCTCTTCCTTGCCTAAAAGACTACTATCTATCAGCCCAGCTGAGGGTCCTGTTTTGTTGGTGTGTCTCAGATTACAAAGCAAGATGGAAGGAAATTGAGGAAAACATATCAGGAACGATACCAATTCAAGCAAGATTAGGAGATAAAAGACTACTTAAAAGCTTGATGGAAAAAGGAAATAAATGGATTAACATATCTTTAAAAACATGGATGAGCATAACGACTAGAAATAATATGCTGGAAGAAGTAAAGATCCTAAAATGGTGTTGTTATGATTCGGATTTTGCCCCAAATAAGATGGATGCCAACTATAGAGGATGGGTTAGCCGGGGTCTCTTCTCATACTGTACCTTTTTCAGCCAGTCAGCATTGAAGAGCTTTCAGATGTTGAAAAGACTTCATGGACTTAATAATAGTGATTTTTTCAGATTCCTTCAGGTTCGCCACCACCTAAATAGCTCTATGTTGAATAGTCAAAAGGCTTTTGATAACGGTTTATTAAAAGTGTTCATTAGTGCATATAGGTCAGATTCCATACGTAAGGTCATCTCTAAACTTTATAGAGGACTACAGGAGATAAAAATAACGAACACCATATATATAAAACAAAAATGGGACAGAGAAACTAACAATTGCCTCCTAGAAGATATTTGGTTAAAATATTGTGAATTTCAATGGAAGATATCAAGCTCAAACACATGGAGATCATTCGGCTGGAAATGTCTCATTAGGTATTTCACTACACCAGCTCAACACAGCTACCAGGCAGGATCTGCCAGCTGCTGGAGGTTGTGTCATTCCCAGGAGGCTAACCACTATCATTTGTTTTGGGCTTGTCCAAAAATAAATACTTTTTGGCGTAAGATTTATTCAGAACTAGTAATAATATTTGGAACTGACATTTCATTTAACTGGGATGAACTTCTTTTTGGACTTGTACTGTCAGCTAATGTAAGTGTGAAGAGTAAATATTTAATCGGAATACTGAGTCTAGCTGCTAGAAAAGCAATAACAAAAAAATGGCTTAAGCCAGACACCCCAACTATAGATGAATGGTATGATATCATTTATGAGATTTTCGTTATGGAAAGAATCACTTTCTCAATGAGGCTTCAGCAATCTAAGTTCGATGACATCTGGAAGCAATGGAAAATGTATATCTCCCTGAAATGCCCCTCTTTTTTTTCTATATTTATTTTATTTTCATTTTTTGACCATATAAAGACGCACTGGATTAATTATTTATTTAACTGTAATATTTCAACAGAAAACACCCCATGTTCATGTTAGTGTTAATGTTTAAGGAAAAGAAAGATATACATATGTGCTGGTATGTATGTATATGTATGTATGTATGGGTGTGTATGTGCGTATGTAAATATATATATATATATACAATTTTTTTTTTTTCTTCCTTTTTTCCTTTTTTCCGGACATTTGAGGCAGACAACGGAAACTAGATATACGCCCAAATGATGTCCCAGATGTAAATGTCTGTTTCTGAACGTCTGACTCTGTATATCTGATTCTGAATGTCAATAAAAAATAAATAAAAAAAAAAAAGAAAGAGTAGCATGATAACTGAAGGCTCTGGCTCCCCTCCTACTTTTGGAGACTTTGGAAACCACAAGTAACCCTGCATTTTCAGGGCGCAGTGATCTTGAGGGTCGATAGGGAACTATGAGCTGGGTGTTCGGACTTTTAAGTTCTTAGCCCTCCGAAAAGGCTTGACAGTCATAAACCAAGGCCCCAGCTCTACACAAAATATAGACTGGAAAACCTTGAAGCCCTAACCAAGCTCAAAGACTGCCTGACCACTCTGTAAGCTAACAGCCCATCATCCATAACACTGTCTGCTCATGTGCTAACGTGTGAGCCAAGGAATAAGAAGCTAAATCCAGAGGAAGGGGAGCGTCTATAAGTCCAGCAGAGGCAAAGACTATTAAAACCCAGGTGGTATTAAAAGCTTCAACTTTGGTCAACACAAGAAAGCAACATGGCAACATCAAAGGAAGAGCTTGAGAGGCTTAAGCAGAGGCGTTCAGCAGCTCAGACCGCTTTCCACCAACCATCTCACCTCCAGAGCTAATGCGTTGGAAGAAAGTGAAATGATTGGCGAGTGGAGGAGCTTTAAATCAGAGCACTCAAGAGTCAGTGATGCTGGGTTTGAATACGCAACAGCTCTGAGAGAAGCAGATGATGAACATGCTGAAGAGATAGCAGTGCAAGTTGAAGCGAAAACAGCTGAGTGTGACCGTAAGTTTGATGAAACTGAACAGATCGTCCAAAAGAGCTTCTGGACCAGGTTCGCTGAGGTTCTTCCCCGACGTCACAACCAACGACTTAAACTGCCCCAAGAAGATTGACCTCCTAATAAGCCACAGGGAAGGTCGCTTGGTCCCTCAGCCAACCAAAGTAGTAGGAGACCTCGTCCTCTGGGACGGACCTCTTGGTAAGACTGTCGGTGGAACTCACTCTGAGCTTTTTGAAGAAGTAGACCTCGCAGTCCATAGGTCTGACACGCACTTTGCAAGATCAATGAGAACAGTGTCAAAGGCATACAGAGAGATCCTTGTGGACCTGGCTAGACCTTGCAAAGCCCAAGTGGAAAATGGAGAGACAATCTCACGGAGTACTGCAGCAACCAACAAAGAGGTCTTAGAGTGGTTCAAATGGGATAGCGTTGGCGCGGCCTGTGATCCTCAATGTGGTGGCTGCAAATGTGGTAGGTGTCCCCCTGGAGGCAAAGAAATGACCCTAGGAGAGTAGAGGGACCTGGAGAAAATCAAAGAGTGCCTCACCTACGTGCAAGCGGACAAGCATTGCGAAACCCCTCACTGGGACGCAGCTTACCCATGGAAAGGAGACCCTGCAACGCTCCCTGATAACCGACGTGCAGTTGAGGCAACCTTCTTAAATGCAGAAAAATGTCTCGAGAAGGAGCCAGAATGGAAGGCGGCGTACAGAGAACAAATCCACGAAATGGTCTCAAGAGGAGCTGCCGCTAAACTCAGTAAAGACGAAATCGACAGTTGGAAGGGGCCTAAGTGGTACATCAGTCATCTGGTCGCGCCTAATCCCCATTCAACTACTACCCCTGTAAGGATTGTTTGGAATAGTAGCCAAGAGTTCTTGGGAGTAAGTTTGAACAATCTCCTGCACAAGGGACCGGACGTCCTCAATCAGATCAGAGGAGTCCTTCTGAGGTTCAGGAGTGGATTGTATGCGGCCTTAGGCGACGTGAAAAAGATGTATAACTCCGTTTGGCTAAAGGACAAAGAAGTACAACTCCACCGCTTCCTCTGGAGGGACAACCCGGAGGACGATATTGAGGTTTTCGTCGTCATCAGGGTCAACATCAGTGACAAGCCTGCGGGCTGCATAGCTCAAGTTGCTATGAGGGAAACAGCAAGCCTGCCCCAGTTCGCTGCTATGGTTGAAGAGCGCCGGGTTCTGGTCGCTATGTAGACGACATTTTGACATCACACAATAGCATCAAGACATTGGAAAAGATCACCGAAGGAGTGGAAAAGATCTTAAGAGCTGGTGGCTTCTCCCTCAAGCCGTGGCTCTTCTCGGGCCAAAGTGGGAGGTCAGGAGCTACAGCCAACATCAGTAACGGTGAAAGTGTCATGTCTCCACCCAAAACTTTGGTGTTACCTAACCAAATGCAGGACGAAGAAAGCAAAGCTTTGGGAGTCGGCTACGAACCAGAGACTGACAAACTTCGTATTATGACGTCTATCAACTTCTCGAAGAAAAGAGGTAAAATGAGGACGGGACTCGACTTAACTGAAGATGAAATCAGAGGTAACACACCAAATCCCCTAACTCGTCGAGTGCTGTTAAGTCAGATTGCCGCATTCTATGACCCCATTGGACTAGCAACACCCGCCAAGCAGAAAGGGGTGATGCTTGTAAGGGAATCCTACCAAGAAGCAGGGAGGGATAATCCAATCAAGGATACTTGGGACGATCCTCTCTCGCCAAAACTCCGGGAGGCGTCCATAAGACTCTTTGAGGAGTACGTGAGGCTGAGTCACATCAGGTTCGAGAGAAGCCTCACGCCACCAGGAGCCATAGGCCGCCCAGTGGGAGTCACGTTTTCAGATGGAAGTGAGGCCTCCTACGGAGCTGTGCTCTACCTTCGGTGGGAAATGCAGAACGGAGTCATCGTAAGATTGGTTGCGTCAAAAGCCAAACTTACTCTCCTCAACCAAAAGGGGGACTTGATTAAGGCAGAGTTATGTGGCGCTGTCTTTGCGACCCATCTTAAAAGATACTTTGACAAGCACTGCCGCATTGAAGTTGCACATTGGATCCACTTTGTCGACAGCCAGACAATCCTGGGAGTGATCCAGAAGGACAGTTATGGCTATCAGACTTTCTTTGCAAATCGCATCGGGGAAATCCAGAAAGCTGGGCCGGTTGAAGATTGGAGATGAGTTGAAGGAAACCTCAACATTGCAGACATTATTACAAGGGGAGCATCTCCTGAGGAGCTCGATGAAGAGTCGGAGTGGCAAAGAAGTTCCTAAAGTGGCCAGAAGCTTAGTGGCCAGTGAAGACAGCCAGTGAGATAGTGGCTACTGTTGCTGACGACGTTAATAGACTCAAGATAAAAGCTTTCTCAGCTGTGGTCACCAGGGCTCAGTCTCAGAAAATATCTGACCCCAGCAAAGGAGACTTGCAGAGTGAAGATGAACACCTCATGCTGCAGGCATCAAAGGGCCAAGGTCCACCTTTAACAGCTGAGAGGCCGAAGAGGAAATTCAGCGGCGTAGATCTTGTGCGCCTTGTTGAGCCCAAGCGGTTTAGTACCTTGTCAAAGTTGTGCGGAACCGTTGCCTGGACTCGACGAGCTGTGGAACCCTGGTGGGATAAAGAATGGCAAGCCTCGGGTACAGCAAAGTGGGAGGCAAAGGATTACAGGCTGTCTGCAGCAGAAAGAACTGCGTTCTAAGACCTGGTCCTTGCAGCTCAGGATGGCGTGGAGTTCCACGACACGACTCTAAACCGCCTGGTTGTGTTCAAGGATGAAAATCCAGGACTATTACTGTGCGGCGGTAGAGTCAAGTCTTGGAACGAAGATGGAACAGCTGTACCATTAATCCCCTTCCAGTCGTGGCTGGGAACCTTGCAGGCAAGAGAAGCTCATGAGGCAAATCATGAAGGCGTTGCTGCCACACTGCTGCGTACAAGAAGAAAGGTCTGGGTGGTGCAAGGTCGGAGGTCAGTCAAGAAGGTGATCAATGAGTGTCTCATTTGTAAGAAGCAGAGAGCCAGTTTGTGCCGGCAAGTGATGAGTGACCTCCCCCAGGAACGTACTAACAGAGCAATCCCATTTGAGTACACCACATTGGACCTCTTCGGCCCCTTCGAGGTGAGGGACGCCGTAAAGAAGAGAGTCAAGAAGAAGGTCTGGGGGGTGGTTTACTGCTGCATGGCTTCCAGAGCCGTCCATGCTGACATCGTTGACGATCAATCTTCTGAAAGCTTTCTTCAGGCCTACTCTCGGTTCACTGCTCTAAGGGGGCATCCGAAGAAGCTATGGTCGAACAGAGGATCGAATTTCGTAGGCGCTAAACCTGCACTGAGAGACCTACACAAGCACCGTGCCTGTTTGCATAAGGCGTCTGTCGAGGGCATAGATGCCAGAAATGGTACAGAGTGGCAGTGGGACTTCCATCCTGCGGACGCACCCCACAGAAACGGGGCAGCCAAGGCAGCGGTTAAGCTCATTAAAAGAGCCCTCAACAGCCTCCGTGGAATGACTGGTGTTACACCTGGGGGGAGTTCCAGACCCTTCTATACTCGGCAGCTAACTTGACTAACGATCGACCCATTGACGCCAAGGCGCAAGAGGATGCAGTGGAGTACTTGACTCCCAACTCTCTTATCCTGGGACGCACTGGACAGGGAGGAGACATGCACGGGATCGACATGGAGACCTATCCTTGGCTGAGGCTAAGAGCTGTCCAGGCTGGAGTGGACAAGTTCTGGTCGAAGTGGAGCGAATTGGCAGGCCCAAACCTGTTCATCCGGCACAAGTGGCACAGAACAGAGAGAAGCGTCAAGGTTGGAGACGTGGTCTGGTTAGCAGATCAAAATGCTTTGAGGGGACAGTTTCGGCTCGGCCGAGTCGTCGCTACATATCCTGACAAGAGGGGGATCGTCCGTGACGTGGACTTGCATGGGTCTTCCTGGCCCTTTTGTGTCCAGTGTCCAGAGAGAGAACGCTGACTTACCTACAACCATTGTCCTTCGCAGGGATGTGCGGAGGCTGGTGGTCTTGATTCCAGTTGAGGACCAACAGAAGTAGTATAAGTCCTTGCTAGAGGTTACCTAAGAGACTGGACTGTTTAGTTAGTAGGTAACCTTGGGAGGCAACTGAGTGATTAGTGGGCAAACCTGCACTCAGTAGGAGGCAAGGTGGTGGTGCCTACCTCCTTAGTTAGCTTTGTGTTTATGTTGTCCTAAGTGGCAGAAACATTTGGACTCATGAAGAGTACCTTCCCTTGAAGGGCACTTTCTTTTGAAAGACACTGAGAGACTTTAACAACCGTTATGTTAATTGTGTCCTCTTTGGATCTTTGATCAATCGGCCAAGTGGGAGGTGTCAACACTTTAGTTATTTAATCTTTATTTGTGAATCTAACAATTTTATTTTAAGAGTTTGCACTCTGCTTTTATTTTGAAAAAGGCCGCATGACTTCCGGTGTTATCATTTATGGCAGTTGTATTGGGTATTCTGACAGAAGCACACGGCCCATTGGTAAGCTGTAGCTAAAGAAACAGCCTGCTAACAATGTGTAACATGTAAATATATTGTGTTGGCATTTATTTCATTGCTAGGCAGTCGTAGAAGAGTGATATGAGACTGTTGAGTGTGAGATAATGTGGTTGACTACTCCCGATTAGCGCCGCTCGCTCGCGGTTAGCATCGCCGGTTAGCATCGCCGGTTAGCATTTAAGCTAACGCTGTTAGCCTTCTAAGCTAGCATTTGGCTGGCCGTTGTTAGCATTTAGCCTAAAATGTTAGTTGCTAATGTTTATACTGTGATTAATCGTTTGGGTTTGATGTGTGTATTTCAGTTCATGACTTTAATTCATAGAAGTATATTTGATTGATAAATATTAAAAAGTCTATGTTTGCTTCCGTTAAAAGGTATTAGTAAAAGGTAAAAAAAAAATAGTTATTTAAATAAATAAACACTGCCATATGTAACATGTTATTTTTGATTAACCATTCCAGGTTTATGACCTGTATTGCCTGTGACAATTGTGTCGCCTGAGGTCCCTTTGTAATAAAATAAAAGAAGACAAAGGATAACACGAGTTGTACCCACTGTGTGCTTCCTGTCAAGCCTTTTCGGAGGGCTAAGAACTTAAAAGTCCGAACACTGGGACAGTTAAGATGGAGCCTGACCATGTAGAGCTTTGTAAGTAAGGAGGAGGATTTTAAATTCAGTTCTGGATTTTACAGGGAGCCAGTGCAGAGAAGCTTAAACTGGAGAAATATGATCCCTTTTCTTGGTTCCTGTATACATGCATTAGCGTTCCGCACCAGTTGGAGAGACTTCAGAGATTTGTTGGGGAAACTGGATAATAGGGAGTTACAGTAATCCAGCCTAGAAATAACAAATGTGTGTACTAATTTTTTTGTGTCTGTTTAAGATAGGATACGTCTAATTTTTGCAATGTTATGCAAGTGAAAGAAAGCAGTCCTTGAAGTTTGTTTTATATGGGAGGCAAAAGATAAATCTTGATCGAATATAACTCCGAGGTTCCTTACAGTTGTGCTAGAGCAGTGGTTCTCAAATGGGGGTACGCGTACCCCTGGGGGTACGTGGAGGTACTGCAGGGGGTACGTGAAGCTTTTCAAAATATCTTTAAAAAATCAGTAGGCTCATCCTAATAATAAGTCTTGGGGAAAATTATTTTGTAAAAAGTACGATAAAATATAAAATATATTCAGTATTTAGTTTCAATATCCTTTAAAATAAAACTGACCCCCCCACCAAGTTAGTTTGACCCACTGACCCAGTGCACTCGTCAACGACCTGTCGTTACTGGATAACACTGTAACTATGGAGACGTGGCTAAAGCGCAGCAGCAATGCTGCTGAAAGTACAGATAAACAAGTGAAAAAGAAGGCAAAACCAGAGCTGACGAAGTACAGAAAGTACATGGAAGATCATGTTTTAATGGGATTTACGTCCACGAGCTCTGACCCACCCCAGGCACTGTGTTTTTTTTGCGGGGAGAAATTAGCCAACGCTAGCATGAAGCCGGCACATCTCCAGCGGCATCTCACCACAAAACATGGATGTCACGTTGGTAAGCCACCAGAGTTCTTCAGGAGAAAACTTTCTGACTTCAAGTCATCCCAAGCCACAATGCGAAAAGCCTCCACTACATCAGCCAAAGCCCTGGAGGCTTCTTACGCGGTGTCTTTGCTCGTTGCTAAAGCCAAAAAAACGTTCACCATAGCGGAAGACCTACTGCTCCCCGCCGCTGTTGTATTGGCCGAAACTATGCTGGACAAAAAATCAGCGGATACATTAAAAACTGTGCCTCTGTCTAATGACACCGTTTGCCGCAGAATAGATAACATGGGCACGGACATTGTCGAACAAGTTGTGGGGAAACTTGGCGACTCATTTTCACTGCAGCTGGATGAATCCACAGATGTGAGTGGAAATGCGCAACTTGTTGCATTTGTAAGATACGTTGACACGGACGACATCTGTGAACAGGAGGAGCGAACAACCGGAGAGGACATTTTTAATGTCGTTAACATGTTTTTCACTGAAAACGCTATCAGCTGGAAATCCTGCAGCAGCGTCTGCACAGATGCGGCTGCATCAATAACGGGCAGCGTGAAAGGGCTCATAGCGCGGATTAAAAAAGAAAATCCCGACATCAAGTGGACGCACTGTGTGATACACAGGGAAGCGCTAGCGTCCAAGAAAATGAGCCCTGTGTTGCACGATGTTTTGAACGACAGCATTAAAGTTATAAACTTCATCAAGTCAAGGCCACTTAACGCACGTTTGTTCCGCAGCCTCTGTGAAAATACGGGAGCTGAACACACAGAACTGCTCCTGCATACTGAAGTGCGCTGGCTGTCTCGTGGAAGAATACTGAACAGGCTGTTTGAGTTGCGAGCTGAAGTGCACACCTTCCTGACAGAGCACGGATCTCCCCATGCCACCTTGTTTGAGAACACGGACTGGCTTGCAAAGCTTTGCTATCTGGCAGATATATTCAGGAAACTGAATGAACTGAATATGTCCCTGCAGGGCAAGGACACCAGCATCCTGAACCTGTATGACAAGGTGGGTGGTTTCCTGAAGAAAGCAGAGATGTGGAAAAGGGCATGTGATCAGGAGGATTTCACCTGCTTTCCTCAACTGGATGCTTTTCTCTCCAATGAGGATGTGGCGACAGCTCCGGTGAAGTTAGTCATAGTGGGACATTTGGCTAACTTGATCAGTGGTTTTCACTCCTACTTTGCTGACATGGATGAGAAATCTGCACAGCTGGATTGGGTGAGAAACCCATTTCTCTTGTATGAAGCAAACAGAAGCAAGCTTCCTGTCACTCATCAGGAAAAACTGATGGAAGTAGCATCTGACCGTGGCCTGCAGATGAAGTTTGGTGCATCCACTCTCACACAGTTTTGGGTGTGTGTGAGGCAGGAGCACCCTGAGCTGGGACAGAAAGCTTTGGAGCAGCTGCTACCCTTTGCATCCACATATTTATGTGAGGCCTCCTTGTCAGCAATGATGCTGATCAAAACAAAGCAAAGAAACAGACTGTGCCTGGAGAAGAGCTTGATCACTGCAGTTGCCTCCCTGCCACCAAGAATGACAAAGATCCTCAGTGAGGTGCAAGCCCATATTTCTCACTAAAATGTACTGAGTACATTTTTTTCCTGTTCATAAATCACTGCGTTACATGCTGTTCAAATCAAATCAAATATTCAATGCAAAGTGATTAAAGTGCAATCTTCTGTTTTTGATCCTAAAAGAGGTAACGTTAATTATTTTTTGTGAGCAAATCTTTATTTATTAAGTTAATTTATTTTTTAAACAAAATATTATTTATTTATAATTAAGTTATAGATGTATTTCTGTGAACACATTTTTGTTATTTATGTATATTTTTTATTTTGTACCATTACAGAGACCAATATAAATTAGCAGCATTTTGCATATTTGAGTTTTGACGGTGACCACCTTCCTGGTCTTCTGTTTTTCTTTTTTGTTTCTACATGCAATGTTTGCAATATGAATGTATTTGTCAGGTTCACTGACATAAGTTGTTTGGCTTTAATAAATCAGACACTGATTTTACAGCACTGTACCTCTTTTTTCTTCCAAAAATGTTTTGCTCATGTCAGGGGGTACTTGACTAAAAATATATTTCTAAGGGGGTACATCACTGAAAAAAGTTTGAGAACCACTGTGCTAGAGGCCAAGGTAATGCCATCAAGACAAATTACATCCTTAGAAAGGACTGGTCCAAGCACAGAACCTTGTGGTCAGCCTGATGAACCTGACAGGTCTATCTGGCTGACCAACAAAGAAAATAAACCAAAAGAACGAAAAACAAAACACATGCAAAAAGCCGAAAACAACCTCAAAGACATAGTGACCATACCATATATCCTGGGGATAACAGAACCAATACAAAGGGTCATGGAAAAACACGAGGGGGGCGTGGTCAGATTGATAGACCGGTCAGGTCCGTCAGGCTGACCACGCCTGGGAAGAACAGCTGATAAGGACACATCACAGCAGTCAGGTGTTGAAGACTGCAGTTGTTAGTCGAAACATGTCAAGGTAAAAAAACAACATCTCCTAAAATTTTTGAAACAGAACAAAAAATGAAAAACTGTCGATGAGCAGACAATACAACTATTGTTTTTTACAAAATACAGTTATGTTAAAAGCTATCAGTTGTCATGTTGCATTCTGTTCCGTATCAGTCTAACTTATTAAAAATGGGATATTTTTGCTTTGAAGGATAGGGTGAATGATTTGGTTGAAATATGTGGTTTTTCCACAAAAGTTGTCATATCTATAAAACTCAACCAATGAAATGGACCCAAAAGCAGACTCAGACAAGGCTGTGAAAGTTCAATTAATCAGTTCTTTTAATGAAAGCTAGGTAAGATCAGTCAGCTGGGCAGAGGTACAAAATCAGCACACCAAAATAAAAAAAAAAAAAGCAGCAGCATTGGTCAAAAACTTCATTCAGAAAAACTCACACAAATGCTAGGACGCTGTCACAGGGGAACAAGAAGAACATGAAGAGAACAAAGAGAATAAATACTCTAAAGGTGGGGAGACAACGAGATACAGGTGTAACACATTAGGGCGGGGCAGATAATCACACAGAAGGGAAACATTAAATGGCATGAAATGGAAGACCTTAAACAAGACAAGAGATGAGTATTTGGAAACCTTGGGTCCTGGAATTTACCTGGATGGTACCCCCTCATGACAACGATACTTCCTTATGGCAGTGGCTTCCCAGCAGGACAGTGCACAATATCATGCACGTGATGTTGGAGTATCTGTGGGATGTCCCCCCAGAAGTACCCCTGACCCTCTGTGGGGCCTGTCAAGGCATGGACGCAAGTCCTCTAGGGGTTTCCTGTGGTGTCTGGAACCCGAGGTGTTGGCAGTGAAGAGTCCTGTGGATTGCGAGGTTGGGTACTAGCACATTGCACAATTTCTCAGTCAGATTGAGATCTGGGTCATTTAGAGGCCAGGTCGATGCCTTGAACCCTTTGTCAGAGTCCTCAGGCCATTCAGGTATGGCATGACGCATTGGTCTGCTGGGGGGCTACTGCCATTAAGAAGTGCCAAAGCCATGGGGGGGTTGGGGTACTCAGTCTGCAACTGTGCTTGGGTGAGTAGAGTGCCTCAGGCGGCATCCACATAAATGCTAGGACCCAAGGTTTCCCAGCAGAATACTGCATTGTAGCAAGATGATCAGTGTTTCACATCATCTGTCGGTGGTGTTAATGTTTTGGCTGATTGGTGTATAAGGAGAACAAAAAAGGGAAGCTTCACGATAGTGAGACGTAACAGTATCATTATTGGGTATTAAAGTATGCAAAAATGAAGATGAAAAGGAAGACATAAATTTTATCCAATGATTGAAGAAATTAAAAAGAAATGTGATATTTGGTAATAGAGAGGTATAATTAAAACGTTGTGCGTTGTTATCAAAAAGTTAAGGTTCATCAAAGTTGGTATATATTGTAATTGTTTTTGGATGTTCCACAAGTGATAGTCAAACAGATTGACTCACATCTTTTCTATTTCTTTTGGAGAAATAAACCAGATTATTAATAAAAGTAGTTATAAAAGCCTCTATAGTACCAGCAGGTACAGTTGAGGCCTGCAGCTATGAGCAGGATGACCAGCAGGGTGATGAACAGGCCGAAGCCGATGATGGTGGCAGTGATGGCCCAGACTAATGTCCTCTTGGACATATCGATCAGGGGTGACTTAAGGGCCATCCGCACCCTTCGTGCCCGCCGACGGTCTTGAGGAGGGTACCGGGCCAGGTTGACACTCTCCATGCCCAGAGAGCGGACCAGGCACGCCCTCTGGTGGCTCAGTTGGTCAAAGGTGTGTTTACCGTGGTAGCGGCCCATACCACTCTGACCTGGAGGGGTCACAAACAATTCTGTAGTCAAGCATTTTCATTTTTAAAAAACTGCATGTTTGATATTCTACTATATGGGGAGACTGCTAATGTTCAGTACTCATAAGTGTAATATGTGTGAGTTCAAAACACATGGAGATACTCTTAGACAGGTACCTTATACATGCACTAATTGTGCATCAGATTGAATAAAGCTGCACTAATTAATGTTTTTTTTATATCAACTATGAGTAAGTCAGTAAGACAAGTTTTATTTAAGTAGCACAGGTGTCTCTTGTACTGATGGACAGACAGATAATTATCACCAACAATGCAGTTCCCTTGAGCTCTACAAAGCTTTTTAGTGCATTTTAGCTCATTCTTTTGCTTTTACAGCTGTTTTGGTCTAATCTCATTTCCAGCAGCAAGCAGCGTTTTTCATTAAAAAAGCTCTGTGCACCATCTGCTAGGTATAATGCAGAAACAAATTTAGAGACCAGAGTGTGAGCATAGTGAAGGATTTAGCCTCTATGAAAGCTTTTTATTCCTCAGGAGTTGAAGACCAAAAACAGAGCGAAAAGGAGAGGTAACAAAAATGTTTTTGTCAGTTGAAAACAAATGATAATATTGGTCTGTTTCTGCTGCTAAATAAACTTGACCCCCCCACCAAGTTAGGGTTAGGGTTAGGGTTAGGGTTGCTAAATAAACTGTTTTCTTATCTTGTCAATGTTATTTTTACAGATTATTCCACCCACATGAAATGGCAAAGCTTTAAAAAAAAAGGAATAACATTGTTATGAGCTGGTGTCATGGTGGGGGATCATGTTTTGAGGTTTTTCTGCACCCTAGTGGCCAGAAATCCATTAATGCAGCTTTGAGTGAATTTCTGAACAGTTGGACAGAAAACAAAAAGGCAAATCCATATGAGCTGACAATCTGCTCCCATCTACTACTGTTATGTAAATATTGTGAAATGGTTGCACGTTTGCTTAATCAAAACAGCGTGTAACTTTTATGCATCGTGCATTCGGTTATTGCCTCCCACCAACAGAATCCTGAGATGTGGAGCAGCTGGACTCAGGCAAAATGCCTTGAATAAAATAACATTGTGTTTACCGAATGGGCAGAAAAAAAGTCAAGTCAGTTCAATTTTAGTTATAAAGCCCATTATCACAAAACACAGTTTGCCTCAGAGGGCTTTACAGCATACCACATCCCTCTGCCTTAGACCCTTACATCACCTAAGGAAAAACTCTCACGGCAGAGGATGATGAGGGATCCCTCTTCCAGGATGGATAGATGTGCAATTGATGTCATAAATAACAATGGAATTACAATTATGACAAAAAAAAACTGTAAATCACATAATAAAACCAAGGATCCAACTAAGACCAATCATCTAGTCACCAAGCATCCACTAGAGTTTTGTTAAGCTTGTGTACAGTGAATGAAGAAGAATCCTAATCAATGACGCTCTGATACTACAATTCACCATGGCAACAGGTCATTAAAAGAGCCAGAGTAGGAGTGGGTAAAAACTTTAACACAATGAAGCTTCATTCAGTGTGGTCCACAATTTCATCATTTAGGCCATAGCTTAAATAACATTTTATGCATATTTATTTCAGCTTTAGTTTTGTTGCATTATCTTCAGTATCAGTCAAATTTTAGATATTAAAAACATGGGATCTTTTTGCTTTGAATGATAGGGTGAATGATTTGGTTTAAGTATGTGGTATTCCCATAAAAGATGTTGTGTCTGTAACACTGAACCAATGACCTGGACCCTTAAGCAAACTCAAACAAGACAGTAAAAGTTCAAACAATCAGTCCTTTTAATGAAAGCTAGGTAGGTACACAGGAGATCAGTCAGCAAGGGAGGGGTACAGTTCAGCACACAGGGTCAAAAAAGGCAGAAACTGGTCAGAAACTTAGAGTCAGAAAAACTTGCACAAAAGAGAGACTAAATACTTTAAGGGGGGGGGCAATGAGACAGGTGCAACACATTAGGGTTGGGCAGCTTATCATACAGGAGGGAAACATACAATGGCAGGAAATGGAAGACCTTAAACAAGAGAAGAGATGAGTATCAAAATAAAATGAAAGAACAAAGCAATAAATTACCAGGAAAACAAAAAAAGGGAACTTAACTATCCTGGACAAGACGTCACAGAATCATACTTTGGTATTAAAGTATGAAAAATGAAGATGAAAGGATGGACAATCCATTGATTGAAAAAAAATTAAAAAGAAATGTGATATTTGGTAATCAAGAGATTTATCGGTAAATGGTTGTTCTGTTTCATTTCTCCCTGACTTCCAATGGTAGTAAACAAAGTGGATCTGTTCCCTTTGAGCTACGTTAACAAGGCCATACAGCTGGAGGCATACCATCCCCCCCCACCCCGCCCCCCCTTAGATCCGAAAGGAGAGGGCCAATATATTGTGTCCAGTTCGGGCGTTGTGACTGTTCACGGCAGCAGCGCAGACCTTCAGACACTCAGAGCAGTTGTTTGTCTGCTTCAGCAGAAATAATAAGGGACTGTCCAAACAACAGCTCTCCCACTGGTTGGTTTAGACAGTGAAACAATTAAACAGGCGTATGAGGTAGCAGATTAACCTGCCCACTCCGATGTCATCTGTCACTCGAAAAGGGGTGCAGGGCTGAGCTGCAATGAGGGGAATGCCGCTGTCTGAAATTTCTGCAGCAGCATCCTGGATGGTGCCTTGTGCCTTCTCAAGGTTTTATAGCCTCAGTGTGGCTTCTGGATCCACACTGGCGCCAGCTTTAATGCCACTAGAATCTGCAATTTACAAGTAGGCAGGTGTCTGTTTCAATGTGACCCTGCTGGTAAGAGTCATCCACTTTATCAACTGCCATTGGCTGTCCAACCCGTTCTCACTCAGAACTTATCAAATATGTCCGCTCTGTCAATGCTTTCAGCGTTCGTGATACCAAAAGCCACTTTCTGCATCCATCCGGAACACGGCTGAATATTGTAGAGACAAAAATCATATATATGTGTGTGTGTGTGTGTGTGTGTGTGTGTGTGTGTGTGTATATTCACTTTATTGGGTTTATAGGCCTGAAGTTAACTTTTATCAGAATCATCTGACTAACTGTCCTTGGAAGTTTCATTTGTGTGTGAGAAAAAAGACAAATGTTCCTTGTTTCAGTACTCATCTCAGTTAACCTGCCTTAGTTTCCTAACACCGTGTTTCTTCTTGGTCAGACTCACGCAGTACGCTCTAGGTGTCTGTGTTCTGTCCTTTCAGCTGAAATAATCAACTCTGTTAAACCTACTTTTTTCAAAATTCTATTTTCTGACTTCATTAAATTACACAAAAGACAGCTACTTTTGTTTTATCATTATTTGTTCACTTCTCTGAATGGACATAAGATGATTTCCACCACAAGTAGCGTCAGATGAGAACGCGCTCAGATGGAACCAGTAGCATTGTTGTTATATGCCTGTGGATGGCCAGACAGCAATGGGCGTGTCCACATGCAATGTGCAGGGACAGCGTCACTTAAGAATCTGGCCGGATGAAACACTGACAGACAGCATCAGGTAGTAACACTGCCAGTAACAATGTTATATAAGGTGTGCAAGTGTGCTTATAGAGCAGGCGGGTGGAGAGGTGGATAGGTCCCACAAACAACCAACTGGTGGAAGTCCAGAGTTTGTTTCCATTGTGGAGTGAGTGAGTTTTTTTTATTTGCACTTACCATAAGCCTCTTTTGCCTAAACCTAACCATCCATGACTTTGTTGCCTAATCCTAACCATTGTGATGGTCTGCACTGGTTGCCAATGTGCTGTTATGTAAACATAATGACTGTGGAGTGTCATTCCACCAGCTGCATTTGTTTGGCATCCCAGTAACAGGCTTCATTATCCCACCTTGTGCATCTGTTGACATCATGGTAAGGATACCTAAAACATCATAAGTAGATGCAGAAAGTCACTGACAGAGCAGCACATTGTGATCAGTTGGGATGAGATTGTTAAGGCAGTCAGGAAGGAATGGGACAGCACGAAAGTTACAAAGTTAACAATGGTTCTGTGAATTCCTGTATGACTTCAGTTATGCCAGAAAGAAGATTATGAGAGGCCGAATGCAGGCTATATGTAATATTCATAGCAGGTAACTTACACGTCACTCACATGACTGTTTAGGTTAGGACCTTTGTGAAGTACAAGGAGACATATCCATTTTGTTTACTACCACTGGCAGTCATCCGGGAATTCACAGAACCATAGTTACTTTCATAACATCCGTGTGGTGTTCTCAAAATGTGAAGGGATATAACAGTTGGTATATACTGCAATGGTTTTTGGATGTTCAACAAGCAATAGTCAACAGATTGACACAAAGCTTTTTCGTTTCTGTTGGAGAAATAAGCCCTATAATTTATAAACATATTTATAAGTAGTAATAAAAGCCTCTTGAGTACCAGCAGGTACAGTTGAGGCCTGCAGCTATGAGCAGGATGACCAGCAGGGTGATGAACAGGCCGAAGCCGATGATGGTGGCAGTAATGGCCCAGACTAATGTCCTCTTGGACATGTCAATCAGGGGTGACTTAAGGGCCATCCGCACCTTGCGTGCCCGCCGGCGGTCCTGAGGAGGGTACCGGGCCAGGTTGACTCTCTCCATGCCCAGAGAGCGGACCAGGCACGCCCTTTGGTTGCTCAGTTGGTCAAAGGTGTGTTTACCGTGGTAGCAGCCCATACCACTCTGACCTGGAGGGGTCACAAACAACTGTGCAGTCAAGCCAGTGAAAAACCGTATGTTTAATATTTTTCTATATGGAGAGACTGCTAGTATACTGCAATATGTGTGTGAGTACATTTCTCACACAGTACACTCATGTCTTCTTCATACAAAAAGACAGCCTAAGAGAGAAGGCTAGAGATGTGAAAGACATACTCAGCATACATTTAGTTTGTTATGGGGTTTTTTACATTTAAGCGTTGATTTGTGACCCAACTTGAAACCAGTTTTATTTGGAATTTACAGCAGGTCTACATTCCTCTGTACTACAGTCCTTATTACTGTTAACTATAAAAACTTGGGTGGGGGCATTTGATGAGGGGAGAGAGGCAGGGACCTATAAGGCATTTGAACATGCAAGGACATGGTCATGCTGGATATCATTTGATTCCAGTGGACCTCAACATTCTATCTGGCTTAGCCACTTTCAACTAAACCACACAGTATTCACACTATTGCTTTGTAAAAGTTTCTACAACTTGCTGACACTCTCTAAACATTGTGCATGATTGCATAACAACACTGCAGATAACTTTTACTTCACACTATCCACCCAAACAATCCCTCAAAAAGCTTATGATTCCAGCAGTGTATCTCACAGCACTGTACAACTGTACTCATGGCGCAGATCATCAAAGTACCAAAAAACAAACTCCCCTTCTTACATTTGTAACAGCAGATTGTGTCTTACTTGCGCTGTTTTGTGGTAGAACTTGTGTCTGGTCACATAAAACTGCTAAAAATGATTAATCCACACTTCTTCGCCTCTTATCAGTCCATGCTGGTCAAAAACATTGTGCCTAAGCATGGAGAGCTGTGACATCATCATCTCTCTTATAGGGAGAAGCTGTGTATTTCCATCTGCTGGTTGAATCGGTTAAGTACATCCTTAGAGTGTATTGTGGCCTTGTGACTCCATTACAGGCTTACTCAGTGCATTTATTATGGTTATCTATGAGTGGAATCATGTATAGAGGTCTGATTAAATGATATTTCGAAATAAAGCCAAAAACTTGTTTTGATAGGCTCAATAATTTTAATGACATCGAAGTTAAAATGAGTTTTATTGTTTTCTGGGAGAAAAAAAGGGTGCACAAATGGACCTAAAAATGCCAATTTCAATATCTCGCCTCAGAATTTCTTTACTTAAGGCTCTCCATTGTGTCCTGCTACATTTTATAAGCATCTATCTCTGCACAGATGACTTTTGGGCAAATGCATCATACAGGGTTCCCAAGACCATGGAAAAGCTTGAGAAGTCACGAAATTGAACTGATTTAGAGATTTAGAGACCTGCTTGTGAGTATCGAAGAGCATTTAGTCACTAGGAAGCCTGATTTTTTTTTTGTGGTTTCTTGTCACTGTATTGCTGTTAAACCTCACTTTCACATCCTGCAGCTGCACCACCATCCTGCTCACTCAGAAATATTAAAATATAATCTCAATATTAAAGGAATTGCAGTTCGTTCCATTAAGGTTAAATGGTACAAGGTAGATTTATTGTCATATTTCTTAAACATGGTTTGAGAAAAAATGAAATTAAAGTGGCACCAGTCACATCATTAGTCATCTATTCATTGATCCAAACTTTTACACCAATTTTTACTATTTAAACTGAGATGACACATTATGTGCACCAAACATTTTGTGAATATGTAAATAGACTTGATGCTGTGTGATTTAAATGTGAGGTCAAAAAACACAGTTGAACCAACGACTGACAGTTCATAAAATTGAATTAAATGGTCCCAAGTAACAAACTAATATCCAACCGGGATTCTGATTCTGATAAACTGTAAACTTCCACTAATTAATACGCTTCAATACTGAATCAAAGAGGAAATGAAACAGAGTGTGGGTCTCTGACAGAGGGAGGAGACTGAGAGAAACTTAGAGTTTGTTGCAGAAAACCTGTAAGCGAGCATGCTTGGTTTACAGAGTATGTTGCCATGGTAACATGTTTCAGTTATTACAGTAACTGACCCAAAGCTTAAGTTACCCCTCTTTTTGGAACAGAAAATCCAAAATTTCCCTCATCTCAAAGATTTCACTAAACCCATTTTCTGAATGAACGCAGGTGGAGAAAAGGCCAGAGAAGCTCAGGTAAGGGAAAAGGGGGATTAGGTAGGAAGCTGATTGGCTGGAAAAAAACTGTGGAGCAGGGATGGACCAATTAGGCAGATGCAGGGCACAGAGGGGCTAATGAGGGAAAAGCAGCATAGAAACACAAGAGAGGAAAGCACACAGCAAACTGAACCCCAGAAATACAGAAAACACAATCCTCTTCATAATAAACCAACCCGAGTGAAAACAAAGATAGACTGCCTAATAAGGGCAACTGAAGTGATTCTAGAGTCAATTACAGATACAAGTCAGTTCAGCCTTCCTCCAAGTCTGAGGGCGTGAGGACACAGAGCAGACTGTGACAAAACCTTACTTACTTTTTTCTTTCTAACAGGATTTAATCTACACTGCTCCATGGTGAAGTCTACATGAGTAAATATACAGACAATAATATACTTTGAGTCAGTCTTACCAACACCGCCAAACGGGAGCGAGCTGAGTGTGTAGTGCATCATGACGTCATTGACTGTCACTCCTCCACTTGTGGTCTCCTCAATCATCCTTTTTGTTGCCTGTGAGAGACCAGAGGAGAGGAAACCAGAAAGATGAAGACCATTAAGAATTAAAACATGTTTATCAGTTCCTCCAGGATCCCGTGGGCAATTTTTGTTATTGTTGCCACCTGAAATGACTAATTACTCAACAGGTTTTCTTAAAAATTGCGATGCATGTCCTGGTCACTTTAAATGTTTTTTTCTGTCATGATAAGATTTTTTGTTAAGTTCTTATTATAATGAAATGTTATTATTCATTATAAAAAATTTAATATGTTATTATAAACTTGGATATGTATCATGATATATAAACACATTCTCATCCAAAGACGACACATGGCAACATGTGTCGTGTTTGGATGAGAATGTGTTTATTATATGTTAATTTTATGACACATGCCATGACACATGCTTCTTATATTACATTGTTACTGAGAGCGTTTTGACTTGACACCATTCTTCCACCTGTCATGCACACACAACACGTTCCGTCTGGCAGTGTTCTCAAGTGACACCCCGACCAATTCTGTGCAGGTTCTCAACTAATGCCTTCCAGCAACATTTCATGATCACGCGAAAGGTACCTTTTGGCATCACGCACTAAAGTGGCGGTATTTTACAAGTTTGGAATGAAATAGGCTGGACATGATGCATTTTCAGTCAATATTGGTGTAAAATAAAACAAATACTAAAAAAATCTTTGCTGATTGATTCAAAGTCTTATTTGTGATGTGTCAGAGTCAGTCAGAAATATTTAGAAGGCAACAGCAAGAACCGCAATGATGAAATGGGTTACCTAATTGGAAACACAGTGATTGACAGGAAGAATAGGTTCAATGACAGAGGAGGCAGACACCTCAGTAGTGTCTAGTGTTAGCATCAGATGAGAGAGAGACCATCGCCATGTAACACTAACAGTTAACCTGTCACTGTGAGTGACTCTGTCACAGGAGCAGTCTCATGATATACAAAGAGAGTGGAGGAGAGGGGCTGAGCGATCAATAGGCTGATGATAGCTCTACAATGAAATGAGATGTTACGCTTTTTAAATTGTTAAATTTGGAGTTAAGTTGTGGTGATTGGACAAAATTGCAAGGTCACACAAATATTGCAGGGATTGGCTTTATTTGCATTCATTGTTGCAATCACAATATCGCAAAATCCTGAAGGGACTGGTTTCTAAATCACCTCTTACCTTCTTATCAGAGCAGAAGATGTAGAGGGCCAGGGGTTTCTCTCTCTCATTGATGAAGCGGATAGCATCGTCCATGTCACTCACAGTCACTATGGGCAGCAGAGGGCCAAAAATTTCCTCCTGCATCAGCCTGGAGTGAGGGGGTGTGTCCTTCAGCACTGTTGGAGCTGCATGCCCAATGTCAGAAATATAAATTTCAACACAACACCGAGAGTATATTTCTTGACTGTATCACTGTTCCTTCTTACCAATGTAGCGCTGCGAAGCGTCACTCTGTCCTCCCACTACAGGGGTGTAACCCTCCATCAGACTCATGATTCTGTTGAAATGACGCTGGTTGATGATTCGGCCGTAGTCTGGAGAGCATTTGGGATCAGCACCATAAAATTCCTGGAATGGATTAAAAGGTATTGATGAAACTCCAAACTGTATAGTTTGATTGAATTAATGTAAACTCAGGCAGGTTTGAAGGATGGTACCAGTAGAGTTTGTCGGATGCATTCCACCACTCGACCCTGGATGCAGGGTTCACACAGGATGAAGTCTGGAGCAATGCACGTCTGACCACAGTTAACAAACTTCCCCCATGTTATACGACTGCAAACAAACCAGATATGGAAGAACACATTTACAGTGATGATCACTTTCATTTACACTTAAACAAATGAACAGTGTGTTTCAGGGTTTGAAGGCTTTAAGAAAGGTACATTAAGTTAACTTAGGCATGTGTAGCTAGGGTTGGGGAGTAGCTGAATACAAGGAATTAAGTACTGTCTTTAAAAATAGATTACTTGAAGGGATTACTTTATTTGCTTTGTTTATTTGCTATTCCATTGTGCCTGACTGAATGCAGCGAGCTTCAGTTTAAGCTTCCTGCTTTGCTTCAGTGCAGACGCTCTTCTTGCTTGCTCTCTGCTACGCTTTTATTTTTCCTAGTTTTTTCCTTTTTTTTCCTTCTTGTCACAAACTCCAAGGAGTTTAAGGAGGTTTCCTACAACAATTAAGCCATTTGGAGGATAATCTTTGCCGTTTTTGCATTGGGATTATCTACTCTTCATGTTGATTCAGAACAGAACTGCAGCTCTGTCTGTGTGTGAGTGAAAGAGGCAGTGAAACACACACTGGACACTATACAAGTTAACTCTGTACACTTGAAGCTGGAAGAGGAGTTTTCCTGCTCTGCTGGTTGCAAACTGGGACCTTTATAGAGGAGTACCGCTTATTTTAAAGCCGTTCACTCCGAGCTTCAAGATGCCTCCACTATCTGCAGACGACTACGCCAAACTTCTACAGAAAATTGCCGTGCTGGAGACTAAAATTCACCGCCTAGAAGTTAATGTGGAGGTAAACAGGCTAGGTGGGAATGACACCACCTTACCCCTGCCTCAAATCAGTGGACAGGAGCTAGCTAACACACGGCTAATGAGCACAGACAAAGCTACCGCGAAACAGGTAGGCTCTGTTCTGTTTAATAAATCTACAAGTAGTAGTCCTCCCTGGAACCACCTTGGAGCAAAGCCAAAGAACAAATCATTTCCCTGGGTAATGGGAGGACGTTTAACAGGCAGAGCACTGCGAGCTGAGGTGTGTGATGAGACCGGCTGGCCTGCACTCCCTCCCAGGCAAAGTGCCTCCTCAACCCCCGCACCTGGAAGGACACAGCTGTAGAAAACTGTAGAAGGGCGGATGAGCAACAAACCTCCGAAACAATCAAGCATTGAGCTGCGGAACAGATACGCTCCACTGATGAAGGACCCTGAATTTCTGTCAGACCGTCCATCCTCAGTCAGCGGGGTAAGGACTGATAGCATGTCGAACAGTAAAAGGCTACAGGGAAAGCTAAAGCCTGGGCCTCAAACTTTGATTGTGGGTGACAATGCTATTAGAGACTTACAGAGGGTGTGCAGTAAAAACACCAAAGTGATCTGCTTCCCCAAGGATGTGGTCTCCAACATGACAGAAAGGATTCTGAGTATTGTGGCTGAACACCCAACTGTGAGGAACATCATAATACACGTAGGGTGGAATGATGTTGCTAAACAACAGTCTGAAGTGTTAAAACAGGACTTCACCGAGCTGTTGAAAACAGTGAGCTCTGTGAAAGCAGATGTGTTTATCAGCGGACCTATACCACCGGTCAGATATGCAGAGGAGAGATTCAGTAGGCTGCGGGCTCTAAGTAAGTGGCTTTCTACTGCATGCACTGCCTATCCAGTAAATTTTATTGAACATTTCCACATCTTTTGTGAGCGAAGACACCTTTTCAAAGGGAATGGACTTTTCTTGAACAAGCCAGGAGTAAAATTGTTGGCCTCTAATCTATTTTACTTCCTGCGTCACCCATCAGTCGCCTCTGCCAAGGACTTTAAACAAGAGGAGCCAGCCAGGATGAAAGACAAAACAAGGCAGATTAAAAACCCAGAGGGAGAGCAACAGTCACCCCCACCCAAGGAGTGCTCTGAGCCAAAGAGGCATCAGAGTGAAGAAGAGGAGGGGTCTCCACAAGCCTCCATCCCCCTTCACAACCACAGCACCTTCGACGGTCCACCTGCCTCACCCCCTGAAACACCCACCAGGTCTCTCTCCTCCTTACCCTCCCTCTCTCCCTCCTCACCCCACCTGGAGTTCACTGACCAGATGAAGGAGCTGGTCAATGCTGGACTAAGATGTACCCCCCGTCCCTCTCCTATCTTCTCTCCCATAAGCACCACACTTCGACCACCACCACCTCCAACACAGGCTCCAAAGACTCGTCGCCCAGTCCTCCCCTCGAGCCATATTAGTAAATGTCTACAGGCCACCTAAATACTGTGCAGACTTTTTCGTTGATTTTAATGAACTGCTGTCGATAATCTGTATTGAATATGACTGTATAATCATTGTTGGTGATTTTAACATTCATGTTGACAGCCCCCAGGACAGAGGGGCTAAAGAACTGTACTGTACTCTTGACAGCTTTGGGCTGAGTCAGCATGTGTCAAAATCCACACATAACAGGGGGCACACTCTGGACCTGCTTATCTCCAAGGGTCTAAACATACACAAGGTTGTTGTGAGTGATGTGGCCCTGTCTGATCACTGTTGTGTTTTCTTTGAGAGCTCTATCTCTGTGCACAGGAGTAATCAGAAAGAAGTTATCAAGAAGCGATGCATTACCGAAAACACCAGTGAAATGTTTAATGTACTTTTTTCTTCTACAGCAACCCTGCCTTGTGGTTCAGTCAATGAGCTAGTGTACAACCTTAATTCTAAAATGTTAAATGTGATAGATGCCATCGCTCCAATTAAGTTGAAGGTTGTCTCTAGCAAGAAAAGATCTCCATGGAGAAATGCCATGGCAGTGAAAAATGAAAAAAGAGAGTGTCGGAAAGCTGAACGCAGGTGGCGAAAATCAAATCTACAGATTCATTTTGACATCTATAAAGAGAAACTTCACACTTATAATCTACAGCTGAGGAATGCAAGGCAGTCTTTCTTCTCAAACATTATCACCAGAAACAAAAATAATGCTCGAGCACTGTTTTCTACTGTTGAGAGACTAACAAACCCCCCTGTGTCAATAGCACCTGAACTTCACTCTGCCAGGGCCTGCAATGACTTTGCTTTTTTCTTTAGAGAGAAAATTCAGAATATTAGATAGGCTGTGAATTCTTCAACACCAGGTTCAGGATCTGTGCTGTGTCTGTCTAAAAACCATTTAAACACCATGATGCAGTTTAATCCAATCAATGACAAAAATCTGGAGGACATTCTACACCAACTGAGCTCTTCCTACTGCTGTCTGGATGTCTTACCCACAGATTTTTTCAAAAAAGTTTCACACGTCATGGTATCTGATCTCTTACAGATTGTAAACATGTCTCTAAGTTCAGGAGTCTTCCCACAGACCCTGAAAACAGCTGTTATTAAGCCCCTCTTAAAAAAGAACAATCTAGAAAAGACCTCAATGAACAACTACAGGCCGATATCAAATCTTCCTTTTTTAGGTAGAATCATTGAAAAGGCTGTGTTCCAACAGCTAAATTACTGTCAACAGCTGCTTTAACGTCTTTCAGTCAGGTTTTAGACCACATCACAGCACTGAGACAGCTCTGGTCAAAGTATTTAATGACATTCGCTTAAACACAGATCATGGCAGATCTTCAGTTTTAGTGTTATTGGACCTCAGTGCTGCATTCGACACAGTCGACCATGATATATTACTTGATCGACTGGAAAATTGGGTGGGACTATCTGGCACAGTTCTTGATTGGTGTGCATCCTACTTAAAGGGCAGGGATTATTTTGTGTCAATAGGTAACTTTAGATCGGAGCAGACCAAAATTACATGTGGAGTCCCCCAAGGCTCCATCCTGGGGCCTCTTCTGTTCAACATCTACATGCTTCCACTTGCTCAGATCATAGAAAAAAACAAAATAGATTACCATAACTATGCTGATGACACCCAGCTCTACATTTCAATGTCCCCAGGTGACCATAGCCCCATACAAGCACTGGGTAAATGCATGGAGCAAATATCTGAATGGATGTGCCATAACTTTCTTCAGTTAAACAAAGGAAAAACTGAGGTAGTTGTTTTTGGACCCAAGGAGGAACGTCTTAAAATCAGCATGCAGCTCCAGTCACTTCAGTTAAAAACCTCAGACCAGGCCAGGAATCTGGGTGTTGTCATGGATTCAGACCTGAATTTTAAAAAACACATACAAACAATTACAAAGCCAGCTTACTATCACCTCAAGAATATTTCTAGGATTAAAGGTCTGATGTCGCAGCAGGACCTTGAAAAACTTGTCCATGCATTTATCTTTAGTCGAGTTGACTACTGTAACAGTATCTTCTCTGGTCTGCCTAAAAAGTCAATCAGACAATTGCAGCTGATCCAGAACGCTGCTGCTCGAGTCCTTACTAAGACCAAGAGAGCGGACCACATCACTCCAGTTCTGAGGTCTCTACACTGGCTCCCTGTCTCTCAGAGAATAGACTTTAAAATTCTTTTGCTAGCATATAAAGCACTGAATGGTTTAGGCCCAAAATACATCAAAGACCTTCTAGTCCAGTATGAACCATCAAGACCACTCAGGTCATCTGGTGCAGGTCTGCTCTGTGCTCCAAAAGTCAGAACTAAACATGGAGAATCAGCATTCAGTTTCTATGCTCCGTATATCTGGAACAAACTACCAGAAAATATCAGGTCTGCTGAGAGTCTGAGTTCTTTTAAGTCAAGGTTAAAGACTCACCTGTTCACTGCTGCCTTTGACTAAAAGGCTTTTTACTTTTTAAATTTTATATTTTACTTCGAAACTCTGCACTGCAACTCTTATTTTAATATATGTGTTTTTATATTTTTGGGTTTTATCTGTTGTTTTCCCACTTGCTGTTTTTAATCACCTTTTACATGCCTCTTTTATAATGTTTTAAATGTGTTTCCTTTCCCCCTGTTGTTGTATTTCAATGTTCTGTGTGAAGCACCTTGAATTGCCTTATTGCTGAAACGTGCTATACAAATAAACTTGCCTTGCCTTGCCTTAATTGTATTGTTTTATATTGAAATGTTCCAACTGGCCACGAGCGATGCAGTGCTGCCGCTCTGAGCTGAATTTTTGTCAGACGCCATGCTTGTAATCATTCCTGTCGCTCGCTTTAAAAGCTCCATAGTGGACGGGAACAGCTGATTCACAAAGTTGAACACCTAGCCATTGTAGCAGATGATGAGGACAACTCTTGATAAGAAGATTTTCAAATGCCTACCCAAAACTTAAACTTCTTTTGGAGATTCCTTAGATGACCCTCAGGGTCATCTAATGGACCTAACTGCCTTGTTGAACTTAACGACTCAAGGAGATACAGGAGATCTCTACATCATAGAAACCGACAATTTATGTCTTTGTTGCACAACCAACACGTGAGACACATCGCCAGACTGTGAGAGAGGACCACACTGACTGATTTTCATATTCAAAGTAAAATGTATCTTGAAATGTTGTGTGGAGGTCTCATACCTACAGAGCTGGAACTTTGCTTACATGCCGATTTTGAGGCCAAACTCACAAACACAAGCTGTGCCTGTGTGTGTGTGGAGGGGTGTGACCTTTCGTAACCCCCTGCCAACAGCATGCTACACACTGAATGGTAAGACTCTTAGTACAAACTTGCATTTTGATATGCATCTCCTTTATCTGTACCTTAATTATCCTTCCTTTACACTGTTATTATGTTAGTATTACACTTACTTATTTTCACACATTTGTTATGTTTGTTAAACATGGTTAATACTGTTTTCCTTAGTTAATGATCTGCCAAATAATTATTTAGTTTTCTCCTAAGTGTTTGGTATTGATCAGCAGAGGAGAGCGTCATGGTTTCAAATATTAAAGATTTGAAGGCCTGTAGTGAACTTTATCAACACTTTAGGAAGAAATTAGATCTAGACAGTTAAAAAGTGATTGAAGGGAGGAGTGTATTTTTTTCCCACTTTGATGGTCAAGCACCACACCCCTTTGTCACGGGAGTTATAACCCCAGTGAAGTCGACAAACTTGGGTCTTTTGGCTCTATGATCTTTCGGGGTTTTTTGGCTCTTTTGGCAAAGGGGGGGGCTGCTTGTGCTGCAGCCCTGAGATGCTGTGAGCTGCTGTTTATCTACCTTGAAAGAGAGAACTTAGGAAACAGCCTGTGCTACACGTGTTCTAAATGACGATTTAGAACCAGAGGACTTTGCACGAGAGAGACTGTGAGACAGAGAGAGACTTCGAATGAGATGAAGCCTGATAAGCTGTAATTGTGATCTCATCTCAGCCACATGAGGTGTCAGAAGATGATCCAGCTGTTCATAGAGAGAGAGAGAGAGAGATGGAGGAAACAAACTCAAGCCGAGTTTGCAACGTTCAAACCGACCGAGGCCAGCCACTGGAAACGCACGAGCATAACCGAGCTGCCCGTCCAGTGTCCTCACAAAGGCCAACTTTCCAGAGTGAACCGTTTCCCCAGCATCGAGACTTCTGAGGAAGGTGAAACGATCTTTCCTGTGCTGTTATGGGGTTGATGCTCTTAAATGATAGGGTCACATATGGGTTATTCTCTGATCAGGACTCTTCTTTATCTTTTCCTCCTATGTTTTATGGGATAGGTTGCCTCTCTGCTGTTGAACGATGCTTGACATTGACTTTTCTTCAATCTTAACTTTTTATCTGCTTGATCATCTTGCACTATTTCAGTGCACCTGATCAAGTCCAGATGTCACACCTAATTCAGTTCCTCACTGGTTTTCATCTCCTAATTTTTATTGTTGCTTCATTTATTAGTTTGTTGTTCATTTAGTCATTTTTTTCACTTTGTTTCTTTGCTGTATTCACTGTTTCATCATTTATCCCTACTTATTCTGAAATTCACTCATTTGTAGTTTTCTAGGAGTAGTTTTGATGTGTAGACAGTAGTTTGATAAATCTTTCATTTATAAAGACACTTGATCTTATGGTGTGTGTGTGTGTGTGTGTGTGTGTGTGTGTAATGTCAGGTCCCTGTACACCTGGAAAAAGAACTCTGTAGCAAACTTCAAATCATGAGACTGAATTAATTTATAAGGCAAAATGGGATATCAACCTTTCTTTTTTAATGGGTGGTGCTCCGATATTTTTAAACTCTAATTTTTAATGTAAACTTATAGCCGAAGTTGAGTCCCATTACTCCACTTCATCTTTATACCAATTCATGTTTCTGAGTCATAATTTTGTATTATGAGTTATAGTTGCGGATTTTGGTATTGATTTATTAATTAATTCATAACTTTAATTAATTGATAATTAATTAATAAATCCCCTATTTAAACCGCTACATTATTCAACTGCAAAAATCTGAATAGGGTGGCAGCTGGCTGGAGAAATATTGCAAGGAAGCAAAATACTTTCTTGATGTTGGCTGTTGTCATTTCAGTTAAATATCACAATGTAAAAAATGCGTTTTATATTTAAAAAGTACAGATGGAGAATGATAGACAGAACTCACACATCTTTTAAGAGTTCATGTCTTCACTTAAGTGCACAGTTGATAAGTAGCCTTCCCCATTTTGACCAAGCAGTCTGGTTCATGTCATTTCAGTTTGGTATTTTTTGTGTTTCCATTATGAAAAGTTGTAGTTGGTATCAATGGTACCAAAAATGGTTCCTTAAAGTCCCCATTTTTCGCCCCCCCTCTGTTTTGGTACCAATGTTGTTTGTTTACTTGACATAACAGACACTCACTTGCTGTTATTAGTACATGCATTTGTCACCTCTAGGCTGGATTACTGTAATTCCCTATTATTTGGTTGCCCAAACAAATCTCTTAGGTCTCTCCAACTGGTGCAGAACGCTGCTGCTCGTGTTTTAACGGGAAGCAAGAAAAGGGATCATATTTCTCCTGTTTTAGCTTCTCTGCACTGGCTCCCTGTGAAATCCAGGATTGAACTTAAAATCCTCCTCCTTACTTACAAAGCTCTAAATGGTCAGGCTCCATCCTATCTGTCACAGCTCATAGTTCCTTACCAACCCTCAAGATCACTGCGCTCTGAAAACGCAGGGTTACTTGTGGTTCCCAAAATTTCCAAAATTAGGTTAGGAACCAGAGCCTTCAGCTACCACGCTCCTCTCCTATGGAACCATCTTCCATTTTCGGTCAGGGAGGCAGACACCGTTTCAACTTTTAAGGGTAGACTTAAGACCTTCCTCTTTGATAAAGCTTATAATTAGGGCTGGCTCAGGCTGCCTGGACCAGCCCATAGTTAGGCTGACATAGGTTTAACCTGCCGGGGGACTTCCTCTGATACGCTGAGCTCCTTTCCTTCTCTCAATGCCGCCATCAGAAATCATGCATGTCTGTTTACTGCATTGCCATGTGGAAGCTTAGCTTAGCTCTGTGATAGCCATGTGGTACTCTCACTACCTGGGGCTCGCGATTACAGAGCCTGGGTCTGTTGAACTGCACTACGCTAATCCTGTTGCCTCTCGGGAGCGTTCCTGCTCCCTTGTTTCCTAGTTTCCCTGGATCCTGGCCGTAACCTTGACTGTGCCTGACCGTGGTGATAGCTGTGCTGATGCCGCGACCCTGCCTTTGGTTGTGCTCGTGCTGTGGCTGTACTGATTCTGTGCGCTCGCCCTGATCGTGGTCTGGTCCTGGTTGCGCCGATGCTGTGATCTTGCCTTTGGACAACCCCCTTTCACATATGCACGAGACTGTTATCATCTCTATCAACATCATCATAGAGAGCAATTACTAATTTCACACCTACCATTATTGTAATATGACATGCATCTGTTTCTATTATTCTGTGCCCCCTCCCTCCCCTCCTCTCTCCCCTCTCCCCCTCTCTTTCTCTTTCCTTTTTTGCCATGATTGTATTTCACTTGCTATTTACGACATCTATTGCTCGTCTGTCCGTCCTGGTAGAGGGATCCCTCACTATCCTCTACCGCTCTTCCTGAGGTTTCTTCCTCTTTTTTTTCCCCGTTACAGGGGTTCTTTTTGGGGAGTTTTTCCTTGGGTGATGTGAGGGTCTAAGGGCAGAGGGATGTCGTACACTGTAAAGCCCTCTGAGGCAAACCGTGTTTTGTGATAATGGGCTATATAAATAAAACTGACTTGACTTGACTTGACTTGTTAGGACACAAAATTCATGGGAGGCATTTCCCATAAACTAATTTTTACAAAGTGTGTGCAGTGTAGGTTCCACACCACAATGTCAGAGGAGATGCAGCCAGGACACTGTTGTTTCTTTTTGCCATGAAAATATAAGACCCAGACCAATGAACTCAGCAAAAAAAATCTGAAGTATTTCAAAAGTAATCCAAAGTAATTATAAGTAATCTGTAGTGGAATACATTTTTAAAGTAACTCTCCCAACACTGTGTGTAGCTGTACGAAAAGAATAAACCAATTGCTAGCAAACTACAAAAGGAATCCATCCAAAGCTGAAAGGTTTATGCCAGTGGTTTGTTCCATCTTCTTAAACCACAGATGTGAATACATCTACATTCTCTTTCAACCCTTTTCCAAACCAGCGTTTAAGTTTTACAACAAATGTCAGAAACAAATGCCTGACAATAAGGTAAGAAATCAATCTTAAATCAAACGTATACTTAAAATTACATTACAGTAAAGTGTATGCCTTTTGTACAACCCCAATTCCAAAAGAGTTGGGATGCTGTGATAATATAAATAAAAAAACAGAGTGCAACGATTTGCAAATCTGTTTGGACCTATATGCAATTAAATATTGTACAAAGACAAGATATTTATTGTTCAAACTGTTACACTTTGTTTTTGTTGTTTGTTTGTTTGTTTTTTTGTAAATTAACACTGAATTTCATGCCTGCAACACATTTCAAAAGGGTTGGGACGGGGAACAAAAGACTGGAAAAGACTGGAAAAGTTGTGGAATATTAAAAAAAAAAAAACACCTGTTTGGAATATTTCTCCAGTAAATTTATTGGCAACAGATTAAAGAATCATGGATGGGTATAAATGGGCATCCAGGGAAGGCTCAGTCATTCACAAGAAGGGATGGCAACAAGTTCACTACTTTGTAAAAAGAAAAAACTGCATGGGCAAACAATCAATACACAATTGCAAAAAAACTAGAGATTTCACCATCTGCAATCCATAATATCACCAAAGATTCAGAGAGTCTGGAAAAAACCTCTGCATGTAATGGGTAAAGCTGAAAACCAGCGTTTAATGCTCTTGGCCTTCAATCCCTAAGGCTGCACTGCATTAAAAACCAATATGATTGTCTGAAGGATATTACTACATGGCCTCGGGAACACTTTCAAAAACAACTGTGAGTAAACACAGTTCATGGCTGCATCTACAAATGCAAGTTAGGACTCTACCATGCAAAGTGAAAGCCAGATATCAACAATATCCAGAACCACGGCTGACTTCTCTGAGTCCACGTTTCAAATTGTTTTTGGAAATCATGGACGTTGTGTCCATCGGGCTAAAGAGGAAAAGGATCATCCTGACTGTTACCAGCTCAAAGTTCAAAGCCAGCATCTGTCATCACAGATGCTGGTATGGGGGGCTGTTAGCATCCATGGCATCATGGGTAACTTCTCTCAACATCTGTGAAGGCACCACAACTGCTGGAAGGTACACACAGGTTTTGGAGCAACATATGCTGCCATCCAGATGATGTCTTTTTCAGGGACATCCCTGCTTATTCCAGTGAGACAATGAGACACATTCTGCATGTGTTCCAACAGCGTGGTTTCGTAGTAAAAGAGTGCAGCTACTAGACTGACCTGTCTGCAGTCCAAACCTGTCTCCCACTGTGTGGAGTACTATAAAGCACAAGATATGACAATGGAGACACAGACTGTTGAGATACTGAAGTTGTATAACAAGAAGGGGGAAGAACTTCACTTTAAAACTTCCACCATTAGTGTTCTCAGTTCTCAAACACATAATGACTGTTGCTAAATGAAACGTGATGTAAACGTGATGGTTAATATGCCCTTGATCCAATTTTGTTTTTATTGAATTGCAAGCATCAAATTTAGAATGAGTGTATATTTCCAAAAAAACAATAGTTTATCAGTTTGAACATTAAATGTCTTGTCTTTGTACTGTATTTAATTGAATATAGGTCAAAACAGATTTTCAAATCATTGCATTCTGTTTTTATTTATGCTTTACACAGCATCCCAACTTTTGTAGAGTTAGGTTTGTGTTAAATTGACTAAAATACAAAAAAAATCAGCATGGCCCTTTAAGTGCTGAAAAGTATAGACCCCAATATCAGCAATATGAATACGAGCACTTTATCATTATCACTTGGTGATAGATGGACTGTTCAGTGAGAGTAGTCTTCATGCTAACACTACACTTATACATGACTGTAGACAGACACACAGCAGCTGTATAGCTGTAATTCAATCTGCCACCTGTACGCCTCTGCAGGGTACCACACTCATCAAGTAAGAGGTGCATAAACCATGATTGCCCAAATAACAAGTGATGTTATGTTGCTCTCAGAGCCAACATGTCATTTGGCTCACTGTGTGACTGCTGGTGATAAGGGCTACTCTGATGGATGGTGTGTTACCGGCAGGCGATTCTGATGTCACAGTTCTTGTCGATGTAGCAGGGACTCTTCCCTCCCAGCTCCAGGGTCACTGGGGTAAGGTGGCGGGCTGCAGCCTCCATCACCACTTTACCCACTGTGCCGCTGCCTGTGTAGAAGATGTGGTCAAACCGGAGCCTCAGCAGCTCCTGAGTCTCTGACACTCCACCTGTTACCACTGGGTATAGATCCTGGAAATAAACAACAAAGTTTCACTGAGGATATCTTAAATTAATCGGCAAATACAAGGGGGAACTAACGGAAATATGAAGCATGTCATAATGGAGGGAGTCCCGTCACAGGGGGTACTTGGCCCTGCTGTTGTCAAACACATCACATGATACATTATTCCATCAACAATAGCAGCTGGTGTTCAGACCTTGTCCAGATAGCGAGGCAGCAGAGCCCGGAGGAGGAGGGATGAGTACTCGCTGAGCTCTGACGGCTTCACCACAGCTGCGTTGCCTGTGGAGAGAGAGCATGGGTTTCTGTGAATGGAATGAGATCACTGAGTGACAGAGAGCCAACAAGTTTGAGGCTGGGAAGAGAGGCAGGGCAGAGGATGCTATCAAACTGAAGGTCAAACCATAGTTTTTATTAAAACTTGTAGTGCTAAACGCAAGTTTGACGTGTGCAAAGTTAATGTATGACATTATTTACCCAAAAGAGTGACAATGGCTAAAAGTTATCTCAAACATACAAAACTGGGAATGTAGCTTCAGCCAAAGTGTTTTCCTAACATACATCACCCAGAGAGGAATAGTGATCCTAATTAATATATATCTATATCTGTACAGATATGACCATATATTCTGAAGAAAAAATGAAGAAATATGAAATCATTTATTGAGAAGAGGATTGAAGTAATCATGTAAAACTGTAATAGAAAACTGTAGAAGTACTAAGACTGTTTCTGTCATAAAACATTAAAGCCTGTTTGTCTCTTTTGTGTGTGTGTGTGTGTGTGTGTGTGTGTGTGCGCAGACCCGTGCCAGAAAAACATAACAAAAGGCTGAACTTCAACTGTAATATAATTTTTTTGTTACACCATTACACCTTTACGATTATGGTTGGTTGGACTACATTAGCAATAATGCACACGTGTACAGAACATTCCAAATCCATTTCAGACTGATAGTGTCACCACAAAAGATTGCAGGAGAATATCTCTACATTGGTTATGGAGGTCTTTATGATTACATTTGAATAAATTATAAAGAGTTAATGAGGGGCTGGACATGGAAAGATTCCCTACCAGCAGCAATAGCTCCAACCAGGGGCAAGAGGGTGACAGCCCAGGGGTAGTTCCAGGCCCCGATGATGAGCACCACTCCCAGAGGCTCCGGCTGGATGTAGACCTCATCTGATATGGTGAGGAGGTTCTTCTCAACCGACCTCGGAGCTGCCCAGTCTGCCAGCTTATCTATAGCCAACTTGATCTCATTCTCAATGCCAGCTAGCTCCAAGAGAGGCGTGTCATACTGGCTCTGCAGGAAACCCAGCATACTCAGCATATTACACAACATGACATGTTACATGCAGAAGCGTGTTGCGTCTCCACTCACCCTGTTGATGTCCTGTTTGAGAGCCGTGGAGATCTCAGTCTCTTTCTCTGTAATCATCCTCTGCAAGGCGTGAAGCTGCTGCAGTCTGAACTCTAGAGGGCGAGTCCTGCCGCTCAGGAAGGCCTCTCTGGCCCGCTGCAGCGCCTGCCTCTCCATACTCACAGCTGGAGGACCACAAAGAGCCTCTGGAACTGCACATACACATACAGCATCTGTCTAGAATATATAGCAGTGACACGCCATGCTCTTTGGAGCACAGTGAGAAGTGTCCTGGAAAAACTTTTTTCTGTACAATGGCTGAAGCCTTTTTGGAGCCCCCCTTTCTCACCACACAGTCATTCTGTCATTTCTTCCTTTAGTTATTTAGTTAGTTAGTTATTGGGATCTCCTTTAGCTGATGCCAATGGCTAAAATTTAGCACATAATATTTATCACACACATGCTGTACACAGGTGTGTGTGTGTGTGTGTGTGTTTGATGTACATCATATTCGTCATAAAAGACACTGTATACAACACAGCGCCTGTGCTACCCTACATTCATCTCATGTGCACCTCAAATTATATACTAAGTTGTCGTAGAAGTTCACTGAAGCATCCATACTGATACACATTCAACAACATTCACAGTGATTAGTCTGGTGATCAGTCCATAAATTACCCTTAAAGGCCATCACCAGAGAACAAGAACAAGTTGTGACCAACACTGGACCATTGATCAGCTGCTTCACAGGATGTGATACAATCCTAAATGAAATCGAAATTAAGATTTACTATTGGACTGGTAGATGTGAAAGGGGGCGTTCCAAATGTCCTTTTTTAAGGCATTAGATTTTGGGCAACATGATTTTGCCATCTGTTGCTGCTCTGATGAAATGATTGTGAAATGTACTTAATGTGGTAACAATTTGGTAGTTACCTACAGAAAAACTTACAGAAAAACATAAATGAGTGCTGATCAGTCTTATTTAAACTCATAAGTAACACCAAAAAATAACCCCAGTGGCCCAGTGCCCACACAACAAACCAGCCATTTAAAAAAGTTACTTGCTCTGTAACCTGGATTTAGATCTTCTATATCTTTGCTGACCTTCCTCTGAATGAATGCAAGTATGCCCGAACAAAAACATCTCAATGATCTTTATCAAAATGCTCAAATTCATATTCACACTTCTGTTTATAAAATGAAGGTAAAAACTATTATATTTGTTTGTTAGATGTCCAAGCAGTGATGTGTGCTGCTGGAGCCGTATTGTTTTTGTTCAGATTATTTTTTATTCCTTTCTTCCTCTTAATTTTCTCCGCTACAAGTGTAAGACAAAAACTCACCAAAATTGGCAGGCTGGTTGCAAATTCCACCCAGGTACAAACAAGGGACACTCAATGACCTCAACCTATTGCACTGGATGGGCAGAGCCATAAGTTCAAACTGAATGATGACATCAGCAGCAACATGCCTGAGCAACAGGATGGAATCTTCATAGTAGCTGGTGATTCTAATCAACTCCTCCTTCAACTCAAAAGATGTAGCAAGACCAAGGACAAAAGCATTTTATTTTTTAAACTTTGTGTAAAAAAATGACCAATAAATCTACCTTCTACTCATTACAATATATATGCATTTGTAGACATTTCACATTACAAACTTCAAAAAATCCCAATAAATCACCAGTTTGTCCTACAGAACTGAAATCTTTTCACAACATCCACTGAACTGTGACAGAAGTTTGCCTTACTGCAATGTATGACCAATTCAGAAGTTTTCTCTATATTTTTAAGAATATGCATAATAAAATCTATATCTCCACAAATCTTCATTCAAATGTTACCAAAGTAGATATTCTTTGGATACTAGTTGTCACTTGTTTCACATGGTGCACGGTGAGCCATCAGTGATATTCAATATGTTGTTTTAATTTGTACTGTATGCACAATCATACAATCATTTCATCTCATTTTTAACCAAATGCCACCAAAGTATTTGACAATACACTCGAAACCAGTAAAATGATGAGACTTTCTCAAAATTTTATCACCCATGCTTGACTCTAATAAGTACTTTAAGCTTAAAAAGAATGAAAAATACCCCAGATTTGCACATGCGACAACATAACCACAAGCAGTTAGACAGTGTAGAGGGAAAAGTTGAGATGTCGTATCCTTTACTACTTTATTAATATCCAGACTAAAACTCCCAGTCTCCAGTGACAAATCTCTAATATCCATCATATTCAATTCTAGTAAAAAAAAACTTCATTCATTTCATAACTCATCCTGTCAAAACCAACTATGACCAACAAGCATCAGCTGATTTGTTCACCATTTGAGTGGTAAGGTGGACATCTCTCAATGCAGAGGTTATGAGTTCTATTTCCACTTGTGCCAACAAGCAGGTGATTTCAATCTTTGTATATTCCATGATAACTTTTGACACTTTCACATAATGGCACAATTGATGTATAAATGGATGTTTAACAAAATCTTTAACAAAATAAGAAATTTCAGAACAAATGTAGTCATGTAACGCACGTTGTGTTTGTGAAAGTCGATTTATGTATGTCAAAAGAGCATCAGCATGTAGTGATGACCACAATGAACATCATACTTTGAATCATATAGTTTTGATGGCATACTATAGCATGTGTTCTTTAATGACATCCACCGTCCACATGGAGATGTTTTCTACGGGCAAATTGAACCTTTTCAACACCATTTGGATATTAGACTCCAGGAAAAGGCTACAGACAGGAAATCAAACCCACGATTCTTGGCCATCCCTGGCACCATACTGTGATGGTAAAATAACATGGGGATCTTTTCTCTGAGCAATCTCTGGTGATTATTTTTATTACCGATACATAAGTATTAAACCTGTTGTAGTTAATTTGCTTGTATCTTGTATTTTCTTAATTCTAGTTTATACACTAGTTTCAATGATTGATTGCTCTTTGCATCATGTATCTTTTATTAACTGTATTTGACTGAGCGGTACTGTGGCAGTGGCGGTACAGTGGTTCTCTTTGGCTGGACATGGCTGGAGTCAAACCTGCGGCCAGTGGTGGAATGTAACGGAGTACAAATACTTCGTTACAGTACTTAAGTACATTTTTCACGTATCTGTACTTTACTTAAGTAAAAAATATAGAGTATACTTTGACTTTTACTCCACTACATTTTACAGCTATTTTCTGTACTTTCTACTCCACTACATTTCCAAAATGCACCACGTTACATTTGATGGTTGATCAGTCACCAAAATGCTGTCTTCACAAAAAATATTGGTTGCGTTTCGGCCTCGGAAGTTTAAACCAATCAGGTGCTGCTATGCCGCCTCCAATGACAGCAGAGCGCGGCGTGCATTTAGAAGCGGCAGTGTGATTTGGACAACAGTCGATATGGACTCGGAGACTGAGACCCCTGAGCCGAGCCATCCTTGGCCATATTTAAAAGAGATGTTCATGTTTACGGGCTCCAGGAATGAATCATTTAAATTCCAGTGTCTCAACTGTCTTCCTCAAAAAAAGGAATTACTGGCTTTCAAGAATTCCCCGTCAAATCTGAAGAAACACATTGAGGTAAGCAGAGCTCTTGCTACGCTAAGTTATTTTCTCGGGCTTATCATGTTAGCCAAGGTTATATTATTTTTGTTTACTGACATCATGTTATAAATGCTCTAATCTAGCAGAGTACACGTTAATTTACAGAAATCGCCAGAAAAGAGTACAACGGTGTTTTCATTATTTAGCTAACCTACATAGGAACGTAAGGTGGTAAGCTAGGTTAGCTTGTAGCACATGCTAGCTCGACGTCATTTACAATGTAATATAGGGTCTTGTTGGGAAATTTGAATGAATGGACAAGTTTGCACTTACACATAGTAACAATTTGAACCTGTCGGTGGTAAAAACAAACACTTTAGTGAAAGTAATTTGTCACAGGCACAAGCTCGTTTGTTTTACTTTAGCCGTTTAGCGGTCGCGGTTACAACGTTCACGTTTAATATGGTCCGGTTCGGTTCCAAGAGTGTTGGTGGGGGGCTGTGAGTTTGCGGACCAACACTGTCCAGTCAATTAATGTAAAACAATGCTGTGCATTTTCTTTTTTTCTGAGTCTGAGCCCACAACTTTTAGCACCACTCCGCTCCGCCATTGGTTTTCCAGACAGACTAAAAGCCACAGCGCCATCTACAGTCTGTATCGGAGCATATAACATCGGCACTAACGGGGCACTTGGAATGAGATGCACAGCTCCAACAATAAAAAGTTATTATGTGGCAGAGAGCGTTTATAATGAATCTATGTGTATGTTTTAAGAAATATATATTTTCTCTTCGTTAGGATATGTTCTACTATATTGTTGATAGAGTGAAAAGAGGTAGAATCATATTTTCAGTGGAGTATTCCTGTAGTACAGGTACTACAGTCACAAAATAATTATACAATGATATATACAATGATATAAATCTTAGATAATATCGCCCAGCCCTAGAATTAAGATTAATTAATTAATTATCATTATTGTTGTTTTATTTTCAGAGAAGGCACAGATCACATCTCCAGCGTTACATGGACCTGACGGCAACGACTACTAAAAGGAAGGGAAGCTTGTCTGTTGGCGAAGGTCCTTCAACTAGTAAGCAGCAGAAACTGGTGGTGGCAGACACAAAGGCTTCTCAGAAGACCACAGATGTTGCAGTAATGAACTTTGTTGTTCAGGGTTTGCACCCTTTTGGAGTAGTGGAGCAACCTGGATTCATATCTTTAATGCAGCATATTCACCCAAATTACACAGTGATGTCACGGACAACTTTAAGAGACAGGATAGAAAAAAAAACAGTGCAAATGAAAGCAAAAGTGAAGAATGCTATGCAGAACATTAAATACATCTCAACAACCACAGATTGTTGGACGGCCCATCGTCAAAGCTTCATAGGTGTTACTGCCCACTGGATCGAGCCAGAAAGCCTGGAGAGATGTTCTGTTGCTCTGGCATGTCGAAGAATGAAAGGATCACATACCTATGATGTACTAGCTGAAGCCCTGAATGACATCCACATGGAATACAATATTCGGGAAAAGATTGTCAGAACTACAACTGACAATGCCTCCAATTTCATCAAGGCTTTTAGGGTTTATGGGTGTGATGAAGAAAGTGCTGCTGATGGGGGGTGTGAAGATGTGAATGATAGTGAGAAGGAAGAAGAAGCTCCAGAAGAAGATCCTGAAGTGGAGACAGAGGCTGTTGAAGTGGAAGCTTTAATGAATGAAGAAGATGACGAGTGTGCCGAATATCAGCTTCCAAAGCATCACCGTTGTGCTTGTCATCTCCTTAACTTGATCTCAACAGTTGATGCCCAAAATGCCAACTCCAACGACATCTACAAGAAAATAAGTCGTGCAGCATTTGCTAAGTGCTCATCACTTTGGAATAGGACCTCTCGCTCCTCTACAGCTGCAGAGGTCATTGAGAGGGAATGCAAGCTGCAACTCATTCGACCAGTTGACACTCGGTGGAATTCTTTCTTTCTTTCTGTTGAACGGATACTGCGAATAATTAGAGAGAGTGGAGAAGGAGCCATCAGAGCAGTGACCACTGCACTTAAAATCCCCATGTAAGTGTGGCTGGGAGCAGATACACATGTACGGGTTGAGTAATATTGTAGTTGACTTACCATCTACCCCTAGTTTCAGGGGCTGCTGTTAAAGTAACTATTATTAACTGCATTGAGATAATTTGGAACATTATCATCTTATCAACCATCTGTTTCATGTTTCTAGAACTAGATCTTAATTTGAGATAGTAGCATTTCATAAGTATAAGTATATTGCACAGCCAAACACATACTCTTATAAAAACATGATTGGTGACATTAATGTTGTTTTCAGATTTATGCTTATAGACTACATGTTGAAATGTTCAATATAGACTACTTTCTGATATCAAAAATGCCAAATCATAATTTCTGCAATATCAACTTGAGAATATTCTAATATACTTAGATTTTTTCAACTATTTTGATCTTTTATTGATATTCTACATTCTGGTGTTTCATCCATGTCTTACAGGTGCAGCCCTGCAGAACTTGCTTTCTTGACTGAATATGTTGCAACCATGGGCCCAATCTCCAAGGCACTGAACATATTGCAGGCAGAGAAGGATGTCCACATGGGATGGCTAGTGCCAACTATAACCCTCCTAAATGTGAAGCTTGACCGCCTGAAGACCTCATCTAGGTTCTGCCAGCCACTGATCACTGCCCTTCAAGAAGGAATACAGCGGCGATTTGGAGACATGCTTTCTGACCCTGAACTTGTTGCTGCTGCCATTTTGCTTCCAAAGTTTCGCACCTCATGGACAAGCAATGCAGACTTGCTGAAATCGGGTAAGTCACTGAGATGGTTCCTCAATTGCTGTTGTACAGGGAGGGTATTATTCATGTATTAAACCTTGTAAAAGGCAGATCCTGATCATAGTAAGATATAACACTGGATCAGAAAATGTGTTAATAGTCACTAAGGAGGAACAGCACAATGACCTAGTTATCATGATAGGCCGTTCTGTATAGTCTATGGTTATATAGTCCATGTTTATTGGTTTCACACATTTCCTTTATTCTGTCTGGAAATTGTTTTTTATAGGCATGGACTACATCAAGGCCCACTTGGATCTAGAGTCAGTCCCATCACCAGGCAGCCATTCAGGGTCAGAGGAGGAGGACTTCTTTGGTCTTATGAAGGGAAACGTTCAAGAAACCACAAGGCAGCTGGACACCTATCTGGCCAGTTCAACGACCTCCATGAATGTCCTCAAGTCAGTGCCCAATGTTCTCAACTTGTCCCTCAAAGTCAACACTCCGCTGCCTGCCTCCGCAGCATGTGAAAGACTTTTTAGCTCAGCCGGGCAGATTTTTTCTTCAAAAAGAGGCAGACTAGGCTCAAAAAACTTTGAAAACCAACTCTTGTTGAAACTGAACAAAAAGTTCTGGTAATGCAAATGACAATGAAACTGCCATTTTAAAACTGTTGTGCAGAGAAAAAAAAACATGTTTATAGATGAGCCTTGCCAGCATTAAGACTTGTTGAGTTCTCATGTTCATGACATGTCAGAAGTTAAAGAAAAGAAAGGTTTAAAAGAAAATTTCACAGTTGAATTGTTGTGTTGATCAGATGTTGATTAGAATAATTGTTGGCTGCATTATAGGACAAAAAATCTGATCAAATAGGCTAACTTATCGAAAGATTATTCAGAGTCTGTTTTGCTTTGAATAGATTTATAATAAAATAAATGATTTTAATATATAACCGTCTTCTTTATTGGTTTTACCTAATGACATTAGAAAATGCAGATGTTACTACTAGTAATTCTTATACCTCTGCAGATGCCATTAGTAATATTTACAAGCAACAACTTTTGTTTATTGTAAAGGTTAGCGTACTTGTGCTTACCCTCTGTGATTCATTTCACACTCTATTTTATAATTCTGTTGTTTATTGTTATCTAACAGGGTAATACAGCTCCATACTATGTTTTTATTGAAATATAGGCCTGAACATTAAGAGACAAAACATTGTGTAAGTACTTTTACTTTTAATACTTAAAGTACATTTAAAAGTAAGTACTTACTTACTTTTACTTAAGTAGGATTGTTATGTAGTACTTGTACTTTTACTTGAGTATATATTTTGCTGGTTATCTGTACTTTTACTTAAGTACTGAGTTTCAGTACTTCCTCCACCACTGCCTGCGGCCACTGCGGGAAGGACATATAACCTTTGTACATGTGATGCCCACTCTATCAGGTGAGCTACTTGGCAGCCTGTTTCACATACTGAATTGCCAGATAGCCTAATCCATAATCATAAACCATCATTTATTAGTTGACTCATATATTGTATGAATAACCTGAACCTACAAAATAACTTAGTAAAGCTGTCAGATCCATGTGGACAAGTAAAAAGTAGGCCTACAAGACTGTCTTCCAAAGTGAGGATGAATCAAAGTGAAAAAAAAATGCATAAAATTGAAATACTCCAATTAATTACAGTGTAAATTTGTACTAAGCCTTTGAAAACTGGAATGACATCACTTTTCTTGTGCTGAGTTCAGACGCCTTTCACAAGTATTAATCTATGAGCCCTGAACATATTGGTTTGAGTTCTTTTGAAAACGGGGAAAGGCAATAAGCTATTTTACAAATTGTCCTGCAATCTGTAAAAGAAAAAACAATAGGGAAAATGTCTTTGTCTGTGATCTTAATTATACATTTGAAATTATTCAAAAGACTTATTATAGTATATAATTTTAAGCCTTTTTTCAGATAATTTTGTCATGTCTCACATGATGGCAGCCCCTCCTTCTCCTCTGTGTGTCAGTTGATCCCGTCTGTCTTATCCTCATGTTTCTCTCCCCTATCTGTGTTCTGTGTGTGTGAGTGGCTTTTCTGTTGCAGGCAGTGCCAGGTGCAACTCATTCCCACAATCAAGACCTGTCCTATAAAGACTCTGGTTTTCCATCCACTCATTGCCAGATTGTTCCGTCAACCAGCATGTCCTGGCTTCTCCCATGTACCTGTGTCGCTGCCTGCCTGCTTGCCTGCCTGTTGCTCCAGCCTGTACTGTGCTCATGCCTGCTACGTTGCCTGCCTGCCTGTGTTCCTGACTGACCATCACCTGTTCCTACCGTGAGTTCCTCTTCATTTGGAAACGCTCTTGGTTGTGAGCCGGCCACATACTTATGCAGGTTCGCCGTTCCACAGGGTTGACACCCAATCAAAGAGACTTTGAACACTTGCCACTGTTGGAGCCTAGGATACCTCATCACCCCTCCCCCCTTGCTCTTTCATTGCTGTATCACAATAAATATTGTCTTAAATCTGCCTCTTGTGATCTGTGTGGTGCTCTTGGGTCCAGTCCCTGTTGAAACCATAACAGAAAAATCTGGCTAATAACATGGACCCACTCGACAGATCCAAGTCTGCAGGTAAAGAATCTCCAACACGCTGCAGCTAATCAGAGAATTATGCTTGACCAACATGACCAGACCCTCCGTGGGATAATGGATTCTCTGTCGGACCTGACTCCTCCACCAAGAACGGTCTCCAATCCCCCCCAGCAGTACCAGTGGGCACTTTTCATCTTGTGAGCCTTTTGTCCCAGCACCGGAATGTTACGAGGGTAATTTAGGCGACTGTAAGTCATTTTTGTTTCAGTGTTCTCTGGTGTTCAAACTGCAACCCTTGACCTACTTTAGCGACAGATCTAAGATAGCCTGCGTGTTAGGTCTGTTAATGGGGAGAGCTAGGTCTTGGGGGACCATTTTTTGGCAAAGCCCAGACACTGCTAATGTTACTTTTGTTGAATTTTCTACTGATATGATGTCTGTTTTTGACCACCCCATCTCCAGCAGTGACACTAGCAACTGTCTGCTTAGACTCCGGCAGGGTTCTCTTGGCGCTTCTAATTACTCGGTTGAATTCCATACTTTAGCTGCTGAGCTGGGGTGGTACGACAGGGCTCTGCAAAGCATTTTCATGAAGGGATTAAACGAAGCCAGGACTTAGTGGGGAGAGACCTGCAGAAGCTAATAGCTTTAGCTATCAAGGGCGATAACAGGTTGAGAGATAGACATAGGGAGAGGGGCAGGGTGCCCAAGCTAACTTCCCTGGTACTGCTGCCGCTACTGGGTCTTCCTACCGGTTTCCTGAGGCCAAACCCACCAGTGTCAGTTCTTCCACTGCACCCCCATGGACCAAGGAACCCATGCAGTTGGGACGGAACCGACTCACCCCCACTGAAAGAAACAGGCGATTTAAGGAAGGACTTCTATTGTGGTGAACCTGGACACCAACTGGATACCTGTCCCCAGCGTTTAAACCGAAGTCGTAACCAGTCACAAACAGGGTTCTGGTGAGTAGCACTGTAGTACAATATTTGCCCCGAAAATGCGTTAATATTGACGCCTGTGTCATGCTAAATAGTAACACGTTTAAACTTGAGGCCCTTGTTGATTTCGGCTCTGATTCTAATCTGCTTGACTCCAACTTTGTTAAACAGGCCCAAATTGCCACTGAACTCATTGACACCCCGCTTGAGGTTAACGCTCTCAGTGGTGACTTACTAGCTCATATTACAGAACAGACCAAGCTGTTACGCCTCCTGTTGGCTGGCAATCACCAGGAGAAGTTAGTGTTCCACGTCGTGCCTTTTACTCACGCACTTCTAGTGCTCGGCCTCCCCTGGCTTCAGATCCACAATCCCGTTATTGATTGGGCCACCGGAAAAATTGTTAGCTGGAGTAATTTCTGCCATTCCTCCTGTCTAAAGTCTGCTCAACCTCTGTGTTCCCTCAAAAAATGTGTTACTCCACCAGAACCCCCGATATCTCCTCTGTGCCTCCAGAGTATCACGACCTTGCTGATGTCTTCAGCAAGCACAGAGCCATGTCATTACCTCCTCACAGACCACATGACTGTTCCATTGACCTGTTGCCTTGGGCCTCTCTTCCCACCAGCAAACTCTACAACCTCTCAGCCCCAGAATGTGAAGCCATGGAGAGCTACATCACTGATCCCTGAACTCAGGTATCATTTGACCCTGTTCCTCACCACTAGGAGTGGGGTTTTTCTTTGTGGACAAGAAAGATAAGACCCCGAGACCGTGCATAGACTTCTGTGGCTTAAATGACATCACCATCAAGAACAAATATCCTCTGCCACTCATTAACTCTGCCTTTGAGCCTCTCCATGATGCTGCCATTTTTACTAAACTGGACCTACGGAACACCTATCATTTGGTCCACATCAGAGAAGGTGATGAGTGGAAAACAGCTTTCAACACCCCATTAGGCCACTTCATGTACCTGGTCATGCCCTTTGGACTCACCAACGCCCCAGCTGTTTTCCAGACATTAGTGATTGATGTATTGAGACTTTTGAACCATTCTGTGTTTGTTTATCTTGATGATATTTTGATTTTCTCCCACAACCTCGAAGAGCACATTGTACATGTGCGGCAGGTTCTTCAGAGGTTGTGTGAGAACAAACTGTTTGTTAAAAGTGAAAAGTGTGAGTTCTATGCCTCCTCAGTCACCTTCCTGGGCTACATTCTGGAGAGCAGGCCGGTGAGGACTGATCCTGCAAAGATCTAAGCAGTCACTGAGTGGCCGGAACCCACTTCACGGAAGAAGCTCCAGAGGTTCCTGGGGTTTGCCAAAATGTACAGATAGTTCTTGAGGAACTACAGCAAGGTAGTAGCACCCCTCACCAAACTAACTTCCCTGTCTGTTCCTTTTGTCTGGTCTCCAGCGGCAGTTGAGGTATTCTGTGAGGCATTCTGTGAGCTCAAGAGGCACTTTTCCACAGCTCCCAGCTGCAGCCTGATCCCCCTTGTCAGTTCGTCGTAGAGGTGGACACCTTTGATATTGGTGTTGGGGCTGTCCTTTTTCAAAGAGCTGCAGGAGACGACAAGCTTTATCCCTGTGCCTTCTTCTCCAAGAAGCTTTCACCTGCGGAAAGAAACTATGATGTCGGCCACAAGAAGTTGCTAGCATTGGAGGAGTGGCACCACTGGCTGGAGGGAGCAGAATCACCATTTACGGTATGGACTGACCACAAGAACCTTGCATACATTCAGAATGCCAAATGTCTCAACTCCCGTCAAGCTCGCTGGGCTCTGTTCTTTGGCCACTTTAAATTTAACCTGACCTATCGGCCAGGTAGTAAAAACACCAAACCCAATGCTCCCTCCAGGCAATTAAATCAGGACACTGACAGGCCCATAGTCCCAGACACCATACTTCCATCGTTGTGCCTCTCTGACATGGGAAATTGAGTCCTTGGTTAGGACATCCCTGCAAAATGACCAAGATCCTGGTGGTGGTCCACCGGATCATCTGTTTATGCCTGTCTCTGCCCGTCCTCAGGTCCTGAAGTGAGGTCACACATCTCGGTTTGCCTGTTACCCTGGGCCCACCATGACTCTTTATACCCGTGAGTATGTTAAGGCCTGTACGGTCTGAGCACGTGGAACACCTCAGGAAGAGCGTTTGCTATTCCCCTCAAACTCCCTCATTCTCTCAGGATACATCCTACTTTCCATGTCTCTCGGCTAGACCAGTCTCTACTAGCTCTCTCTGCCCCATTGCACCCCTGGCTCGATGATGGACACCCTACTTATACAGTCAGTCGGATCCTGAACATTCGCAGCAGGGGGCGGGGCTTCCAATATCTGGCCGACTGGGAGGTAGCGAGGGAGGTTATCCTGGACCCCTCTCTCCGGAGGTGGTTGTTGGGGGGGGGGGGGTACTGTCATGATTCACATCATGGCAGCCCCTCCTTCTCCTCTGTCTGTTGTCTGTTGATCCGTCTCTCATCCTTATGTTTTCCTACGCTGTGTGTGTGTGTGTGTGTATGTGGGCGTGGCTTTTCTGTTGCAGGCAGTGCCAGGTGCAATTCATTCCCACAATCAAGACTGTCCTATAGAGACTCTGGTTTTCCATCCACTCATCGCCAGATTGTTCTGTCAACCAGCATGAACTGGCCTCTCCCGTGTACCCGTGTCGCTGCCTGCCTGCCTGCTTGCCTGCCTGTGCCCACTGTGTCACAATAAATATTGTCTTAAATCTGCCCCTAATGATCTGTGTCATGCTCTTGGGTCCGGTCCCTGTTGAAACTGTATCAAATTTCTTTGTTTTGTTGTGATTTTTTTACTGTCCCATTTTTGTTTGCTTGTTTGGCTAATTTTCAGGGTTTTTTTTTTTTGTTTGTTTGTTTGTTTTTTTTTACTTTTTACTAATTTGGTAAAAAGGGGGTAAATCCTTAAATTGTTCATTGCCTTCTTCCCATGTTTTTTTTAATAAAGCTGAAAAGTTTGTTCAGGTTTCAAAGGGCTAAGTACAATACTTAGATACTAAATATACTTAGTTACATTCCATCACTAAATATTTTCAGAAGACTGGAATACCTCATTTTGTAGCCCAGTAAGCCTCAGTTTAATGTAATAATCTGTATTTGAATTACTTTAGGAATTCATGTCAACAGGAAAGTGATTCTGCTGAGTGATGATATTTGATATTAGTTCAAGCCAAAACTCTCCAAAGGTCATGATTACCATGTTGACAGTCAGCAGGTGTTAACATGAAGACATGTCTTTCAGTTCATATAGATGTCTGTGAGCCGGGCAGAGTGCAGGTCATACATTAACAAGTAGTCAAAATTCTGACAGCGGTGAACTCGTTTTATATGCTGACCTGAGAATCATCTGCGATCTGAACGCGCTTTTATCCAATATCAACATCTATGGCATTATCCGTTTATTCGTTTGATTCGGAAAAAGATAGGAAAGAAGAAAAATAGACTCACGTGTCTCCGGTCAAACACACATCCAGTGGATTCTGTATAAAATATGAGCGTATTAATCCGCCGGTGATCTGATGTGAGAGCAGCTCAGATGTCAGACACGCTGCAGGCTGACTGACTGACTGAGTCTCATTATACACTGTTTATCAGCCCGGCTGCTCTGGGATCAGATTAACCCCGCACGCACGCGCACATACACACAGACACGCGCGCGGTCCCACGTTTTAATCAGTAATTCCACCTCAGCTGTTGTAACTCACTTGGTATGTTTGTGTTTTACAGCCTTTTTATTCTCACTCATCATCACCACGGAGCTCAGTGGAACTTCAGCACAGCAGCATGTCATAAATTACGATAACCTTGGGATCTTGTTAATAATATACCGCTGTTAAGATTTATCAGACTCATAAATCTGTTATGTAAAAAAACACTTTATAAACCCAACAGCAAAACAATTTGAACTTTTTTGTTGATGTTTAATTGTATGAAATGTGGGACACTAAAAACAGAACTGGCATCATTAAAAACAGACATAAAAGAGACAGACATTATAGAATATTTTATAGTTTCAGAGTCTAAAAGTGGAATCTTCATTTTCCAGATTAACCCTTTGAAACCCGAAGCAACATTACTATTCTTTCAGATTTCTCTGAGCAAATTGATGAAATTTCTTTCCAAAATGTTAAGAAAAGGGCAATGAGCAAGCTGGTAAGAAATGTTCCACAAATTGCAAGAAAGTAGATTTAGAGAATTATTTTTTTAAAAGGATTTTAATTTAATTTCATTTAAAAAATCATAATTACATATTTAAAAGTATGTTACAGAATTATTAAGTTTTTTAAGCACTTTTTACAAGTTTTGTTTGCCTTGTTTTTTTGTTTTTCACTTTCTTTTTCTTTTATATTTTCTTTTGAGGTAATTTTTTTTGTACTTTTTACTAATGTCTTGGAAATTTTTGAGTCATTACTCCTTTCATTGCTTACTACATTCTCACCATGTTTTGAAAATAAGAAATAAAGCCAGTTTGCTTAGATTTCAAGGGGCTAGATATGAATATTAGAGCCTATATTGCTACCATACTGGTGTGAAACAATAATACTTCGATAGCAGCTTAACATAAAAACTGAAATGAAAAGGAGCGTCTACATGAGAAATGATATGGACCAGTGGATCACAGGAGTGCTGCAGTTCTCTGCAGGTCAGGAGTCCATGTCGGGACAGGATGGGGTTCAGCTCAGGCCATTGGTTTATGTTCAGTCTCAGCCTCACTGCAGGAACCTCTGCAAGAAGCAGCACACCATGATGGAGGTTAAAGAGACACATCCAAAGAGTGAGACACACGGGGCCAACAGCGAGTGAACTGTTGACAGAATCAAGTGTGGATGTCAACAAAGGTGGTGGGGTGGACCAAAACAAAAGGGGCCATTTATCAGCGGAGAGTAAAGCATGCTGGGTAATTAAAGGGGGGCTGAATAAGGGGGCTTTATGAGGTTAGATTTCCTGGACAACACCACACATTGTCTGCAGGAGACAAAGCCATTGTTGTATGACAGTTCAGGCCTGTGGGATTGTGGGTATGTGTGGGGGAGGAGCTCTCATGTCTGGTTGTCTTGGGAAACATATTTGTCATTATTTAATAAATGGCTGTACATAAAACAGCAAAGTTCAAAACAACAACACGTCCCTCTTCAAATGTGTTTTTTTTTTCATAAAACATAAACTATGCCATCAGTCATTCTGAAGTCACGCCAGCGCTGACCATCACTGTATACAGTCTACAGGTTTAACCTCTGAAAACTGGAACAACAGTTTTCTTGTGCTGCATTCAGATGCCTTTCACATGCATTTAAACATTTAAAACCCAGGCAAATTGGTGCAATTTCTTTTGATAACATGGCTAAAAAGGAAATAAGGACCTTGGCAAGAAATGTCCCACAAAGTGCAAAAACAGAGAGAGAGAGAGATACTGAGAAATTATTAGGAGTTAATAATTTGATCATCTTCTCCAGAGAGCAACATCACTTATCTGTTCTGATGGAAGGGGCCGAACAACAAACAACAAACACATCCTCACATATTGCATTTTTAACGTGTTATCACAGAGAATATTAGGTTCTACATGAAGCACTAATTTGTGCTTGTCATGTCAAAAACGTATTCCATACTGCAATTACATGAAACATGCTTTTCCAGCCTTAAGTGCTGATTCAAATAAATGTTTCTGAAAAATAAAAAAAAAATACAAAAGAAGCAGTCAAGTTAAAAGACAAGCACAAACACACACACATAGACTGAGTTTCATTCTCTGCCCTGTTACATTGGACTCAAACAATCATAGCCTACTTGTTAAAATATGAATGCAGAAAATAATTTTCTCTTTTGAATAGATACGGTTAATATCAGGACAGCACCTGATTTTAATTTTTTTAGTTTGCCACAGAGACAGGCGTGGGCCAGGTGCCCTTCTTCAGTGTGTATAATGGCAATATTGGAAACAAGTTATGCAGGTTGGGTTAAATTAAAAGTGCCATCAGCTAACACAACCAGTCCACCCCAGCAGAGGGAGCCAAAACCTTTCAAGGCACAGAATCTTATACATTAGAGCACAACATATGAAAAACAAATCAAATAGATTCACAGATATATACACTTGAAGGGATATTGACCTTACAAAAAAACAAGAAAATAAAATCTCATTCATCCCATGAAGAATGAAAGTCTCGAAGAAATGTATCAATATGCCTTCCCTTGGACGGTGTTGGTTGGTGATACTTATATTCAATCTCAGCTGCGTACTTCCTCTTTTTCTAATATTGCCAATATAAACATTGAAGGAGAGTATCTGGCCTGCAAGGTCTGTGTGGCAAAATTAAAAATTCAAATGGGCGTCCTTTCCAGATCCTTGCTTTACTGTTAGCCTGCTTCCATTAAGGACTCAGCACCCAGTCTAAGAAAAGTTTCAGCATGAGCGAGCATGTCTTCTTCTGAATTAATACAAATGAACAAAACTGTTTAAGTATCTTTGTGAACACAAAAAAGGACAAATTGCATCTCTAAGCTATTAGGTGATATTATAACCCAGACAGATTTTACTTACTGGGTTTTTCCAAGTGTTTTAGTGAACACAGATTTTCTACTGTATGTTGTTATCTTAGTGGGAGGAATAACACCTCTAATAAGCTGGAGACGTGCACTGAAATACGGTGTCAGTTGCAGCGCACAGCTGACACACGTTCATCAGGAAGATTTACATGTATTTCTTTATCATTTCCATACAGCACATGCATTGGCCTCTCTCTTTGTGCCACTCATGTTGTAACGTGCAGAAGGCGTGCATCCTGGCTGCTGCTTTGTGTGACTGTCAGAGAGGCAGAGGCCGCTACATTCAACTACAGATTGTCACAACACTCACACACGTTTCACACATCTCTAATTCAAAATAAAAGTATGCTATTCATTTAAGGAAGAATCTGAATACAGAATCTAAGAGCTTTTCAGAATCACATTGTTTGTGTACACTTGCATACACAGGACTTTTTTTGCAGTGCCCTCAATGTAACAACAAAAATGAAATGTCAGCTCTACATGCAACAAAAAGTATTTTCTAGATATTGTTATGTTCCCCCAAAAAACAAAATCTCAAGGACATGGGTCGTAGTTTGGGAGACAAACAAAACAATGTGTAGAGGGTACAAGAGGGTGAAGGCAAAATGGGGCCCTTTGGTTTCTAAAAGGTGGCGTGGGAATAAAACCCCTCACAGCTACCCACTGATTCTATCAAACTGATAGACAAACCAAAGAACTGGTCCCAAAACAGGAAGTGAGAGTCACTGATCGGGGGGAAGAAAATGTAGGCCCAAAAGAAGAATCATACTTTCAACATGCACTCAACTCAGATTTCAACTCAAAACAAAAAAAAAACAAACATTCATCAACTGAAGGTGATGAATCTCTATAGACACACAACCAACTGAGCACTCAGCCTCCCGATATAACCTCCCAGCCAGGTCGATTACTGCAGCTAAGGGAGAACATCACAGCTGCACCCAGTAGCTCCTGATTAGCAAGGAGACCTGGGACTTTTTGGATCTCTGTGGATATCCGGCCAGAACAATATAAACAAAGGTGGCACTTTTTTTCACAATTTTCATTCAGCTTTTGCCCCTGTGAGCCAGAAAAGAGCTGCCTGTACTCTGCCCAGTCTGCTCTGAGGGCTGGCGGTCAAATCTTACATACAGTGCTCAGCATAAATGAGTACACCCTAACAGATTTTCAAAGAACACATATCTCTCCTTAGAATAAATACCATCTATGAGATCCTATACACTAAAATATTCGCACTACTCTGGCTTATTGGTTTTAAATGAAATTACTCAGCAACAAAATTCAATTTGGAACTTTTCTAACAAAATGACTTAAGGCCATGGTGCAAAAATGAGTACACCCCAATGATTGTTGTAGGAATAAAACCTGATAAAATTCTAATTAACAGGAATTTATCAACAGATGAGTCTAATCAACCATCAGACGGGTGGCTGCCAGGTACTTGACAATTAAGGGTGATATTTAAGAGAGAGAATTCACTCCCACTCAATGCTGACAAACATGGCATCACATGGAAGAGAAATGTCACAAGACCTAAAAAAGAAGATAATTTCTTTACACAAAAGGCCATGGTTACAAGAAAATTAGCAAAGCATTGCTAATAAGTCAGAATACAATAGCAAAAGTGATCCAAAAATTCAAGAAGGATGGACTTGTGGGAAGCTCGCTTAAACGTCCAGGCCGTCCACAGAAGTTAACACCTTGATAAGAGCATTTTATGATGAGAAGAGTTGAAGAAAATCGGCATGTGAGTTCATCACAATTAGCCAAAACATTAGAGATTTAAACTGGGGTGAGTGTTTCCTGTGACACAATACGATGCACACTGTAGAGGAGCGGCATGCATGGGTGTGGTCCACGAAGGAAACCACTGCTGAAACCCATGCACAAAAAAGCCTATCTAGCATTTGCCAGGGCCAATGCGGACAAAGACGTGGAGTACTGGGTCTCTATACTATGGAGTGACGAGACAAAGATAAATCTTTTTGGCACTGATGGGTTCCACACTGTATGGTGTCAAAAGGGCGAGGAGTACAAGGACAAATGCACGGTACCCACAGTAAAGCAGGGTGGTGGCAGTTTTCTTCTGTGGGGTTGCATGAGTGCTGCAGGTGTCAGGGAGTTGCATTTCATCGATGGTATAATGAAATCACAAATCTACTGCAAAATACTGAAAGAGAAGACGCTACCATCCCTCTGTGAACTGGGTCGCCAGGCCGTCCTCCTACATGATAACGACCCAAAACATACAGCTAAGCTCACTGTTTCATTTCTGAGGAAGAACAGGGTGAAAGTGATTCAGTGGCCACGCATGTCACCAGACCTCAACCCAATAGAGCACTTGTGGGGAGTTCTGAAAAGACCAGGTGAGCATGAGATCTCCATCCAGCATCCAGGACCTGACAAAACTCATTCTCCAAGACTTGAGAAAGTTAGATGATGCAGTATGTTGCCAACTTGTTAATTCAATGTCTAGAAGAGTTGGTGCTGTGCTTAAAACTCAAGGAGGCCATACAAAATGTTGATTTAGGAGGATTTGTTGTAGGGTGTAATTATTTTTGCAACACCTCAGTTGAGTTAAATGTACTATTTTGACTATTTATTGATGGTGACCATCCGTCTATGTTGATACAATAGATGTCTAATGAAACTCAGTTTTGTTAAACTGAGTGAAGACAGTCTGGGATATGTCAGTGATTAGCAGCAACATTGATTGTGACAGTGCACCTAGTGAAAATAGCATGTATTTTCTAAAAATAATATGATTAAAAAAATCACAACAAAAATTATAAATTCAAAGGCAAAAGCCCAGAATGACACCCAGAAATAATACAGTGCATGTTTTTATGCTTTGATGGCTGAGGGATCAAAAACTGCAGTTTGAATGGGCTTCAGTGGAGCATTATTTGACCTTAACATTCTGAATGTAACTATTTCGTTTCCACCGTGTATTTTAGACTTATTGTAGGAACTAAGCTGGAAATTCCAAGATCAAACAAAAATACACAGTCTTGCCAAAATGTATGCCCTATGCATAAACAAACAAAGCCAAAATGATCAAAAAATGAAGAATGAAGTGTGTAAAATGCATCAGATAGTCCCTAAGGGTTAAACTGGATCATGTTCTCAGGGAATCTGGTGGCTTAGTGGATTAAGCAGGCACCCCATGTATATTGGCACTGTCTGTGCCATGGCAGTTGCAGGTTCAAGTCCAGCTCACAGCCCTTTGCTGCATGTCATCCCCTCTCTCTCCCCCTTTCACACTGCTGATCTGTCCTATCTAATAAAGGCAAAAATGCCAAAAAAAAAAAATCTGTAAACTGGATCATGTTTTTGATGTTCTGTCAGTTACTCTCATTTTCCCACATTTAAAACTTACTGACTCACAAGTACTTACTTGCTCAGTAATGTGTGCGTGCATGCATTCTGCATAAACGTCTGCTTGGTTAAGATATGAGCATCCTGATCTTGGATCAGCTGAAGTGAGCACTGAACCTTAAATGTGCATCTCTGGGTTCATACAGAGCTCCACTGGAGGGAAGCACTCCCCACATTTTATAAAGGTGGGTGTTTTGACTCAATACATAAAAAACAAAGGTAGAACAGTGCAGATGTTGCAGCAGGTCAAGCACACACAGGAACACTGCTGCTCACTCTGCTGCTCTTTATGTGGACAAATGTCATGAAAATGACTAAACCCTACAAAGAATTGATGTTAAGTATTGTTTTTATATCCTAAACTCCATGTGAATTAACACTGTGCCATACAGCTTTACTGCTGACTAAAAACACACCATGTGTTTCTCATCAAGGCTGGAAATAGTTATTAAAAATGTGCTGTTAACTTCGGTTTGCTGTTAAGTCGAATGTCCCGCTCTTTTAGAGAATTACTGAGCTTTTCAACAAAGTAACAATAATGTTAGGGCTGTCAGCGTTAACACCATAATCACAATGTGATTAAGGTCCGTACATGACGCATTTATTTTTATTGCTTTAATCGCCAGCATTTCTGTCTTGAAGAGGCAGTGCTGAATTGAGTTTTAGGGGCTGTTTACACAGCAATAGTTCTTGTATGAAACGTTCAACTTTTGTTGCAGTTTGGCCTTTCATTCAAATGACAATGGTAGCGCTATTCCATGCAGTAATTTGCTGTCATTTGATTCCTAATCAAGACAATCTGGTAAGAATTTCTTTACCATGTCAATATGGACTTCAAAAATTATTTATTTATTTTATTTTTTTCAAAATACTTAAATTGAAAACATGATTAAAAAATGCTATTCTCTGTTGAAACTCTGCAGTTTATCACAGTTAACTGTTTGACAGCCCTAGTAACAATATTTATGTATAAAATGTACTCCTGCAGCATGGGTGTAAGAGCCACACACAGAGGAGGGAGTCAGACAGTATTAAGAGACTCACACATTTCTGCTTTTTCCTTCGTCTTTAATACAGCCATGGTGTGGCCCTTGAAAGCAACAGTAGCAGCTGTTGGTGATCCTAATTTAAAAAATGATCAACAAAGCTTTACATTACTGTTGCTGTCTCTGGTGCTTGGTTTCGTTATTAACCAATGGAGTGAGAGAGAGGTTTTATCGTTGGACACTGCTGTGGGAATCTCGTTACACGATACAATGGCAAAACATTTTAAGGTTGAGTAATCTTAAACTATTAATGGATTTTCAATCTGCGTTTCATTATTTTCATACTCTTACAAAACCATAAAAACTAATTTATTGCATTGTATACATGTGTTTTAAAAATAGATTATGGTGATGTGTTATTTTACAGGTCATATTTTCCTTAAAAAAAGAACTGACTGTAGCTGTAAAAATCATGACATAACTTATAATTGGGTTTAAATGCTGATGATTCACAACTCACAGAAATGCCTCAGATATGTAATATTGCTGTTATTACAGTGGCACAAAATAGTTTTCTGGGAGACTTCTTAGGAAACTACAGACGTGTCAAAAAATATAATGCAGATACCAAAGCAAAACCTTTAATTCCTCTTTGGACTGGAGTATGTTTTGGTTCCTTTACCTGCACCACAAACGCTGCCAGGCCAGCCATGGCGGCCAGCAGCAGAGCCATGCGCCGCAGCCTGCTCACATTGACCTGTTTGAGCAGAAAAAATCGAGCCCATCCCAGCTTCTTGGCTGTGTGAGGCGGGTAACGCATGCTGTTCACGCCCTCCATCTTCAGCTGCTTGATCAGACAGCTGCGCAGGTGGCTGAGCTGGTCGAAGCTGTGGCGGCCATGGTAACAGCCCATACCACTGTTACCTGAGCAACAAGAGGGAGAAAAGGTCAGCTAGGAATGTGTGTCAGCTTTATTCCTCTGAATCTGCATGAGGGTAAATATCTGCAGGTTGGTCTGATTGTTAAACACTCACCGACTCCTCCGAAGGGCAGAGCGCTCACGGTAAAGTGTACCAGACAGTCGTTAGCCAGCAGGGCACCACTGGACGTCTCAGCGATCATCCTTTTGATCAGCTGTTTGTCAGACAGGAACGGTCTAATCAACATCACAGCATTTCAAAATCACAGAGACAACTACAATTACAACCACGGGCTTGTATGCCTCCACACAGCCGTAAAGTCGGCAGCACATAGGATCTCTACAAACTGCACAGTTTCAACATGTGCATCCAAGAAATGTGTCACCAAGTCAGTATGTGACTAAATGTGCTCTGATATCAATTACAGTCATGGCCAGAGAACTGTTGTTGCAGAACATTATAATGTCACAGTAAAGTTGACCTTTGACCTCTTGGATATAAAGTGTCACTTCATCATTATATCCTGTTAGACATTTGTGGGAAATTTGATTGTATGAATTCTTGAGTTATGGCCAAAAGCATGTTTTATAATGTCACAGTGACCTTCACCTTCGACTTTCAACCACCAGAATCTAATTTCTTCATTCTTGAGTCCAAGTGGGAGTTTGTGCCAAATTTAAGGAAACTTTCTCAAAGCCTTGAGTTCATGTGAAATGAGACTGATGCAAAGTCACAGTGACCATGACCTGTGACCACCAAATTCTAATCTCTTCATTGTTAATTCTAACTACATTTTGTGTCAAATTTGAAGAATTTCCCTCAAGGTATTCTTGAGATATCACATTCACAAGAATGAGACAGATCCAAGGTCACAGTGACCTGGACCTTTGACCTATGACTGCCAGAATCTAATCAGTTCATTCTTGACCCCAAGTGGATGTTTGTGCTAAATTTGAAGAAATTCGCTCAAGGCGTTCTTGAGAAACATGTTCAAGAGAATGAGTTGGACATATGAGCGGACAACCTAAAAAAAATGCCTCTGGCCAGAGCTATCACCAGTACAGAGGCATTATGTTTCCAGTTAATATCTAATTATTGACTTGAATAGAAAATGATCATGTTTGCCACTGAAATGTTTACCTTGTTGTCATGAGAGAAGACGTATATGACCAGTGGCTTTTCCCTCTTGTTAATAAATTGGATGGCCTCATCCACACCGCTGACAGTGATGATGGGCAGCAGCGGCCCAAAGATCTCCTCCTTCATCACTTTGGATTCTCCCGTCACATCCTTCAGCACAGTGGGAGCTGCAGGCAGACAGGAAGAGAAGGTTCACTCTGGGATGTACTGACACTGCTATTTATACTGCAGACAAACAGGTTATAGGTAGTGTAGTGTTGCAGTTTTTATTACCGTGGCAACAAATGAATTGCATATTCTATTAATGTTATGGAAACAGCTGCAACAAAAGCAACATTTCACACGGAGATGAGAGGGGGATTGAAGAAGGACTATCTTCACTGTCATTAGTTTACTGTCATGCAAATAGAGGTCATTTCTTGGGGTCTGTTAACCAAGCTTAAACAGGTTTGATTTATGCAAACCAGCTAAACCTGCATTTGTCATTATGTCACCTTATAATTTTAAAAGTAGCATCAGCCACAGCACTAAATCCAGTTTAAATTGCATTAGTATAAAGCAATATGACTGCATGATTAATATAATATCACGTGTTAACTTACTAATGGAGACACTAGTGTTATACAGGTTGTGTGTAATTTACTGCCGAGCCGAGGCGGCCAGTGTCGGCAACATGCGATCAAATTTCACAGGCTGCAGATGTGTGAGCTGAACTTTCGTTGGATGCTGTGTTTCTATTATTCCTGTCGCTCGCTTTGAAAGTAACTCATTGAAAGAGGACCAGCTGATTCGTGAAGTTTAAATGAGGAATGATTTACACAGAGCTCCTCTACAAAAACCTCAACACTAGAGGGAGATTGCTAGAAAGATGAAAAATTCTGCTGAGGTAAATGACCATCGCTAAAAACAAGCTAGGCTGACGTTACTTGCTGTTAGCTATTTTGTTTGTCATTTCCAGCTAATATTACAATACAAAAGATGTGTTTTCAGTTTTTTCTGCAGTCTGATCTCAAGCGCACAGCTGATAGCTACATGGTTTGTTTACATGAACAGAAGTGTATATTTGATAGATTCAGTGTGGACACAGAGCTCCAATGTTTCATGATATTATGAGTTTTTTTTTGAGGGGGGGTGCTTTTTAGGCCTTTAATGGATAAGACAGAGAAAGTGTGGAAGGGGTAGAGAGAGAGGGGGGCAACATGCAGCAAAGGGCAGAGGCCAGAATCGAACCTGCGGCTGCTGCAGTGAGGACACAGCCTCTGTGCATAGGACGCCTGCTCTGTCCACTGAGCCACAAGGCACCCCTCATGTGGGATAACTGGTAAAACTGGGTAAACAGGTCGTGTTTGGCTTAATATCAAACCACTTTGAAGGTTTCACACCAACCCAATCCTAGCTGAAAATCTATCAAAGGTTATGTTACCTGCGCCTGCACTCCTCAATTTAGCTAATGAGATTCAACAATTAAAAGGATAACACACTGAACTGCTCTCCTCATTATATGGAGCATTAGTAACGCAGACGAAATCCCTCTCACCTTGGACTGGTTTGGCTTCCAAAATAGACAAGACAAAGACAAGAAGCCAAAATATAATTGGATTAAATTTCTCCTCCTTACATGCAATCACCCATCTGCGCAATAACAATACAGTCTGAGCACAGCCTGGCAGTGGTTCCTCTGCACAGAGCATCAGCAGTTTGGTATTTAATCAATACTCCATCAATAACATGTTTGGGGGTAAAACACACACTGAGTGTACAGACAGTGAAGCAGCACATTATGCTGGATTACTTTCTCAGGACATTTTGCTGCAAAACTGGTTCTGAATCCCAGCTGACTACACTAGCACACACCCATAAGGAGACAAGTCCTCACACTTTCAGAGCAACAGCTGTTGCTGAGGATAGCAGCTAACCAAGCATTTAACCCTTAGGGACTGTTTGGCGCATTTTACGTGCTTTTCATTCTTCATTTTTGATAATTTTGGCTGTGTTCATGCATATGGCCTACATTTTGGCAAGACTGTGTATTTTTGTTTGTTCTTGGAATTTCCAGCTCAGTTCCTACAATACATCTCAAGTACACTGTTAAAGACACTGTTAAATGCAAAAAATACACCACTGAAACTCATTCAAACTGACATTTTTGAGCCCACAGCCATCAAAGCATAAAAACATGCATTGTATTATTTCTGGGTGTCATTCTGGGCTTTTACCTCGGAATTTGTCATTTTGATTATTTTCTACCCAATGACATCATTTTTACGAAAATGGCATTTGGAGAAAATACATACTATTTCCACTGGCTGCACTGTCACAATCAATGTTGCTGATAATCACTGACATATCTCAGACAGTCATCAGCAAATAAATAGACTTTGCCTGTATATTGTAGAATTTTTTTTCATCTTAAAACATAGTAGCAATGTGACAAAAGCTTGGCACTTGAAGGGTTAAGATTCTGAAAATTAATCAATATTTGATATTTATGATAAGGGCTGATGCTAGTTAAAACAGTTAACTCAAAGAACCTAGAAAATCATATTAATGTATAATATTTTATAGTCTGATTTTGAGAAGCGCGGAGGTGTGTGGAGCAGTACGAGTGTATGAGAATTTGACACTGCACAAAAATTAATAATGTATAAAATTCAATGTTGCTGTTAATCATTGATATATACAAGGCTGTGATAATCAAAATAATAAATGTACTTATCATGTAGTATACTGACAAAAATGTATTTTTTGTGGTTTTGTTATTCATTTAAAAACATAGTTGCATCATGACAAAATGCTGGCATTTAAAGAGTTAAAATTCAGAACATTCATGAATATTTGATATTTATGATTAGGACTGTTGGTAAAAAAAAATAAACTTAAAAGTAGAAAATAATATTAATGTATAAAAAAAATATTTAAAACTTGATTTTGAGAAGCACATTTTGTGTGCAGAGTGTGCATTATATTAAAGTAGGCCCTAAGGGTTAACCAACATCATGTGATGAATACCACCAATCAAATCTCAAGTAATCAACCACTTCCACAATCAGTTCACTTTACACTACTTTAGATGTTTGCCTAACAAACAGTATCATTTCTTTTTAGCAACCAGCTGCTCAAACACAGCATGTACCTATGTAGCACTGGGATGCATCACTGTCTCCTCCAACAGCCACTGTGCTCCCCTCCATCAGAGCCATGAGCCGCTTAAAGTGCCGCTGGTTAATAATGCGTCCGTAGTCCTCAAAAGTTTTGGGATGATCGGTGTAAAACTCCTGCAATGTGGGACATTTAAAAAAAGAACGGTTAGGCTCACATGACTTATTATTTCACTATTGAAGATCATTTACAGAGTATCAGAGGAAAGCACAGAAATTTTAATTTCCCAATACCTGTTTTCTCTTCCTGTGGTGGTGAACAATAGTTCCTATAGATCAAGCTGGTTTCTGCTGTTCACTTCTGGGAAATTCACTGTTTTATATTCCCACTATGTAAACCATATTGTGCTCTTGGTAATGTGCCACATCAAAAAATTGACGCGGGGGAGAGACACGAACAAACACGAACAAAGAACAAAGGTGCAAGATCAAAAATCAAACAAAGGTAGGAATCAAACAAAAGATCTGCACACTGCACTGAAAATGCCTGATGAAGATATCTGATTGAAACATTACAGAATTAAAATTGGGAGCTTTGAGTGCGGTGTGCAGACCTTTTGTTTGATTCTTACCAGGGGAAAGACACAAACATCTAAACATTATATGCAAAGCCTCACTAAATGCAGCTGCTGTTCTGCAGCTGTCAGGGGCTCACACAGCAGCAGTGTCAGAGGGATGTCTGGAGTTTGTAACTGTCTGAAATATCTTTGACAGCACATGGGGATGACAACAGTGTTTATCAGGATAACCAGCCTTAAAATTGTCATGTTTGCACTCTATTCCTTCCTGAAATTTCTTTAATGATCTCTCAGGTTCCCCTCTGAAAAGAACTGGCTGGCATGAGATCAGATTTTCCCCACACAGTTATTGTGGCCAAACTTAGTATTGCAATATCTATAGAAAATTTGAAGAGAAGGAAAATGAAATATACTTTAATGCCACTAAACAATATTTATATTTATGAAAATGAGCCTAATGTGAGTAACAGTCATAAGAGTGACTATTTTGATCAGATTTCACTTTCTCCATGGTCATCTCATCAACTGTGACAACTATAGAATTCTCATCTTAACCCTTTAGAACCTGGATCGACATCAGCTTTGTTGTGCTGTGTTCAGAACCCTTTAACAAGCAGTTAAAGCTGAGAAAACTGGTTCGATTTCTAATGAAAAAAAAGGCAATGAGCAACTTGGCAAGAAATGTCTGGTAAATTGCAAGAAAATGACTTGAAAATCAACTGTAGGGAGATCATTACATGTCAAAAAATGGGGAAAATGTTCAGAAACTATACCTGTGATTCTTGTAATGATGTATTCAAAATATGTTACAAATTTTTTTTTTCACACTCTCTTGGTAATTTTTCTTGTTTCTTTATAGATTTTACTTTTTTGTTGTTTTTTGGGGGGTAATTTTCTTGTAATTACTTTCTTACAAATTTTTGGGCCATTTCCTGTTAAGTTGCTTACAGCCTTCTTCCTGTGTTTTTTGAAAAGAAATCAAGCCAATTTGCTCAGGTTTCAAAGGGGTTATCATATCTTACAACCAAAATCATTCCAGATGGAGGAATGAAAGCAGAGTCTTATCAGATAGGGGTCTTTGCCCTTATGTGTATCAGTTTTGGGGTTGTTGACATGGAAAAGGGTTGAGAACCTGTGCTTTTGACCAACCTTGATGCACTTCTTGATCTCTTCCACCACTCGGCTCTGGATGCAGGGTTCACACAGGATGAAATCTGGAGCGATGCAGGTCTGGCCACAGTTGACAAACTTCCCCCATGTGATGCGACTGGATAGAGAGGAAAAATAATGCAGAAGCCTCAAACCTTGAAGAAACACTGTAGTGTGTTGTGGCAGCTCCCCAGCGGCTATGTGTCTAGTGCTTATTAGAGTTCCCACATCTGTGTGTTTCTATGTTTTATTTTTCAGTTGAGACTAACCGACATGCAACACTGATGTCACAGTTCTTGTCGATGTAGCAGGGGCTCTTCCCTCCCAGCTCCAGGGTGACCGGGGTTAGGTGGCGAGCTGCAGCCTCCATCACTAGTTTACCCACTGTGCTGTTTCCTGTGTAGAAGATGTGGTCGAATCTCTGCCTGAGCAGCTCCTGGGTCTCTGACACTCCACCTGTCACCACCGGGTACAGATCCTGAGGGGAGAATCAGTCATTAAAACTTGAATGTATGGAGAGTTAACAGATCATATGGACAAAGGAAGCTCACCTTGTCCAGATAGAGAGGGAGGAGCTCCTCCATGACCTTGGCAGAGTGAGAGCTGACCTCAGAGGGCTTTATCACTGTTGCATTACCTGACAGATGGAAGAGAGACACAATGGCAGGATGTGTGTGAAAAAGAAAAAGCCATTTTGCCAAAGAAAGGAAAACCTGCTGACAACAGCAGAGCAAGGGACACACAAAACATTTTCGGATAAAGTTCATCGTTTATGTACTTCTCGGTTTTTATTAGATTAATGTTCACTGGCTGGTTACTTTTTCTATTACTATGTTGTCATTTTTCTTTTGTTGTATTTTTCTGTAAAATGTTAATTTTGGGTTGTTTTTTTCTTTGTTTTTGTTTGATGTTTTCAAGTTGAGGGGGGGTCTATTACTATTGTTATATCAATTTATTGTTACTATCATTGTCGCTGTGCCTGTCTCTCTCTCTCCCTCCCTCTCTCTCTCTCTCTTTTTCCTATGTAACATTTTGTCATCTACTGTAATTGAATTTTTTACTACATCTATTGCACATCTGTCCGTCCTGGAAGAGGGATCCCTCCTCAGTCGCTCCTCCTGAGGTTTCTACCATTTTTCCCCTGTTAAAGGGTTTTTTGGGGAGTTTTTTCTTAGTCGCTGTGAGGGTCTAAGGGCAGAGGGATGTCACACGCTGTAAAACCCTCTGAGGCTTTACATATAAAATGTAAAATAACAAGACTGAAATCTGGGATATGACTGCTGTAGCCACACTACTCAGTTTAACCCTTTTTCTATCTTTAAGTTACTGTAACAAGTTAATTTCCCCAGTGAGGGATCAATAAAGTGTTATCTTATCTATCTTATCTTTGATACTTTGTCGATTTTCAAACAGCTTTGGTAGTATGTGTAGATGAACTGTGGTTCATTAAACACCTATCTACAAAAAATTATGATATGTGGGTGCATTTAGTACCAGCAGCAATGGCTCCCACCAGCGGCTGCAGGGTGACGGCCCAGGGATAGTTCCAGGCCCCGATGATGAGCACCACTCCCAGAGGCTCCGGCTGCACATAAACTTCATCTGCTATGGTGAGGAGGTTCTTCTCTACCGGCCGAGGAGCCGCCCACTCTGCCAGCTTCTCTAACGCCAGGTTGATCTCTCCCTCCAGCCCCAGTGTCTCAAACAGCTCTGTCCCATGTTCACTCTGAAAGCATGAGGAGAAAATTCGTGGTTCATTCATTCATTTGTTAAATGACATTTCTGATCTGTAAATGATTTTTAAAAAATGTATATACATTCAATAATGATGAAGATGAAGGCATGCAGTCTTTGGGTCAGAGAGTGCAGTAGTGCTGGCAGTAATGTGGGCTACACATGTGAAAGAAGAACACTCTGTGCATGCAGAGGGTTGTTATTTGACTGAATTTGTATTTAATAGAATGCTGGCACATGATGTGTGCATGTGATGGAAGAGCGCGCAGCTGAATGCAGTGTGCTTAAAGTCTCTCTAGAGACATCACCTGACCCACCTGAGGCTAAGAGGATGAATCAAGCAGTCCTGCCTGGGAGGGAGCCACCTCCCTCAGGTGCAATCATTTTCCTTTAATTAGAGTGTACATATGTTACTCCTCCCTTATTTGTTCTTCAGCACGACAGGCAGGATGTGTGCGTCACAGCGCAGAGCACACACCTACGAGTGGTGTAAAGAGCTGAAAGAAATCTGCTCGGCTCCAACTCAACACCTGCTGGCTGCATCTCCTTCCTTTGTCCAAATGCATTAAAGAAGTATTTCACCGACATAAAGACAGTCACATAAAACTAGGCCGTCTCTGCAGTACAAAGAAAGTGCTTTTGAAATTGGTGCTACATGACCAGAGAAAACAGAGAAAGGGGACTGTGGCATTCAGTTTTGCTCTAAAGGTAGAAAACCTACAGCTCAGAATGCATCTGCTGGGTGATGTAATGCATACTTGTCTGTTCAACACAAGGGCAGTCTGCCAGATCTCATATTTCAGTATAACAGTGAGCTAAACATGTTTCTGAAGACATTATAGGGGAGATATATGTCACTCAGTAACAAAATTTATAATGGTTTATAATGGATCGACGCTGCTTAGTTTTACTCTTTGACACCATTTTTTACTGCCTCCTTTTCACTACGCAGGAGTGAAACTGTTCACAAACTCTCGCCACTACAGCAAAACAGGGCATGAAAATATGTTTCTGAAAACATTTTAGGAGAGAAATAAGCTGTGCAGTAACATAATCTTGATTTTGATTTGATCAGAGCTGCCTAGTTTAACTGTTTGATAAGATTGCGGTCTCAGATTGAGGGACAAAGAGGGGCAGGTGTGTCTCTTGATGGCTGGTGGTGGGCGACACAAAAATGCAGAAGTACAGCCAGCAGTTCGAGCAACATTGGGGCCTCCGGTTTGATTTCAAGCCCTCTGCTGCATGTCATGCCCTCTCTCTCCCCCTTACACTCTATATGCTGTCCTGTCTAATAAAGGTTACAAAAAATACAAAAATAACTGAAACAAAATTAAAAAAAAAAATTAACTTCCCCTAGAATTGTTTGAAACCTCTGCAGTTTAAAGATGAGCTCTATGGTCTGATTAATAAAAATTTATTAGAATTTCAAATTTTCAGTTCCATACAGCTGTGAGTTCTACAAAATTACATTTAATCCTAATTTATCTAAAATAAGGTAAATACTCAATGGATTTTTGTGTAAAAATACTTGATGTCAATGATGTTCAAATACATGTTTCTACTCATTACAAAAATAATCTTTAATCTGAAAATAGTGAGATGCTATTTATTTTACTAATATTGTTATACTGAGATAAAACTGACTGAATATAAACTTGCCTGTATTTTAAAAGCGTGCATTACTCTTTAAAGGCCACAGGCAGCATTTAATTAGATGTGTGTTCATTTCACCAGGAGCAAAAAAGATAAAACAACATGTTCGCTGTGTTCAGTTTCCTCACATGCAAACCTCCACTTGTTTTCTGATCCAGTTGTTACCTTCATTCTGTCCTCTTTCCTTCCTGATGTGTTCATTGTTTTTCTAATGATGTGAAAACTAGCTGCTGCTGCACCACATTCACTGATAACAATAACCATCAGATCAGATTATAAGCAGAGCGTTTTGGTATGATGATGGAAAATGCATTCTATTATATATTCCTCTCCAGTGTTGGGGAGTAACTAGTTACGTGTAACTAATAACAGTAATTAAATTACAAAATAAATGTAATTGCTATCAGTTACAGGTATTAATATGTATTGAAATTACAGTTACTAATCAAAATGTTGTTGATTATAAAGGGCTTACATATGACAAAAATGTTTATATGTTGAATAAAACGTTCATTCTCCTGCTTTACATTTATAATCTTTCTGCCGTTCAGGAATGCGTTCCTTTGGCAGATTGTTGGACCTTCTCAACACTGTTCCTGTCTGACTGAGCCCAGACTCGGCTGGGAGTATCCAGTTTCATCACCATCACCAAATTCAAACATGTTGCTGGATTCAACCCTTAGAGACAGTTTGACGCATTTTACACACTTTTCATTCTTCACTTTTTGATAATTTTGGCTGTGTTCATGCATATGGCATACATTTTCCCCAGCTTTTGTATTTTTGTTTAATCTGTGAATTTCCAGCTCAGCTCCTACAATAAGCCTAAGTAAATTGAAACCCAATCAAATTGAAATTTTTTATCCCACAGCCATCAAAGTAGAAAAACATGCATTTTATTATTTCTGGGTGTCATTCTGGGCTTTTGACTTGGAATTTGTCATTTTTACTATTTTCCACCTGATGACGTCATTTTTACTATATTTAGCATACGGAGAAAATATATACTATTTCCACTAGGTGCACTGTCGCAGTCAGTGTTGCTGCTAATCATTGGCATATCCCAGACTGTGGTCATCAAAAAAAAATCTAGTTTTCATTTTGTGTTTTTTTTCCATCTAAAAATATAGTGGCATCGTGGCAAAAATAACAACAGGCACTTATAGGGTTGCATTTCTGAAAATTAATGAATATTTGATGATTATGATTAGGCCTGATATTGGTTAAAAAAATAACTCAATGAAAGTAAAAAATAGTATAGTATAAAAGTTTTTAAACTTAATTTTGAGAAGTGCATAGTATGTGCAGAGCAGTATGAGCGTAATTGACACTGCACAACAAATATTAATGTATAAAAATCAATGTTGCTGCTAATCATTGACATATCCCAGGTTGTGATAATGAAATAATAATAAGAATAATAATCTACTTAGCATGTGGTATATTGGAAATCATTATTTTTTGTTTATTTATAATTTTAATCTAAAAATATAGTGGCATCATGACAATAAAATGGCATTTAAAAGGTTAGAAGTCTGAAAATTAATGAATATTTGATATTTATGATAAGAACTGATATTGGTTAAAAATATATCTCAATGACAGTTATTTTATATTAAATTATACTAATGTATAATATTTTTTATAGCCTGATTTTGAAAAGCGCATTTTGTGCTTAGAGCTATACGAGCATGTGTAAATTTAAAGCCGGCCCTAAGGGTTTAAGGACCCACTGCCCCCCCCTGTCTCTCTGAGTGACCCACCTTCATGGATCTATTATAAATCTGGATACAGCCGTGGGGGCGGGGCCTCATTCATTCCTATGAGAGCTGCTCAGTGGCGCACGAAGATCCCAGTATATATATAATACATACTTTTGATGGTCTTGAAGATATGAAATGAATTTTTAGCTATCTATGTACTTTTTCTTGTGATTTAGTGGCTGAGTTCCCAGGCCACGCAATGATGCAAAATGTAAATAGTGGCCGAAAGTGGAATTACAGCGTCACGTGATGCACACTGGCCCTGAAAGACTTTTCCCCATTTGGATATTTTTTTTGAGACATATTGACTTTTCAGAACGATTTTTTAAATAGCCATCATTAAAAATATTAAGTCCTTAAAACGTTAAATGCGCCATTTTCCGAATTTGTGGAATGAACGAGGCCCCGCCCCCACGGCTGTATCCAGATTTATAAGAGATCCATGGCTTGCCCACCTTGCCGAGGTCTTTTTTGACAGCATCAGCTATGTCCCCCCTCCTCTCAGAGATGAAGCGGAGCAAACTCTTCAGCTGCTGGATTCTGTACTGCAGAGGTTTGCTCCTCCCTGTCTGGAAGGACCTCCTGGTCTCCTGGACCACCAGCTGTTCTCGGGACATCCTGCATAAAAAAACACACGTACAGTATGAGGGCCTGACGTCACCATCTGAAGTCCCTAGAAGCAAACTTTAACTCTCGTGCTCATTTAACTAAACTGCGGAGTCACTGTGTAGTGACTCGGAGTTGGGACGGCACAGTGTTGTCACTAACTGTCTCTACACCGTCAGTGTGTCCTCATTCCTGCTGCAGGTCCAGACTGGTTCAGCCTATCTAATTACTGCAGCAACAGCGCTACAAAGTGTGCTTAAAAACAAGCATATGGACGCATATAAACCATCATCGCCTGCACATCAGCAATCATTGCAAAATAAAGTTTTACCTCTGAACGCCAGCTGCACGCGCTCACCGTTTTGTTAACGCTGGTTAGCTAACTAGTTATAAAGTTATGACGTCGTGTCCGTAGCTCAGGCTTGGGTCTGGGTGTCCATCGGGGGAATAATTATTCGACCGCAGCCCTGTTGTTATGTTGAAAGGGCGGAATCACGGCGGAAGTCAAGCGAGCCCTCTGGGCTGCGGTCCTTTTAGCTGAGGAAGCTTCCCAACAGACTGCTGAAAGGTTATTGACTCAGTGAAATGACCCGGAAGTATCTCAGCGGCGAATTCCTTTAAATACCATGCCCAAATACTTAAGACAGGAGCTTCACTGCTTCCTTTGAATCTCCTTCAGCAGAGGAGACACTGGGGGTCCTTAATTTATGCCGTGCAGGGGGAAAAATATTTATACTGCACATTATGGCAGAAAATATGGAGAAATTAAAGTTTTTTTTCTTTGTTTCTGCTCAGAGGCAGAATAACGCAGCGCAGCAGCTGATGATGAAGCTGCTGCTGTGTGACAGAGAGGAGAGGAGGAGGTGGAGGAGAGAGAGGAGGAGGTGGTGGCACAATGTTGTTGTTGCTTTTTTAATTATTAATAAATTACTCAGAATCCTGCTCTGTCACTTTATGACCCACCTGCCCAAATTCTGCAGCAACATTTAAAGCAATCCACGATTAAAAAAAATAACTTCACTGTAATACATCCATGAAAGCAATACACTAGCTGTTCTTCTGTAACACCACACATCCACTGTTCAACAGCTGAGGACTCCTGCAGGTCAGGAGGGGAATTGCACTCTGCTTTACACTCGTTTTAAGAGTATGTCAAACGTTAAGTATAATTTGTTTACTGATCAGTCATTTTTATTATCATATATTTACTTTTTCAGTTCAACTTTTGTGATTCAAACTCCATGCCCCTGAGAAATCATTTACACAGAACAGAATGCCCCTAACCCCCAAGTTTTTGGGCTGACATCTTTTAATTGTACAGTGTCATATATAACAGATAACTGGTTCCGGACAATCTGTTGGTGATATCAGGCTGCTTTAACGGCTCTCTGGTTCTTCCCTTCACTTCACAACAAGCCCTCATGTTTGGCATTTTAAGAGAGTGGAGGTCAATTTATCCTCCCTGCATCATAAAAGTGGCTAAATAACATGGTTTCTTGTCTGCATCTCGAGGAAATTCTGTACACTCTGATTTCCATGCCAAGTTTAATAAGATTTGGGGTCCTTTCATAGAACATATTAGGAGGGAGAGATCACAATGGGGAACTGATCTTGGTGTCTTTTGCACTGGACTCTTCTTGTTCTGCATTCACAATCTGGGACTTTGCTGTCCTAATTCACAGTGGGCCTGCCTTGATCCCCTTTGGTTCTGGTCTCTCGATTTATGAGTGGACATTCTATGTCATCATATCAATGAGTTGACGTGTATATGTCCATTTTCTTTTCTTTATTTTGAGTGGGTGCTGGCAGTCTCTTTGTTTATTGTCCCTTTGTTTCGTTCTTTTTGTTGGTTTGTTTTTCATTTGTTTTATTCTGTCCACTGTATTTACTTGTGTCTGTGGCTGTGCCTGTATTGTGGGCCTTGGTTGCAACTGATGTCATGATCTTGCTCGACGCCATCTTCTATCGCCATTATTATTAGTCATGCCTCCACTATTAATATACACATAGGACTGTTATTGCCGCTTACAATATTTGCATGTAACATCACATGCTATCATACATTGCATTTATTAATTTTAGGTTTATTACTACTATTGTTATATGCTATGTTATTATTACCATTATTGCTGATGTGCATCTTTATCCCTCTCTTCCTCCCTCTCTCTCTCATCTCTCTTTCTTTTTCCTGTCATTTTTTCATCCACTGTAATTTAATTATTTTTCACAACGATTTTCACAATCTATTGCACGTCTGTCCTGGAAGAGGGATTCCTCCTCAGTCGCTCTTCCTGAGGTTTCTACCAATAATACAATATGTTTTCATAAAAAAATAAGATTGTTGATTTATGTACACAAGGAATAGTGTAGAACACTATATATGATATATACTTTTGGTGGTCTTGAAGATATGACATGGATTTTGAGCTATCTATGTACTTTTTCTTGTGATTTAGTGGCTGAGTTTCCAGGTATTTTATTTTCTTGACTATTGCAGAGATAAATCATGCAGAGCTACTGCATGTATTAGACGGTCTTTGAGTTTGTGTTGATTGTTGTGTGTTGTATTGGTGTTTTAATGTGTTTAGTTGTTCTGTTAGTATGACTGTTACGGATATGTATTCATGTAATCTAGTTAATAAAAGATTGTTTATAAAAATAATGGAGACCCAAGGAGGAGTAGCTACTGTTTAATATGGCTAAAAAAGGCTATAGAGTGCTTTCCCACTGCCAGTGGAGCACAGCCGTGTACATGGCTCTGCAGCAGAAGAATCTGCCTTTCTGTGTGTGGGTGGGTTGTTTTGGTGTGTCTGTTCAATGTCACCCAGATGTTCCCATCAATGGCGAGCAGAGCCAGAGGTGATAAATACCCGTGACTACTAGTCATTTGCCCCAGGTGTGAATGCCAACTGTATTAAAAAGCCAGATGGTAGCAGGTGTTAGCAGGAGCTTTGTGCAGAGGGAATGAGGCTAAATAAAAACAAACTTAGAATAAAACACGGCAAAACATTTTATTTTTGTCTCTTTTTAATAACAAAGACAGACAGCCCTGGTGAAGGGCACAAGTATAACATTAACATTTCTCTTTGAAAAATTGGTGCTTGGAAAGTGTTGCATTTTCAGGGTCATGAGTCTGATGGCAGATTTTTTTCAGAATGCATTCAGATCAAGCTGGAGAGGCGCAAAACAATGGTACATACAATCAAGGTTCTAAAGGTTCTACAGGGTAAAATGCAGACTTTGTACCCATGCTTCATCTAAACACAGTCCATGGACAGAACAGTACAGAGCAAACACTCCGGCGGCTTTCCATCAGCTTTATTCGTCCCTCCCTCGTCACTCTGTTAACAGTAAAAGGCTTTGTGTGGTTCAGAGTGCTCATGACAAGGACGAGAGAAACGGAAACCCCGATATGTTTTAAAAAAAGAACAGTACATGAGAGAAACAGGCCCAGAGAGCAGTGGGTGCCTGTGAATGCATTTATACATTTTTACAGAGAAAGAATGTATTCACACCTGTACACAGGAGGACGCCTTCGTGTGCTTTCACAAGATGGCTCCTCCTTTTCCATCATGAACTGTATACTACTGGCCTTAATGCACACCTGGCAAGCACACGCGTGTCTATATACACTCACACATACAGTACATACACCGTTGGGAGCACAGCAGATGAGTTGAGGGGAGGCAGAGGGACAGAGGGGATGTTAGGCAGTGCAGATTGTGATTGATCAAGCATCACAACATTTGGGAAATGGAGTATGAAATCTGAAGACATCACACTCATCTCAGAAGATTATTTGAACAAATGTGTTGATCTTAACAATGAACAGTCCTGGTAGAAAGAGTTCTCTGGAAAGTTTTGGAGCTGCCATGAGTTTTGGCACCCCTGTTGTGCCAAAATAGGTTTCCTTATCAAACCCTTGGCAGACATGAATAAAATGTATCAAAGTCATTTATGTACATAGAAAGATTTGTGCTCTTTGACTGGCAAGCAGGCCATCTGATGCTAGCATCAACGCCCCCTAAACTCAAACTGTGATCTCACACGCACTCACTCCCCTCCCAAAAAGAGGGCAAAGTAATCATCACATGCACTACACACAAATATGTACACATTTGCAAACATCAAGTTTTGTTAAAAATGAGCTACAGATACTGACAGAACATAAAAAGCTGTAGTATTTTAGTCAAATGAAACATATTAAGATAACTTGTCAAGTAATGTGACCATTCAGTTTCACTATTCACTCCACCAGGGTTTAGAGAGGTGATGTTAGCTCCTCTGCCCTGTCCTTCTGAGATTTGAAGTCTTTTTTTAAATAAAGTTGGTTTAATTTTTAAGAACACCTACATCTGTCATGTCAGTGGAAAAGAAAAGGTTAGCCTTAAAATGGGCTATGTGCAAATTATAGCCCATATAATAATTTTTCATATCCCAGATATACCTACTGTATCTGGAGTTTAAGGGATATTCCAACAATCACATTTGAAGCTACACAGGTTGATATATCCTTACTAGGGCTGTCAAACAATTCATTTTTAAATCAAAATTCATTGTAGAATTTCAATACTTAATTGCAATTAATCACATTTTTAAAATCATGTTTTCAAATCCATTATTTTGTGTTACAAAACAATTATGAAGTTCATATTGACAAGGTAAAGCAATTGTTGCAGATTGTCTTAAATAGGAATCAAATGACAGCAAAAATCTGCATAGGACTAGCATGAAGTGTCTATAAAGGGGTGACTCATGGGTAACCACAGACTCCATTTTCATTAAGCTACCTGGAGGTCAGAGGTCAAGGGACCCCTGTGAAGTGGCCATTCTGTTTTTAAATTGCCAAAACTTAGCCTAACTTTGGAGCTTTATTTATCCCCCTTCCTGAGAAGCTAGCATGACATGGTACAACCTGATTTATCGGGTCTTCTAGTTTCTCCAGTAGCTCTAAAACTCAGCCTGGTACAGCCTGTTAAAGACAGGAATGCCAGCTGGCAATTAACAAAATATTACATGTTGTGCACCTATATCGCACCGCTGACAGCCCTAATCCTTACTTAAATTTCTACTATGGGTCAAGATCCTAAAACACTCCAATAACCTCCATCTCTCATAATGCAACCTGATTTTATCTGCCATTCTACTTTTCTTTTGTGGTAACGCCTAGATTTTTCTAACTCCACACTGCCTGTTTATAACACTTTATACTTATCTGTTAAAAAAGTTGAAATCTTCAAGCCAAAATTAAGATGGCCGTCATGACATCATCTGAATGACACTCAGACTTCAGAAAGCTCCTGTCGGACTCACAGAGGATATTTTTTCAATTCACAGGCTGATGCGGCCTCCCTGTGTCAAGTAAACTGATTTTCAGCTGTAAAATCTGTGACATGCCCCTTCAAATATATTCATGTAAACCAGCTAACAAGAGAAAAGTGGTTCTGCTAAACATTTCGCTGATCAGGACTGAGGAGGCCCCACAAAGCTGGGCTGTAGCCAGCTGATTTTGGCTGACAGCACTGATTCCCAGACAAGTTTCCTTGCTTGCTCGCCTTGTGGGAAATGTATGCATTCGTTGGACTTGTTTATCATGCATACAGAGCACATGAGTTTTGAGGGCGGGAGCAGGAGTGATCAGGCTTCACATTTCTATCTTCAGAACTGGTACAGACACACGTCTCTTTCTCTCAGTCCGCAGTAAAGTGCTTGAGCTAACACAAGAAAAATAAAAAACAAGCAAATCTCCAGGTTCTGTTGCTCACATGGCTGTCTGATTTCTGTAACAAGAGTTTGTTTTGTGTAAAAATCCATGCTGCTGGATCTGTTACAGTGATTGGCCGTAAGCCTTTTGCTCAATTCTTCCATTTCTTTTCACTCCAATACTTGAGGTTCAAGATAGGCAGGAAAATCAAACATCCATGTTCTTCTGAACCAATAAATAAGATAATAACAACTTAAACACAGAGTAAATTACCACTGATATCATATAATAAGCAGGTTAAAAAAAACACGAACTGCTTCATGAGGAGTCTCTTAAAGACCACCACACTGTCTCATAGTCCTGTCCATCGTCCGTCTCTTCTGGTAAAAACACATGATATCCTGAAAGATGGACATTAGTTTGTTTTATTGTTGATCAGATGGTTTTCCACCATCATAGCGTTCAAGGAAAACGCACCTGAAAGTTCATGCATTACATCCACATCTGGTTTCAGCCTTTTGTTTCTGCATCCATTGTCGTCTTTGGTTGGAAGTTTGTGCATCAGTTGCTGGTCAGCATTCAGTCTGTGATGCAGCCCGGATGATGAGAAATACAGATGAAAGCTGTCAAGGTGCTGAAAAGTGCTTCAACTGCTACAGGAGGGAACAGCAGCTTTATGACGATGCTAGTCAATAGTTTTAGGACATGGTCCCTGTGGGGGTGGGTGTGTGTGTGTGTGTGTGCGTGCGTGTGCGTGTGGGCTGCTACTCATAGAGTGTGACAGTGCAGTAGCAGAGGGCGGAGATCCTGCGGTCTACGCTCGCCTTGTCTGTGGGAAGAACACAAAAAACAACAACATATTAATTCAAGTCATTTAAAGAAACAAATAAGTTTCTTTAAACCCTGGACTGGTTATCTGGCTTGTGCCAATTTCATTCTCAGTCTGGTCACATTAATGTTTTCTGCATGAGGTCTATTGAGAAGGACCATGTGTGGTGTGTGTGTGTGTGTGTGTGTGTGTGTGTGTGTGTGTGTGCATGTGTGTTTGACTTACACTTGACCACGTTCTCGATGTCAGTAGGGTCCTGTAGGATCTTGGACAGGCCGTCCAGCAGCATGGCGGCCTTGCTGTAGCGGTAGGCTATATCCTCTGTTTGCTTGAACATCTCATCCAGAGCTGCTGACTGAACCTAACACACACAAACACACAGACACACACAGACACACACAGACACACACACACACACAGCACCACATTAGGTTGAACAGTATAGATTACTGCTGCAATTTTTTAAACATGTTGTGTTGTGAAACCTGTACCAGACAAGTCAAGTTGTCTCTCTGCGCCCTGAACATGTTTTCCATCTGTATCTGAGACTCACCATCTCCACTGCATGGTTGTAGATGAGCTTCTCTGCAGTGACGCTGTTGATTTCATCTACAAAGCGCTGCTTATCGGAGAAGAAGTGGTTGAGTTTGTCGGTGAGCCGCCGGCAGAGGGAGATGCAGCTTTTGTAACGCTCATTCAGACTCTTCACCACTGAGAGGAGACAGAGACGTGGATTGGTATTTCTGCATAAACTTGTATTTGAAAGTCAAAAATTAGTCAACAGACAGTGAATAATACATTAATAAACACAAGTAAGTTTTACAGAACTACAGTGTCTCTGTGCTGCTGATGAAGTGGATGAAATCTCAGCCATAGTTTCCAGTTTGGCACACTAGTCACAGTTTAAGTCAAGTGATGGCAGATGAAATGTCCTCACCCTGTTTGACGGCAGTGGAAGGATTGAGCTTGGCTGATTTGATCTGAGCCTTGGCCAGATGGAGAGAGGAAGCCAGGAGCTGAGCTGCCTTCATGTAGAGCACCAATTGCTCCACCTGCCTGTAGGGGGCAGCACAACCATACCATTTATGATTTCCTGTATACATCAAATACAGTATAAAATACAGCAGCAGAGAACAAAGAGCCTCCTCAGACTGTGCGATATCATTAACTGTATGAGACTACCACAGAGCCAGTGCTTACCCCCACTCTTTGCTGAGCTGGCTGATCTGGTCCACAACCACACTGTCCTGCGGAGGGTAGAGGGAGGCAGCCGACACGCCGAGCTCCGTTCCTCCGGCTCGCACTGCTGCCATCTCCAGTACGCAGTCAGTGAATGACAGCATCATCCTGAGGTGCATCAGGGTGTCTGTGTGCTCCCGCTGGACCAGACAGGACAAAGAAGACGACGAAACAGAGTTCACCAGTGAGTCATGAAGGTGTCTGAGGGCCTGCGTCCACATAGCGTTTTTTCTGACCACTGGCACCTTTTATTAGAGCGCTCTGGCTTTTTTGTGTGGCCCCGATGATGTCACTGCCCACTTCTTTAGTGACTGTATGATCAGTCAGTCAGGAACCATCACAAAAAAGACAGGAAAAACTATCTGTGGGAGCAGATCGGCTGGAAGCTGAAAGTTGTTTCAGTGCTTTCATCAGTGTACACGTTGTAAGCTTATTGTTAAATGTGTAGTCGACACTCTGAACCCTTTAACATCTTGACTGACATCAGTTTTCTTCAGTAGCATTTAAATCTGATAAAATTAGTTTAAATTCTTTTAAAAAACACAGGAAAAAAACATGTAAACAAATGTCCCACAAACTGCAAAAACACAGTAAAACGTGACAAGGAAATGATCTGAAAGATAGCTGTGGGGATTATAAGATATGAATAAAACAAGAGGGAAAATGTACAGAAAACTATATTCATGGGCGTCTGGTGTCTCAGTGGATAGAGCAGGCACCCCATGTATGAAGGCAATGTCCTTGCTGCAGCGGCCGTGGGTTCGACTCCATCTCATGGCCCTTTGCTGCATGTCATCCCCTCTCTCTCCCCCTTTCAACTATCTCTCTACCCTGTCCAATAAAGGTAAAAATGCCCAAAACATAAAAATTATATTACAGAAAATACCATAAATATTAGATTTTTAAAGCACTTTCTTGAGGGTGATTTTAATGTTCCTACCATATATAATATTTTTTTCTTATTATTTTCAGGCAAGGTTTTCTTGTAACTTTTTACTTATTTCTTGCTATTTTTGGGGCCATATCTTGTACAGCTGCTTGTTGCCTTCACATGTTTTTGGATGAAAGGAAGCCAATTTGCTCAGGTATAAAGGGGTTCCCAGCCAAGAGGAAACGTTCCCACAACATTAAGTCAAGTCAAGTCAGTTTTATTTATATAGCCCATTATCACAAAACATGGTTTGCCTCAGAGGGCTTTACAGTGTACGACATCCCTCTGCCCTTAGACCCTCACATCACCCAAGGAAAAACTCCCCAAAAAGAAAGGTTACATTAGCTAATGTAACCTACAAGTTGCAATTAAAACATTTTAATTTAATGTTCAAAGAAGGTTTAAATGATGTTCATCATTTCACATAATGTCCCCGTAAGGTTAAATGCTGACTTAACACAACTTTATAATTGCAACATTCTGAGGATGGTTTGTTGATGGTTGTTAAGAGGTGACAGATCATACAAAACATTCCCACAATGTTACATGAGAACAAAGGAAGATCATTTTCAAAGCAATAATTAGAACATGTTACTAAGGCCTGAGATTACAGACTTTTTTTTGAAAATGTAATATAAAGTGATATGTTAAAAAGAACAACATTTTTAACATTTTTTGATGTTTATAGAGAATGTCTACCCAAACTTTAATTAGAACATCCAGGTAACCAAAACAAAAAAATGTTACTAGCTGAAAATATTAATGGAGCATTGCATTGGTTGCATTGCACCATCCTCAGAATGTTTTTCGAACAAAAAATTGGGTTAACATAGAGTTACTTTAACAACCTATCTAACATGAGCTAGTGTCCAGATATTGTTGTCATAGAACCTTTGTGTAACATGTCATTAACAGAAAAGCACCAGGATGAAACACTGCCTACACTTTTTTTTGCTGACGGAAAACACTATGTGGAAACACACTCTAACTGATCATTTTCTCTGTTAAATGGTGAGAAATAGACAGCAGACATTTGACCTCACACTTCCTCACCTCCATGAGAGTCTCCTCGGGCAGCTCAGGGGCCTCAAATGTGATGAATCCCTCTAAGCTGGGAGGGGAGGTCCCATAGGGAACATAGCGCAGGCTGCTGGGTGCCCCCTCAGTCCCAGGGACAACCTGCCCAGCCCCAAAACCTCCTGGAGGAGAGGAGCCCATAGCCATGCCTGGAGGAGAGCCGACATAGACCCGACCACTGGTGGAACACAGGGAGCCAGCTGAACTGTTGGAGCCCACTGAGAGAAAGACAGGGAGGATCATGGGATAAATACTCCAAACAAATATCTTCACTAAGAACCCCTCACAGCCCTCCTGCTTCTGACTGTGTCTGACAACAGACACAAGTTCAGCTCAGATGAAATGTCCTCACCCGAGGTGGTGCGTGGTCGTGTGCCCAGATGACTGCAGGTAGGAGGAGTGCTGTTGTTTGGCGGTGAACCCACGGTGAAAAGGACGGTACGAGGACTCGCTGAACCTCCGTGAACCAGCCCACTGGGACCTGCAGGGGCTTTGGAAGGAGAAATCTGATTGTTTCCATTCTCTCATACGGTTAAGGATGCAGCTTAAATAAAGTTAAGTTAGTCTTCATAGTTACAGAAAAAAAAACATTAAATGCACTGTCAATGAACAGTTTTATTCTGACATTTTGTTTATACAGAACTTTTTCAGTGAAAGAACACGACAAACACGACTTGTGTAATTCTATACTGACTAAATGACCAAATTGTGCAGCAGTGTGCTCATACCTGTGTCCATGGGTCGCTCTGCGTTCAGGCTGTCAGTGCTGCCCTGATAGGCCTGTCCACCCAAAGTGATTCTGATTGGCTGCTCAGACAGACGACCTGTACTCACAGACCTGCAGAGGAAACCACGGGTCACGTCAGCACAACTTTCAAAAGCACACAAAATTATGTTGTTTAACAACTGTTGATACAGTCTTCGGAGGTGCCTCCGAAGGAGTCGCCTCCGTAGACCGTGTAGGCTGGGTCCTCTGAAGGATGCAGACCCTGAATTGGGACACAGCTAATAGCTTAGCTGTTTGCGCTGTTCAGGGTATTTAGTGCGTGCCACACATTGATGACGCAGTGACATTTCTCTTTGACTAATTAGTGGTCTGCACTGTGTCCCCGTCACCTTTAAGTACCTCTTAGTACCCGCAGCTGCAGCAGCACAGACCACATCATAAGGTGAAGAAGTGGTGAATTTACAGATAACAGCAACTTCATATGACACAGTCTTGTTTTTTTTGTTCTTCGGTAAAAATGTTGTTGTGCATTTGCATTCTGTCGTTAGTGCCGTTAGCTTGATTACTATATTACATGGATGCCGCCGTCACACTTAACGTCCTGCTGAGCCCCGTTCAAACTTAAGATAAAATATTTGTATTGAACTGACGAATCCGATTCGTCTGGCATAATTCTGAGATGGGTACAGCCCTAAACATACATGACATGAGGAGCATCTGATTCAAACCTGGGAATTAACACATTTTCATATGTCATATAAAACCCAGTTACATAAAGCAAGCAGGTAAATAAAATCACATTTCCAGGAACTCTTGTATCGAGTCCAACATGTAGAATAAGCTTCATTCAGTTTAAAAGCTATGTTACTGATCAATTGTACTTTAAATACCTGAACAGCATCATGTCCGTCATAACAGTGAGTCAAAGTGAAGGCAGACTTTGGGCGAGCAGAGGGGACAGACAGAGGATGTGCTTTCAGTGAGTCCTACCTGCCGAAGGTCCTGCTGGCCTCGGGAGCAGCCGGGCGCCCACTGAGGTACGGGCTGCAATGGTGGGCACAGATATCCCGGGCGTCCGCCAACGTCTTGGTTGGCACAGGGCTGTCCGCCAGTGCCATCAAGTTACAGGATGCCTGTGTTTTGGGGATCTTAAACGGTGCCGAAATGGTCTGAAAGGACATTAATACATCAGGTAAACATTAACAACTGGTATTTATGTTTATGTGGAATTAATAATCTGCACACATAAAAATATCTGTAGTTAACCTTAGTCGGGGAGCCGATGATGGTTGGCAGTGGGGACTTCTGCAGCCAGTCTGACGTGCGGGGGGAGGAACCCAGGAGCTTGGTGGGGGAGGAGCCCAGGTTCACTGGTCGGCCGAGCTGAGGGGAATGATTGCAGGAGGAGGAGGAGGACGGCTGAACAGGGTCTGACAGCTGCTTGTGCAGTTTCTGCCTGGTCTGGTAAACCTCAGTCAGGGTGGGGGCGCTCTGGAGCCGGGCCCCCAGGAGCTGAGAAGATGGGACTGGGGAACCTAGAAATGGTAGAGAGACTCAATTAGAGTTTAGTTCAGGTTAATAAAGCATATAATGTATAGCAATATAATAAGCAGCCTGTGTAATATTGTGACTGATCGAGTCTGTCTGTCTGTCTGAGGTGTCATTTCAGACTGTACTACCCCTCTTTTAATAAAATGGTCACCACAACCGCAAACCTCTTTACACAAACAGAAGAAACTGTAACACATTGATACTATTAATATAACAGCATCATCAGACACTTTAAAAAGTGCACTTTGTCAATGATGAGGTCATGACACACAAAAGAGAATCAAAACAATGCCTAACTGCAGCTAATGCTAATACTGCATCTCATATTATTCTGGCCTTTAGGCAAGGGCTATATGTATTTATATCCTGTTCGGTTTAGCTTTTTTAACTGTAACCTACACTTTTCTTTTTGTGCATCCATATGGAACATCTTACACACCCCAGCTTTGACACTGTAGGTGTTTTGGGAGAGTTCAGATGTTTTAAAGTGGGGTTGTGTGGGATACTTATCCATGGACAATATATAACATAAAGTAGATGCTGGTCGATGCACCTCACCTTTAAAGAAGCAGTATTGAGACCAACAACAGCAGCAAAACATTTATTAGCCACCTTAAAAAATCCCACCTAAAATAATATGTATCAGTTTAGGTGTATGCTATATTAAGAGTATTTTCACTGCTTGACCTTAATGTCAGACAGTGAATTCCAATGGAAAAATGAAGCTGTTATATCGCTCTCTTAAAGCCAGACTCCATTGAGAAAAACAGTGTTTAAACATTACTGAACACAGCAGCTGCTGGTCTATCTCTGCCTTGATCAGATATTTTGTTTGGGTTCTTGTGTGACTTTGGCGTTTAAAGGTTTAGTACAGATTCACAAAAGACACAAATTAATTGATTGAAGCAGCAATAGACCAGCAGCTCCTGTGTTCAGAGAGCTAAAATGACTGTTTTTCTCAATGGAGTCAGGGGCTATAATGAGAGCAAAGATGGGGAACTGAAGCTGTTAACATCTTTCTGTTGGCAATGGGCTGTCTGACAGAAAGGTAAAGGTGAAAATACTTTCAATATGAAACACATAAACTGATTTTTTTAGGTGAGACTTTTCAGGTTGGTAACCTATGTTACAATGTTGCAATACATTGCTTTGTTTCCATGTTGGACCCCAGCCTGTTTCTCCAAACTGGGGGCATGCTGACTGACATCTACTGTGTGTAATACATAAGGCGGGTTTCCATTAACCCTCAAATTGCGCAAATTGAAATTCTGTTTATAAAATATGCCTAATGGAAAAACGTCAATTTCAAAAAAGCTCCAATTTATTGCAAAAAAGTTTTATGCTTGCATAAGTGGTATTTCAGGTTATTTGAAGAAGCAATATTTCACAGCACTGCAATGGAAACACTTTTTTGGCTTTTCTAGGTCACATGATGCTATGGCTATGTGCTTGTCAGTAGGAACTGGCTCTCTCAGGCATTATGCAGCAGGAGCTACAAGAGGTGTTCCTGCATCACATAACTCTTCAAAAGTTGAGTGGATCATCCGGAAGTTTTTATTCCACAATCGCATGTCCATTATCGCTCACATAACACACCTATTTGGCCTTAGATTGGAAATAATGACGGCTAGTGCGGTGGCTGCAATAGAAATAAAGCTGCTAGTGTTTTGAACATCCATCACCATGTTCTTAGAATGTTATCGCCAGAGGAGAAGTCTCATAACATCACTCAATGTTATGAGACTTAATTAGATGTGGGTTAACCCAGTGACCAAGCAATGTAGAGGAACTGACCTCCTGAGGAGCTGCGGCTACGAGGCTCATGGCTCTGCAGGTGACAGCAGCAGTGACCCAGCTGCTCGGGAATAGTGCCCACTACAAAAACAGTTATTTTCAGTATGAGCTGCTAGACAAGTTCGCTTCATGTCTGGAAGGTGTTATTAAAAGGATGATGTGCTTAGAGACATGTCTGGACATGTCCTTACCCAGAGGCGAGGGGGAGTAGGGACGGGAGCTGCCGGTGGAGAGGCGCCTGCCTACTGTCTGAGGAACATCTGCAGAGCTGGGGGACCCTGAGCCCACCTTGGGAAACCCCATAGGACTGGTGTTGGAGCGCCTCACTGTGCCAGACCTAGACAACACAAACACACATCACAAAAACACAAAGTAAAGATAGTGCAAGTAAAATTCAAGCCATTTTCAGAGATGTGAGGAAAAGGCTTTGTCTACACCAACACTGAACTAATTCAGAGGGTTAATGATACATGAGGGTAGTGCTTCATCAACGATTCAGGTATTCAGCTCTCTCAGGTGACGTCTTTTTTCTCCCTTAGGCTCATTTTAGCCAGTTTTGCCAGTTAGTAAACCCTTGTATGGCTGCTGAGAATAGTGTTACCTGCTGCTGCAAAGACTACACAAGACCTAATGAAACATGAAACAGTCAAATAAAGCAAATATCTTAAGTACAAACAGGACACACGAGAGAACCTTAACTCAAAACCACAGAGATTCAGTTAGAAACTAAAAAAATACTGAGAGCTGAACACACAGACAGGTTCAAAAGTTTTTCTCTTGAGGCACCAGCGGCTCGGGGGATAAAGCTAGAGGCTGAGTCCTCGCCGCAGTGGTTGCGGGTTCGGCTCTGGCCTCGGGTCTTTGCTGCATGCCATCTCCTCTCTCTCCCCCTTTCACACATACACTCTGTCCTATCAAATAAAGGCGAAAAAAGCCAAAAAAATATCTTACTTATATATTTCTTAATATCTTAATTTTTTCTCCCTCTCGTCACCCGCACAGACATCAGCTGAGTGTTGTAACACACGTCAGGGTCATCAGGGGTTGGCTGTAGTCAGCGAGACCTCACTGTGTCCGGCTTAGAGTAGAGCTGGTTGGGTGTCATTTTGGACCTGCTCTAGAGATTGTTGTTTTGGGACACAGCATGTTTAACCCTTTAACAACAGCCAGAGGTCATTGTTTGCATGATCTTGTTTGAATAGATCTTAAATCACCTTAATAGCAGGATCATTCTTTTTGCAGCAGAAAGTTATGGCTTCTGTCTTCCCTGTCATCAAGTCATGGCGTTATGTTACCTTACAATGTGATGCAAATGCAGTATTTTGCCGAAATTACATCAGAATTTCCCCGTAACAGCCAGTCATTGTTGTTTGCATAGATCAATACACTTTACAAAATAGCGAGAACATTCATTCTTTTTGTAGAAGCTAAGGCTTCTGTCTTCTGTGTCAACGTTGTATACTCGTAATGACATCACTGCGTTCAGTTACATGTGCTGAAAACAACACAAAAATTCAGTGTCATCAGATGAATGAATGATGAAAGCAGATCAAACTGCCTCACTGCACTCTGCTCATATTAATAAGCATATCTCAAAAACTACATAATGTACATGGTTCAAATAACTTTGGAGTTTTCAGAAATATTTTCTGTATAAAAAAATCTTTTGGATCAATGTTTTTATATTTTGTAAAATGTGATTTAAAACAACTGTCCAATTTTTGTATTATTATTTTTAATCACACTATTTCAATACTTTTTTTTAAAAAACAATGATGTTTTATGACCTACATAACCTTTTGGGTTGTGCAGATTTTAGGGATATGAGGCATTTGAAGATGCTCCAAGAAATTACATCACAATAAGCGTAAATAAAGCTTGAAGCACTGGTGGACCATTTCTACTGCAGAGTTCATGCGTTAAAACGACAGAGGGAACATAAACCGGTGCAGCCAAAAGTGCTGATGGAAATGCCCTATAGGGGTAAGGGACAGTACTCATCCTCTACATTCTCATTCGGACAAGCTGTTACTCCAAAAACACTGTGCAAATCTTCGTTTTCATAGCTACAATTACCACAGGAGGAATAGAACAATAAAATAAGCCCAATGAACACAAACCCACCCAGAAGCCAACACAATAAAACCTTTCACTAATAAACACATATACAGCTGATTGAGGCCGACAGTGCCTTGAGTATTCTCTGTTTCAGACCAAAAACTGTATTCTTCCTATGTAACAAGGTCTTCTCATAAAACCATCAACAAACCCTCCCAGCTGTGCAGGGAGATGCCTCAGACTCAGGCAGGTACACCCTAAATCTGATGTAATATCAGAGAAACTTTATGGCTGATGAAATAACAGTCTAGGCTTTCATTAGCTCATCAAAAAGTTCACTCATGGTCAGTGAGTGCAACATTAGTCACACAAGTTCACATCAACAAAGAGGCGCCCATTCCAGGTGTTTCAATACCAATCAGTAAAAAGGTAGATACAATGAAAGTGAAGTCAGGCTGCTTCCTTCACCCTCAGACCCCACAGAGGCTGCTCTTACCTCGGGGAGCTGTACAGCGTGGTTGTCGGACTGCTGGAGAGGTTCTGCTTGATGCGCTGGTAGTTGCGGATCTGGGTGGGAACAGGAATGGGGGTGGTCTCGGCCCGTGGGGACACCATGGATGTCTGTCCGGGGATGGGCTGCAGCTGCCTAGAGGGTAAGAACGGGGAGATGAAGGCAGTTAGCCAGTCCGCTCGATAGTGCTGCTGCCTCCATATCTGCCGGAGATCTTCAGGGGTATCAACACCCATAATAACTCCAATCTGCTTGTGTAATTAATAAAATATAAAGTAGGACAAATATAGAATGTAGGGATTTTTCTTCTACCGCTTAAAGTTCTGTGATTATTTTGGTGAGAAAGCAGTTTAAGGAACTTGAGTTTGGGCTGGCTGATCAGGAGGGCAGTCAGTTGGTAAAAAAAAAAAGGGCTCACATGTAAACACAAAGGCAGCACCAATCAGCTTGAAGCTGATTCTGCCGGGGGCAGGGCTAGAGGCAGGGCCGGCCAATAGCACGTGCAAGGCTCCTCCTCTGTGTTGAGCACACACAGGAGGGGAAGTGCAGAGCGGCACAGCTCATTTGCATTCTTTTGTTATTCCAGAGGAGACAAAATGTTCCCGAACATTGAGTCATGACCGTGTCACCCACAGAGGACCTTTACGTACATATAGAATACAAAAAAAGAGGAGGAGTGAAGAAAACGGCTGTTAGAGAGCGGCACCAGTCTGAAACCAGTATTATGTAATGATGTGGAGCCTGGGAGGGTCTATAGGGGGACAGAGGAGGAGGGCACGTGAGGCAATGACTAGTCCAGACAAAGAACCACAGAGGAGTTGCTTTGCTGGGTTTCCTCAATTCTAAAATATAAACCAGACCACGTGCTTTTCATCTCCACACACGAGAAGAAGACATTTTATACAGTAACCCATGATGAAGGCTTTCTATTTTTCCCCAGGTTGCTAAAAAAGCTTCGCAGATCCCAGTCGAGGCTTAATGTGGACAGAAATGCTGTGTGCTGTTGTTTCTTTGATAAAAAAAGGAGAAAGACAATATGTAGGTCAGTGAGAAGCTGCTTTTTAAAAGAGAAGAAAGAGGAGAGAGACTGGAGCTGAAAACACTCCACTGACCTGCTTTTTTGCCAAGTAACCCTGGAGAGGGGGATGGGATCAAACAATTTTAGCCTCTTTTTTTTAAATATATATATATCGTGTCACTTCTGTATTCACTCATCCACTCCTCCATGTCCTTATATTATCTCTTTCTTACATCCACCAACCTCTAGCTTTATTTACAACAATCATCTCTCGCAACACATCTCCCTCACTGCTCCATCTGCCCAAGAAAACACTGTGCTCCTCTCCCTCCATCTATGTTCTTCCTTCACTCCAATCAATTTAGGAGCTCAGAGGATAAACAGGGCTGTGATTTAGGAGGACAATTTAGTAACACCAGAAAAACCTGTGTCAATGGTTAACTAATTAATGTAAGCAGAAAACAGATGTCACTATAGAGGGAGCTGTAAAAGGACGGCAGAGAGAGTGAGTAAAGCTGGCAGCATGAACAGTTAGAGGGGGCTGAGAGAGAACAACAAAGACAGAACAGAGTGACTGCAAAGACAACGGGGACAGAGATGGGAGAGAACACTTTAGCTTAAGGGCCCTGACACACCAAGCCGACAGTGAGCATCCATTGCCTTGGTCGCTCCACTGTGTCCTGCACCGGTGGACGTTGTTGGGCCTTGTTAGCTTTTTGTCATCTGATTCAGTATGTGCTTTTGTAATTGCTGAATAAAATCACTCTGATTGGCAGTGCAGCTCAGCACACAAGAAGGGCAACAGAATTGAGGAAAGCAAGCAAAGAGTTAAAGTTCAGAGGGCGTAAAGTGGAAACAAACTTGTTCTTTAAGATAATACCCCTTTTCCACCCAAATTAGCATGCGAACACAGGTTTTTCAGACGATAAACAAAATATGGGAGATTGACTTTATTCCCACTTCCAGTGAACACATCGCCTCAGCACAGGAGTCTGCCTTTCTGTCACCTTTTGTGTGCATTTATGTGTATTGTTTTATTAGTGTGTCCGTGCAATGTCATGGACAGGCCGGAGAACAGGTAAACAGTAGACAGCAGCAGGAACAGAGGTCTTTCAAAACCCTACAGTGGTTTCTTCTTTTTATATATCACATACTTATTCAGTCTCTTTCAAACTCGGTGCAAATGTATTTGGATCAGTGTTTTAGTAGCTTAGGAGGAGTCAGAGGGTAATTAGTGACGGTTCATCTTGCCGGTTACGGAGCTCAAATTACTGTGTTCCCCCTGGTGTTGTGTTCCCATCAATGCCGATTAGAGCCGTCGTCAATAAAAACCCGTGTCTACCGCAGAGTAATTTGACGTAGGTGTGAATGCTGATCGTACACATTTCAGTTGCATTAAAAAGCCAGATGTTAGCAGGTGGGTATGCAGGTTTTTTGTGCAGTGGAAATGAGGCTTAAGATTTAGATCTTTAGTCCTGATGGATGGTGGTGTGGGTAAATATGCTTTGAGATGTTGCAGGATTTAGAATCACCTTAACATTTAATTTCTTCTTAAACTACATTTAAGAAAAATTACAATGAAGTTACCTTGTACCTTTTTTCAACATTGGATTGTGTTGTTAATGCGCTAATTGGCTGACTAGCGTCACAATGGTCTTCCAGTTTCCCTTTTTGAATGAAGACTAAAAATGACCATTGTCTGCTAGTAAGGAGTTATTTACTCTCACCCTAACACAAAAGTAAAAATAACTTTTTGGCCGAGGCACACATAATGTGAGGCCAAACAACAGTCTCCTTAGTCGCCTATAGCTCTTTGATGTCAGTTTGGTGTGTCAGGGCCTTAAGGCTGTTTTCACATGCAAGCAGGGAGATAAAGGAAGTGTGAAGCCATGTCTGACTGCAGGCAATTGACAGACTTTTTTAATGACACTTGGGAATACAAAGACCAATTTTACGTTATGTAAAATTTGAAGAAAAAAAAAAGAAGAACCAACATTATTACTTATACTTATAAAATGCCTTTTTTTGTTAAAGTTAAAAAGTTTGATGATCAACCTCGAATGCTGTGAATAATTACAATGTTCTAATGTGGAACAATGAAGTTATGTTATCATAAAAGTATCCTTTCATTATAAAAAGCTTTTTTTCATTTGATTGGATGTTGTTCATGTTGTTGGTTCCTCTATTCTTATACGCAAGACATTACTTTTTGTAAATAGAAAAATAAAAAAGATATTGCCAATTATTTTGAGATAGAAAAAAAAAAATCATAATATCCTACATCCTATATCTTAGCATTTTAAGACTTGTGAAAGATTGTTATACCAATTAAGGCCATATTTATAGGTTAATGAATTGAATGCCCTCTGAAACTTATTAAGGATCTGCAGGAATGCTGTGGTAATAAGATAAATATGGCAGCAGGATTTCTCCAAATTTCAGACAGTAAAATACATTAGCATTAGTTTTAGTATTAAATAGGGCTGCACCTAACAATTATTTATTTTTATTGATTAATGTATTGATTATTTTTTTCGATTAATCAATTAATCTATTGATTATTTTTTAAATTGATCTTACTATTATTTTTTTATTACTCAATAACTATAACAACTAATTTACTGAAAATAACATTTTAAAACTTGTCATACATTGCAGGGCATTATTCTCCGACAAAACATAGCCCTGCCCTAACTGGTAATCTGTGTTTTACAGTCTGATATAAAGTCTCTCCTAAATAAAATTAATGCAAGAGCTTGTTCCACTAAAGTAAAAAGAAAGTAGTGCAATCTACATTTAGTAATCCAACTTAATTCACTTAACAAAAGTTACTCTGTTATAGTAACAAACCTCAAATCTAGCAGTCCAACAAAACATCTTACAGTAAAATTAGTGCAATTTGCAACAGTGCAACACTATAACTTTTCTCTAAAAGAAATAATTATAACTAGTACATTCTTTCTGCACCAAAATAGTCCAGCCATAACTGGGGATTAAGGGATACCGCTGCCTGCTGATATGAGTGCCGTATTTTCAGATTTGTAAACACATAATCCACTCATTTATGAAATTATACAAATTCCTGCACAGCTGATAACCCAATCCTGAAGAGGTTTCAAAATAAAATGCATTGTAGCAGCAACTGATGGCATTCTGTCCACAGAGACACAGTCAGATAGCTTTTGTTTTGAAAGGGAAGCAAGGAAGTTGAGGTAAAACAAACATCTTTGTATTTCCTCATCTCCGTTACAGGGAGACATTTAAAACTGCAGTATAAAGTGGTATAGAGTTAAAAGGGTAGAAGGTGGAACAGTAAAATATAACTGCTGGAGATTATGCGTGTGTATTGGGTATGGAGAGAATCAGTAGGAAATGCTCCTAACTGGATTTAAAGGTGAAGAGAAAGAGGTCAGTAAGTGCTCTCATGTTGGGAACAGCATGTGTTTGCAGTACATGTGAGCATGTTTTGATCTTCCAACACACAGCTGAAGCACAGTGAGAACACTCACACTTTGTTATTGCAGGACATTTTTGGTGAGTGTGCGTGTCTATTCTTATCCTGCAGCCCTGGTGGGTCAGGTGCTTTATTTAGCGCAGCACCACCTTGTTTGGCTCCATGTCTGATTCATAACTTGCTCATCAAGCAGACTGGGAGGTGGGCACAGAAATTCACTCCTGACAAATGGACAGTGAGTGTGTGTGAGATGTGGTGTAAAGCTGAGAGGAGCTTGTTTTGCTGGTGGTCTGAGAGACAGAGATGGAAGAAACAAAGGAGGCCGCATGAAGAGGAGAAGAAATGACCTTACACACATACTAATGAACTCAGGGCTGTGTGTGGAATAGAATGACACAGCATCGTGTCACACTTCCATTGGATAGTCTGTCTATTTTATTCTCTGACTCTTGTCAACATCTAGTTTATCCTCTATGAACTGTGTATTGTGAAAGCAATGATGCCTCCAATAGCTGTACTGCTCACTGAAGAACGGTTCCTGTAAAGATTTGCTTTCTCTTTATAGAACTGAATGTTTTTGTTTATAGCTTTCAGCATGACATCATTATGAGTCATGCTGATCGAAAATACAGGATGACAGATGACGTTGTACATGTTCAAATACAAAACATTTGGATTTCTGTACAATATCTAAATCTATATGTGGGTAGCATTGTACTCACCCTCCACACATGAGGAACTCACTGGACGGCCGACGCCCCGCTCCAACTGGCTGGTCATCTGAGGAGGGAGAGAGAAGGGAAGAATAGAATGATGAAGGTGCATCAGGTTTTACTTCAATCTCACTCAGAAAGCCAGCTGACACACCAGAACACTCTGCACTCTGTTTACTGTTTGAGTGGAGGTCTAGCAGGTGGATAGATGTGTAGATGTGTGTGTGTGTGTGAGTGTGTGTGTGCGTGTGTGTGTGTCAGAGTGTGTCCCGACTGTTAGTGGGCTGACGTCTACAATTACAGCATGATATGGTTAGCAGCTGTCTAATTTACTGGCTGGGGATTTGGTGACGTGGTATGTGTGTGAGAGTGTGTGTGCTGTAGGTATCATTGGCAGGTAGTGAATATCACTTCACTACATGTGTTTAGAAGCCACGGCATGGTGTGTCTGTCAATGAGTACAATTTCAAGACATATGTGTGTTTCTATAGAGCAGATGTCTGGCACGTATTTCAGTGTCCATAGGTCACGTGTACTTCATACAGTATATACAGTGGAGTCTGGGAATATACTAACCCCACCCACCCACCCTACCCTGCCTCCTACTGCCGGCTATGGATGCTTCCACACAGTCTGGCCTTTACTGTGTACATCATCTGTCTGCAACTGTACACTATGTAAAAAGATAAGATAAAGCCTCACTGGCACACAATTTAGATGTTGTAGCAGCACAAAGACAGAAATAATAAGTACAGGGCAGTAAAAAAATAAAAATAAGAATAAATACAACAAAAGGTATATACAACTAGTATAAGAGAGTAAAAGTGTGTGGTCATTTTCAACATGCTGGCTGTTCAGTGAGGGAGTTAGTTCATCCACCTTGTTGGAGAGCGACCTCACGTTCAAATGTAACAATTAATATAAGAAAAGCTTTAAATATTTTGTCCTTCTTGATCCTGTCTGACTTTTACACTGGCTTTCTTGTCAATCGCATCGCCATATAGTAAATGGTGAACGGACGGGACTTGCATTGTGCTTTTCTAGTCTTTTGACCACTCAAAGTGTTACAACACTACATGTCACATTCACACACGTTCACACACTGGTGGCCGAGGCTACCGTATATGGTGTCACCTGCTACTCAGTAACCATACATACGAACTCACACTCTGATGGCACAGCGTTGGAAGAAATTTGGGGTTCTGAAGGATACTTCAACATGTTGCATGGAGGAGCTCGGGATCGAACCACTGACCTTCCAAAAACAGAACGACCCGCTCTACCTCTGAGCCACAGCCTCCCCATATCCCCTCTGGGATGTCTGCCAAAGGAACTCAGCTCCATCGCAGTGGCGCAGTTGCTTGTTGTGGGTCTTAGTGACCATTGTCCAAGTAATACCGGGTAAGTAAAATAAAAAAGCACACACAAAAATACAGAAAACTCTCTACCAGTGCAACGCAACTCAAATGTTGCAGTGATGCAAACCAAGTTAAAAAAGAGTAAACAAGATACACAAAGTGCAGAGCCATAAAAGCCCATAAAAGAAATAATATTGTGACAGCTGCTGCAACAGGCTGTCTCCCGCACGGAGCCCTTAAGTTAATTTGTTAAGGTTGATAAAATGCTTAAGCTTAGCGCTGATTATGTTTAAAGTTGGGCGCTGGGCATGACAGATTATTTTCTTCTTGAAACTTGAAAATATTCACCAAGGAACTACACAGGTTGGTAAAAACACTGGAAATGCCACTAAAAATAAGCAACAAACGCCTAACCCATTGCCAGTAGAGAAGAGCTGTGTACATGACTCTGATGAGCATGCCCATATGTTTTTTTTAGCTGTTGTCTGATGTTTGACATCACAGCTGGAACGAAATGTTACAGTGGGGTTTTTTTCCTCTATATATCTCTTTCTTATTCAGTCTTACTCTCAAACTTAGTGGAGACTACAATTTTCAATGATGTTAAAGTTCTGCTTGGGCGGAGATGGATGGTATTTTCTGGTAGTGAATCATTGCATCTCACTGGTATAGGGGCTAAAATATGCATGTTCACCCGGGTGTTGTATTTCCATCATTGCCAATCGGAGGCAATAAATACCTGTGACTACTGCAGAGACTACCTGGAAGTGAATACCCATTGGTACCTTTCCCATCAAATACAAAAGGCAGATGCTTGCAGGTTAGTTGGTGTTTTGTACAGTGGGAGAGGGGCTTCAGACAGGTGAGTTACACCTGTGACTGTATTCCGGGGAAATACAGCAGTGGGTTGGTGTATTTGCATCATGTGTGTTGTCACTTACAGCTGTCAGTGGAGATATGAGGCACCAGGACAAAGTCGTCAGTGTCACAGGACGAGTTTTTGCTGCTGGTGCTGCCTGCAGACTCTTTAGACAGCTGCAGGAAGTTGGGCGAGCCGAGCGGAGGGGATGAAAGACCATCTTCTGCTAGTGTCTGCATGTCTGGGAGAGACTGTGTGTTCATGGACAGAGAGAGGGGGAGAGAGGGAGAGAGTGAGAGAGAGAGAAAGAGAGAGAGAGAGAGAGAGAGGAGAAAAAGAGGATTAAGTTGTAGTGTTCCTTCTGAATGATGCAATTAAAGCTTCCAGACAGGGCAGTGCCGACTGTCAAACTAATGTAATCATATTGTTACAGAGAACACTGACATCCTGGGAAATGAACTTGCCCTGCGTTCCCATTGCTGCTGTGCATGGCAGTAGCAGTCGCTACAGTTGCTAAACCACCAGTATTTAGATTAGAATATAAATCAAAGGAGTAAAATGTGTCTTAGCAATTTGTATTATGAAATGAATATATATATTCTGATGAAGGGTGTGTTTATTTTCCGTTTTTAGGTACTATGTGTATGTTTTCAGGCACTGCTTGTACTGAAAGGGACAATCGAAGCACAGCATGAAGGCATGGTTAATATTTTATTACCTTTGTTACAGTATAAGTGTAATCCCTTTTAATGAGGATTTATGAAGTAATATCAGACTCACAGGAGGGGAGTTGTAGCGGATGCATGGGGAGCTACCACATGAGCTGTCCGTCACTGCGCTGGAGGTGCTGGGGACTGGCACCGGACACGCTGAGGGGAACAAATACACCATTAATCATGCTTTTCAGTTGGATGATGTGAAGGTATAGTACAGCTATATATCCTGCTTGGGAATTTGACCTTTGGGCTTACATTTTTTAATGGTGGATGAAGGCTCCAGGAATGGATGGCTGAAAAACGCATCTGCAGAGTGAAATCAAGACAAATGTAAAAATATGTCAAACCTCAACAATACATTTATCGTTACAGGTTTAAAGACATGACTCTTTACATGCCACTGACCAAAGTCCATCCTGTCTTTCTGATTCCTTTGCAGCAGCCCGAGCAAAAGGTCACCAAGTTGTTGGGATGTCTCCCTTGGGATGCTGGGTAATCAGAACATGGGGACATTACTACATTATTTTTTGCATGGTGCCTATAAAATGTACAAAATAACAACACAAGTTTGCTGCATGCCACAGTGTGCACGATGGATCTAATAAAGTCTTGGTTGCAATCTGTGTCAGACTGCACAACAATAATTATGAGGCGAGTCATATGATGCTATGAATGCTTGGAAACTGTAGCCCCACAGAGTAAATAGATTGAACACCCATACTCGTGGTTCTGTGAGGCTGGACTGAGGCACAGCGGAGCTAAATGCTAACCTCATGCTAATATGCTCATGACGACAATGCCAACATGCTGATGTTTACAGGGTTCATACAGACACTGCAAAATGAAATTCAAGGGCTTTTTGAAACATGTTTTCATTTCCGAGGACTTCATTAAAGTACCTAATTAATTGACAAAAAGATACATTTTTAATTTTAAATAAATGATGCAACCAATGTCTGTCTTTAATGAAAGGTGACTTGTCACATCCTTTTAAAGCAGAACTGTACAAAATCCTCAACAAAACATTTGAGGGGCATGACAGCTCTGGTGCTTATACTAGCAGTAATGGAATGTAACCAAGTACATTTACTTAAGAACTGTATTCAAGAACAGGTTTTTCATACTTGTACTTTACTTGAGTATTTCCATTTTATGCCTCTTTATAACTATACTCCACAATATTTTAGAGGCAAACATTACACATTTTACACTATTTTTTGATTACTTTAGAAACTAGTTACTTTGCAGATTGAGATTAATACAAAATATATATCAAATAAAAATTGCGATATATTACTATAGATTGAGTTACACATCGGTATATGAAGTAATAATAATAATAATAATAATAATTATTATTATAATCCAGTAATGTAAAATAGGCTGCATTATTCTGAAATAGGCCTCGTAATGAGTACTTTTACTTTTGGCAAGCTACTTTACGTACATATTGATACTTGAACTTTTGTAATGTTACTAGTACTATTTCATGACATGACAGTTATCTCTATCAGAGTATTCTTACACTTAAGTGTTGTTAATTGTACTCGAGTTAAATACCTGAGTACCTTTTCCATCACTGTACAATACTTTAATGCACCTTTTTCTCAGGCTTTGAAAAGTCCCAGTCGAGATAAAAGTTATCAAAGTTTGAGCAAAAAATAAAAAGTTGAGCAATATCAGATAACAAAACTGTTATCTGATATTGCTGATATTAAAACCACAGTTTTTTGTGGTTCATTTAAATCTCAAGGACTTTTTAGGCATGCAGTGAAAAAAAGACCTTTTTTCAAGGTATTCTAGTCCTTGATTTTTTTCTCCGAAAAAGCACTTTGAAGGCACTCTGTGCGAAGCCTGTGTTTATCAGGTACATTTGTTGCCAAAGTCACCGTGTTAGCAGAGCATGTTGACAGTTGCTAATCAGCAATAAACAGCAGAGGCTGATGGAAATGTCACTGATTTACAGGTAATTGGTCATAAACCAAAGCATTGATGAACACCTGATGAGGTTAGTAGGTGAAAAGTCAGAAAGTCACCAAAGTGATTATAGTTCAGCCTGACAGGAACATGACTGTGTGTGCCAAATTACATGACATCACATCCAAAAGTTGTTGAGATATTTCACTAAAAAAACAAAAATGTCCACCTGCTGCTGGACTAGAGGAGAAGTAAGGCCATCACAAGCATTAAGCTCTTTTACAGGCAGTGGGCTAAAAGGAAATGTAACGTGATAGCAATCACAATAATACTATCAAGTCCATAAAAACAAATAACTAGCGTCAGTGTCAGTCAAGAGTTAGAAACAGTAATAAAAACAGTAAAAGAAAAAAGTTTAATAAATAAACAAACTGCAGTGGTGAAAGATACATACGCATGTGGACAAAATTGTTGGTACCCTTCGGTTAATGAAAGAAAAACTCACAATGGTCACAGAAATAACTTGAATCTGACAAAAGTTATAATAAATAAGAATTCTATGAAATTTAACCAATTAAAGTCAGACATTGCTTTTCAACCATGCTTCAACAGAATTATTTAAAAAAATAAAATCATGAAACAGGCCTGGACAAAAATGATGGTACCCTTAACTTAATATTTTGTTGCACAACCTTTTGAGGCAATCACTGCAATCAAACGATTCCTGTAACTGTCAATGAGACTTCTGCACCTCTCAGCAGGTATTTTGGCCCACTCCTCATGAGCAAACTGCTCCAGTTGTCTCAGGTTTGAAGGGTGCCTTTTCCAGACGGCATGTTTCAGCTCTTTCCAAAGATGCTCAATAGGATTTAGGTGAGGGCTCATAGAAGGCCTCTTCAGAATAGTCCAATGTTTTCCTCTTAGCCATTCTTGGGTGTTTTTAGCTGTGTGTTTTGGGTCATTGTCCTGTTACAAGACCCATGACCTGTGACTGAGACCAAGCTTTCTGACACTGGCCAGCACATTTCTCTCTAGAATCCCTTGATAGTCTTGAGATTTCATTGTACCCTGCACAGATTCAAGACACCCTGTGCCAGATGCAGCAAAGCAGCCCCAGAACATAACAGGGCCTCCTCCATGTTTCACAGTAGGGACAGTGTTCTTTTCTTGATATGCTTCATTTTTGCGTCTGTGAACATAGAGCTGATGTGCCTTGGCAAAAAGTTCCATTTTTGTCTCATCTGTCCATAGGACATTCTCACAGAAGCTTTGTGGCTTGTCAACATGTAGTTTGGCAAATTCCAGTCTGGCTTTTTTATGATTTGTTTTCAACAATGGTGTCCTCCTTGGTCGTCTCCCATTAAGTCCACTTTGGCTCAAACAACGACGGATGGTGCGATCTGACACTGATGTTCCTTGAGCTTGAAGTTCACCTTTAATTTCTTTAGAAGTTTTTCTGAGCTCTTTTGTTACCATTCTTATTATCCGTCTCTTTGATTTGTCATCAATTTTCCTCCTGCGGCCACGTCCAGGGAGGTTGGCTACAGTCCCATGGATCTTAAATTTCTGAATAATATGTGCAACTGTAGTCACAGGAACATCAAGCTGCTTGGAGATGGTCTTATAGCCTTTACCTTTAACATGCTTGTCTATAATTTTCTTTCTAATCTCCTCAGACAACTCTTTCCTTTGCTTCCTCTGGTCCATGTTGATTGTGGTACACACCATGTCACCAAACAGCACAGTGACTACCTGTAGCCCTATATATAGGCCCACTGACTGATTACAAGATTGTAGACACCTGTGATGCTAATTAGTGGACACACCTTGGATTAACATGTCCCTTTGGTCACATTATTTTCAGTCTTTTCTAGGGGTACCATCATTTTTGTCCAGGCCTGTTTCATGAGTTTATTTTTTTAAATAATTCTGTTGAAGCATGGTTGAAAAGCAATGTCTGACTTTGATTGGTTAAATTTCATAGAATTTTTATTTATTATTACTTTTGTCAGATTCAAGTTATTTCTGTGACCATTGTGAGTTTTTCTTTCATTAACCAACGGGTACCAACAATTTTGTCCACGTGTGTAACAACAGCAAAGCAAAAGAAACAAAATAACACAAAAATGTGGAAAATAAAAACAATAAAAATGTCTGTAAATAAGCCAAAGCAGGAGCACTGTACAATAAACATATCATCTAGCATACAATTTAAATGATCGACTGGCACATACTGGTGTAATTTCAATATCTCTTGTAACTTGTTTTTGGTGAAAAGAAAACTAAAAGCAAATTAACTGAGCTGATATGAGGAGTTTCAAGGGATAAAATTTCATATAAGACTGTGATAAGAAATGGATTTGATTTTTTAAAAAGGAAGTGAGGTAAAAGGCCCTGAAAAACATATTTCAGTCAGGAACAAAGTTGTGGATTGCTTGCATCAGGCTAAAACACACGCAAGCATGGGCATGTTATCGCTGGCATCACCCATCTGCATAGCTCTTAGACATTTTACCACAGGTTTTCTCACAATTGTCACCTTTCATCTGGGACAGAAGGAGCCACACAACAAAAGACAAGAGGCTTTGCAACTTACACAGGTTGTAAATTCTTGTTCTTCTCGTAGAACATCCTCAGGTCTTGGGGACTATTGGCCTGAACATATTCATATAGAAATTGGTTACACAGACATTCACATCTACAAACATGTTTTTACTGTTTTCTTGTGTACAGAATTAACCTGGAAAGGTGGCTTGCCAACCAGACACTGGTAGATGACCGTCCCTATACTCCACAAGTCGGCTTTGGCATCATAGTTCTGGGACATGATGACCTCTGGGGCCTGATGGGGGAAAGGTCACGAGTACAGATCCAGAGCAGGGAGAGTTATACAACACACTGCTAAGAAAGCTGACAGGGCCATTTCAAATGACTGACCTCAGCTGGAGTTATACACACACACACACACACACACACACACACACACACACACACACACAAACAAAGATATGGGTAGAAAGACACTGACCATATACATAGGTGACCCACAGAGTGTGGCTGCCATCATGTTACTCTGGAGGTACCGTGCAAAGCCAAAGTCAGCTGCAGAACACAAGCGGGAAAGAGACCAGTCAGTACACATGTTTAATTATTACAAGCAACAGAAGCCACTATTGTTGGATTCTGGAGAATGCCTGGGAGACAAACACTGGGAACAGTCACACATGCAGAAAATTGTTTTACACTCAAACCAGAGCTGAGACAGTGATGGAAAATGCCATCAGTGTCGTCAGAAATGCCTTATTTACAACACTCCAGTTCCCAAAATAATATGTTTTGAGTTTGGATAGAATAGTAGGTTTTTTTTGTCAAGGTCGGTGCACTTTTGCCTTTTATTCCCTTCAGATTAAAAGTATTTCACATTAAAGACAAAGACAGCATGACAAAGAAACAGTTAAACAGTATATACTGTTTAACTGTTTCTGTGTCATGCTGTGTCATTTTTAGCCCTCTGGCACAGTCACAGCTTGATCAAGACACTGCAAAAACACTAGATGCATAAGTGTACTGATGTGAAATCCAGCATGTAAAAGTTTCTGAAAAAGTGTAGCTCCAAGTCACTATCTACTGGTTCTAAATTCCTGTGAAGAGAACGTATATCAGAGAGCAATAAAAGAGACCTCTTATCTAACTCTGTCACCTATTTTGATGCGGATGCCGCTAATGTTGGACTTCTTGCGACCCACATACGACAGCAGGATGTTCTGTGGTTTCAGGTCACGGTGGATGATTCCTTTGCTGTTGAGGATGCGCATGGCAGCAGCAATCTGCTGGAGGAAAACCCTTAATGTGTCTTCTCTTAGTGTCCCCTTGGCTAAAGAAGAGGAGAGACAAAGAAATGATGTAAACTGGATGTAAACAACTTTTGCTTGTTACAAGGAAACTCCCCACGCAAATCTGCTCATTAAGATGCACCTTCTTGCCATCATCGTTTTCCTGGATAACTGTTTTAGGGCTGACCTTTTGATCTCAATCAGGTGCTCCACATCATGGAGTCTCAAGATTTGATATAACAAAAGCATTAACTCAACACTCAGAAACTGCTTCAGCCTCTCTTAATTAAAGCTATGTAATAACGCTGAGATTAACTGTGTAAATTATGGCAGTGAAGGTCCGATCCAGGGTTTAGTAAACTGAGTCTATTCTGATGTTAGACCAGGGTCCTTCCTCTTTTTCCTCCCTCAATGGCTACAGTTACATGCACACCAACGCTCCCCTGTTAATCCAAATATGAGAATATTCTGACATAAACAGCATATTCTGTTTAAATATTCCATATGAGGCCATTTTCCAAATTTAACATTTTCCGATTAAGACGTGGGATATGCTGCCATCATTCTGGTTTTAGGAGCACATTTGGACATATATACAGCCAATTCCGAATATGCTTCTCAATAGTCGGTTTCACTACAGTTTGCGACACATGACCTCTTGTCTGTTTACATTTGGCTCTGTGTGTTGTCATGGATACATTGTATACAAACACATAGCCAACAGTATGCAAGGCAGAAAAGCCTTCATTTCTGATTGCAAGAGGAAACACAATGGCTTTTAAAAATTATGTCAGACTTGGATATCAACAGTTTTTTTTTTTAGAAATGCACAAATATCACAACACCAACCTTTTCAAGAAGGTGGTTGAAGGAAAGATTGCAGGAGACTAAGGTCGCTTGGTGCAAATGTCCTCCACTGGTAGGACATTGTAGGAAAAATCCTATTTTGATGCAAAAAGCAAAATAGCAAGCAGGTCCAGGTGTGCTACTTCCCCATATATTGATGTGATAAATGACATGTTCTTAAGTACATTTCATTTCATAAAATTACTTTTGATACTTAAGTACAGTGAATAGGGTCTGACCCTGACACACTCTGTAAAGTGGAGATGTGGAGCAGGTACAATATGCAGCAGTACAGTGATAAGGGAGCTGTTCAACCAATGCAATCAGTGCCTTTATGAAACATAAGTGGTTATATAACAGATGGACTGGCTAACTGCTTTTCCTTTGGAAGGATTCGAAGAAGCCCACATGACTATTAACTATTCACAGCAACTTAAATGTCCCATCATGTGTGTTCAGGAAGTTTTGTGATTCTCTTTAAACATTTATGTCAAATGTGGTGAGTTAATTGTTCAAATGCTGTGAGAGGAGAAAAACTGTTCAGTTTCGTGTCCGAATGAGAGAGGAGCATTAAAAAAAACACAGAGATTTTGTTAGTGTATGTTTAGCTACTGTATGTGTGAAAGCTGTTATTGACAATTTAGGGCTGCAACAACAAATCAATAAAAATTTATTATCATCGATTATATAATGTATTGGCAACAAATAAAATTATCAATTCGTTGTGTCCCATTATTATTACTCACCGTTTCTCTAGCAGCGCTTGTCAGGAGCGTCTCCACTGCATGTCAGCTGCAGCACATCTAGAGAAACGGTGGCTCGCCGAATTTTTACGCAACAGTGAATATGGTGTTTTGATGATTATATTGACTCTATACCACCTTTTACGGCAGTTTAAAAGTCTCTCTCTGTCACAGAGATGAGGAAATACAAAGACGGCTGTTTTACTCCAACTTCCCTGCTTCCCTTTCAAAACAAAAGCCTTCTGACAGCATCTCTGTGGACAGAATCCCATCAGTTGCTGATACAAGGCATTTTATTTTGAAACATTTACAGGACCATGTTGTTGGCTGTGCGGGAGCTTGCAAGACTTGCACGAAATTAGTGGAATTTGTACTTGTAAATGTGGAAATACAGTACTAATATCTGCGGGCCGTGACGCAGCAGCGACTTCGCTGCATGTGTGAACACCAAAAGCATGAAACGCGCTGCTGCTCGGCGAGGCTGAAGTCAAACTGAACATACGTCGTTTTTTGTCAACTCACAGTAAAAAACGTAACGGTATGTTGTGAAAGCTGTCAACACTTAGTTTTTGAATTGTTTCATGTTTGATTTTGTAGTTATTTATTATTTATAATTTATTTATTTTGACAGCTCAGGGATGTTCAAGCAATCCCCTGTTGTTTTTAACAAAGTGATGGGAGAAAAAAAATGCTTATTTTATTATTATTTTTATTTTTATCTTTTTTAAATCCGATTGATCAATTAATCTGAAAAATGATCAATGATCGATCGAATGTTCAAGCAGACTGTTTATGCACTGCACCTTTTTCTCTGTTGTCAATGAGAATCTGTTTTTGAGCAAAGTGACAGGAGAAAAAATGCTTCTTTTATTATCATTTCCATTTTTATTTTTTTTTAAATCCGATTCACTGATTAATCGAGAAAATAATCGACCGATTAATCGATTATCAAAATAATCGTTAGTTGCAGCCCAACATCAATTATAAATATTTGACAGAAAAAATATTTCATTCAAAGTCCACTCACCAGATTTCCTCCAAAGCTTTTGTCATGTGTAATGTGGCTGGCAAGGGCTAAAGGCTGTTGAAGATCTCTAGTAAGTGGATCCTGAGTAAAGATTTTTGAGTCTTACTTCATTTCTGAGGTTAAGAATGAACCTTTAAGCTCAGTTATGGTGATACATGTACTCTCTTCAGCAATTTTCTTGAATCAGTGCTTGTTTAATGTCTTTCATATGGTCTACTTCCTGTGTCTGATGAAGAGACACTACTTCAGGTTAATCCTGGGTATTTCCTAAATCAGGATTGTATTTCATTCAGAGACATGGATTTATTAACTGTCTGTTATCTACATTTCAAAAGTATAAGCATGAAACTTGACATTCTCGTTTCCTCACTTGCAACTTTACAGCCATCCTACACCATAATGGCGTGGACAACACAAAGGTGGCGACACCCCCAAGTCAGAACCAGTGGTTAAAGTAATGGTGGCCATCACTAAGAGTGAGATTGTCTCTTATTTATTTTTTGTTTTTGTTTGTAGTCATGTCAGACTTTGGCCAGGAGGAGGACTGTATTGTTGGCTAAGTGCACACCCATATGTCCACATCTGGATTGTTTTATGTTCTTCAGTTTTACTTTCTAGTATTTCGAGCCTCTGAAACATGTGAAACAGAACGTTCACTGTCCATTTTGTGTAATTTCAGCTTCAGATGACATATTTCTCTATGACTAGAAATGCTGACCTTTGTTATAAACTATCACAGAGGCATAGACACTGTGCTGACTGCCCCTGAACTACAGAACGAACCCTTTGTACAAAGCTGTAGTGCCCCCACCCACCCCCCACCCACCCACACACTCCCAACCCAGAACACATGTATACATTCACTCACTCACTGACACACACTTAGACACACACACACACACACACACACACACACACACACACACACACACAGTTGCAATATTGCACTATCCATCACAAAGAGAAAATCAATACACAATCACATGCACACATTTCCACACCACACTCACAACAGCTGCATTTACATGACTTTTCCGTCACTGCTGCATAACTAGTTTTGTTTTGATGAACAATAATGTGTGTGTGTGTGTGTGTGTGTGTGTTTGTGTGTGTGTGTGTGTGTACGCGCGCGCGCACGTGTGTGTAGCAGTAGACACAGGTTCTTACCTTGCAGATAGTCGGCAAGATCCCCTCCATTACAGTACTGTGTTTAGGGACACAAACAATCACTGTCAATAATAATTCAGGCTCGACCCTGTCAAGCTGAGAAGAACATTTTGGTATTTGATTATATATGTTCAGATAATATCAAGTTCAACATTAATCTGACTGACTGATAAAGACTGCATCTTTATCTGTGCTGACAGTCTCTGCAGGAGTCCCGTTAGCTCTCAAGAGGAACAAGATCAGACAGATGAGGTTAGTGTGGTGGGTTACAGAACTCAACTGCTGAGTGGATCAGAAAAGACAAGTTGGACTGAAAAAAACTACAGTCCACCTTCACAGAATAGGAATCCGCAGTCTGACCCTGCTTACTTCATCCAGCTCTCTGGTTCTGAGGTGAACTCCATGTACAGATGGATGACGTATCCAAGAAAAACCAACATAAAGCCCACCATGGGATGCATAGATTCTCTAAACTCTAATGGAGGGATGAACAGCGTCCGTCCAAAATATATGAACTGATTAACTGATTGAAGCAACTCCTGCAACTCGGTTAGTGTGCTTAAATTAATGTTTTTCCTCAATGGAGTCTGGTGGCTTTGATGAGAGCATAGATTGGGAAGTGAAGTCAGAACAGTCTGTCTGATGGAAAGTAAAAATTATGAGAATATTGTCAATACAGCATACATTTAAACTGAAGGGTTTTTTTTTAGGTGGGACTTTTTTAGGTGGCTAAAATACATTTTGTTGCTGACCCCTCCACAGCAGTACATTGCTTAGCTTCTGTGTCTGCTTCTCGAAAGTGGGCCATCCCAGACTGCAGTGTTGGAAATTAGTGCTAGCCACCAGCCAAATGCTGGTAAAATATGCTGCTAGATTTGCTTCACTTACCAGCCAATAAAACAAAGGTGATCTAATGAGACACTACTAAATTTTGGAGTCCACCAGTCACAGAGGCAGATGGACAAAATGTTAATATCCAATCCTGCCAGACCGCCATCTACTGTAGGTAATGCACTGACTTTGGATAAGTAACGCAAACTACCTGATAAAGCTGAACTAACTCTGGCCTTTTTTTGATCACCATTCAACTGCTGTGTATTCATGCTCTGGTTAACTACCCTTAATACAAAGAACTTTGAAGAAGCTTAGCAGAGCTTCACACTTAAATGATGACAGAATTTAAAGGCGGTGTTAGATTTATACTGAATATACATAACTACGAAAAGCCGTTTATCTACCGCGACTAATTTCGCATCTAGTATTTCATCTGTTAGCTCTGAAAACAACCTAATGAACAAACCTGATGATGTAAATGAATGTAACCTTGCCCTATGATAGTTGATCCAGACACGTATCATTCCAGAGGATTATTAACAGTGTATACTGTAGAGCTGTCTAAACATAGATGAAAACAAGATTTGAAGCAAAGGCTTTCGGAGAATATGATTCCTAGAAAACACAGGGGTGTGTTTCCAGTGAGCAACCTGAGATGCAGTCAGGGTTTGTTTTCTACCCTGCAGCCAGCTGAGTGCTGCAAAACCAGTGGAGAAATTTGGGCGGGATGCAGAAAGAAAAACAAAAAAGGGAAAGGCAAGAGAGCACACTGACAGGGAGGGAGCAGTGAAGCCAGTGAAAAGGGGAATAACACATGCAGACAGCCAGTGCTGGGGGTAAACCATTACATCATGTATGTTCTCACATATGCTACTTTAATGAATAAAGACTTGTTACGTAAGTAATTATTTTTAGAGTAAGTAATAAAACAACAAATAACACTGAAAACAAACTCTGAACATGAGTGCCAACAGATGAAAATATGAGCCATGACTCATCAAATGTCCACACAGTCACGTTTCTATACATACCTCCATGACCAGGAAAACGTAGTTGGGTGTTTCCTGGAAGAGAGGAGACACTGAATCAGTTACAGAAGCCATTTACCCCGAAGCAGCTGTCAGCTCAACCAAACATCCACAAGGAAACAGCCACAATACATCACACCAGCACCTGCTATCTCTGAACATGGATTTTGTCTCATGAGATGTCTTTTTAATGCTTGTGACACAGTAGTCCTCAGCAGTTTCAGGAGTATTATATAGTATTGTATTGTTCTGCACTTGAGGAGAACAAACATGTTCATCTATTATGAACACATTATCTGTAGCCTAATAAACAGCACCAAATTAAGCATTATACATTGTAAAGTTAATGGTGCTAATAATCAGGTTAAACATGGTAACATTTTACAACATTTAAAAAGGAACACATGTAAAAACATGTAAAAGGGAGTCAGTTGCTGAGGTATTCAGTGCTGGAATGTCTCCAAAGGGCTGGGGTGATGTGATAATTAACAAGGAATAACATTCAAAAGTTAAAAATTTATCAAGAGAGCCATCAGGAAGATATATCTGTATCAATGGTTCCTTTGAGTCAAACAATATTACTCTGGAAAATGTATATGCACCTCACAAGGAAAACCCATCACTACTCAATACACATTAGAGCAAATAACAAATTTTGGATCTCAATAATTATTCCAGGAGCAGATCCAAGTGTAGCATTAAACCAACAAGTAGGTAAAATTGGGAGGATAAGTTAACCGAAAAAAAAACCCTGATTTCCACTGTTGAAGTTACTGCAGACCCTCAGTCTCTTGGACATCTAGAGAATGCTACATTGTGATGTCAGAGGTTATAACTTCTCATGCAACAGACCAACTATTTTTAAACTCAAGTAGTAAGTACTATGGCTGCCCTTGCAAAGTATGCACTGTTGCATGCAGTATGCACACAATCAGGACATACTACTACTTCTTCATAATACTGCACCCTGAACTTTGTCCCTCTTTTTCATATAACTGTTACCATGAAGATAAAACAAATCGCCATTCACCAAACTCAACAGAGACGGAGGTCAACCCGGAGAGCTCTGCTATTGTTACTTAACGTTTAACTTTAAAATTATAACTGCATACATTGTGGATTCTAACATTATATGTTCATTTTATTAGCCTACATATGCAATTTTCTATCATTGTTATTTTCATTCATTCTTGTTGGTGGTTATCTGTATGATTTGTTTTGTTCACTTAAACAATATACATTGCTATTATTACCATGTGACTGGTCATCAGTCCCTTGAATGCACTGGCATTCATCTTTGCGGCTTCTGTCAGCTTTCACCCAGCTGTCAAGATGTAACGAAGCTGCAGCTGCGCAGAGGATTGTGGGTAAGAAAAGCCAGAAAAGCATGATGGCTTGCACACTGCAAAATGCGGCCGGATGTAGTAGGACATCCTGGTATTTTTGGCATACTGCATTTCACATACTTCGTATTGGGACATACTAAATCTTTTTCTGCCATACTAAATAGTATGGTAGTATGGGTAGTGGAACGCAGGATCATATTGAACTGTTGGTTACAAGGCTTTTGGTTCGGTAAACGTTACAGACAATGCTTTGAACTATCCTGTAACATCTGGAAAATAAGATAGAGCTGAAATTGTGCGAAACATCATGTTCTCAGTGCCACTGTGTTCAACAAGGCAACACACACTCTGTAACAACAGTACAGAACAGGCAGCATGCTGTCTGCCCCTCCAACCCCCAAACCAAAACACTCTAGCGCTGCTTTTCTACAGTCCTGGGCTTGGCTTGGCTTGGCTTGGCTAGGTTTATTGGTTTGGTTTGGTATATCAGCTCATTTGCATTTCCATTTCAACAGTGCTATTCCTCTTTTAATTTTGTGTGGGTGTTCTGTGTGTTTTTCCATCACACAGCAGACAGGTAAAAGAAGCTCACCTGTCAGAGGTGAGCTGTGTGCAGAGTTGCAGTGAGAGTTTGCAGCTCTTCATCTAAATCTCATTGAGGCTGTTTCTGCTTTTACTTTCCTCCCTGCCGTATTAGGAGACTTTTTTTGAAGAAGAAGAAAAGCTGTTATAAAGTTACGCGAATTTGGTGATAAAAACATTTCATTATTATTTTGTCATTTAAAAGCTTTTGTTGTGAAGCAGCAAAGTAAGGAAATGTTGGGTTTTCAGTAGCAACTTAAAAGACTCCTGTAGGCTATATGGCTGAAAGCGAACATGAAACAGTAAAATAAAGTCTTAAGTACAAGCAGGACACAGGAGAGAAACTAAACCACAGATATTTATTTAAAAGCTACAAAAGCACTGAGAGCTGAACGCACAGAGACTTTAAAAAAAGCGCCTTTCTCTCTGTTCTCCTGCACAGATAAAAGCCTCATTCCCACGGCACAAAAATCCCACCAACACCCACTAACATCTGGCTTTTTATTGCAATGAAAATGCATATGATCAGCATTCACACCCAGATCAAATGACCCTGCAGTAGACAGTAATTTCAGCTCCTTTACCAATGAGATGCAATAATGCGTCAATAATTACTGTTGGTCTCCTCTTAAGCAGCGCTCAAACATTATTCCAAGTTAGTCTGCACTGAGTTTGAAAGAGAGACTGAATAAGTAAGAGATAAGAAAAAATAAAGCAAATTAACCCCTGAAAAGTTCTCAAAGACCTCTGTCCCTGCTGCTGTCACCTGTTTACCTGTTCTCTGGCCTGTCCGCGACATCACAAGGACACACCAACAAAACAACTTCTGATGCAATGGTGTGTTCACTGGCAGTGGAAACGCAGTCTATTGCCTTTATCGAGCAGGTTTTCCTGTATCTGAAAAACCTGTGTGCACACGCTAATTTTGGTGGGAAAGGGGTAAAAGATGACTCTTACAACACACAGACATTTGTCTCAGGGGGAGAAGGGGCCTTTTGGGGTTGGCTGCAGTCGATGGGATGTCACTGCTACCCACTTGAGGGCGGGCATTTTCGCTTTTGGAACTACTCTGGAGAAAGTCCAACTCACGTGCAGTTTGGCATGGCACAGCGCATCTAAACTGATGATGGAAATGCAAGTGTGCAGCATAGTTGACTTGGTACAGCCAAAAGTGGTGATGGAAAAACAGCATACCAGTGAGACTGGGAGACATGCTACGCAAAAATAACTATTTTTAGTACTGTAAATTTATCTAGGAGATGGCAAGAGAGTGGTAGATTAAAAAAAAAACCAACAGCATGTCACATCTGCCACACAACAGTAGGTCACATCAGTGGTAATACTTCAAACATGTCAACTCATTTACACTGACTTCACCCCAGTGTGTCAATCGGATGAACCAGATGAACCAGACAAGGAGCAACATAACGTTATCCCTGCAGCATTTAGGCAGCCATCACAAACTGATCCAAACAGGGCAAAAGAAATCAGGTGACTGTTACATTTAGCCACAGTTGTGAAACACAGGGTTTATGAAAATGGTTAACCCTTTGCCACCTGAACAAATCTTCTTGATTTCTTTAAATAACATGGGAGGAGGGCAATGAACAATGAAAAATTACCCAAAAACAGTTATAAAGGTTACAAAACATTACCTGAAAAATAGCAACAGAAAAACCCCCACAGTACAGTAAAATAAAATAAAATAAAATAAAATAAAAATAAACAAGGAAATGACATGAAAAAATTTGCAACTGATATACATATTTTCAATATATAATTTGAATAATCTTAAATATATATTTTGAAAATGTTCCTCTTTCTTTCTCTCGCTGTCTCTCTCTCTTTTTTTTTAACATTTTCAGGTTATTTCTCATCACCTTTTACCAATGTCTTGCGATTTGCTCCTTTTTCCATGTTTTTGAAGAGAATTAAATCTTTTTGCTCGTGTCTTTAAGGTTTAAATACTTGTAAAATGCATCTAAATGCAGCACAAGAAAAACTGATGTCAATCCAGGTTTATCCAAGCCCATCTACAATATCATATCAATATATTAATATTATTAATTGTTCCACTTTCTTATTGTATCGCCTTTTCACTGTTTCTACTGCTGCTTTATAATTGTCATGTTTCCAGACTGCAGCTGGTTTGTGACCTGGAAATTTATGGCATCCTGGATGGATCTGGTAATCTACGATTCCTGACTGTGGACTGATTTAACTGTAGTTTTGCGTACTTTTGCTTCTATTGTTTTAAAACTAAATCCATCACAGACTGAATGAGTTCACTGATGTCATCAGTGAGGTTGACAGTGATGTCCCAAAACTTGCTCCAGACTGGCCATTTCCTGACCTCAAGCATAACTGGGGGCAAAGGGGCAGGTATGGTCACTCTTTCTGAGGTGAGCAGGAACAAGAGTCCTTAATTGCAGAATCAGCATAAATATTAGCTGATGGAGGGCGACTGTTCTGGTCTGCACATTATAGGAGGGGTGGCAGTAAAGTGTCACAAAACAAACAGACACAAGGACGTAGATGCCAATGACGTTGGCACTCATCACCGACTAATATTCTTGTACAATCACAAACTCAAGTGTACCCTACCCAATGTCAACAAATAGCAGAGCCTGAGTATTTCTAAGAAAAGCTGCTGGCTGAATTTTTTCAGTGTGTTTCAGCACTTCTCTGTGTTGCTGTCTCTGGCTGCCGCAGTTGGCTCATATTGGTTTGTTGCCTAATTGCTAAGAAGTGAGATGAATTTAAAGAGGCAGGTGGTGACAGCAGCACATAGTGCAGCCTTTGTTTGTGACGCTGTATAGGAAGTAGTGGCTCACAGTTAGGAAAGCAATGACAACTTGAACTGTTTACAAAAACAAATGTTTTCTACAAGGTACTGTTCACACATTGGCTGCATCTCAAATAAATATAAGTGGACTTTGGACCTGATGGCTCGCTGCCAGATGAGGGCTGGGCTCCAAAACATTCCCTTCCAGCACAAAATATTCCAAAACAACTCTGATATAAATAGCCTCTTTGTCATCATAACCTTGTCACACTCATGTTACGTTAGAAGCTGTTTCACAAGGAACCCACTCTGCAGGCTGCAGGATGAAAGTAATTTATTATTCTGAGATATGAAAACTGACAAAACAATGCACACAAAAATACTCTGAACTACCAAGAGTCCATGTGAGCCAAATCAGCACTGTGTCTGGTTAGTGGTTCAGTTATTGCATCACACTACAGCTCCAGGAGTGGTTATGTAACAATATGGGGGATGGGATATGGCCAAACTAGAGAGGCCGACAGTGGAGAGGAGAGAGCGTGTGAGCGTGTGTGTGAGCGTGTGTGTGTGTGTGTGTGTGTGTGCCTGTGCACTGGGGAGGGGGGGAGGTTAAGCATTTGTGGTGAGCCAGTGTGCTTTTGTCACGCAAGCAACTAGCGTAATCAAGGGTATTCTGGGTAAACTGGTGTTTGGGAGCCCAGTCTGTGGCCAAGAGAATGACAGATGACTGTGTCAGTGACAGCAGCAAGAAAACAGTAACGACCTGCTGAGGACAAAAGGTCAGGATTGCTTTTTGTTTTTCAGTGTGACTCAGTCTTGGATAAAGAGGGGAGGAGTTATATTATTTTGCAGCCAGGTATACAATTTGTTATTACACAGGTATGCTGGTATGGCCACTTACAGTACACACACAGAACACTGTGCATAGAAAGGAACACAACATCCCATAAAAGTGCACTTGCATGCCAGAATGTAATGCGACACAGCAATGATGCACTTTGATATGAAGCGCCAAGACACTCAGTGTGTTTACATGATGTCAGATTAAGTCGAATTATTGTGTTAGTCCGACTGAAACTGGACTTTAAAAATTAAGTTAAAATTAAAGTAATTATTTCATCTGTATTTAATTTTTTTTAAGGCCTAGAGTTGAATTTAAGTCCACAGAAACATTTATTATGCAAGAGAGACACATGGTCTGAAAATCATGTGAGTGCGTTTGCTCATGCATATGTCCTGATCAAACATGTTAGACACTGAGTACTCCGTGTGTGTGTGTGTGTGTGTGTGTGTGTGTGTGTTTGTGTGTGTTTGTGTGTGTGTGCGTGCGCGCGCGCATGCACGCCTCAGTGAGCAGTAACAGTGTTTTTCTGGTCCTGGCCAGTTAAATGTCTGGAAAGCAAAGCTGTGTAAAGGTATGTGGAGAGAGGCCAGGAAGGTCCATACTGCAGGCTTTCTAAGAAAAAGAGCTTCAAAAGTCCCCTCTGAAAGTACACAAGAACATCTAATGTCCCTCCTTTTCTTTTTAGCCCTCTTCATGGAAGTCCTGCCTCAGTGCCTTGTGTAATTAGGACACACACACACACACACACACACACACACACACACACACACACACACACACACACACACACAGAGGGGTAACAAATCAAAACACTTGATGTAAACAGAGCTCCAAAACTACAGATAGATACAGATCTTATGATGGTATCACTACAAACACATCTCCTGTTATCTCTGCTGCCAGTTTAAAAAAATCTGAAACCACAGAGCTGTACTGAAGAGCAGGAAAGAGGAAAGAGAGAGCACTGAACACCTTATAATTAAAGCTGTCTACCTCACACTGCTGCCGCTTCCTTAACATTAACATCTCCATGAAGGAGGACTGGGAGCTGCTCAGCTGTGTGCTTAAGGCAGTCATTTAAAGCAGCTAACAAGCAGAGCTTCTCCAAACTAAAGCCAGAGTAAGGATTTTTCACGGTTGCACACTTACTCCCACATGTAGCCCTGCGTACTTTGTCAATGCACAGCCATTGTGAGAGGCAGACAGGTAGCTGGTACTTCCTCACCCACTGAAGCAGCTTGTGATTCACATACAGGTAGCCAGAGGTTTACTGCATTTAGAAAAGGTGTCAGGAGGCTATACAGGTGTACATGATTTAGTTTTATAAAATTTTTAACATTTCAAAATATTCTTAATGCTTTTATCAACTGGTCGAATCTTCTGATCAAACAACACATTCAACTCTGAAGACCCACACAAACTCTAATCACTTTGCACACAAAATGCACTTTTCAAATCAAGCTTTAAAAAATATTGTACATTAATATGATTTTATACTTTAATTGACTTTATATTTTTAAACCAACATCAGCCCTAATCATAAATGTCAAATTATTCAAATTTTGACCCTTTAACTGCCACGTTTTTGTCATGATGTCAGTAACACATTTTTAAAAAATTTTTTTATCATTACAGCCTAGGTTATGACATTAATTAGCAGCAACATTGATTGTGACAGTGCACCTGGTAGAATAGCATGTATTTTCTCCATATGCCAAATATAGTTAAAATGGCATCAAAAGGTGGAAAATAGTAAAAAAAAGACAAATTTAAAGGCAAAAACCCAGAATTAATGCCAATGCATGTTTTATGCCTTAATAGTCTTGCCACTTGGGGTAATCTTACCAAAATGTATGCCATATGCATGAACACAGCCACAAATATCAGAAAGTGAAAAATGAAAAGCGCATACATACGCAAAATAGTCCCTAAGGGTTAAAGGCACTTGCCTAATCAGTTTGCCTTACATTTGAGACCTAACCTCAGCCAAATAAAACCAATTTTAAACTCATAGATCCTACATACACTGAAAATCTGAGGTCCTGTGAAAGACTGTGGTTGTATAACTTCCTTGTACCACTGTAAGAGTTTTAAAAAATTTTCTCTGCACTACACAAACGTATGGTGGATGCCAATCTCCTCCAGTCAGGTCACAAAGTCTCAGAAGCATCGGTGTGGTGCTGTCTGAGCACCACTTCGTTTCTCCAAGTGAGGAAATAGAGTAATTGCAACAGGGTTGAAATTCATATACATCTTTTTAAGAATTAAAGATTCAATCATCACTAAAGTCTATGTCATGCAAGACAGCCAACAAAAACAAGAGTAATCATATTGACATTTGAGACGTGTTGATGGAACTCATACGTTGTGTAACATGCAAGAAAACATATCAGCTCTGACAGAACGTGGCACTCATCTGATGTTACAAAAAATGATATGGAAGATCTAGGAATCAGTGATTGTTGGAGATCCAGGAACCCATTTCACCACAAAATTTGTTTATATGCAGATGACTTCCTGTTATACTTAACAAATCCTCAACAGCCCCCCGTCCAATTATTCAATAAATTGGACAAACTCTAAAATTTCTAAAACTGCTATTTCTTAAAACCTCCCTCTGACAATAACAATGGGTAACATTAAATCCTTTGATATCAACATCTTCACCTAGCTGTTAGAGCTTTTACCTCTGAATTACGCACCACTACTAAAAAGCACTGTGGACTTCACCCACCTGAAAAACCGCCCATTCTCACCAACTGGACGAATAGCAGCTGTAAAAATGGCCTGATACCTATGACCCTGCTACAACCTAAATCCTATTGGTTCAACACCTTAGAATCTATCATAACTAAATTCTACTGGAGACAATAATACAGTGACTGAGTTCACTATTGATGGTAATGCCCTTATTTGGTGGAAATAAGTATTTTAAGCAAATTTCTCACAATGCCCATTTAATTTTATTCTCGGTATGAAATAACCTGTCAGAAACTTATATTTTCATGACTTGCATCTTGTCTGTCCTTTCCACTATCATCTCTAAAAACATATAAAAATGCATAGGCTGTCTCTAATCTGAACCACTGTAGTTTTCTCTTAACTTACTAACTTGTGTGCTTGGTAAAGAACTCACTGCAAATGAACACATTCTTTAAGGTTATGGACTCTTTTTTTCTTCTTCAATAGCACTTAAGGAACAAAAACAGCTGATTTAGTTGAATATAAAAATCAAGAGCCAGCTTTTAAAATTCCATTTATACTGTATGTTTCTCCTCACAGATGGAAACTACCTATTGTACTGTATCCTGCCTGCTGAGCTACATGAGCAGGCTGATGAAGGGATGAGGAGATGGGGAGAGGAGTGAAAGGATGGTTGGAGTGATCAGCAGGGTCCCTGTAGGAGGCTTACACAAACACAGGAAGTACCACTACTATGTGGAAAGTGCTTCATCATTAATCGTCAACTGCCTCACTCCCCATTTATCCCTCTGAATCTCCTTACTGGGAGAACACTCAAATGTAAGGGGTTTCATAGCCAATTCTGGACATCATATCAAACACTGCATTTCCACTCTGTCTTTTGGTAATGACTTTTGTGACAGAAAATTTGAACAGAACAGCAGTCTGAAGAAGGGAGACATTATGATTTTTCAGCACTTTTAACAGAACCACAGGTATTTTAATGTGTCCACACAGTAAGAAAAATAGCTTAAATTCAAAGTGAATCCAATAACTGACTGCTGGTTGCAGTGTTTCAAAGATGATTTGAAAACAACAAATACAAAATTATGTTTAACCCTTTCAAACATGGAATGACATCAGTTTTCTTGTGCATTCAGACGCCTTTCACATGCATTTAAACCTTTGAAACCGAAGCAAATTGGTTTGATTTCTTTAAAAACATGGCTAAAACAGCATTGAGCAACATGGAAAGAGATGTCCCCAAAAATAATAAGAAATTAGGAAAAGGTGACAGGCAAATGACCTGAAAATTAGTTTTTTCCAAAAGGGGAGAGAAAGAGAAAATATTAGCAGTTAATAATAATTTAAAAATTGAAAAAATGTCCAGAAAACTATTTTTTCATTATTGTTATTACAAGTGTTATCAGCTGTTTAAACTGTAACTTTAATTTATATATATATATATATATATATATATATATATATATATATATATATATATATATATATATATATATATATATATATATATATATATATATTCACTGTATTTCTTTTTGTTTCTTGTTTCTTCTTACTTTTTTTGTAACCTTTCTTTTTTTGTGCTAACCTTCAGGTAATTTTCTAGCAACTCATAACTTGTGACTTCTTCCTGTGTTTTTGAAAGAAATCAAGCTCAGGTTTGCTCAATTTGCTCAGGTTTCAAAGGGTTAAACTTTGTGGCTGCCAACAACTGTATAAAAGCATTCAGTCTCCCACACCCACCATAATCAAGAACGAGCAACCCAACAACACACAGTGCAACATCATTAATGCACTACAAACAGCATACACGGCACCAGTGATAAATGCTACAAATAGTAAACTGAAAAATACACTAATTCTGCCTCCAGCAATGACTGTTTATTTTTACAAAATATTTTTTTTAATCCAGTAGCATGTGAAAGTGGATGTGTCAGGAATATGTGATATGGGATGCCAAGCTCCCAGCCAGAGGACAAAGGGGATTTGATCAGTGCTCATCTAATATCTGAACATGGGCCTGTCAGACAGTGTGCTGTGGCCAAAAACAGTACAACAGGTTTGTCTGAGTGAAGAAGTCTTGTTCTGAGAATGGTACAATGCAACCAGTGCAATGTTTTAATAATGTTTTGTTTTTGTTTTTTAGTTTCCGGAACATTCTTCTTTAAGTTCAGTTAACATCCTCTGTATACAAAAAAATATTCATTTGTTTTTGTTTTGTTTTTTGTTAACATATCACATGACATTACATTTTCATATCAAATGTTCTGTAATGTCAGGCCTAAATAACATGTTCTGAATGTTGCTTTGAAATGTCCTTTGTTCTCATGTAACATTGTGGGAATGTTTTAGAAAGGACACTATGATCTGTCGCCTCTCTCAACATCACCAAAACAGCCTCAGAATGTTGCAGTTGCAGTTAAAACATTACATTTTAGTCAGCATTCAACATTTCAGGAACATGATTTAAAATAATAAACATCCTTAGAACATTCTTTGAACATTAGATTAAAATGTTTTCCTAAAACATTATTGCAACTTGTAGGGAACATTCCCACAACACTGGCTAACGTTAGCCAGTGTTGTGGGAATGTTCCCTGCTAGCTGGGATTTCAGCCCCTTGGTGTTTGTTTGTTTTTGTTTGCTCAGAGAAAACAAAGGGAAATTCCTACACATAAAATTCATCTCCATAATTCCTTTTTAAAATATCAGGGCAGTACTTATGGTGCACTTACACACACACACATAAACACAAACATAAACACACACAAATGCTGTGTATACACTAGCAATGTGACTGAGGAGGAATAACCAATGTGGATCTTTCAGATCAATTAGAGAAGTGGCTATGGTTTGCATGCTTTATATTTCTATTTTTAGCAAAAGTGTATAATGCAGTGTGGGACTCAAACTAATCTTGTCTTGACTTTAACCAAATAAACCCCTCAACTCTTGTCTTGTCTTGGTTTTGATTTACTCTAGTCTTGGTTGACTTGGTTGACTTGGTCTCAGCTGAGGTGGTCTTGAATGCAACACTGCAAATCAGTGTGGGGCTTCATCACATGAGCACTATACTGTAGAGCATGATGGCACTGAATCACAGTGCAATAGTAAGTCCCCAAATAACCCAGCTGAACCCTCACTAAAGCAGTGAACTGAACTCGGTACTATGCAGTATCACGGCTTAGGGCAATAATAATATAATCCTGCTTGAACTGTGCAATACACTAACAGTGCAATATCTATTTATTGCACTGTTGTTACAGTTTAGTTTGTATGAGTTGTTGGGTCAATCATTTTAATCGTTTTTTATCCATTCCCTTTATACCACTGAGAGAACTGCCACTTAACTTTCATTGTATAATGACAATAAAGGCATTCTATTCTATTCTAAGTCACGAGAGACAGAGGGTAGCCTCATTCAGCATTAAAGTGAAGGACGAGCCATAGCAACATTGATCCTCCTCAACCATTTAACTCAAGTTTTTCTTACACTGGCTCCAGACACTGGAGCAGACCAGCTCTCAGAAAACCTGCTCGTCTGCTCCTCAAAGATCCACAGCGCAAACATCACTCAGTGGAGATTAATACTGAAATACTATTGAATACATCATTCTCCATTAGGTGATAACAATTTGATGCAAAACAAGAAAAGAGAAAAAAAAAACGTACCTGGACATCGTAAAGTGCCACAATGTTTTCATGTTGCAGCTCCTGAGTGAAAACAGGACAGAAAAATACATACATGCGTTAGCAGGAGCGTGCACACTACAGCAGTTAATGGAACCACTCATATTTCTATCAGGGACATCGAGGCACCTTCCTGTTAAAGGTCCAGACTCACACAAGGTCAGTGTCAGATCATTCTTTAAATACACTGAGGAGATAAGTGAGAGGCAATTAGTGTCATGCTGACCTTCAGGATTTTGATTTCTTTGCCAAGAAGGATCTGGGACTTGGACAGGTTCTTCTTATTAATGCTCTTGATGGCAACCTCCCAATCGGTCTTCTGTGGAACAAAGAAAGCAGGATGGAAAGGAAAAACGATTAAACAGCAGCTTCATCCCACTGTTCCTGTAACATGTCCCCTTAACTAATATCAAAGATATATGAAACTTATGTCCACCGCAACCATTCTTTTACAGATATTTAGTCTGGCATGCAACTAGTTGATTTTTTTGTTTGTTTTTTAACTGTAATATCTAATAGTAATTACCCCTACGGCACCCATTTGATCTCCTTTTTTGTTTTTTGGTAATCACAAAATATATGACTATACTTGACCAAAGGAAATACCTCCCCATAGGAGGTTGTAGTGCTTCTTCAATATTATTTTTTTATTCAAAAAATTGTTTCTTTTTAATACTTCCATGTAATGTGACCCACCTCAGTGTGACTCACATTAAATATCAAAATGTATCACTTCATAGAGCTCACCTCATCATAAGGGATTTCAGTGTTTTTTCAATTTTTTACAAATATTTTGGGAAAAAAATGTTTTTTCTTTTTATAAAATTTTCTTTTAAAATAACTTCTAATGTCACAATTAGTTTAATTCATATTCAAAAACAGCATTGAACAGCTGTTGTAATTATAAGAAGTCAGTAGATGAAGTGTGAAGGTCATTATTCAGTCAGTAATTTCAATTAAGGAATTAATATGAATAAATATTCATAAAAATAGAAGACAAGAATTCACCAAAGGCAGAAAGTCCTAATATTTTCTTTAAATAATTCCGTATTAAGTTTGCTGAGTGCTCAAAATGTTCCCATGACCATAAAAATCTGAAGTAGTTAACTGTACATTACTGTAACTTTTAGGGCCGTCAGCATTAAAGTGATGATCGCGATGCAATGAAGGTCCTTAATTAACATGTTAATTTTTTAAATCTTGTTAATCGCCGGCCAACATTTCTGTCTTTAAGAGGCTGTACCGGGCTGAGTTTTAAAGCTCAAGTGATAGTACTGGAATCTTAACTAGAAGACCTGAGGAATCCAGAGGAACAGTGCTTCAAAGTTTCAAAGAAAAACAGCATGGTCATTTCACAGGGGTCCCTTGACTTCTGACCTCAAGATATCTGAATGAACATGGGATCCATGAGTACTGTTGGAATGCAAAATAATGGAATGAAAAACATGCAATTATAAAATAGGATTGTTTGCCATTACCTATAGAAAATCTGTCTTTAATCGCAACTTTTACAATGAATTGTTTGACAGCCCTAGTAACTTTGGTTGGATCCGGCCATGATCACGGTGGAATTACAGATAAAGAGGGAGAAATACACCAAATGGTGCAGTAAAAAATGTGCAGGTAAAAAATGGTGCATGTAATTTCACAGTTTTAAAAGTTAGATGCACCAGTGCATACAGTGCATGTACACAAAAAAAGTATTTCAAGCCCTGCTAGAAGGACAGAAGAAATTCTAGCCGTGCCAGTAACACCAGGCCACTTGGGTTTCTGACAGCTAGGCCAGCCTGGTGCGCTGAATGACACGTTGAATGACGAGGCACTCAGATGACAGCTAGAGCGGGAGCCAACCTACTTCCACTAAAAGCTAAAAGAGAGGAGAGGGGCCTATTTTTTCACAAGGCTGAAATAATGTTTTCAGATGAGCTTGTGGAGCAGGTATAAAAAGACTTGCAGCTCACGTGAGCTTAGAGGCTCTCAGCACATGTGCTGCACACGCAAATACCCAACTAAGGACACCGATATAGACCCAGGGAGGACTGTTTGTCTCTGCGACCTTGAAACAAACACGCAGACAGTATGGACAAATACAATCAATATGGTAAGTTAGGCAGGATCCCAGGAAAGGAATCCTCTCAATAAAAATACATGCTTTCCAAATGAATCTAGGTTAAAAGGAGATATTCTTGTTCAGCAGAGCACTCCGCCTAATGCCTGTCATAGAATCTAGCACACAAGCCCTCGACATGAGTCTGTGTGTGTGTGACACACTGCCAACAGAGCTGCATCCATACCCCGCTCACTGACAGCCTGCCCAGCCAAGTGTGACTGAGCTGCCGACACTACACCCATAGAAAAAAAATGTGACCCCGCTGGCCCCTCATGTAATGCTGCAGGAGGAGGAGGTGTGTGTGTGTGTGGGGGGGGGCTGAGATATTCTATCAAACCAAACTGATGGCTCGCTAGTGCACAGCGTAATGGAGAGTTAAGCAGTGCAGAGTAAGCAGTTATCCTCTGCTCAGAGTCATGCTGTAAAGACACAAGCATGATTTCATTTTCCAGAATAATGCATAATCTCATTTATGAATCACAGCCGATTACAAAGGTGTGAGCAACACAGAGATTAACGTCAGCACGGCTACATCCAGACACTGGCCCAAGGTGGAGGATGAGACGGAGCAGAAGGCTATCACACCAAAAGAATATCAACATACTTTATATCTTATTTGGGCAATTTCAGAAATTGTGATTTTTAGCAAATATGATCCCCAAAATGTGGAAATATACTTGTCCATACAGAAAGCATGTCGTTTCATACAGAGTAGATATGAGATATGAGTGGGTGGCTTCAGCTAACTAACATTTATAACAGAGTTGGAAGAAGACAAGCAAGTTTGGCTGTAACTTAATAACTGGTATTTGACATTAAACCCTTAAAACTGGAGCAAATTGGTTTTATTTTATTTTAAAAACAAGGGGAAAAGGTGATGAGCAGCTTAACAAGAACTGGCCCAAAAATTTGCAAGAAATTAGTAAAAAGTACTGGAAAATTAATTGAAATTAGTTTAAAAATAAATAAATAAATAAAAAGAAACAAACAAACAAAAAAAGTTAAAAAAAAAAAAAAGAAAATGTGTTAATATTTTGATTAGAAATATATTTTTTTCCCTAGATGGTTTTCCCTCAATATTTTAAATAACACTTTCAATTTACTAATTTCTTGTGATTTGTGGAATTTTTCTTACCAAAGCTGCTCGTTGCCTTTTTCTCCATGTTTTTGAAAGAAATCTCACCAGGTGGTGATCTCAGAGATGATTTCAGTCTAGGTTGATTTGGCATAACTGCAGTTACTGGTGGTAACAGTAAATGCAGTTTAACTCTACAATAACTATGAATTGTTGTTTTAATATAGAAGTCAGGCAATAACTGGGATTTTTTTCATCATTCTGTGAGCTGATGCTACACAGTGCCTGACTTTGCAGACAGCAGTGCACAGTGAAATTTGGAGATGTGTGCAGCTCACTGTGGCTGCTGCTCACTGCTCCATTACTACCTGCAAGATTTCAAACTGATCTGATGTCAAATATGGTGAAAATGACTGCAGTGCTAGCAAAGGTGCTCATCTCACCCACAAACACATAACATTTCCTGTGACAACTTCATAATAAAAGTCAACTAATTTTTTACCAGTAAAATGCTTTTAATGTGAAGCTGCAGCAGCAGGAAATGTTTGGGTTGAATTAGCAGTAACTTATACAGTATTTTTTCCAAAACCATTGCCCCGACACCCAAAACTGCAATATATATTTCTGTCTGATTGGTCCTCTCACAATTTCATTAAAGCTTTGAGGAGGAAGAGATCTAAGTATCTGATATATCTGGTATATATATATATATATATATATATATATATATATATATATATATATATATATAATAATTGGGTGCTTCTATGAATTTATTTTGGGATAATCACTGCCTATACTGAAGCAGAGGCTTGGCAAAAATCAGTGTGGTAAGAAGGAAAAACTTGAAGAGTTTGATAAAGTTTATTATCCATTGTTCTTATCTAGAAAGAAAATTGTAAATTTATAAATACTTTACAAAGTTGCAGATGGTCAAGATCTTGCAATAAATAGTGTGTTATAAATAAATGTTTATGATACTTACATGTTTTGTTTGGCAAGATAATGTTCACAAATAAGCACTACTTTTAGGATTTTTGAAGCATAAATGCAACCACTAGAAGTAAAAAGCTCACATCAGGCTATAAGCAAAGTACACTACAGATGCATGATCTAACGTCACCACCACAGCATGGCTGTAAAGCTGTGTTTGGCATTCTGTAGTCTCATTTAGCCACCTGATAGCAACCTTCTTTTTAAAACACATAAAAGCTTCAGATTTCATAGTGGGGTAATTACAGACGTTTTATGTTGTAGAACAAAACATGAGAGTCTCTTCAGCTTGTGTTAACCACAGACCTTATTTCAGACTTCTAACCAAAAACACATAAAAAAAAAAAAAACAGACTTTGAGACAAGGGAACTGGAGGTGCTCAAAGGCTAACTCACTTCTTAGTTTAAGGACTCATTCCTGGGGCACTCTATAATCTGTGAGATCAGTTTTCAAATTATGTAAATCAGGGCAGTAGACTAGAAACCCAATAAATAAACATTGTTTTTGGTTGGTGGCTGTTGCTAATATTCAACAATGAAATTGGATTTGGGCATAAAATTCCATCTTATTGAGTATTTTTGGCATTTCTTGTTAAATCTGTGTACTGGAAACACCTCACAAAGTCAAGAACACAACTGCTGCTGCAATTAGCTGATTGTCTTGCCTTATCTCTGATAATATTTGCATATAAGTCTTGATATTACATTGTAACAGGAGCGCCTCTATGTAAAATCCAACTCTGCCCCAGCAATGACACAATCCATCACATCTGGTGCAAGTAGGTGGCTCTAACCTTCATGTTACTCCAAAATGGAAATACTCCTATAAGTAGACTGAATGGCATACAGCTGATAGGACTTATATGCAATTACGGCATGCCAGGACCATTTTAACAATACATGAAGGCATGTGGGCAGTTGACTGATGTGCTAGATGCACAGATTCCAGTGGCGACTGACTGACTGTTTGCAGGGCTACATTCAGCTCAGTTTTCAGGCTTTGAGCTAGTTATAGACTGCTGCTCTGCCCAGGCTCCAGCAGGGAGTGTGGGGATGCTCGGAAATTCATTGAGGAATTTGGAGCCATCTGTTTCACACCAGTTGCAATGGGGACAATGTGATGTCATCTCCTGCCTCTCTGTCACACATACACAAACAAACTCCCCATTCCATGTGACAAATAACACACTCCAATCAAATGTTATGACAAAATTCAATTTCTGAGCATTATGTTAATAGTGTAACAGGTTCCAGTGCTTCAGTATGGATGAACCTTATGCAGCTCTTACATAAGAGAGGCTTGTTCCTTAAAAAGGCAAAGGCAAAACACTGCACCCAATCCTCCCTCCTGCCTCAGTACGTCAGCAAGTCATTCACTGCTGCCTGACTCATCCTTTCATGAATGAACCAAGCAGCATAAATACATACAACTAACATCAGGCTGATAAAGGAACACTGACATCAAATGCATGTCTTTACAGTGCATCGCATTGGATCTAGTCAAAAAAGTGGCGACATATTACCACCACTGTCAGTAGCTGATTATTACAGAGCAATAATAAGCCACTGATAGGCCACATATGCTGCTGCAGATCTGCAGTCTGCACTGCCACTCACTGACCCAGATTTTTAAATGAAGCTGCCCCATTTTATCCTGCAAAAGAGGAGAGAGAGGCAAGACAACACCGCAGCCAAGTGATGGATTTACCTTCCTGTGTCTCCCTTTGAACACCACAGCAAAGGCTCCATGTCCAACCAGGTCTTTCCTGCTGTACTCAAAATCTCCCACAGTCTCCATTATGACGGGCTGGTGGTCCAGCTGATGTCAAACGTTGTTGGTCTCTTCAGAAAATAATCCCAGAGCAGATGATGCTGTCGGTCCTGGTAATGCTGCTTCCTGCACTACGGATTTACTTCATGACAGGCTGCTCTGATGTTCCTTATTGCATAAAGACGAGATGCAGTGAGGACATGATGCATTCACGTGCCTTCTAAACAAGTTGTTTGTAATGTCACACTGGACAGACGGCTCTGAGCATGGCCAACGACAATCCTGAGCTGAACTGTATGGGTGCCAGCTGTCAGTCTTTGACCCAGTTGGATAGCTGCAATCCAGCTTTACGTTACCCTCCGCTACCACACTGTGTGTCCCCGGTCACCTAACCTGTTCAGAGGGACAGTTTAACGTTACATGATTCCACCCGAGCTGGACATGACCATGCAAAGACAGGAAGCGTCTGCAGACAGCGAGCTATCTGTTAGCCTGACAGTGACATAACCCTGCGGCTACACCGAGCGTCATAGCTGCTGCCCACGGGAGCTCTCTGCTAACATCTTAACGATAATATGCAAATCACTTATACCTTGTTTAGTGATGCTAAAAGTAAATTTATCTTCGTCTATCTAAAATACAAGCTGTAGCGACCTATGAAGCTAGCCAACATCCGTCCACAGCCACTGTTAGCATAAAATATCCAAAGGATGCAACGCAAATGTCAACACAGAGCTGTTGTTTATCACGAGTCCTTGTTTTGTGTCTTCTTCGACGAGACGTCCGAGTCCACGAGACACATTTCTGTCCTCTTGAAAAACACTGCCGTTCCCCCAGTGAGCACTGATTTCATCCGTGAAACATAAAGAACACTTGGTTGTTTCCTTCGTCGTCAGCTCTGACAGGGTAGCTAACGGTAATGTTAGCTCGCTGGTTAGCCGTCACCTTCAGTTACATTCAGTTCCACATGAAGCTACTGTACGTTAACCTGCTAAAATAAACAGTCATGTATTTAATCTGTATGCAGTAACATTATGACAGAGCGAGGCTCCTGCCGTCCGGACGGTCACTGAAACAATCATGGAAATTAGTGCCATGTTCTCGCTTTAAATCCTATCCTTCCGCGGAGACCAGAGTTATCCTTCCGCAGCGAGGGGTAGTCCCTCTGCTGAACCCGCCTGAGGACGCCTTTATTTTATGTGTTGTGTTTCATTGTTTTGTACTGTATTGTATTTTTTTGTTCGTTTGTTTTGTTTTTAACCGCATTTTCTACATTATCTTCATTTTTGTGCATTTTTGGACGGTCAGAATTATTAAAACGATGTGTGCAAAGTGTCTTGGGATGCCCACAAGTTGTCAAGGGCTTTAGTTAGTGAAGAAGCATCTGATAATATCTGTGGTGTATTATGTATATTTCAGACATTTACTTCTCTGTTTTTGCATTTTTATACCTTTTGCAACAAAAAGAACTTGGGGGGAATAGGAAATAACCCCAAAATTAGCAAAAACTTAGTAAATGTTGGCCTACAAGACAATTGCCGAAAAATAAAAAGCGCTGTATATTTTTTGTCAAATAATTTTAAATATATACTTATAATACATATAAATAAAGTTTTTTTCCAAGTTAATAGACAATGTCAATATCATAATTATTATTATTATATTAGCAATTTTATAATTCTCTCTCTCTCTCTCTCTCTTTGTCCTTTGTCTTGTCACCTTATACTGTTTTCTTGCTCTTTGCAGGACATTTCTTGACAAGTTGATCATTGCTTTTTTTCCCATGTTTATGAAAGAAATCAAGCCAATTTGCTCAGGTTTCATTGTTTTAAATGCTTGTGAAAGATGTATGAGCATAGATCAAGAAAAGTGATGAAGGTAGCCAGGGGTGTTTCTAGGATTTGAGGACATTGGGGGCTTAGGGGTGTTTTGACAAACAAGCTCCAATTTAATGCTTTGTATGTACTCTGGCACCTTATTTTCCCTTAAAAATGTCTTTACCCTTTCCAGAATAATTATGATTTGATGTTTTAAAAAAATGATTGCCATCAATAAAACTTTAGTGACTAAAGTTGGTGAATTGTAACTATTTATTTAAGTGCAAATAGGAACAGAATGATTATTAGACCCAGGGCTTTTTATTATTATTAGGCTGATTCTTTTTTAAAACATATTCATAGCCTACATATTTAGATCTGGGACTATTTATAAAACATTCAGGGCTCAAGCCTCGGCCACCAATGCCTAATGACACCACTGGAGGTAGCCTTTACTGTGTAGGATCCTTGGTTACTGTTTGTTAACACACTTGCCACCAAAAGCACCTTGTGCGGCATTTTACCTCTTTTTACATTTTTTTTCAGCGCTGGACCTCTTATGTACCTGCTGCTGACAGTCTGACACCTGGTCACTACCTCTTTATAAGGTCCTGACCTCACATGGGCACTGTGGGGGTACACACCCATAAACATGTTGGAAACATCAGTGAAACAAACAAAGGGAAAACAGAGAAGCGCTTAACAAGTTAGTCTACTGCTCACCACAGTGTACACTCTGTGTTTAGATGTGACACCCTCTGCTGGCTGACAGCAACATGACAGCAAACTTTTTGTCTGCAAGCCACCCTGACACTGAGCAAAATCTGATCTGAGAGGGCAAAATAAACCTTCACAACTGTAGTGAGGACACAAAGGTTATTTATGGAGTTACATTCTTCAGTTAAAATGTATTATGGTGCTATATTACTGACTGATTCCAGTATGTTCAGATAAATACTGACGAAAAATAAGGTCCTAGTATAGATATTTGTGCCTGTATAATATCTTACTTTTGGGGAATAAGTATGTTTGACCTTTTGTAATTGAACAAACTATATCAAACTATTCCATGCATTAGTCATCATAATCAAAGAGCTGATCAAAGAATCAAACATGATCAGTAAACCAGACAGAGAATCTGACAAAGCATACATCCGTACAGAATGCTGCACACACAGCTTGTTAATACTCTGTATTCTGATGTTTGATAGCCAGTCCTATAGAACAACTAGTAGGTTTTTACTACTAAAAAAGGCTGAAATTTAAAAAGGTACTACAAATGTTACATTTCAATAATCAAAAATATTTTCTACAGAGGGTCACAGATCTGCTTGCTCTGAGGTATTACATTAACTCAAACCTCCATCAATAAATCAGAAAAGGTAACTTTTTTTAACACTTAAATCATCGTGTAGCAAAGCAAGCAGACACAATTTGACCGATTATTTATTATTAACACAGCTTTTAAAAAAGGGGGCAGCAGCACACCATCTGCTGCACCAGTACTTCCCCTCTGGTAGAGTTTGAAATAGTGTGTGCTGCTTGTCTGAGAGGTCCATCTTTCCTCTCTATGGGGCCACAGTTCTGCCTGTTGCACAAATCGCAAGAAACTGTTAGTTAGATTTTTTTTTAAGCAAAGGAAAAATGTCAAGTTAAAAGTTAATCTAGGGAAAATCTCTTTTTACAATTACATATTTAAAATGATGTTACAGAATTATTATTATGTATTTTTAAAGCACCTTTTCAAAATCTAGTTCGCCTTGTTTTTCGTCAGTTTTTTGTTTTGATTTTTTGTTTGTTTTGTTTTTTTTTTGGTTTGGTTTTGTTCTTTAATTAATTTTCAAGTATTTTTTGTACTTACTAAATTCTTGTTATTCTTGAGTCATATCTTCATTCATTACACATAGCTATCTTCCCATGTTTTTAAAGAAAAATCAAGCCAATTAGCTCAGGTTTCAAAGGGTTAAATCCTTAAAATTTTCTTTAGTTCTTATGAAATGTATTTTTTTATATTATTAGTCGTGTATTCATGACACATAATGAGGACTATAGTGTGATTTGAATACGATTTCTTATTCATTATAGGATTCACAGTTGGAATTTTTGTATTAGATTGTACAGGAGCACCAATAACTTTTACCTTGTGACTGCATTATGAGGGGTGTGTCAATAGATGTGTTCATAGTTCTCATAGTGTGTTTGTGTGTTTGTGTGTGTGTGTGATATGTGTGTGTGTGTGTGTGTGTGTGTGTGTGTGTGTGTGTGTGTGTGTGTGTGTGTGTGTGTTCAGGAACTGGAAGCTGGTGACTCTAAACAGCTACACTGATAATACACATGAAGTGTACATTGTTAACAGTGAGTTTCTTTGTTTCACTGACGTTTAGCAGCAGGTTGATGTGAGGACATCCAACCACAAGTTGTCCCCTCCTCTGTTAGGAGCAGCAGTGGGACACATCTCTGTCACACTGTTGCTACAGCAGACTTTCTCACAGTGTTGGTACTGAGCTGAGAAGGATGAACAGAGAGCAGAGGAGAGGGCTGAGCTCCATGCTGCTACTGTGTTGGACTCTGAGCTCTTGGCTGAGGACAGAGTCCAGTGTTCTCTGCAGAGTGGACTGTTTTTATGTAATTCATGTAGTCCAGGTGATATGTGACAATTATGTTCACTTTTTCATAAAAGCATGAAACTTGGTAAACTTGTACAGTTTGAGGCCCTAAAAATGTTCAGAAATGGAGCCATCGCAAAAACACCTCATGGTGGCCACTTTTCTTTCAGCCATAACAGAAGAGTATATTTTTCACACTATCTCATTTTAATACAGATTAGATTATGCCAATCCCAATGTTTTATTACTCAGGGATTACCATGATAACATCCCAAACTGTTCAGGTAAATAATTAATGGTGAATTCAGTGAGGTGAAAAGGAAATTACTGTATCTGAGAATTTAGGCTGGACTCTATAATATCATGTCTATTGCATGCAACTGTTGGTCATAAAAACCTAAACCTTTTGTGCATTAACAGGGACTGTAAAAGGAACAATATTTAATATGACATTAACAACTTAAAAGAAAGTATGAAACACAAAGATGCATGACATGATATTATAAAGTCCAGCCAAGGTTCTCAGATACTCTGATTTCCTTCTCGCATCACTGAATTCATTATTAATTATTTACCTGAACAGTTTACAGTGTTGTATTTGGTACCATTTTAATCATTGGCCATTAAAACATGGAGGTAGACATCACCTGTTTTGTGTTAGCATTTTGTTTCAGGAGATACAGACAAAAATACATTATTCAGTTATGGCTGTCATGAGGCTTTTTTTATGCTTTTTTTTAAATGATCAGGTCCCCAAACACAAAAAGTTAAACAATTTTCATGCTTTTATAAAAGTGAACATATCACCTCAGATTTGGCCCATATCACCTGGACAATACCATACAACAATGTAAACAAGTCTGAGACAATGTAGAAATAAACAGATGATTTTTATTTGATTTTACAAAGCTGGTATCTGATAGATCTTTCTCTGCTTCTCTGTGATTTGCAAATGTTTCCATTCCGTTAACTCTTTCACCAAATTTATACAAACTGATTTGAAAATGTCTATATGTACAGTTTAAACAGTTTAAACCAAGACAGAGTGTTTCTCATGTGTGATGTCAGTGTCCAGTACAGAGATTAGAGCTAAATGACAGTATATTTGCCTGTAAGCCATTTCCCTGAGCCACCATGCACTGTAGCCAGGCCTGTCTAGATTCACCAAAATGGAATGCAGCTATTGTTATTGTTATTATTTCCACCTGTATTTTTTTAATCGAAAAGGTTTACAGTGGAGGTTACTAGGGGTTAAGGATGCTGACTACTGCATGAAACTGCAATAGAGTGCTCCTGTGATGATATTTTTCTGTAGGCTGAAGCAGAAGTTAGCATCACCCTGGTTCCCTCATCAAAAAGCCAGCAGGATTTTTTTCATTGCATTTTGACTTTAGAACAAAATAAACTCTGCAGCAAACAAACTTTATGATACTTGCACATTTTGTTCAAGATAATTTTCACAAATAAACACCACTTTCAGGATTTTTGAAGCCTACATGTAATTGTAACAGTGAAAAGCTAATGTTAAACAATAAATGAACTGCATTACAGTCTCGTGACTTTGCGTCGCCACGAAGAGGCTGTAAAGCTGTGCACAGCACGACTCAGCATAATAACCTTCTGTAGTCTCATTGAGCCACTTGCTAGCAAATGCCTTTTTAAGACACATAAAAACTTCAAAGCTCACAGTAGGGAATTTACTTGTGTATATTATGTTGTAGAAGAAAAAGTTAAAGTCTCTTCAGCTTGTGTTAACCACAGACCTTATTTCAGGCTTCTAACCAAAAACCCATTCAAAAAACCTATTGACTTTGAGACGAGGGAATGGGAGGACCTGAAAGCTAATTCATTTCAAGGTTTTAGAACTCATTTTTGGAGCCCTCTATTGATAAGATAAGATAATCCTTTATTAGTCCCACAGTGGGGAAATTTGCATTGTTGCAGCAGCTATGTGGTACAAGATAAGTAGCAAAGAACAGTACAATAGTAAAAAAGCCATTCAGAGAAGCCATATTTCACAAAACTAAAATGGAAACCCTTTTTTTGTCTTTTCTAGGTCACATAATGCTATGGCTATGTGCTTGTCAGTAAGAATCGGCTCCCTCAGGCCCACGTGGCCTTGGATTGGAAATAATGACGGCTAGTGTGGTGGCTGCAACACAAAGAAAGCTGCTAATGTTTTGAACATCCCTCACCATGCTTCATGGAATGTCACCACCAGAGGAGAAGGTAGAAAGTAGATTTATTAGACTTTATTTATTAGTTTTTTCTAAACAAAGTTTAACAAAACAAAGTTTAAAAAACTAAATTACATTTGTCCTTGATCCTGAAGTCGCAGAACATCACTTAGTGGAAACACAGTCATCTCACCATTGTGCTTTATTGACATTTTGAAAATATCGCTTAAGTTCTGCGCAAATCTGTGATGGAAACCTGCCTACTGTCTATGAATAGGTAGCCTATACTACCACCTTCAAAAAATGTGAACTATCCCTTTAATGGAAACTTGCTTTGTGTCTTCTCATTGCCTGCCCCTGTACTGTATTGTATCAAATAAAAAATCAACATAAGCACATAAAAACTGCGTGCACTTAGAGAGGTATCAATATCTGTGAGTGGATGAGGAAAGCAGGGTAATCTACAGGTCCAATAAAGCAGGTCACAGATTTTACTTAACTTGTTTATATTTTAAGATGTAGAAACTGAATTTAACAGTTATATGATCTTTTTCCTTATTATTTAATTAACCAATAAATAAATGGACTTTACAGCTGTGCTCAGGGGAAAAACACGACAGTTCTCTGGTCAGATCCAGTGACAGCGTGTACAGACACATGAACTCTGCCTAAACACTTATTAGGGAAATAACAGGTTTGCCTAGGGTCGCAAATTGTAAGCACTCTCCTTAACTGATCAGTTGGTGGAATTAACGATCGATTAATCAATTTTTATTTGAGAAAAGCATAAAAACTTTTAAAAACAGTCAAAGCCTACAGCAACACATTGCATATATTTTGACAGAATTTCATAGCCTAGTGATTAATCGATTAAATGTCACATGTTTGATTAAATTCTTAATGACCAATTAGTCGATCTTCAATTAATTATCATCCCTAGGTTTACACTAATTTCCTACTAAGTCCTTTATAAATATGTGAATGTAACTTTGGTTTTGATAAAGATTGAAAACGCATTCATCAAGAATAACATTTAAAATGCTCATTCTGGCAGCTTTACAAATTGCAATTTCCTTCTAATAACAGTGTAATACAGTCTAACCCCCACGCAAATGGTACATTCAGAAATGTAGAAAAAGACTTCCTAAAATCACTGTATATAATGTAAATGTCTGTAGTTGTGAGTCAATTTTTCTTGGGTTTGTGTTGCCTGTGTCCAGACTTGGTGCTGAGGTTATATGCTGAGGACAGCAGCATGGTGAGGAGCAGCAGCACAGGCACCAGCAGGTACGGGAGATAAATGGAGACCAGCAGCCAGCGCTCCTGCAGGCTCTGGGGCCCAGGGTGAGGTTTCACAGGGAACTGATAGAAGAGGATGTGAGCTAGGATTGGGACCAGTGTGGTGGCCACATGTGTGGAATAAATAATGGCAGGAGTCCTGATCCAGGTGCAGCCACCTGAAAGACAAGAAACACTGAGAGACCAAAAGATGCTGCAGCTGCACAATATACTTTATAACAGATATTACCCAGCTAGCAGGAAACCTTCCCACAGCTAACACATAACGTTTTAACTGGAACATTCGGAAGTTGTTTTGGTGATGTTGAGAGGTGAGAGAGATCATAGAATGTTCCTCTATAAAACATTCCCACAATGTTACATGAGAAACAAGGAAGAACATTTGAAAAACAGCATTCAGGACATGTTATTGAGGACTGAGATTACAGAGCTTTTTTTATTGTAATGTTTTGTGATATGTTAAGAATTTAAAGGACATTTTTAACATTTTTATAGAGAATGTTACCCTAACTTTAAGAAGAAAATTTTTGGAAATAAAAAAAAACTTGCTAAAAAAACACTAAAACATTGCATTGGCTGCATTGTGCCATTTTCACAACATTTTTACAACCAAAAACTGGGTAGTTTCAGTGACATCTGCTGTGACCCAATCACCAGAAAGTATGTTGGCATTATACATTTTTTGCAAACCATTGTCAGTTATATTTGTACATTACTGTGTAGCGGATACACTGAAACTTCACATTTTCTGTACATTTCAACAACGCTGCAGTTAACATGTTGTTGGACACAAACACCACTAGGTCATGGTTAGGAAAATGTCATGTTTTGGTTTAAAATAACTACTTCCTGTGGTACAGTCCTGGATGGAAATGCAGCAAGGTCTCAACAAACAACTATTTTTTGTGACAATATCCCGAAAGAAAAGACAGCGTCGGGCTGCTCAAGAACACCCATGTTCGGTGGCTAAAAAGCTGCTGGAGACGCAGAGGTTGAATAGTGTTCTGCAGGTTGGCAGGCATCACACAGTTCACCACCATCCCCTCCAACCTCTGACCCTCAGCACATATACTGCGTCACTTTAAAGACGTTTGTATGATACGTATAAAATGTACAACTGCAATGTATCCATTATTTGCAACATATAATGCCAGCACTTTCTTGTGGAGACGGCGATGACTCCTGAAAATTCAGTCTTTGGATTATCCTAAAAAGGACAAAGTTTTTTGAAAGTTACTACTAACTATTTGCATGACAATGTGAGAAAATATAATAAAAGAAGAACACAGAATAAAAAAGGAAAAATAATCTTTCAGTACCCCCAAGTCTAACAGTGGTTAACCAAGACATTATCAAAAAACAACAGGCTGAATTAATAATTTCTTCTGTGTACTTACTCAGCACTTCAGAGAGACACAGTGCAAGAATCCATATGAGCAATTGTGAAATAAAGATGTGGATACAATATTTGATTAGCTGTAGTAAATGCTGTGGTGTTGTTAGGCCTTAACATCAGAGGCTTCAGCCCTTGAATTTTTTGTAACTTTCAGCATTACACAAGAAACCCACAAACTGTTAAGAAAAGTAATACTGTCACACCAATTTCCCTGATTAAACAGAGAAAAACAACTGTACACCTTTTAAATTCAACTTTCTCTCGGACACAGATGACTGAGCAAGGCTAAATTGCCTCATTAACTCATCATAAAACTTGACAAAAACAAAATAAACCTCACCCAAACTATCCTGGGTGCTCTTGCTAGTAATTTAGTTAGTAAATCCACTGTTTCAAAAATCACCAACTCCAGTTTAAAAAAAAAAAATCCTAAATTCACCAAGTTAGATGTTCAGAACATACCATTATTCCCCACGCTCTCTCTCTGCCTGCTGGACGCCGGCTGTTTACAGTCCTGTAACTTCTCCCTCCACCACTAGGTGTCTTTCAGCTCAGCTGCCTGTTCCACCAGTAGAGACTACAGACTAAGCTCTGCTGGTGCATGCTGTGCACTACATATAATGAGTTTAATAGAAAAAGGGGGCCTGTATTTATGGTGGTATTAAAAAACATACCATGGAGATTTCTAAATACCCTGATATACCGTAATACTGTGATACCGCCCAAGCCTGTTTTTCCAAATATAAATTAATCTATTCATGATTTATAGCAAAAAAGGGTAAATAATAGGGCAGAGTGCATAAAAAGCATCATAGAGCCCCCTGGACCCCCTTAAAGAGGTCTGGGCTAAGCCCCACATGTCCTCAAATCTTAGAAACGCCCCTGGGTAAATGTGAATTCAGCAATGGCCCTGCAAAACTCCAAAAAGCCATTCAGTCATGTTTATACATGTGTCTTTGTGTTACGGAGGAGCAACAATAAACATGCAGGTTATGTATGAACTGACCTTTGAGGAAAGCATAGGCTGCCACAGGAAAGAAAGGTGTCTGAAACAAAGCCTCGCAGAAAATGAAAGATCTGAACCACTCTGGAGGGTCCAGCACCATGGGGTCCCTGAACTCCTCTGCATACCACCTGAGCAGATCCTTCAACTGGGGGACAGAAACAGACTCTTGCAGCCACTGTGGAACTCTTGTCTTAAAAATGTTGTTTCCCTTCCCTCCCGGTGCAGACACTTACCGGCTGTGGATACACATGTCCCGGCAGCAGCGCCTGTAGGTCAATGAATAATGTGATTGGAATGTGAGAGGCGAAATAGAAGAAAAAGATTATTTCTAACACACGGAGAGACATGGTCCTAAAATAAAGAGCTAATGACAGATGAGAAACTGAGAGTAGCAAGTTGTCAGCAGCGGTGTGTCGTAGGAACGCGTGTTCTCAGGATGAATCTCATTGGTTCACAGAGGGAGATGGGCGGGGCGTCCCTGAACGCACCATTCATGTCACATAGGGAAAGGTGCTGGGCATGCTGCTTTAACGCTCCTCGTCAATGTCGAAATTTCTCCTACAGAATCAGGATCAGAATAAAAGAAATACTTTAAAGATGCAAAAAAAAAATAACATATAGCATGTGTAATATGCTCTAATGTTAACACTAGTGGGACTATGTAAAATATTTGAAAATATAAATATGTATGTGCTGAGCATGTAAAGTGTGCAAAAAATATAAAACTAGCCTCTGTGCCTTGTGCTATAATGCAACAACAACAACAAGTAGGAATAAGAATAAGAATATATACAATATATGCAATAAGTGCAACATACGTTAAATATACATTTAGGGGAGGACAGAATATCGCACAATTGAATAACTGTAAGGAGTATTTCTGTAGTCAAACTATTTCAACAGTTTTGCAAAAAGTTTTGCGCATAAATATGATGTTGAGGTTACTCCAATATGATCACTGTAATAAGTTATTTAACGTTTATTTATAAGTTCTTTTTTCAGTATTATCTGTTTATGAAGGTTGCATGTTTGTGTGCATGTGTTTTATATGATCTTGGACTGTAATTTTCTACAATTATTGTCTACATGCCAACATGTCCTGCGCTCTTGGTTTACAAATGTTTTGAGGACAAAAAATAAATAATGAAAAATTCTCTCAAATACCTTGAGATTGACAGACAGTATTTTATTCTGAATTAAACAGAAAGCAGACTTTGCTTTTGATTTTTTTTTATCCAACATAATATTTGAAGTAAACGAGCCATTTTCTCGTTTTTCATGCAGTTGAATCTTGTCTAAAAACGAATTATACGTTCAAACCCTGACCTTCGTCCCGAGCACAGAATCTTCTGACACTTTGGAGCATCAAAAATATTAACTTCCGGGTCATGCAGATCAGACAAATTAAATAATAAAATCAAATTCGGCCTGTGACCCGTTTTTCAACTTTCCTTTACTTGATCCTGATTAACAAACGGGATATTGAAAAACAAACTAATTTTCATGTATTTATTTTCATTTCAAAAAGGAAAAAATAGAAAACAACCCGTTTTTAATTTATCATTTTTTGATTCTTAATTGAATATTAATTGAACAAATGATACACGAATGATGGGACCCTAAGCCTAATATTATATTTCACAAGCTTTAGGAGCAGTCGCTGCCATCACATGTTGTCTGCAGCAGTTAACAGGCCTGCTCCTCCTGAACAAACTGCTCCAGTTCCCTCAGGTTTGATCAGTGCCTTCAGACTACAAGACTCACACAGTCATGTCCCATTATCAGTGCTGTGGAAACCACATTAAATCTACTGGCTATTTCACAAGTAGTTGAACCACATCCTGACTACAATTGATATGTCAAATTAGTTTGTAAAAAACAGTTCAACTCCATCCAAACTTCATCACAGGGAACAATCCCAATCTGAGACTGGAATCTCAAATTGTTATTACTGAACGCACACTGTAGTGTAGGTGATGTGATTTAGGGAGCAGGGGCCTCATTTGTATAACTGTGTGCAGGAAACGTGACTAAATGCATGATAACAATACATTAAACTATGCACTCATATCTGCCTGACTGAGGCATCGAAAATAGCAACAGTGTAAATGTAATTCATCCTACTGCTCGCCGTATTATTTAAGAGAATACATTTCATAACATGCAAATATTGTTTAACAATTGCAGGACATATTTTAGGGGTTCTTTACATTAACATATATCTCTGCTTGTATTTAGCATCCTAAATCATGCTTTTCTTGTGAGCACTCCAGGGAGTATCCTTCAGACAGGTGTTTGTATATTCATGTTTATCTGTTTTTACAAACACATTCTTCATATTTGATAGTTGAGAGGCAATATTTTGATTTATATTACACAATATTATCAATTTCACATAATTTCACGCGTAACATCATTCTGCTGTTGCAGTCGCAGACCTCTCACCAGTTTGTGTACGTACACATAGGTCAAATTTTTCTGTGGAAGACCCCACAGAGAACAGTTGTCATCTACTGTAGTTTCACTGTTTCTTACAACATCTATTGCACATCTGTCCACCTGGGAAAAGAGGTTTCCTCCTCAGTCACTCTTCCTGAGGTTTCTACAATTTTTTATCCCGTTATAGGGTTTTTTGGGGGAGTTTTTCCTTATTCAGTGTGAGGGTCTAAGGACAGAGGGATGTCGTCTGCTGTTAAGCCCTCTGAAGCAAACTGTGGTTTGTGAAAATGGGCTTTATAAATAAAACTGACTTGACTTGATTTGTTGGGTAAGAATCAAGAAACTGCTTTACTCTGAGGGAAATTCAGAGTCTTATGGAAGGTGACTGTCAATAAATGACAACTGTAGTTAATGAATTGGATCATTGTGTCATATTGTATAGCGAAAAACATCCCGAGAATACTATGAATATGGAGTTTTTTGTGGGTCTTTTTTAAACGTTGGGTGTTTTTTGCCTTTATTTGACAGGAAAGTTGTAGTGTGAAAGTGGAAGAGAGAGGGGATGGAATGCAGCAAATGGCTAAGGTTGGAAATAAACCCACAGCTGCTGTAAAAAGGATATGGCCTTTGTACATGGGGTGCCCACTCAGACATGCAGGCTTATGGGCACCACATAAATATTTAGTTTTCATTACCTAAATTAACTACAACACTCAAAGCAATTATCTATTGAAGAGGCTTCTGAGATATGAATATAGTTCAAAAGAACAAACGAAGAAAGACAGTGAGTAATCCACCATCTTTAACATTTTGAGTGAAGCCATAGCTTATTACTGACTGCTTTGTTTGCATGAAATAATAGAGGTGCATCTTTAACAGAATCATTATGGACAGAGAGAGGCACACGCTTGCTGTTGGGACACGGTGTAAAATTTATATGAAGTATGCATTTCTCAAAAACAGATTTTAAAAAAGCGTGTGCAGTGCAGCTGTCACATGACAATGTCCTTTGGCAGAATGAGTTAAAAAATGTGAGTTAACAGTGTTCCTGGAGCCACAGCACCTGGGTGGTTTAAAGTATGCATTCCTAAAAACTCACATAAAAACACGTTTGAGTCTGGTGTCATTTCCTCTGCAGAATTTAATTTGTTGCTTGGGTATTTTGTTACAGATCAACAGTATCACTCCATATACAACTACAAGTACAGCATTTTGTACAGTTCATATTCAAATACATATTTTTCATTGGCTTATTTACAAAAAACAGTTTTTTTATGTACATGTTTTCATGTCAGTGCAACGTCACTTTCTTTCAACAAACACCTTACAAAAAAGTCGTTTAAATTAACACATCTGGTTCAGATCGAACAGAAATGAACTTAAATAAAAAGAGGCTACAGACACTGACAGACAGCTCAGTAGTAGATTGCACTGCCTGCCCACTCTGTTCTATTGGGGGGACCAGATGGGCGGGGGGAGGGGCTTAGGACATTATCCCCGTGGTTCAAAAGTTTGGTGTTTGCCCAATTTCAGCGTAAAAGTTCAGTGCTTTTGGGCAGAAAATCTTTGTTCCTGGATCAGGAAAATTGTGCTGAAATGATCTCTAAATTGTGTTTTTGCTCGTACATTTGAAGCTACAGGTGTGGGAAGCTAAGCATCACACATGTAGTCGCATGAGGGAACATTCACAGCCACAGAAAAAAAAAAGTTGACAGCTATTGCACCTTTAAATGAAGCAAGCATTACAAAGTTGGTTCTCATGAGACTAATGTTGAGGGAAATCTACCCTTTGAGTCTAGTGATGAAGTTTCAAACACAAACTGGACCTGGTCTACAGCTCAGTGCAAAGGCAGGAGGGCGGAGGACAAAACATCTGAGCAGGTAAGCATAAATAGCACTCATTTGCACATTTCCATTTGTTCAACAAATGTACTCTGCAAAGGAATATAAAGATTCTTTCAGTGACAGATCTCTCTCCAAATGCATCCACAAATACAGCAGCTTCAGAGGTGAACCGCTGACCGTCTGCTGTCTGTTCACAGTGATTAGACCGAGCCCGCCACCACGAGCTCCACACAGGCTGCAACGCACGCACGCACGCACGCACGCACGCACGCACGCACGCACGCACGCACGCACGCACGCACGCACGCACACACACACACACACACACACACACACACACACACACACACACACAGACAGACAGACCTCTGTCACTGTGCTCCACACAGCAAAGCCCAAACTAACCTCCACAGTCACATCAAGGAGCCAAAGCTTCAGAGTAAAGTGGGAACTGAATTTAGAAAACTGATAATTAGACGAAGCACAAAGACGCAGAAGACCTGTGAATGCTGGGTCCAGTGATGAGAGACCACAGGCTACTGCAGGGTTACTGCTCAACTATAGATCAACAGAGAAGTGAAACCAGCTGACATCAGTCAGCCTGTTTATGGTGACAGAGATTTTGGTAACACCATAGTGTACAGATATTCATTTTTCAGCATTTCTTGATATCGAGAATTTCCTTAAAACAACCCAAATATTAATTAAATGTTAAACAAATTAGAATTACATTGTGAAATGTGTGCCTGCCAGTTGGCAAAACACTCACAGAGTTGATTTCTTGAACATGTACTGAATGATGCTGTCTCCAATTCCCCTGTGGTCAGGACCAAATGATGTCATCATTTCTAAAAATCCTCCAAAGACTTTACTAAGGAAGCATAAAACAGCAAGCCAGAGTAAAAAAAAACAACAAAACTGATCAGTATGTATCAGGTAAGTTACTTGTTAGAACAAGATATTTTTCACGTTCTTACAAGATGTTACAACAAGATGTTTTCGAGGTAGAACTAAACTTTTCTTGTTACAACAAAATATTTTCATGTTATGACAGGATGTTTTCATGGTATTATAGAAAACTTTTCTTATCATAGCTTTATATTTTGTATTAAAATTGTGTTTACATGGTATGATAAGATGATTTCATGTCATATTAAATCATTGAAATTAAATCATGTCATAACAGGATGTTTTCCTGGTTAAAACAATATACTTATTATCTTGTTATAACGTAATGTTTACTACTTTACTGCGGGCTACGGGATCATGTTATTACAAGAAATGCTTAATATTATAACAAGATACAAAAACACATTATTAAAACAAGAAAAGTTTCTTGTGAAAATATGGAAACATCTCATTATAACATAAAAACATCTTGTAAAAACGTGAAAAAAATCTTGTTATAACAAGAACCTTTTCATGTTGTTACCTGACACTGATCAGTTTTTCTGCTCTGGCCTGGCAGTTCTGTGCTTCCGGACTTCACACCTTAACATACCACTAGATCTTTATAGGCGATCGTTTGGTCTGCAGAAGCTGTTTGGGTCAGAGTAACCCACGAGGGTGTGCCAGGGCAAAAGTGGGCTGTGTGCAACTTCACACTGGGTTTTGTGCTTAATTGTACCTTAGAAGTTAGGTATCACGTCAGCCATAATGCTAAAAGCATGAACATTTGATTTTGATGCTTAAACCCCCAAAATTCAGGGCCTTAAGATTTGGTATAAATGAAGGCTTTACTGGTGGAGATTACAAAATCAGCTGAGGGGCCCATGAGAGTGAGGGACCCCGGGGATCAGCCCATTTTGCCTGGTTGGTAATCCATCTCTGAGACCCTGAACATCAAGCTTCCACAGACATTAAGCAGGATGCCTTCAAAATCAGCTTCAGCACAAGCTGCAGACTGCATTCATGGCAATGCTGACATGCTGTATCAGTGGCCCTTCTAACTCAACAGTCCCTTAAACCTGGTTTTTGCTCGGCGGTTTCACTTCTCAGCTTGCCGCTGGGATGAACAGGTGTACTGCAGGACACTGTGACATCACTGCTCGCTGTGGTCACAGAGCTACTGAGCACAACACACAGCAAGAAAACTTTAACCGCAGAGGGCAGTAAAACTGTGGTTTTCAGCCTGGTGTTACACAGAAACTCCACCCACCTACACCCCAACATCTCCTGACGTGTGATGGACAGTTCAGCTGCATACTGAGTTTCCAGAGAGAGCTGTGTGAAATCTGATTAATTCACTCGCATAATGTCACTGGAGTAAGCACTGGTTGGCGCTGATGACTTCAAGTTTGATATGAAATTGGGGGTGTGGAGATAGAAAAAAGTAAGCTAGCAGACCTCTGCAGCTGTTTAAAGCTGGAGTTGGTCACTTCAGTAAAATAAATTGTTTTCATACTTGCTGAAACTGTCTTTCTATTCACACAGCACTAAATGAGACTGATAATCTGTGGGAGAAAAAAATCACATTCCTCTGCCTACTCTATTGCTATTAAATACAACCAATTAGAGCCGAGGAGAACCGTCGAACTAAACAGCGCTGATAAAGCATGAATCAAGAGTCTGCGTTACCCTGTTCTCACCTCAGATGTTTTCAGAGAAATACTTCAGTGTACTCTTTAGCTGTAACAAGAGAACGTTGGTCCGGCTGGTGGGCGGTGCTTTTCTTTTTGGTTGACTGTTTCCAAAAATGAGATTCGGTCACAAAATTTCGAATTTTACAGTATACTAAAATGTGTTTCTGAAAACATTTAAGGTGAGAAATCAGCAGTAACAGAATCTGGATTCCTATTTGAACAGTGCTTCAGTGCTGCCTAGTGTGAGTTTTACAGTACATCAGCAGTGACTGACATGATTGACAGCTGTGTTAGAGAATCCTCCGCTCTGATTGGTAGTTAGAGGAGAGGAGGAGGGACATGATTCCTCTGTCAGAATATGGTGACATTTCAGCAAATATGACACAAATTTATTTTAATAAAAGTTTCCAACTGTAGCTTTAACTTAAAATAATACGCCAAAATGTCAGACTGAACTGTCAGCCACAGAGTTGCATTGTGGGTAACGTAAGCGCCTGGTATTGACGAGAAAGACGAATGTGTGAAATGAAAAAGACATCTGTCGTTCTGCCACATCAAGTTTGAGGCTTTTGTTTTTTTCTGGCCTTTCTGGGTGTGATTCTGTTAAAAAAGTGTAATGCTAAATTGGCTGCGTCAGTCTTTAAGCAACATCACGTTAAAATGACAGGTAAAATCAGTTTGTTACTACAGTAAAGTGACCCCAATGGAATAACTTTTTTCTGGTTTCATATTGGGGAGCATAGATGAAAGTCAGCAGCTGAGAATTGTGACAGTGCTTTGAAAAACAAGCCTGGAGCCTCTGCTGTAGCTTTAGGGAGAAATATCCAAATATTCCAAACCTGAAGTGACTACTAAAGCCTGCCTTAAAAAAAGCAAATCACAACAATAAAATAAACCTGTTATAAAACAACGTATTTGTAGACTACCCCCCTTTACAAAAAAAAGTATCAAACAATCAAACATAAACTGTCTATTAACCTTGAAGCGTGTGTATTTTTAAACCATGGCACCTGTTGTAATCAAACCCAGACTGATACTCCAGCTTTGTGAGTTTCAGAGAAGCTGTGGGTACACACAGGTCAACACAAATCACCACTGATTTTTGGCAGAATGAAACACAGTTTTGGCAAAATGCCGGGGGAGGGGGGGGCTGAAATGTGTGTGCCATGACTCCTACACTGGAAGGAAGCATTGTGTTTAGAATTACTAATACTGTTACAGAGTTTTTGGGGTACAGTTGGGCAACGGGAAGCGATGAGGTAGCATGTGACTTATGTTTCCTTAGTGACACAATCGCTAATAAAACCTTTGGAGAACCTTTTTTAAAAAAAAGCTTGACAGAGTATCCAGCATACTAGATACCAAATGTCAAGAATATGGTGATCTGTGGCATCAAATATGACATCAGCACAGGTTCTTTAACCCTTTGAAACCTGCATCAACATCACTTTTTTTGTGCTGCTTTCACACGCTTTTCACAAATCTTTAAACCTTTGAACGAACTGAACTGATTAGTTTGATTTTCTTTCAAAGACACAGAAAAAAAGGCAACCAGCAACTTAGCAGTGAATGGCCCACAAATTGCTACGTAATTAATTAAATTAATTAAGGGAAAATGTACAGAAAGCTAAAATTTTAATTATCATAATCATAGATCTAAAATTATTTTATAGAACTAATTTGATTTTTAAGCACTGTTTTCAAGTCCTTTTCTTGTTTTTCTGTTGATTATTTGTTTTTGCTTTTTTACTCTCCCACTGTTTTTTTGTTTTTGTTTCTCTTTGATAGTTTTGGCGTAATTTTCTGATAATTTTCTTGCACTATCTACTTATATCTTGACAATTTTTGGGTCATTTCATCTTAACTTGCTCATTGCCTTCTTCTCATGTTTTGAGAGAAATCAAGCAAATTTGTTTGATTTGTTTCAAAGGGTTAACTCTCGTGAGCTGTTTTCACTTGGCATTTAAAACGCAACCTGTACCCAGAGAGTGGCCTAACATTTACACCTGGACTATATTCTGTGGCCTCATTATTGTCCTTCCTCAGTCAGAGATCCAGGCTCAGAGCAGATCAGAACTCCAAGGGTATTTTTTTCATATTGACATCACAAGTGAGAAATGCACAAAAACAAAGCAACATCACTTCATGACTTTGCCATACTTGCAAACGTTCAGCGTCAAAATGCAAGTATCCATTACGTGTGTGTGATGGTGCAGGCTGTTCACATGAGGGGAGGAGGCGGGATTTGTTCCGTTGGGCTCAGCAAAGTGCGCCAGTTTAGTGCTTTCCGGGGCTTCATTGTTGTCTTGGCAAACCTTTGCACTAAAATATGTTTGCGATTACGTGTAGAAAGTGCTGCGACGCATCCCTACAGGCAGAGAGCTCAGTCAGGAGTTTGTGAGAGTCGTTCAGAGTCATCTGAACGTCTGGTGCTTGGGGAGCAGAGAGCAGGTGTAGTGCGAGCTGATGGAAGACGAGGTGCCATCACTGGAGGACACAGTACTTCTTGTAGTCGGACTCAAAGTCTTCGTCCATGCTACTGGTGTCAGCCATCTTCTTGCCATCGATCTTTGGCAGGAACTGGGTGTAGTCCACTCCCTGCTGCTCGTAGAAGAGGATGTAGGCCGAGTCAGTGTCGATCTCCTCTGAATGCACTTCCTGGAGGGATTTTTTGAAACACAGAGGGGATGTGACTGCTCTGTTTAACGTACCTGTTATGTATTACAATAACTGAGATACTTCTATAACACATTACAAGCAGATTTTAGGTGCGCGGTGGCATGCATCCACTGCTGGATGCAAAGTCAAGAATTTCCAAATACTGCACACAGAGGCTTTTATTCCAGTTATATTCACCTTATTCCTGATGTTGTTACTGTAGAAATGATTATGGGTGCAACTTCCGTTGGTACAGCACAAGTGACAGTAAGCTAGTTCATTGCATTGACTTTCTATGGATGCTAATCTCGGTGGCTAACTGCCGACTGCAATCCTTCCATAAAGTGATTTGCCTTGAATTCAGCAAATGCAGTTTTGTTCTTACAGATATTTAATATTAAACGTTAATATATCGTGTTCTGAAATGTTCCTGCAGGCCTTCGGTACCTGAGCTGCGGATGAGATTAGCTGCCATATAACAAAATGTAAATGACTGTGACTGACGTGTTATGCCTTTGTTATTATTAAAAAAGCACTGCTGACGCATATATTATATATCTCACTAGAGGTCGACCCTGTTGTGTTCCATGTCATGCCCCTCATGCCTCCTTTGATGGCGGGATGCAGCGATGCAGTGTGTGATCACTCACTGGAATGGAACTAAGATGCCATCATTTGTTCTGTGTGAAAATGCAGGGGTGGTATGAAGGGGGGACTTTGTTGTGGTCTTATAGAGCCATCCTTGTGTGAAAGCAGCTTAAAGCTCTGAGTCAGTATGATTCAAAATAACAAAAGTCCAAAGGGTGCTCCTTTTTACGAACTGTGGATGTATGTTATAATATATTTTTGGCCAGTTACCCATGGCGACAATCCAAATAAAGTGATAGAGGTTATTGCTTTTAATAGTGTAAACTGAATATTCCTCACCTTACAGCTGCTGTCGTTGTAACAGTACCATTTCTCATTGGGGTTTTTGGCATACGTCACATAGTGGCCTCCGCCCATGATTCCTGAATGGCACTGCAGAGACAAAACAGTGAAACATCATTTAGGACTGGTTTCACAGCAGGCTCATTGAGGAGCCTAAAGATACATTTGTGTGTGTGTGTCTGTGTGTGTGTGTGTGTGTGTGTGTGTGTGTGTATGGGACGTACTGATATTGCATAGAGGTTGTAGATGGCGTCCAGACACATGTTGTCTCTGTGCTGCAGCAGGGAGTTGTCGGGGTCCATGCTGCTCTCTGTGCTGCAGTCTGAGCTCAGCCCGTTGCTGTCACCGTTCACCAGGACCACGTCACAGTGGCTGCTGGACGCCTCGGTGCTGCACGTTGACTCAGACGCATTTGCCTCTCCTGATCCCGCAGCTGCTGCTGTGCTCCCCTCTCTGTCTGTCTGCAGACCCCCGTCCCGCGACTCAGCCTCAGGATTAGCAGCTCCGTCCAGGTTTTCCTTGCTGTTAGAGAGGCGGTGTTTGCTTCCCAGCTGGGGCAGGCGTAGCCGGCCTGCCCTGCGGCCTCCGCTGCCGGTCTTTGGGCTGCCAGAGGGACTGCTGGTCCTGCTGAGAGAGGGTGCTGACTTCCTGCTAGAGGCAGGGGAGGCTGTTGGGAAACAACAGGGTTAAATAGAGTTCCTGTTCCACTAGACCAGTAGCTGCTCTGCTCATCTAGACTTCAGTCTGTTTCATTTCACATCGTGTCATGCTCTTATTCATCAAACACATAACCAAAAAAAAAACCCAAATCTCTTTAAAACTGAGAGTCCTCTCAGAGCATGAGTGCCTGGCAGTAAGTTGAGCTTAAATCCACATATGGTACCTTTTGGGAGGTTGCAAAAGCCAGCAGGGGCAGAGATGGAGGACAGGTTGTCTTCTCCGAGCCTCAGCAGATCCTCGCTCTCACTGCGAGAGTGAAGGCAGTGCTGCTCCAGGTCTCTGGGGGCCAGGAAGGCGCTGGGGTCAAAATTCTCCCTCGGGAATTTGACAATCTTCTGGGATTTGATCCATCGACCATTTACAAACTGGAAGCGCTTCAGGTGGACAATCTGAGGAAAAGAGCACATATCACATACTGTGTTTTTCTTCAACTATTCTTTAATGCAAACAGTAAATTGAACTCTACCCAAAGACTCTCCTACCAGTTTTTCTCTTGGTTCTCTTGGCTGAGAACCAAATCTTCGGGTTCTGAAGCAATTGACTTATTTTCAAAATGCTCTGAATGTTTCAAAATTAGGTGCAGGAACTAGAATGGAACCAGTTCCATGTTGGTGGGAACGGGGTGTCAGTAAGGCCAGAGCTCAGCTCTGACACACACTCACCAGCATGGGTGGCAGCCTCCAGAGGTCCAGCTTCTTAGTGGCCAGCCGGTGCGTCTTGCACTTGGAGCAGTAGTAGAGTTCATCCTCGCCCAGCTCTTCCTCGCTGGTGAAGGCCTTCAAACAGCTGTCCAAGCTGATGGGCTCAGCCTGGGCCCGACGGGACTGCTCCACACTGCAGTGCTCCTCCACAATCTGCAGGGAGACCATGATGGTGATGAGACTCCATGAGGGGATGAATTCACACTTTTCTGCTTCCTGTCTAACTCTCTCTTTCACAAGAATCAGCTGATAGCAGATGAAGCGCACCTACTCTGGAAAGGTGCTTCATGGAGTCTTTTCAGGTAAAGCCCAGTTTTCTGGAGTACATCTTTAGAGAGGACACCAGCTATTCTGTCTTTTTTGGCACCTTAACACTTCAAGTTTTCTGACTCAGTATGCTTTGCAAATTATCTGACAGTTTTATGTGAGTACTGTTTTTAAAACATATTATACTGCAAATTATTTTATTGTGTTTAGCATAAAATACAGCTGAAGCAGCATTTTTACAAACGCCCAAAGTGATATGTACCATGCTACAGTTTGTATCTTAAGTACAGTGTTCTTTTTGTGTTTTATAATGTTTGTTTTGATGTTGTATATTGTTGCTGCCTGTCTTGGCCAGAACACTCTTGAAAAAGACATTTTTAATCTTGTGGGGTGTTTCTGGTTAAATAAAGGTTAAATTAAACAAATAAAACGATGACAAACAAGCTAAGGTAACACGACAACCTCAATGGCACATCTCACAGCTCACTGGAGTCTAGAGCCTTTATTGGATCTCACTCAGAAACTGAATGAACTGAGCAGTGAGCAGCTCCCTGGGAACCAAACCAGTTTCTGTTTAGCACATTTTCTTATCTCACCTTGCCCTTATCTACTTATCTCTTACACAATAATTAAGACTTTGTCACTGTGAACCACAGCCACACATTCATAAACTGCTGGAAAAGTCTGGAAATGAAGCAGGCCTGCATGTCAGTGGGGCAGCAGCAGTGAGTTTAATCTGCAGTACAAGGGTCCCTCTCACCATTTTGTAGTGGATACTAAGGACAACTCTTGATAAGAAGATATTCAAAGGCCTAAACTAAACTGAAACTTCTCTTGGATATTCCTTCGATGACCCTCGGGATCATCTAATGGACCTAACTGCCTTGTTGAACTTACAACTCTTGTAAGCAGAACTAAATTATGACAGATTTTATTTCCCGACTGACAGTTTGAGTTAATTTACGACTCATTTGGGGCAAGGAGCTGTCAACTGAGCTCCTGCAAAGACTCAAGGAGATACAGGAGATCTCTACATCATAGAAACCGACAATTTATGTCTTTGTTGCACAACCAACACGTGACATACCCACACATCTCCAAACTGTGAGAGAGGACCACACTGACTGATTTTTGTATTCAAAGTAAAACGTATCTTGAAATGTTGTGTGGAGGTCTCATACCTACAGAGCTGGAACTTTGCTTACATGCTGATTTTGAGGCCAAACTCACAAACACAAGCTGTGCCTGTGTGTGTGTGGAGGGGTGTGACCTTTCGTAACCCCCTGCCAACAGCATGCTACACACTGAATAGAAAGACTCTTAGTACAGACTTGCATTTTGATATGCATCTCATCTATCTGTATCTTAATTATCCTTGGGGGTGGGGTGCCTGCTTGTGCTGCAGCCCTGAGATGCTGTGAGCTGCTGTTTATCTACCTTGAAAGAGAGAACTTAGGAAACAGCCTGTGCTACACGTGTTCTAAATGACGATTTAGAACCAGAGGACTTTGCACGAGAGAGACTGTGAGACAGAGAGAGACTTCGAATGAGATGAAGCCTGATAAGCTGTAATTGTGATCTCATCTCAGCCACATGAGGTGTCAGAAGATGATCCAGCTGTTCATAGAGAGAGAGAGAGAGAGATGGAGGAAACAAACTCAAGCCGAGTTTGCAACGTTCAAACCGACCGAGGCCAGCCACCGGAAACGCACGAGCATATCCGAGCTGCCCGTCCAGTGTCCTCACAAAGGCCAACTTTCCAGAGTGAACCGTTTCCCCGGCATCGAGACTTCTGAGGAAGGTGAAACGATCTTTCCTGTGCTGTTATGGGGTTGATGCTCTTAAATGATAGGGTCACATATGGGTTATTCTCTGATCAGGCCTCTTCTTTATCTTTTCCTTCTATGTTTTATGGGATAGGTTGCCTCTCTGCTGTTGATCGATGCTTGACATTGATTTTTCTTTAATCTTAACTTTTCATCTGCTTGATCATCTTGCACTATTTCAGTGCACCTGAGTGATCATAAAAATCATTCCATGACTCTGTATCATATTAGTGCCCCCAGACATGTAGAGAGAGAAGAGGTGTGTTTGTTTTACCCTCTCCTGGGAGGTCTGGTAGCGGAGGTGCAGAGCGGTGGGGTCCCAGTCCACAGCGATATAAGCATTTCCTACAGAGGCTCTGTCCTCTGTGCACTCTATGGTACAGCCTCGACAGAATCTGGGAACACACAGACACGCACACAAAGGTACAGCTGCAGCACATGCACAGGGAAACTTGGAACCCAGAAATGATTAACATTCCTAGTTTAAATAATAAAAGAAAAACTATTATACATGAGGAGTCGACTGATGTTTTTTTTTTTCAGGGCTGATATTGATACCAATTATCAATAGTTAAGGAGACCAATAATTTTGGAACATTTTGTTTTAATATTCGTAACCCATATGCATATACAGTAAAAATTTAAATATTTCTGTAGAAATTTAGAATTTAGAATATAACACTCCAACTCCAAACTCCAACAGAAACTTTGTTTAAATGACTTTAGCAAATGTTTTCTCAAAACTGAACCTTTCGACATCATGTACAGCAAGTTCCATGCAACTGTTTTTTGTAAGGTTCAGTGAAACTTTCAATAAAAAATGAATGAATGAAAATATCTCACAGAGGTTTTACAAAATAAAAGTTCCTCCCATGCTGATACTTTCTTTGCATGTATTGCAGACTGCCTTACTTGCTGTTGGTTGAGTTTGCACACTTTTTTTATTAATTTATTTTATGTGCAATCATTAAAATAAAACACAGATAGAGATAATCGGAAAATGCCAAATATAGGCCCTGATAATCGGCCAGGCCGATAATCTGTCGACCCCTATTATACATCACCATTTCTCATTTTTGCCTGAGTTTTTTTCAAGTTTTATTGGCTTTTCAATTTATCCAACAGGTTCTACTTGTAACAAAAACATTTTATGACATTTAATATTGTGGTCCTAAATGTACATACATTTCATTACACTTGCGCTTCAATCAAATCGAATATGATAATATTATGAAAACATCTAGACATTGTTTCATCACCACCACTCTCCACTTTGTGACAAGTATGTGCATATATAAGATCCTCTGTGTCTTACCTGTACCAGGGACACCAGGCACACGAGTTGCCATCCTTCCCAACAACCCGTAAAGTAAAGGGGTACTGGTAGCCCATACTGTCATCACTGCGAGTTAAAGAAGAAGAAAACTAGAATTATCTCAACTTGGTTGAATGCCTACGTGCACCAGCCAAGCTACACTAGCAGTTTACATCCATGTCTGTGAAAACATGATGCTTCACACACATCTTCCCCCCGGCAGCACAGAAGATCTCTACAATCAGCACAGTTTACAGGTCAGTGTCACCAATTCAGTATCTGACCAAATGTCTCCCCTACTATTCCTGAGGTTCCTGAGGTACGGTGCTGAACAATGGCAAGAAAAGTATTTTAGCAACGATGATGTCACAGTGAAAGTGACCTTTGATCTTTTTGATATTCTTATATATTTATAGTAGTTTCTTTGATAGGGACAACGTGAATTAACATAGTGCATCTTTAGCCTGTTACAAACAAGTTGTGTACATTTGTGTGAAATTTTGCCATAATTATTTTATGAATTTTTGAGTTTTTGGTTTAGTTTTAGTTTTGGTTTGGTTTAGGTTTAGTTTTGGTATAGTTTTACTGTGAGTTCACAGTGACCTTTGACTTTCAATCACCAAAACTCTAATAATTTTATTGTTAAGTCTAAGAGGACATTTGTGTCAAATTTCAAGAAATTCCCTGAAGGTGTTCTTAAGCTATTGTGTTATCAAGAATGAGACGGATGCAAACTCTCACTGACCTCGACCTTTAACCTCCAAAATCTGTTCAGTAACTTGCTGAGTCCAAGTGAATGTTTGTGCCAAATTTGAAGAAATTTCCTTCTTTAGATACTGTATTCATGAGAAGAGGATGGACAGATGGACGGGTGAATGGATGGACAACCTGAAAGCATAATACCTCCAGCCTCGGCATTCCCTGGTGCAGAGGCTAGAAACTGAAACACGATGATGGATGTCATCATTTCAAACTGCTTGCTGCTGTTTGTTTTTGACAATTCACCGAAGGAAGGTTCCTTACAGCGATGTGTGTCACTGTGTCATTTTAACAGTGGGGCACTGCTGGCAGTTGGTTGAGCCTGGAGTAGATGACACTCAAAAAAGGAGCAGAAATGGACCGAGCTTTAAGAGAGCTCATAACTGATACTGAAAATCTTCACAGGTACAGCGAGTTGTCCACCAATCGGCTGATCACTGGTTCAATCCCTCCAGTCTGCATGTCGCATCCAAATGTGTGAGTGTGTGTGAATGTCTCGAGTGAGCAGCAGGTAGAACTTTGTATGATAGCCTCAGCCTCCAGTGTTTAAAACATGTTACGCAAGTGCAACTCCACCAACGTCAACAAAAGATCAGTGTCAATCTCCTCTCAGCGAGTTCAGTGCAAAGATACCAGCATAGCGTTGTGATGTGTTTGTCTTGGCTGAGCACATTAAGTGAAAGCTGAGGGAAACTGCTAACAATGTGTAAAGTGTCAAAGGAGAAAGCTATCAGCCTACCAGTCCTGGGCGTGATTGCTGGCTTCCTGTGGGGGCAGTGGGCTGGCCAGACGAGACACTTGGATCCAAACAGCATCATACAGATCCTTCTTACTGGTGTGGACAGTGCAGGGGACTATTAGCGGCATACCAAACAGACTGGGTCGGTTCTTCTGAGATGACAGGAAGTACAGCTCTGTACGCATCTGAAGGGGAGACACAAACATTGAAGGGAAACCAAAAACTAGAACACAGGACAAACTGAGCATCAGAATGATGAAGAAAGGTGATTTTAGTGACTTGGAATGTGGCATGGTTGTTGGTGCCAAAGTGGCTGGTCTGAGTATTTCAGCAGGTGCTGATCTACTGGGATTTTCACGCACAACCATCTCTGGGGTTTACAGAAAATGGTCCGAATGGGGTGTGGGACATTTTCTTGTCACACTTTGGCCCCCTTACTACCGACTGAGGATGGTTTACTGGCCAAAGAGTATTGCTGCTGACCATGTCCATCCCTTTATGTCCACAGTGTACCCGTCTTCTGATGGCTTCTTCCAGCAGGATAATGCGCCATGTCACAAAGCTCAAATCACTTTAAACTGGTTTCTTGAACAGGACAATGATTTCCCTGGACTCAAATGGCCTCCACAGTCACCACATCTCAATCCAATAGAGAAAATGTGCAGCTGATAAATCTGCAGCAACTGTGTGATGCTGTCATGTCAATAGGGACCAAAATCTCTGAGGAATGCTTCTAGCACCTTGTTGAATCTATGTCATGAAGAATTAAGGCAGTTCTGAAGGCAAAAGGGGGTCCAACCCGCTACTAGCAAGGTGTTCATAATAAAGTAGCCAGTGAGCCTATATGTTTACTATAAGGTGGTTGCTGTGTTCAGATTCTCCATCCATTGGAATGGACAGAAGAAATAACACATAATCAAGTATCAATCCAATTAAACTGTTGCAAATGATGTATGAGCGTTTTTAGAGTAGAAATCCATCATTACAATATTTTTTGTGTTTGGAACAAGGATGACGAAGCACTGTAATCACTACGGTTGGAGGCAAAGGTATCGCTTCTGTAGAGAAAACAGGAAGTAAGCATAGTTCATAGAAACATATGACATTACGATGCGTCACACAACATTGTGCAAGTAGAGGACAGAGCAACTATAGCAAAGGAACTGTTTGAGGTGACATGATGTTTTTGCACATATTATATATAGAAAAAACAGCACACTGCTTTGGTGGAGTTCTCACCATCTTTCTGTGCATGGCGATGATGTACCCGATGAAGGGGCTGTCCTGCACCGGTGTGATGTGTCCGTTGGCAATCCCGTTGGCCAGGGGCATGTCTGGGTTACAGGGCACCATGGTGTTAGGCCCCCCGTTGGGGATGAGGATGGGCTTATTGACCATGTTCCCATTAGGAGCCAAGTCGTTGTCTATTGGAGTAATGTCTAATGAAGGGAGAGCGAGGACACGTAAACATGTGGAACTGTGGAATCAGACAGATCCATGCAGATCAGAGTGCAGAGACAAAATGTGAGCGAGCAGGCTCACCTGTCAGCGTGGGAGAACTCAGAGACGTGGGTGAACCTGGCACCGGGACCTCAAACGCACACAGGAAGCCGTTCACAGACAGACGGACCTTCTGGTTGTCCTGAGGAAAGTTCTAAACACAAAGCGTTTTCATAGTTAGTGTATTTTGTACGGTTCAACTCCTCATCAGTGATGCACGTGTCAAAAGCAATGCTCTCTGTCCCAGTGGTTTGTGATTTATCACCTTCACAATAAAATATCTACTTTTATTTTTTTAAAGAGAACTTAAAGTCACCAATAATTTTCTTTGCAGAAATAAGTATGTAAAGAGATCTCTGCACATCCAGTCAGATGTTCCTTTACTATCACTGCATTTCATTAGGTGTTTCACTTCCACTCATGCACCTACCCTCAGCCCTTACTATGACCTAACTGCTAACTTCGCATGGAGACGTAACCTAGAGTTACTTACTACTATGGATCAACTGCCAGCTACACTGCTCTTCATCATCAGAAATTTTGGGAATACAAAAATTTACATGGCGGACTCCATGGAAGACAACCCACTTGTTACGTAGATATAAACAGCTCATTATGTGGTGATGAAAACACAGAAACTCTTATTTTCAGGTGATCATACACTACAGAAAACATACTTATGAATATTATATACCATTCCTGCCAATAGGTACTCAAGAATCCTACACACTGGACCTTTAAAGCACCATACTGCATATGTAAATAATACCAATGCTCCTACAATTAAAGTAAACTGTGATGATCAGAAGTTTAATATAAACTGCAGTGATGGACGGGCATTAAAAAGCTGAAGAATCTGCTGCTGCTTCAATAAAGTCTTTAAACCAAAAAATAGACAGGATATGCTGTCCAGCTGGGCTGCAGCAATTTGATTAGTGATATCTCGACTAATCCCACTGGCTCCTGTTCCAGCCAGCTAATCTGCAGTGACTGAAGCCCAGACACAAAAATGACTATAGAAAATATATCATTCATTTTTATTTTCAACATTATTAATTTTGGTCATTTGAGTTTACCAGCTTAAGCTCAGCTCTTTTTAAAGCCACATTCACCCAAATTACAAAACACCTCTGGTGGCATCTAGCCATGCAGACAGTTGGGATGTCATAAAACCAGGTTTTAAGATAGCTATTAAGATGTGTTACTAATTTTGTGTTATTTTTATCTTGTTATGTTTGGGGTTTTTTTGTTTTCTTTAATCAGCTTTGTGACACATCCCGTGACTTTGTGGGTACACAAAGATTCTCTCTTTAAAAAGTCCAGTGCGTAAGATTTAGGTGGATGTGGCAGATATGGAATAAAATACTCATAAATATGTTTTCTTAAGAATATTATCACCCAAGACCAAGAATCATATTTTTTCCCTTTTTTTCACAGAGATGATGCTATAGAGCCGCTACTAACTGCCTTCATTACGCCTCCTTTGCATTTTTTCACAGAACCAAAGGATGGTGGCATCATGTTGTTTGAGTGTGTGATTTTAGACAGCATGCCGGCATCATGAAATCAAAAAAGTCATGACATGTAACACACATGCGTCGGGCTCTTGTGTTACATATACCATCCACATAGGCAGCCCTTTCTAAACAATAATAAAGACATAACATGTCAATAACAATCATTTGTCATCTCTGTTATATGGTGGCTGATCTCGTCCTCTGCTCTGAGGGAAAGGAGCTCCTAAATCTCATTGTCTTCCAAATTTGCTGACATTTACAGCCACTGGTCTTCTTCTTTGAGTTAGCTGCTAATTGTTTTGGTTTCGCTAATTGTGTAGTGGGCAGCATGCATAACTTGTCGTCAAAGTGTCCCACCTGTGCCACCCATTATCCTTTGTCCTGTCCCATGTCCTGTTTATACAGACACCAACTTGGCACTGTAACTAGCTACAGAGTTGAGACAACTCTCCCCAGGAGAGCAGCAAAATGGCCCAATATTCCCAACCTAAACAGGCTTTGTAAATGAGGCTTTTGTTAGCTTGGAATGAAGCCTTCATATTTACACAGGGAGCAGGTTCTCTTACCCAGGGACTGCCATGTTAGTAGCCCAGGACAGACCACGCAGTGGAACTACAAAGGGCTTTTCGCCTCTTTGTGTCAACTGAGGTTCAACTACAAACTTGGAGAGGGAGGGGTGAGGGGAGAGGTATTCAGTTGGTTGCAATCTGCATTCTCACCTCTAGATGCCACTAAATCCTACACACTGCTCATTTAAAAGAGTTGCCAGTATTTCTCAAGCCTCATTCCCACTGCACAAAAAACCTGTGAACACCCGCTAACATCTGGCTTTGTAATTCTATGAAAATGCGGATGATTGGCCTTCATTGGGTTTTTATCGCCTCTGGCTCCAGTCGGCACTGATGGGAACACAACACTGACTGAAAAGTTTTTAACACCTCTGTTCCTGCTGCTGTCTACCGTTAACCTGTTCACCTGCCTTTCCGTGATGTCGCATGGACACACACACACACACACACCAATTGAGAGAAAGGCAGATTCATCTGAAGCAGCAGTGGGTTCAGTGGCAGTGGGAATGCAGTCAATCTCCCATATTTAGCGGGCTTACCCATTCTTCAAAAACCCTTGTGCAAGCACCAATTTTGGCGGGAAAGGTGTATCAGCTAATGTGCACTCCTCCTACTCACTGTGTGTTTGGCTCTCTGAAATGAGTTCAATGAGTGGGGGATCCAGAAACCTGAATGAGCAGCGAATATCCTTACTGGTGTTACAGGTGTTTGCCTGTCTTGCTAATGGCAAAGCTAATATCAGTCAGTTAAACTCAGTTTGACTTCATTTCATGAAAATGTTGTCAATCTTCTGAACTTTCTTTGTTAATAACATATGCAAATTAGCATGTGATGTCATCAGTGTCATCCCAACACAGTGCAGATAAATGGAATTTTGTTTGTGATGCTGGAGGGAGTAAATTGTGTTTCATTGTATTTGAGTAAACTGAGCCTTTAATCTGATATCCAACTGTGTTGTATGACACTAGAGTGTCCTCTGTGCTAAAGGCTACACTGGGCTGTGGCTTCACTGCCTGCAACGTGATCAGTGGGACAGCCTCAGTACCTTGATATTGGAGGTGTGGACCTCAGCCAGGAGGATCTGCTCAGGCCTCAGACTGCACAGCTCACTCAGTTGCTTCTTTAGCCCTGTGTACTTCTCATCCATGTTCAGCCGCAGGCCATAGCGCACAGGTGTAGAGCCGTCCAGTTTAATGACTGCAAACACACATCAGCGTTATACCCCATTCAGGTTCTGTTGTTCAAAATGGGAAACTATTTTCAGAATCTTTCCTTCAGTTTCCTCACCAGTGATCTCCAGATGCATGGAGCTGTCCATGGGCAGGGGCAGAGACAGGAAATTGAAGGGGTCGAAGCGAGCGCTGATGTGTCCACAGGTCTTACACTTCACCTGGGATTTGAGCTGACCATGGAAGAGATCCACCACAATGGAGCGGTTCCTACGCAGGTGGTTCTCCCATGCCTTCAGAGAGGAGGAGCATTGACATACACACACACACACACACACACACACACACACACACACACACACACACACACACACACACACACACACAAAGTGGTAAGATTTCACAGTGTCCCTCAGGACACACAGGAAACAACACAACATCAATGCAGCTGCATCACACATTTAAAGGAGAGCTGAGCTGCTGGGCTGACTGCATCATTAACGGCTCTGTTCTCTTCAGCCTTTGACTCTTGCACCCCTCTGCCACCAAAATTTATTTCTATTTATAGGCCATAGACTGCATCCCCAGTGACAGTAAACACATCGCTGGAGTACATGAGTCTGCCTTTCTGTCCCCATTTGTTTGTGTGTGTGTGTGTGTGTGTGTGTGTGTGTGTGTGTGTGTGTGTGTGTGTGTGTGTGTGTGTGTGTGTGTGTGTGCGTGTGCGTGTGCGTGTAGGTGGTTGTCTGTCTCATTGTAGATAGACACTGCTTTGAAGAATTGCACGAGTATTTCCACACACAAAAAGTGGAATAAAAAGCATTTGTACTATTTTGGAAAAAAATGTAAACAGTTTGTAAACTACATAGCTTATGTCTATTTTTTACTTTCTGAGTCCCAACACTGAGGAGAACTATTTTGGGGAATAAAAAAAAACCTAATTCTGTATTGCTGTGTGCGTTATTTCAGTAAAAATCTGTGAGATTCCATTTTCATTGTATTCTTTTGTCTGTATGGTCCCATCACTACTTTAACATTCAAGCGACATCACTGCAGCATAAATATTCTTGTAATCCTGGAAACATTGATGTTTATGGCTTGATTGTGCATAACATGGTTGTGTAATAAAGCTGTTATACAAGCTTTATTACACAAAAATGGCTTTGGGCTCGGAGTGTTTGTTAGTAACATACAGAAGAGACTTGAAAACTTCTGGTTTTTAAGCCCGCAGGTGCTGGTCGGATTGTATCTGCGGTTTCTCACCCTCAACAAAAATCATGTTTAGTTACGTTTCACTATCCTCTTGGTTTCAGTCTTACAAAATTTACAGTTACAGCTGATTATAATATCAAGAATTGGATTTTAAATTTCTGATGATTCAAGACATATTTAGCAAATCCCCCCACCCCTTGTATTTGATCAGCAGTGTGATCACTGACCTCAGAGGCCACCTCCCAGTCAGGCCGGCCATCGCTGTCCATCAGCTCCACGTAGGGTTTCTCATGGACTCTGTTGAGATCTTCATGGAGCCCATCGAGCAGGAAGGCCAGAAGCTCCTGGGAGTCCTGCTGCTGGAAGCCATTGAAGCGTGGGGCGTACTTTGCTATTGTCCACTGGAGAGGAAGGAATGAAATCATCAGCTTTATTATGATTTTAAAAGCAGTGAATATTATTGCTTTTGCTTCTCGCAGGCGCATTCTACTTTACTGGAAGGATCCACCTTCTCATTCTGGGCAGAAAGATTTAATGTCCTTTTTCTATTTAGAGAAAAATTAAGTGTAATAGTAGGGCTAGCTCTAGTAATTTTAACAAAATTTGGGAAGCTATTCTGTCTTTTGTTAATGCTATCTCTTCCTTGGGGGATTAGTGTAACTATATAGTTAGCAATTTTACAGAGCTGAATGATTTCTATATGCCACTGATGTTCAATGTATGTTTTTTTTTTGTTTGTTTTTTTACATGAATTTTAGTTTTTTGCCTTTCCCATTGTGTGAGGTCGGGGTTGGGGATATGTTATTGAGGCTGCGTGCCGTGTTTAGTCCTCTCATAATGACGTAAAAGTAGATGATACTACTTTTGGATGGTTGTATGATGTAAATTGACAACTCAATAAAGATACATGTGTAAAAAAAAAAGCAATTTGAAAGGCATGTTGTAAAAGTGCTCCTGTAACACTGCAACAAGCTTAGACACAGCATTTAAGATTCTAATTCACCTACAGAAAGGTTGAGAGATATGGATAAAAAAACCTGACCAGACCAAGGAACCAAGACCCATAACAAGTAAGGAGAGCTACTGCACACTGACAACTTTAAAACAGATGCTATATTAAAACTTACCAGCTCCTCAGTTTGCATGGCAGACTGTTAGAAGAGAACAAACCTGCAAATGTCTCTAAAATGTCCTAAGACAGTGATGAAAGTGCTTACCCTGAGTTTAAGTGGAGCTACGTTCTTCTGTGTCCCACTCCACAGCTCCATCACTAGGTCGCCATAGCACTTGGCCATGTGACCTCGCATTCCGATGGGGTTTGTTCTAAAAATACACCAACACGAGCCAGGTAAAATGATGATTCAGAACATGATGGCAAGATTTATAGCAGACTTTAAAGGTACCTGTTGAGCTCATAGAGGTGTCTCCCTGAGATGAAGTAGTCTGTGAGAGGCTTGGTGTTGCTCACACACTGGATACTGGAGTTCATGAAGCACGTGTTGCCAAGGTTACTGAGGCCAGTGGCTCCTTTCTCTGTGGGAACTGGGATGGAAAACAAGGACATGCAGATCAGATTTACAGAAACTTGACAGAGGGTAAAACGCTAAACAACGCTAACGCTAACAAGCTTTCACCGACCAGCAGCACATGGTTAAAATCTCTTACTACTGCACATTTAAGAAACTGTTGAAAATAACTGTTTTTACATCTATCAGTCAATGTCTGCAAAATATGGATTTTATCAAAATATTAAAAATGCATTTTTTCCTCAAAACATCATTTATATGTGATCACTCCCACTTTAATTTGCAAAAGTGAACAACAACACTGAACAATTTCTCTGTATATCATTATAATATTTCTCCTTCCTCTTTGTCTTCCCACAATTTCCTCCGCTGCTTAAGAAACTCTGCAGCCTCATGTGTCCTTAAGTCCTCTTCTCTACTTCTAACAGTTTTTGACCTTAGGAGCTTTCTTGAAGATGTTTTATGAAAAACTCTTATCTTTAACAGGATTTAGAATTAACTTTCTTAGAATTTTATTCTAAGAATTTTCTTTTTTTGTCACTAGGAGAAACTCTTTGTGCTGGGAAGCTTTGTGAAAATGGCCCCAGATCTTTCAATCAGACCAACAAATGGAGATTGAAGAAAAGTATAACCATGAGGAGAACTGGTAATTTATGATCTGAGCAGTAGTAGTTGGTAGAGAGACCAAGAGACAGAGAGATAGAGAAATGCCAATGTGCTTAGAGCAGACAGCTGATGGTGATCGGAGCAGAAAAGCAATTAGTATTTAAGTTGTAAAATGATGGTAAATGTACAGTGTTGTGATTAATACTTCCAGTCACTGTGATCTCCTATTGTCAGTTTGTTTTTGTAAACAGCACAGTGCATTCACAGACTCCAGTATCCATTAACCAGGTTACTATCATTTTTCATGTATATGGCTATAAGAATAACCTGATTTCTCTGCGCTCATGGAAAAAACACATGCTGAATATGATTGTAACCTCATAAACAGGTTATTAATGTCCATGTAAACACACTCAATGAGAAGAAAATGATTGTGATGCCTGAAAGATTTCCCCTCAAAAGTAATATGTCTGTAAAAAACTTTTGTCAATATTGACTTAAGACATTTTCTTTTCAAGATACTAAACAATTAAAACGACCAATCTTAATCAATATGCCCATGCGAAGATTAGCAGTAAACTCATTCAGTGTGTTCCAGCTTACCTTTATGTCTGTCCATCTTACTACTGTTGGCAATGAAGGACATTTCCTCAGGCCAGCTCATGTCTTTGTTCCTGACTGTGGATGGAGAGACATTCTGTTATTAACCCTTAATATTACACACACTCATACTGCTTTGCACACAAAACACGCTTTCAAATTCAAGCTTTAAAAATATTATACATTAATAATAACAGATTATATTTGCAATGCACATTACATTTGAAACAAATCTTAAAGTTCTATAAATCAATATTATTTTATAATTCCATTGAGTACCTTCTTTAACCAGCATCAGTATTTGTCATAAATATCAGATATTCATTGAATTTAACAAATTTAACCCTTTAAATGCTAGGTTTTGCCATGATGCTACTGTGTTTTTAGATGAGAGAAATATATATGTTTTTTCAATGCTACATGCTAGAAAGACTTTTTTTGATGATCACAGCCTCGGATATGCCAGTGATTTGCAGCAAAATTTAATTTTTGTGTAGTGTCAAATATTCACACTAATACTGATCTGCACACAAAATACACTTTTCAGAGTCAGACTATAAAAAATTATACAGAAATATCCACTGCAGAACCACCAGACTACAGAGCAGCGTCTTTCCCCAGGCTGTGAGACTCCTCAACTCCTCCTTCGATGCCAAAGATGTAGTAGGATTTAGGATCAACTTATCTTCATTTCTTCTTAAATTATATTTAAGAAAAATGACAGTAAAGTGTCCTTGTATGTTGTACTTTGTAATATTTTTTTTCTATTTTCATTTCATTTCTATCTCAAATATTCATTAATTTTCAGAATTTAAACCTTTTAAATGCCAGGTTTTTGTCATGATGCCACTATGTTTTTAGATGAAAAAAACACACAAAAAATGAATTATTTTCAATATGCTACATGCTGAATAGATTTTTTAATGACGATCACATATGTCAATGATTACATTGATTGTGACAGTGCACTTAGTGGAAATAGCATGTATTTTATATGTCAATATGGTCAAATGACATCATCAGGTGAAAAAGTCAAAAGCCCAGAATGACTCCCAAAAATAATATAATGCATGTTTTTATGCTTTGATAATTAGCTGATTAGCTGTGGGATCAAAAATTTCAGTTTGAATGGGTTTCAGTGGAGCATTTTTTGCACTTGACAGTCTGAATGTACCAATTTTGTTTCCACCATGTATTTTAGACTTCTTATAGGAGTTGAGCTGGAAATTCATAGATGAAAAAAAAATTCACATTCTGGACTAAATGTATGCCATATGTATGAACACAGCCAAATTTATCAAAAAATGAAGAATGAAAAGCGTCTGAAATTCAACAAACAGTCTCTAAGGGTTCAGTCATTTACCTTCCACTTTCCTCTGTCGTTATTTAAACATATCAATGAGATGGTCTGCTGATACAACACTACTCTGAGTGTGAACACAGATTTGTTAAATCTGGAGAGGAATATAGTGGAGAAAGGGAGGTGTTTCCGACCTTCAATAACTAGCTGCTGCTCATCATGGATCTTCAGGCTTTCCAGTGTGTGATCTTCATCGTCCAGGAGGGTGAGGTAGTTCTACAGAACAAGAGAAGAGACTGGTGGAGTTAATGTTGTTCTTTCTATCACTTCATTTTAAAAGTACCATCGGACAAACTTGTACTAAACTGCTTGGGGGCCCTTGGGCAAAATTAAGATGTCATGGGCTATATTAACCCCCATTCCCTGTACCCTGTGTATGAGATGTGTATATTTTTTTCTGTGCTAGCCCCTGGTTCACTGTGTGCTGATATGATTAAACATAGTTCAGGTTAGGAATATCAAGCAAAACAGGCAACTGTCCAAGGTTCCCTGATCTCTGGAGGCACCGAAGGCCCCAGATTCACATCTTGAAAACCAGTTTAGGTAATCTGATTAATTGCAAATCGGTTTGGGTATTTGCATTATAAAAGCACATTACCAGCTGGGTCCACAGATGACTTTACTGTACAGCCCTGTCTTGTAGAGGGAGCCTGTGTCAAAATCTAGTTTTAATAATTTTAATAATAATAACTTTCCATCAAAGTGCTGGACAGGAAATTTACAACAGATGTTTAGACAATTAACACAGAATAAACAATTGAGACACATAATAAACTATTTAAAACAGTTTAAAACACATCAAGATTCATATGTACAAGTGGGTCTTTAAACACCTCAACAGAACATACCTGCCTAATGTCTTGAGGAAGACTGTTCCACAACACTGGTGCACGGAAAGAAAAAGCACGCTCACCAACTGTCTTTTTCCTGACTTTGGGAACTGTCAATAGACCAGTTCCCTGGGAGAGAAGTACACGAGGAGGTGCATATAAGGTCACCAGATCGCTCAAATAAGCTGGCCCAATGCCATTTACTATTTTATATGCCAACAGGAGCACCTTGAAGTCAGCTCTAACCTAACAAGACAGCCAATGAAGAGAGGCCAACACAGGGTTAATGTGCTCATATTTACCCACTCTGGTCAGAATATGAGCTGCAGCATTCTGCAACATTTGCAGGCCTCAAAAACTTTTCTTAGGCAATCCTAACAGAAGGGCACTGCAATAATCAAGTCTAGAGGTCACAAAGGCATGAATAAGGACCTCAGCATCCTTCAGTGACAGGATCGATCTGATCTTTGCAATTTTTCTAAGATGAAAAAAGGACACTTGCACCTCCTTAATGTACAGATCAAATGCAAGGGTCTGGTCAAATATAACACCTAGATTTTTCACTCTGTCTCTGGAATTAATAGCACAATCATCCAGAGACAGAGAAAATTTATTTATTTATTATTATTTAATTATTTAGAATTATGCTTATTATTCTCAATTTAATGAGAATAATAAGATACCTTTGCAGCTGACATAGCAGACTGATAAGTGGACAGAATACCTTTCCAGGACTCATAAAACTCCTCCAGTCTCGACTGGCGCCACTGACGTCCAGCTTTCCTACAGTTTTTTCTAAGGTTTAATTATTGTGCTTTAATATGTGCTCACATGGTTCATTTCATTTCAAAATGAAGTTGTGACACATAGAAACCCTGGAACCGTGTTGTGGTTGGGACCCCCATTATCCCTAAATGACTGAATACATTCTTTTCTTTTGAATCCCAAGCTCGTAGTGTTGATAAGTTAAACAGTTATGAAATATATTTGGAAAAAGAATGGATATACATAACTGAAGGAAACATTAGTTGTTTGTATTACAGTGAACCTCCTTGCCAACATTATCTACTACCTTCATCCAAAAACATCCTCAAATATTGGGCCTTAGGCAAGAAGCAATATACAAACACATTCTCTCTTATTTTTGTTCATATCCACTATTTGTTCTTATTTTGTAAGTAGCTATTACTTTCTGGGTATCACCAATGATTTCTTATGTTCTGCTCTTCTCTTAGGTTAGAGAAAATTTCATGAGTGGTTAAGAGCACTCTTCCCAAGATAAGAGAAAAACATTTCAAACACATTTCACAGTCCACATACTGTTGCCCTACATGAAGAAAGATAAGTTCATACATGGGGAACATGAAAACATAATCAAATTATATTACTTTACTTAATAGTAATTATAAAAGGCTGGATTATCAAGTTTGTAGGGTAAAGAAATACTTCTTTACTTTGATCCCAATGACTATAATTTCATTTACTGTGCATCCCTCTGTTGACCAGTGGTAAAATGTACAAATGTACCTCAGTACATTTATTCAAGTAGTGTACTTAGGTACAAATTTGATGTACTTTTACTTTAATTCAGTATTTCTATCTCTTGCAACACTCTACTTTTATAATATTTTTTAATATTATACTTTTCACTCCTCTACAATTATTTAATAAGTTATTAGTTACTTTACAAACTAGGACTTTTGCACTAAAAGCATATGAAAATATTGAAGTGCAGCTAAAACAATTAGTCAACTGATTAGAAGTTTAATTGGCAGCAATTTTGATATTTGTTTAAATCATTTTTTATGGAAAACCATTTCATAGTTCCAGCTTCTCAAATATGACGACTTGCTGCTTAACCTTCTTATTATTTTAATTATTTTGACTGATTACACTAATTTCTTTTTCTGCATGAGTACTTTTATTTTAAATACTAACTGATTGTACTTAAATATTTTTACTTTATTAAAAATTTCAACACAGAGCTGTTACTTGTAATAGAGTATTTTTATAGTGTTGTATTAGTACTTTTACTTTTAAACAGTTTGAATACTTCCTCCACCAATGCTGCTGATTTTTTTTCCCAGTAATGTCAGAAAAACTCTGGAAAATGACATTTTAATTTGTTTAAGTTTATTTGACCATTTCCATTTAATTACTGCAGAGTTCCAGGTGGTACCCTCTCAATTGCTGGGCATGTGCAGTCTGTGAGTCTTTGCACACGGCACATAACCTGCCCTTATATAGTGTTTAGGCGTCGTTGCCCATGCTAACAGGTGCCTTATGATCAGTGGGATTCATCATCGAGCACACCTGGTCAGAGAAGATTTGGATGGTTGACATTTGGCGCATCTAGAGTTGACTTCTAAGAGAATGTTGCTGCATGAGGCCCAATGTGTCATATATTGCCTATATATATATATATATATATATATATATATATATATATATATATATATGACCTACATTTGATATTTCATAGAAGTGTATAAAAGTGATGGCTGCTCTTGTGAAAGCTTTGCAGCGCACCTCACTGTTGTAGAGCCACAGTCTCATGTCCTCCTCCTTGATGCGGAGTCTCTGGGACAGGTACAAGTGGATGTCCTTGATGGTGGCCATGCGGCTGAAGCAGCCTGTGTAGGCCAACACCCTCTTCAGAGGAGCGTTAGGGGATGGCACGTTACCTGCTGAGGTGCACAGAGAGGACAAACACATTCACAAAGTGACCCGCACACTTAATCGCTGCACAAACTTGGTGTGTATTCATTTGATGTTTTCTTAGCTAGATGGACTTTAACTGTGATTTAGCGGACTGTGTGTTTTTGTGCTGCGCACAAAGTCAAAGACACAAACAAGTGATGAATTACAACAACAGCATTCTGGTGACTGAGGATTAGTTGTAAGGAAGCAGCAAGAAAGGGCTTTCAATGTCAATCAGCGAAGACTTGATTGGTCAATCAACTTTAGTGGATTTAGTAGAATCAGATTGGATTAAATCAAAATCAAACCCATTAATATTAGTTCTGTTTATTAATATATCATTATATACATTTAGCTTCACATGACTGACTGCAGCTTCAACATTTATAATATAACAAGCGATTTTAATATCTAATTCTATTTTATTTTTTCTATCTGCACAGCTTTGCTATTCATTTCTGCCACTAAATGAACCATCCTCTCCACTTGTTCCAGTGCTCTACTCCTGCCTCAGGCTGTCAGGAGGACATGGAGCACAATACAATGCTTTATTAGATCAATTTTAGATATTTAGCAACATGTCTGAGAGAGGGTCTTAATGCCCAGCAATGACAAGCTGCTGCTCACACAGATTATGAGTCATGATGGTAGCCAAAGGGTCTGAAATCTGATATGTTGACTTGATTTGGAGCAGCGTTTTCATGCTGAGTGCTGATGTCATCCCGAACCTGATTACCCAGGAGGATCTGTGTACATCTGCACTTTAGGCTTTGTCATCTGCTTGCTTTTGCAGTGAGGCATTTTCAGTTTGGACTTGGTCATTATACATGTAGATTTAGGCATCATGCACAGGGGAAAACACTGCAACTGCTCTTTGTGAGTGAGTCTATATGTAGGATTTCTATTGTGAGTAGACTGCACCTGAAAGGAATGAAGTTGCAGTGACTGAAATAAAATTATTTGATATGGTAGAGCTTACAATTGTCAACCTCCATATACCAAAATAACAACACAGACAACCTCAGCAACCTCACTTACACCTGGCTAACTGATACCAGCTAACTGCTGTGTGATACTGCAAATATCCAGCCTTATCTTTGAAAGGCAGTAGCCATGCTGATCATGTATTAACCGACACTAATCATATTTCTTTCTGCTGTGATGACATCCACATTTAAAACCAAGTGTAAAAGGGATTAGTACATTGACTTTTAATGTTTTTGTTTTTTTTAAACTATGCTAATTTGTTTTCCTGAATTTCTTTTTTATGTGTTGTCATTTTTCAGGTATTCAAAAAGCCAAAGGAATGATTTTACAAAGCCCAAATCCCAATGGCAGAACATAAATTTACCTGACATTTTGTGATGCCCTGGAATGTTTCAAATATTTTTCTTTTAACAATGTTAAGTTTGATTTGTTGTGTTTGTTATGATTTGCTACACTAATGATGCAAATGAGTGTAGAGCACAAGAAAAAGTGTCATCAAAATTACTACTCTGTGAAGATTAAAAGGTTTGAATTATGCAGCTCTGAGAGTGATCAGCAGTGTTTCCCCTTCATGGGCGATTGGTTCATTCCACTGCCCACTCCAGAGCACTGCCAGGGCTGGATCAGTCCACTCTGGGAGAATTAAAAGGGGGGATGCGGGTAGCTCACAGAAGCATTTGACGACGGCTTGCGCTGGTCTTGCTGCAGGCTTACATTACCTCTTGGTGGGGGTAAATATGGTGGGAACATTCGCAGGCTGGTCATACCCATATTGACCCAGATGTTGGACTGGGGGGAGCGTGTGGCAGGCTGCTGGCGGAGGAATAGGAGGTAGCGGGGGAAGAGCTCCAGCTCTGCTTGGCCTGTCTTGCTCTCCAGGATAACCTGCAGGGGAAGGACGGAGAGTTTGACTCTTTTCATGCATGGGAGCCACTAAGAACACAGATCAGTCTAAAAACTTTAGACCAAGGTTTAAGAGCTTTGATGCTCTGCCTGAAACCATTTTGGTCCGACCTGACACGCTGGGTTCGGGCCAGGCTGGGCAGTAATTTCTCACTATTCACTCAGGCTTGAATCAGGTCAGGTTCCGCCAAATTAATGTTCTGTTTTGTTCCTCTTTTTAATTAAACTGTTGTGAACTGTCTCATGTTTAAATGGCACTTTTGCAGGAGATTTAATGGACTGAAGGAAGAGAAGAGGCAGAAGTCATGCGAGGAAACACTCTAGCCCTTAGCTTGTAATACATGTTTTAATATCAAAAATATTTATTTTATAAAATAGAAAATGTAATTTACTATGTGCCTGTTTTAACAGTACAAATTTGGGTTTTTAATCGGACTAGGGTCGAGCTTGGAGAATGCGGGTTCATGTAGGGTTGGGCCTGATTTTTTTGGGCCCGATCAGAGCTCTACTGGGTTTATCTATAAGTTTGCCCCCTGAAGTTCAGTTCAAGATCACTCTAAACTTTTATTGTCATGCAGATGATATGGAATGATGACATCGATGAATCTCCCCAGCCCAGTATTTATTTTATTTAATAAAAGATTAATTTTTTAGGGCTTTTTTGACCTTTATTGTTTATGTATTGGACAGGACAGCTATGCATGAGGAAGAGAGAGAGGATGACATGCAGCAAAGGGCAGAGGGTGCAATCGAACCCACAGCTGCTCCGGCGAGGACATGGGACGCCTGCTCTACCAGGTGAGCTAGTGGGTGCTCCCCCTAGCCCAATATTTAATAATATTTTAATAACCAATCATTATTTCTGATACCCATGTTAATACTTTTAACCACAAACTCCCAACACACACTGTATTTACTCACAGGTCGCGGCAGGCTAAGGTTGGCACCATACCAGTGGTAAAGTGCCCGCCACACCGGCTCTGGCACGGTCTCAAAGTCTCTGCCAGGCACCAGCTGCAGGGAGCGCTTCAGCCTGCCACCCTCCATGGTTAATGTAGGAGCCTGAAGGGGGACAGCACAGACGCAGCATCTCAATACATGCACAAAAAAACATATTCTTTCACACACCGTTGTCTTGTTTTACAACTGCTAAAGAATGCAAATGCTGTAAAGATAAACACGCTGTGAAATTTGCATGTTTTGTCTTTGAAAGGTCTGGATCACATCTGTCCCTTCATCTGTAGAGCAGCAGTGTTATTCCTGTGGACAGCTAAGCTTGGCTCACTTAGCAAACCCAGTGGGAGTGTATCAATATTGGAGTCCTCTCTGAGTACCTTCACTGTTCTCAAAAGTCAAACATGTGCCAAAGCAGAGCTGTGAGCATGATGCATGAGCCATGCTGTATGTGGCTTTGCTCATGTAACCACCAGGTTATCAAGATTAGAACTGAAACAGAAATATCTTTCCAACTGCAAAAACGGCTCCAAAACTAATCTTTTTAACAGTCCGATTTCTGTCAAAAACATAAGAAAAAGAAATAACCCAAAAATTAAGTAATTAGTAGAAAGTACAAGAAACAGTTACCTGAAAATTAGTAAAAAATAGAATTGAATGAAATCAATCAGTAAATAAATAAATAAAAATTATAAGTCTCTAACATCATGTAAAATATCTAATTATTTTAAGTAGCTAAATCTTTTTTCTTTGTCCATTTGCTCCTAGCTTTTTAAAAACAATTTTCTAAATCTCTAATTTGTTGCAATCTGTAGAACATTTTCTATCAAGTTTCTCACTGCCTTTTTCCCATGTTTTTGAAAGAATTTGCAGAAATCTGCTCAAGGTTGAAAGGTCTTAATACTTGTGAAATTAATCTGGAAGCAGCACAAGGAAAATGATATTGATCCAGGTTACAATGTTTTTCTACATCAACCTTTTGTTTCTTCAACACGTACATTTCTCTGAAATCATACCAGTTTTCTCTTATTTTACAGCCACATTTTGGGCATTGCAGTTATTTTCTTTCTCTCTGGGGGTGAAGCGAGAAAATCTCTTACCACTTTTACACTGTCTGTTCAATATCACGCTGTTACGTTGCCTCGCAGTTCTAAATAAAAGGTACGATCACAAAATGGGGGGGCAGAAAACATGAAAGATGGGAGGGCGGGGCCATGCGCAAGTGTCAGTGTGACCTTTAGATGACGTGTTATGTGTGTGTCCCACTGTGGGAGATTGAAAAAGCAGATGTTAGCAGTTAGAAGCCAACTCTAAGAAGAACAACAGTGGCTGTAAATGTCCACATATTGGGAAAACAGTGATGTCTGGGAGCTCCTTACCCTCCAAGTAGAGGATGAGATCAGCCGCCATATAATAGAGAAGATAAATGAAAGATAAATGCTCTTGTTTAAAAATTGCTGCTGACGCTTATGTTATATGTCACACTAGAGGTCGACACTGTTGTGTTACACGTCACACTGTCATGTCTCTTTTGGTTCCCTGATGCCGGCATGCTGTCTAAAATCACACACTGGAGCAGTATGATGCCACCGTTGTTTGTTTGGTTTTGTGTAAAAATGAAAAGGCAGCATAAAGAAGGGACTTTGTAATGGCTCAGTGGCGTGAACTCTGTGTAAAAAGGGCCTAGGCGTAAAGCCAGAATCAGGACACAGTGAGCTTAACTTAGTTCACTCTACTGACTGGAGGCACGGGGGAAACAGTTAGTCTGGCTCTGTTCAGAGTTAAAAAGTACACACTTACCAGCAACCCCAAAGCTATCTAATTAACACAATGGAAAGCATCATGTTATATTAATCTGCAGATGAATAGGAGAATAGAGGGATATGTGAAATGCAGTCATATCTTGACTAACACCAATGTAGACATCCACTCAGCAGCTCTGTGCAGTCTCCAGTGACAGCACAGGATGCCAGATGCAGCCACTGAGCACAGGTTTAGGTTTTCTTCTTTTAATGTATGGTTAAACCAGGGGTGTCCAAACTTTTTTTGAATAAGAGCCAGATTAGATAATGTGAGAAATTGTTGGGGGCAGCCGCTGCCTCCGATCATACAATCATAGAATGGGTAATTTTAAATAAAAAGTCCAACAAGTCCACCACCAGCAGGAAACTGTAAAAAATATATTTTGATGTAAAAAAGCAAAATGACAGGTGGCTCCAGCTGTTCCACTTTTATTTTGAGGTGATGAACGACATGTTAATCATAGTATGAATGGCTGCATGTAAACAGGAGTGTTACTGGAATATTAATTTTCATTAACTATGTACGCTGCTTAGTAGGAATATAGTTTTTGGTTTTTTTTCCAGAATAATTTTATATTTATGATATACAACTCTTGTATTTTCATCTGACCCACGTCCAATTATAATTTCAACCTGACCTCACTGCAATGTTAATTGCTTGACTGGATTCAAAATACAGTCTTAGAGCTGCATCAAAGACTGATGTAACATGTCTATATACTGTTAAAAAGCTGCTTCTTACTGTACTTATGTAAAAACTACACGTAGACTTTGTACTGCTCATAAACAAATTAAATCGAGCAGCAATCACACTCACACACACACATACACAAGCACACACATCCTTGCCTTCATGGGGTCAGTATTGACCAGAGGCTGGTTGTCGATGGCTCCAGGTCTTTGTGCTGCCAGCTGGGAAGGCAGTTGGCCGTTGGCTCCAGAAAAACACTGATTGTTGTTGTCCGATATGTTGTGCTGACGGGCAAAACAGCTCTCTGTAGCAGTGGGAGCTACCTGGGGGCTCAGGGCTGCTAAGACAGGAGGGAGGAGAGGGAGAGACCAGGCCACATACACAGAGAGGAAAAAAAATAAATCACACAGAAACATAAAGTGTAATAATTCACTCAACTGTCAAGTTGAGATGTTTTATTCAGCTGATGTGTTTTAAAGATTTTTTTCAGGCTTGTTTGCCTTTAATGATAGGAGGGGGAGGGAGAGGAAACGACATGCAGCAAATGACCAAGGCCGCAATCAAACCTGCAGCCGCTGCAGCGAGGACTTAGTCTCTGTACATGGGGCACCCGCTCTACCAACTGAGCTACTGGGTGCCCCTCTGAACTCATGTGTTTTCTACAACATTAGACTGGCATGAATAAATAAATCTGGTCATTATTATACAACCCTCATTCCAAAAGAGTTGGGATGTTGTATGAAATGTGAATAAAAATAACATGCACTGATCTGCAAATCTTTTTGACTCTATTCAATAAAATACAGTACAGAGACAAGATATTTAATGTTCACACTGATAATCTTTACTGTTTTTGGAAAATATACACTCATTCTATATCTGATGACTGCAACACGTTCCAAAAAAGTTGGGACAAGAATAACAAAAGACTGAGGAAGTTGATGCTCAAAAAACACTTTGTGAAAAACATTTTTTTTAGGAATTTAGGATTTCACCATAACATCAAAACATTCAAAGAATCTGAAGAAATCTCTGCATGTAAGGAGCAAGTCTGAAAACCTACTCTGAATGGCTGTGACCTTTGACCCCTCAGGCTGCACTGCATTAAAAACCAACATGATTATAAAAAGGATATTACTACATGGGCTCAGGAACACTTTGGAAAGTCATTGTCAGTTTTTTAGACTCTAACATGCAAAGTGAAAGCCAGATATCAACAGCATCAAGAAACACAGCCGACTTCTCTGAGCTCATCTGAGGCGGACTGACTCAAAGTGGAAAAGTGTGCTGTGGTCTTTAGAGTCCACCTTTCAAATTGTTTTTGGAAATCATGGCCAGCGTGTCCTCCGGGCTAAAGAGGAAAAGGATCATCCAGATTGTTACCAGCTCAAAGGTCAAAGCTAGCATCTATGATGGTATGGGGTGTGTTGATGACCATGGCATTATGGGTAACTTCTCTCAACATCTGTAAAGGCTCCATGAATGCTGAAAGGTACATACAGGTTTTGGAGCAACATATACTGCCATCCAGAGGACATCGTTTTCAGGGACATCCCTGCTAATTTCAGTAAGACAATGAGACACATTCTGCATGTGTTCCAGTGGTGTGGCTTCGAAGTAAAAGAGTGCAGCTTCTAGACTGACCTGACTGCAGTTCAAACCTGTCTTTCACTGAACATGTACAAATTATGAAGCGCACAATAGGGAAATTGAGACCTCGGACTGTTGAGCAACTGAAGTTGTAGATCAAGTAGGAATGGGAAAGAATTTCACTTTCAAACGTTAAAAAAATTAGTGTCCTCAGTTCCCAAACTCCAACTGAGTGTTTCTAAAAGAAAGGGTGATATCACACAGAGCTAAACATGGTCCTGTCCCAACTTTTTTGGAACATGTTGCAGGCATCAAATTCAGAATGAGAGTATATTTATTAATTGATAATAAAGTTTAGCAATTTAAACATTAACATCTTTGTACTGTACTCAATCAAATATATGATGACAATGATTTGCAAGTCATTGCATTCTGTTTTTACATTATTCATAGTGTCCAATTGTTTTTGGAAAATGGGATTGTGGCCACAATACTATACCACACATTCTCTAATAAAAACCAGTATGTAAATAATTCAACAGCCAGGTGCTGCTCTGACTTTCTGTTTGAACTTGGGCAGTGTACTTGGAAAAAGGCTCTTGAATCTACAACTGAATTAAACCAGCATTGTTTTGAACACACAGTATACCAGCAGCAATCAGAATTGCTGTATTGATCTATCTATCTACTGTTGTGTGATGTGTGTTGACTGACCGGTCTCTGTGGCCTCTGAGGCGCTGGACACAGCATCAGGTGACCTCTCCTCCGAGGGGCTGACCAGGCTAAAGGTTCCCAGTCCTCCAAGTCTGTCTGGTGGGGTGGGCTCTATGGCTCTAAGGATGGACGGCTGCTCCACCACGATGCCCTTATGCTCCTGGACAGGGAGACAACAGCAGGGACTGTCCTGTCATTGTTTAAAGGGATATTTGTGATTACTGTGGTGTTTGCTTTTTTGACAAACACTGCTTCTGTCCATAGTCACAAAAACACAATCACACAATCTGCGGTTCAGTATCTTGCCCCAGGATCCTTCAACATGCTGATTGGAGGAGCTGGGGATGGAACCCCTAATCTTCTGATAGGTAGACAACTGAAACTTCCTCCAAGCCACAGTAGCCCCACAGTGACACCGTCAATCATATCTTTCAAAAATCAACATTTATTCATGTGACACAGTTCAAATTACTCTTTGTAGCTTTTAAAAACATCAAGGGTCTCATTTATAAACAGTGCGTAGTAAACTCAAACTGTTCTGATTCTGATTTCTAAAACAATGTGTACCCTCAATTTCCTTTGATAAATCCTAAATCAACTTGGAAGTGTCCGCATGTGACTAGCCTCACACCTCGGCCTCTACACACCCACATTTAACCAGAAACAGTCGATGCAAAGCATCTCATGAGTGCTGATACACAGAAACGAGCCAGCTGATCAATGATTCTTCACAGTGAATCATGGAGACAACCAGGTGTCACCGCAGTATGTTTACAGCAATCACACATAATGTTTCACACCTTTTTAAATCTTTGTTTTTAAATCTTCCACTGAGAGAGTCTGTTCATTTTTGTTCTGAAAAAGTCATTGTGCAGCCCTGTTCTGTGGAGAATAAATGAGGTGCAGATGTTCCTCTGCATCACAGATGAAATCCAGCAAGAGCTAGATGATGTGGTACAGTCTCTAGTGGAAAGACTAAACTGATTTAGAGTCAAGGTAAATGTCTGTAGTGGTTACTTTTGATTCTAAAGGTAATATACGGCCATATTTGTCTCTTCAGTAGGCCCTCAGGTCTTCTAGATGCATTCAGGCTTACCTGTCCTTCCTCTGGCTGTTTTAAAACATCAACAGCCCTTTAAATCATGTCTTTGTTAAAGCCACAGTTGGTAACTTTTTAAGCAAATAAGAAAAAAAGTTGTTTCTACATTGGTTACTATATCCTGGCAGCTTTACATGAGGTACATAATCTGTGAAAAAGCATCTTTCTTTGCCTCTTCTTAGTGCTCCTAATGCCATTTGCAAGAACTATGAAAACAGAGCTGAAGAGTCTCAAACGCTTCAATCATGTCAGTCACAGTTTTGAACAGCAGTCAAACGGTCAACCCAGGCACTGCTGAACAAATACGCATATGATTCTGTTACTGCATTGCCTATTTCTCACCTCAAATGTTTTTCAGAAACATATATTTGTGTACTGTTTAACTGTAAAATGAGAACGTCCTTTAAAGCAACCACTGCATGTTAGGCAACACTGGCTAAAATGATGTTAAGTACAATGCCTGATTGAAAGATTACATTGTGTTTATATTTAGGGCTATCAGTGTTAATGCATTAATGTCATTGCGATTAATGGCCATAGATAATGCAGTCATTTTTTAAAATGGCGTTAAAGGCCAGTGAACCCCGCATACATTCCTGTCTTTAAGAGGCTGTACTAAGCTGAGTTTTCAATGATACTGGTATCATATGAAACCACAAGTCTAAGGATTCCAGTGGTACCAACCGTGTCATGCTAACTTGTCAGTAAGGGGGCTAAATAACTCTCCAATGTTAGACTGAATTTTGTCAAGATGAATGGCATGGCCATTTCACAGGGGTCCCTTGACCTCTGATCTCCAGATATCTGAATGAACATGGGTTCTGTAGGTACCCATGAGTCTCCCCTTATAGACATGCCACTTTTATGCTAGTGCCATGCAGTTTTGGGCAAACACCTGTTTTTTGCATGCAGTATAAATGTTTTATTTTCGCCTATGATATTTGCACATTTCTGCAGATTAAGGTTCCTAAACAATCTTGAAATTTCTGCCACCTACGAGCTGAACACACAGGTGCAGCTGAATAGACTGATGTCGGCAGGCAGACAAAATCGCCAAAACCAGCAACGCACTATTTTGTGTGAGTGTGTAAATCTCCACAGACCTGTGGATGTAACTAAATGGAAGGAGTTAACTGTTAAATGAAAGGAAACTGACTGCAGACAAGCCAACACCAGTCAACAAATGCTGTCATTTGATTCCCAATCAAAACAATTTGGGAAAAATTGCTTTACCTTGTTAATATAGACTTCAAAACTGTTTTGAAATGCATAATAATGGCATTGTAAACTTGATTGATCATTATTAACTACTGAAATTGAGCTAATAATCATGATTTTAAAAATAATTAGTTTAACAGCCCTCATTTATATTAGTGCATATCTAGATCTCTACATTTTGTCTTTAACTTGACTTACGTATTTAACGTAGTCCTTCCACTGCTGCCACCATAGCATGGAGATGAGGAACCAGTTCTGGCCTTGCTGCAGCCCATGTCTGCTCTCCCTCTCTAACCAGCCCCTGCACACCAACACAGAGAAAAACACAAATACAACAGGAAACATTCATTAGGTCCAACAGCATATTCCTCAAAGTTGTACACAATCATATGACACATAAAGACGACAGGTCTGTACCTGATGATTTGTCCCTCCTCATCAGGAGTACCAGGCCTCAGGCCTAGGACTATGTGCGAAACCTGGACCAAGACACAAAACAACATACTAACATGTACCAAAAAATGATGATGATGAATAACTTCTGCATTTCATTTTTGACGTTTTGAAGTTCTGTAACAACTGTGCCTTATGTGGGTGTACAGACCTGGAAAAGCAGGTTTAAGAACTCATTGGCCAAAGCACTCTTCACACTCCAGATCTGGTAGTCTTCCAGGGTCAGGTGACCCAGCTGAAGGGAGTAAAAAGAACACACAGGTGAGCATAATCAGATTCACTATTCTCAAAATATACACTGCTTTGAGACCTTGAAAGGGTGAAAGAAAATGTATTCATCCGTAGCGTTGTGGATGAAAATAGCTCTGAGGTAAGACAAGACGGCAGGTGACAATCCCTGGAACTATATGAATGTGCGGCAGGTTGAAGCTGGAGCTGAGTGTAAACTGGTGTTTACGTGAAAGATGATTCTGCCACCAAGAGCTGCGTCTCACCTTGGTTGTGTCATGCATCATCAGGATGTCCTCTACTATGTCTGACACGCTACTGAGCAGCTCCTGCAAGGGGAAAAAACACATTAGCATGAATCGCACACCTTATCCTATGACAGCCCTCACACACTCAAGTCACAGCAGACAGTCCTGAATCCTAAAAATGTCCTAAAATCCTAAAAAACATGCTAAAATCCAAGAAACATCCCAAAATCCTAGAGATTTCCAAAAATACTAGAAATGTCCTAAAATCCTAAAACATCCTAACGTCCAATGTATTTCCACTGACTAAAGATATCAAGAATCTTTGATCCATGTTTTCATAACTGGACTATTAAACTTGTCTTCTGGCTACAGCACAAGAAACTAGGAAATTACAACAATAAACATGATCAAAATAGACAAAAAAGACACAATTTAACTACATAGCCTGCTTATTTACTTAATGGTATTGGAAGCACAAATATCAAGGAAAGTGACCATATCAACAAAATCTACAAGTGTATAAAACCAGGCAGGCAAATGCTCTGCTTGTGAAATGCTCACATCACCATGCAGCCTAGTGGAACTTTTCCTTCCGGCTCCTTAACAGTCAATTTGAGCTATCAAAAAAGAGGTCTAACTCATCTCGTATCTTCAGTGAATCACAACATATCAGGTGTTGAATAAATCTGCAGATGTGCTGGTTTAAAATGAGACAAAACTTTTCTGTAGATGTCAGTTTTTGTGCCAGGACGAAGGCCAAGATGTGTACTGTAACATACAATAGGGATTGTTGTTTTAAGCCAAGCTGATTTCTGGAAAACGTACAGCTCCTGTTGGCCAGGTCAGAGGGGCCACCAGTCAATGACGGTATAAACCAGTCAAAAAGCAGGTTGTTCAATAATTATGAATCACCACAACCATAAGAAGTCCTCTAGCATAAAGTCATAAATGCAGACATAAAACATTGGGCTGATTGGTCCAGTAGTTTGCATGATTAGCTGCAGAAAGATGGATACACTGACTCACCCATGCACATACTTAAGCACACACACAACCAAAAGCATGATCCCCTCCAGGCCTACACCTGGCAGACATGATAGGGATGGTTTGATGTTCATTTAGTGTGTGTGTGTGTGTGTGTGTGTGTGTGTGTGTGTGTGTGTGTGTGTGTGTGTGTGTGTGTGTGTGTGTGTGTGTGTGTACTTACAGGGAGTGTGTCTGTGCGATTGTCCTTCCACACCTCCAACAAGGCCACCACCATTTCATGGAGTTCATCTCGAGACAGAACCCCATCACGGTCCACATCAAACACTTTGAAGCAAACTGCAGTGACAGAGAGCGATGTAGTGGGAAAATGCAAATCCTTCTTTACAGCAAATTACTCCGCAGAAAGCCAACTCCAAGTTATTTAGTCTAATATGTTCCCATTTCTGACAGGAAAATTGTCAAGCACCATGAAAATTCTGATGACAGTGGCTGTAAACTAATGAGCTACAGTCCAAATCAACACTTTCCAAAAACCTCATTGCTTTTCAATATTTTCAACTCTAGATAACAGCTACAAAGGAGAAATAGACTGCATCTCTTACAAGGCTTTGTATGATCATGTGATGTGTCTGGCTTTTAGTTCTCTTTGTTGGCTTACATTTCTGCCTTTCAGCAACGGGCCCCCTGCAGCACGCAGACAGTCCACAAGAAATCTCTTTGAAGTCGATGTGATTGTCCCGATTCTCATCGAAGGCGTGAAACAAGCCTGGAAAACAAGATCAATGACACTGATACTATTTATACAAAGAGCAAGTTTTTGAAGGGGGTAGCATTCACTGCTGAGGGACTGGATTTAAAAGCCTATAGACCTACACAGGGCCATGATGATCCAAATGACACATTAACCTGGATACACTTGACACCCCCATTAGACTTACGGTAAGACTAGGTCAAAACTGAGTTCATAGCTAGACTCTGTGGTTCCCGACATTTTTCCATCAAGGGCTTCTTTAATATCACTGAGTAAAATGATGACCCCTGACCAAATAACATATTTTAGGGATATTCCATATTATATTCAATTCATAAACATAACAGCAGAGAACAACTGATAAACTGTACAATTAACCCAAATGCCTACTGCAGACTAAAGCCGTGTTTTCACCTGTTTGTGTTGTAGCAATGTAGCAATTATGACAAATTTGAGCAGATTATTTCCTGTGGATATTGCATCAGAGAGGAGTTTTCCTGATATTTGTTGGAACTTTTATATGATTGTCTGAACTATGTACTATTTTTTTTAATTCTCAACAACCATACATTCTTTGAAGGCTTCTTTTTAGGAGAAATTCCTCTTGCTCAACCATCATTTCTAATGCAGGAAGAGGTTGTTAATTACAGAGTGAAGGTCTTCACCATACCTTATGAGATTTCTTTAAAAGCTTTAGATCTTGAACATTAATCTAAACATTAGAAATAACAATTTCATTTAGTTCTCTCCATAGAAATGAATGAAATGCTGAGATAGGCCTACTGTTCTTTTTATTTCATCAAATGTCTTCAGTATTCTATCATCTCTTCGGTTCAAGGAGGCCTCACAATCCTCTGGGAAGCTTTGGAGAGTCTTAGTGGGGTGTCACTGTCACTGTGGCGGTTCCCGGTCCAACAGTGTAACATGTAATATTCACTTCAGTTTTAATCAGTGTCCTGTTTCCATCTTCCCCTCATAATGACGACAGCAACCACTCTGACATTATAACATGCAATAGTTATTAGTAGTTAAATAGATTTAAGGCCTGTGTCTTCCTGAAACAACTGCTCCTCAAACAAGCTGATGAGGTGATCCACTCTCTCCTCTTTCCAAAACTGCCATTTTGACTGTGGCTGTCTTGTTAGCTTGGCTATCTAGCTTGCTGATTCCATCATGTTACACTTGTTACAGAAAGTTAGGGATACAGTGGGCTAATACAGGATCGCGTATACAGGTATTATTATTACAGGAATGTCAGCATCCATGGCTGTCAGCCCGTCAGCGCCTAACTAATGCAAAAGAGCAACAGCCAATAGGGAAAGACCAACACTAATCCAACCAATGGTGTTACTTCATCACTCACTCACTTACTCACTCACTTACTCACTCACGCTTTTATAGGGTTGGCCTCACCTATGCGGTCCAAACAAAACTACACATCAGTATTGTCTTACCTTCACTCAGTGAGGCGTGGATCGGAGGAGAGACCAGTGGGACGAAGGTTTCCAAGTCAAAGCGGCCGGTTCTAGACTGAGCTTTCAGAAGCCAGTAGCGCTTTTCCAAGTCTATAATGTCTGACTCCTCCACTGTGTGACAGGAAACACAAGAAAAAAAACACACCACAGTCAAAAATATAATCAGTGCAACTGTGTTCACAGAGATCAGTCCTCTGAGTTTGGAGGTGCTGCAAAAAAACGTAAGAACAAGTGAAAGCTAAACTATTGGAATCATTACTGAAGCTTAAAGCTCTGTTGTAAGTTTGTACTGCAAGTGCATGTGGCATACTGACATTCTCTGGTGTTCATAATAATTAAGAACATACAAAGCTGTTATTCTACACGTTCCAAACACTAGTGATTGTCAATCAGATGTCAACATCCTTTTATTAACTGAATTTTCATTTAAGACAGGGTTAAAGAAGATAGACATGATAGAGCTTATCATTTCTAAATAATATTTTGGTGTCACAACAGCAGAGGTTCACACTGACAGCACACACAACCAAGAGATTACCAATAAAAAGAAAGAATAATAAAATATAAAAAAGTGTGTCCATGTTAAATGTCATTGTGCAGTACATTCTTTCATGTGACGATTTGGTACAGATTTGGGGACATGAACTGTAACATATTTGAGTTTTGGACTGTTAGTCACAAAAAACAATTATTGTGAGTATTTGTGCTTATGGTTCTCAATGAAACTGTAATAACATTTTTTTTAAATATTCAATACTGCTAATCAGATTACGTAATCTACAAAGGAAAATTGTCTTTGGGCCATAATAATAGCAATAATAATACTAAAAATAATAACTTTATTTGTGTAGAACTTATCTAACAGAGGTTACGAAGAGTGTCACAAACTGTAGGGAAATAAAACAAAAAAATATAGTCACACTAATTTAGCCATAAAAAAATGGCTAAAAAAATTAGCCATAGTTGTACCAAAATTAAATGATGCATTGAACAAATCAACTAATCTGTTTATTCTGTTTATAATGAAAGCATTCACATGTTGTGACCTTGTGAGAAGCACATTACCATAACCGTGGTCATGACGCCACAGCAAACCCAATACAAGGCAGGATCTACATGATGGCCACTGGGCTGATTGGCATTTGACTCAGTTTGTAAAAAAGTGATACGGATCAGACCAATATAGCATATGAAGCTTTGCCCTGGGTCAAAGAACCCGCCTCCCCCTGTCAATATGCTAATCCACAGCTTATGGTAATAGGATTTAGCAGCTAGCCAGCTAGCCTCTGGCATGGAGCCAAGATGTATGACAGGTGTCAAACCACACATCTAGAAATCAAATGGCAGTCGATTCCAGGCAGAAACTAAACTGTGTTTTCCCAGTCAGGCTGTTAAAGCAACTTTCCTGAAAGCTTGCTTTTAACAGTCACAGTTTCGAATCAGATGGGGTGATGATCGTTGTGGTCGGCTGCTGGTGAGGAAGCACACTGAGGAATGGACTGTCTGAGCGGGGTATTACTCTGCCATGCAGGTCCTGATTCCCGGTAGTACAGAGGTGAACATGAGGAAAGTCGACCTTAGCCTGACTGCAAAGCACTCAGTCACCTTTTTACTGTCACTGTTCAACTCAGCTTCCTGCTTCAGATATTTCAGCTTAAAAAGACTAAAAGGGAACACAGAGCATGAAATCAATGATTCAGAACGCAAAGAGGACTATATGGAGATTACCTTTCCATCTCAAAGCTGAGCTGGATGCTGCAAACTCAACAAAAACAAGAAATAACGCCTCACGCAATGCGGTCTTTAATATTACAAAACTAAAGCTCAAGCTGTGTTTCAACCAAACCCTTTTGATGTAGTGCCCTTAAATCTGTAGACACCCCATATGGACATGTACCTAAACTGAAGATGTCTTTCGCATTTTTACCACAGATAATACTTTTATTATGTAGGTGCTGTATTTCCTCTTCACCAGCCAAGCAGAGGAACATCTGCTGATCTTCCACGAAATAGGTTTGTGTAACATATTCAGCACATAAAGATCAGGCTGGAGTGTTAAGAGGAAAGCAGGAGTGTAGTGCTGCTAGAGCACACAGAACAGAAACTCAAAGACTTTTTTTCTCTAAATTAGGGAAATAGATTATTTGCAGTTTGCATAAACCAGCTGTCACTCATGTACACTTTTAATCATAGAAAATGCAGGTCAAAAACTTGTGTCAGGTGCTCATAGAAAACAGGAACTAACAGGATAAACAGGAAAGAAATCCAGTCAGTCCAAAAATGTGAAAAAGGAGGAGAAATTACATTTAAAAGATTTTTTTACAGGGCCTAAATCATTAAAAAAGCCAACATGTTTCAACCACTGTCTAAAGCACACTGACTGGAAACATCAAGAACTGGCATGGTTCCTGCACGGCCCAGGACAGGAAGGCTCTACAGCAGTGATTAAAACTGCCTAGAACATCACTGGTTCCCATCTACAGAGCATCAGTGACCTCAGTGAAGTGAGGTGTCTCCACAGAGCCCAAAGGATACTGAAAGACAGCAGCCACCCCAGCCACAGTCTGTTCACCCTGCTGCCATCTGGAAAAAAAAGATACAGAAGTATCCGCAGCCGAACCAGCAGACTACAGAACAGCTTCTTTCCCCAGGCTGTGAGACTCCTCAACTCCTCTTTCGACACCGAAAAGATGTAGCAGGATTTAGGATCAACTTTAATTTCATTTCTTCTTAAACCACATTTAAGAAAAATGCCAATAAATCTACTGTGTACCTTTGTCAGGGCTTTAAAAACAGATGCAATATAGGTATGGCTCCACCTACACAGTGGCAGGAACCAATAGGAAGTCGTGGTGTGACCAGATAATGAAATGACAGGTGAAGCTGAAATACTGTATATCATAATAATAAACCATCATCACTTGAAGATCCAAATATCATTAAAGCATATGTCATGCAAGAGAGCCAAACAAAACATATGAAATGGTCAGAGTTATCATATTAACATTTACAGTGTGATTGATTGTTTCATGACATAACATCATGCATTGAGTAGCAAGAAACATTCCACCTTAAAAGCTGCCGGCAGTGGCCTTTGTGAGGCACAGTGAGTTTAATTTTTTTTCTCAGTTTATAGTAGCTAACTGTGAACTGATAAAGATGAAAAGCCGGCAAAACATCTTTTTATTTTATAGTTTTAATTGACTAATACATGTAAACTTGCCATCATAGCAGCATGTGGACACACAGTTTAATGTAGTCCAAGCAAGAGTGTCCATTCTCTAATGACCAAGGGACGGACTCCAGTGTCTCTAGCTCCACATCCTAGTATTGAATCAGTGTGATAGCTACCTCAACAGAGGGGCAATGAAAAAAAATGGGACAGTGTAGAATGGTTTTATTGGCAACATCCAACCTCTGACAATGGAAATGCACTCCTTGGCGGGAACAAGGCTTAAAGCAGCTGCATCAAGCTCTGGATATCAGTGAATGGTAAGGAACAATATTGTGTCTTTTTTAATACTTTAGCTATTAGATAGATTGATAGACCTTTACCTTTATTGTCATTGTAGGTTATACAACAAAATTTTGTTGGAGTGGTCCAGTTTGCAGCGTAAAATAAAATGAAATATAAAACATATAAATATATTCACATACACATGCACAAGCACACCTCACCCATACACGTGACCATATACACATTCATACCCGTAAAGCTTTAAAATATGTACATTAACCCTGCTAGACAAGAAAAATAAATACTTGTGTTCATCATGCTGAACAGTCCTCATGACAGATGTGCTCCTGTCTGACTGCTAGTCTATAAAACTCAGTCCTCTAACTATGGACCACCTCCTGCACATCTCCCATCTAACTCAGGCTCACTCCCTGCTCCTACATCACTGTAGCTATCAAGGTTACACCTGTGTCATTCCTTGTTGGAACTGAAATATTTGTAATGATGGACTTAAAGATTTTATTTGGCAGTTTACTCTGGCAAATGCTAAAGGATCTTAAATGCATTAGTGGAAAGTGAGACTAAAGACTTGGGCTCCTGCCACCCAAGAGTTACAGAAGATGACTAGATCATCAGAGTGTGTTTGATTCAAGGTCTAGAAGCAAACACTGTTAATATGGATTTCTACAAAAGCACAATATGCCTTAAAAGCAGGGCTCGATTCAAATTTTTCAGTATTGGTGGTGATATGATGCAACACTGATACCACATGCAAATTCCCTAATATTGTCTCAACACAAACAGCCATTCAAGAACAAGATAATCAAAAAACATTGTAAAACTGGCAAAATGTAATAATAAAAATAATATTAATCAAGACAAATGCACAAATCTCTACAGGACGTTTGATGAAAGCTTTCAGTACTTGACAATTTTAGGTTCTACGAATGAATGCTACCCAAGAAGTTCTATCCTGCCCTATTAACCAGTCTAACAATGGTGAATAGAAATTTCTATTAATTTACTTTTTAAACCAATGACAAAAAAATCAGATGAAGTGGCCTTTTCAATTAATGTCAATCAAAAGGTTGAACAACCAAACTGACATCAAACAAGATGTTCCAATAATGACTGTTCCAGGTGTTCCAGAACAACAATCACAAGGTACTGACATTACAGAACAGTACTAGCCACAAATCAATCTGTCACTTTACTTCTTTACACTCTATGACAGGTGCCTTGATACCCACCTAGAGGTGCGACTCTCTCCGAGTGACAGCAGAGATACCATACCATTATCCAGGGACCATCCTTAGAGAGGTGCTGCCACAGCCAGCGTGTACCATAGCAAACTCCCCGTGATAAAACCTCACAGAAACAATGTCATCCTGTCCTGAAGGCCATCATTGCACAGATCTCTACTCATATTTGTGACTATGTCAGACGCGAGCAGGTTAGCAGAGGATTCAAGCTCTGTCATGAGTCAAGCCTTACATCCAAGTTCTAGAAAGAGTTAAGAACCAGGAATGTGTCAGTCACTCTCTCTCCTCAACACACACACACACACACACACACACACACACACACACACACACACACACACACACATAAAGGGACGCAAAGTTAAGAGGATAAACTCAGAGCAGGCAGATTAAAGGCAGCGTTCAGGTTCTCTGGACAAGACAGGTTCTTCCCAGCCCTCTGTCCTTAATTAGCAAAATAAAGCCAGGCTAAATTTACTTGGCCTGCAACTGTATCGCTGTGTATTTTTTATTTTTCATGTAACATCTTTAAAGCATTTATGGCACTGAAAATTATAAGCATTTCTATAATGCTTTCACATGGTTTCATAACGGTAAATGTCAGCATATGCCACAATACAACGGATATTGGACATGCAAATCTATATTTTTTGGATCTATAACCTAATATCAAAATAAGAAAGACAGCGTGAGACACAATTCAAATTTATCATTTCCAAACTTAAATACTGAAGAAAAACAAAGTTGCCTAATGTGCCATTTCAAAAAGAGTTATGAGTTGTTCTGGGTATTGTATACATTTCTGTGTGTAGGAAACTTGTGGTTTAAGCTATTAAAATGTGTATCATAAATAATTACAAATAGAATTATTAATGATTAAATAATAACAATTTACATTAAATTACCTTGTGGAGCACCATATCCGAAGGGCAAAAGGGCAAAATGCGAGCCAATTCTTTAATTCAGTCTCAGAGCAATAGTAAACTATCGATTTTACACTCTGATTAATAATTGCAATTATTTCTATCAGCAACATTACTATATCGATAATAAAGATAGACGGATTTTGGGTATTTGTGTGTGGGTAGTGTGAAGACACAAAGACAAAATGGCCACCTGAGTTCACAATGTCTATGGTCACACGACCTGCAGGACAAGATGGCTGACCAGAGACATACAAGGATATGGTCAAACATGTGGACAGTTGGGGAACAATACAACAACAGAAACACGTTAAGTTTTGAGTTCCTCTCTGAGTGTAGTTATGTTAAACACCAAATAATGAGTATATTTTTGTGAACTATGTGTGGTGGTTGCTGGCTTTGGAGTGCTTGTGTGGCTGTTTTGTGTGCATGCTTGGTGTTTGTTGTTCTGTGTCTTCTGTGTTGCAGGGTCTGGGCGTGGCTTCCAGGGGACTGGAGCTCAGAGCACACTTCCTCACCTGTGCCTCATCAGCAATCACCTCCCTCACTGCATTTAAGCTTCAGCCTCACCCGACTTCGGCGTCAGATTGTATATATGTACCAAGTACATAGATTGGAAGTTGCATGTTTCCAGAGTTCAGAACAGGTAGAGAGAATGAATGGTTTAATTAATGAAAGCTAACTAAAACTATGTCATCTACAGGTTTGAAATTGCCAGATGCTTTGTCTTCAATGACATATTCTAGGTATAGGTATACCTAACAGAATGTTAAGTCCACATGAGATGTTATGTCCACAGGTGTCGATGGCACCTCACAGTTTGATATGAACTGAAAAAATCCACTAATGACCATGTACTAACCCTATCTAATATTATGACAAGTTTTCATTCTTCAGCTAAACCAACCTTTTGACAAATTTCAACTTGCAGGTTTTTGAAGGCCTGCCAGTGCCTGGAAAAGAGGCTTTCTATATCCTGTTAAGCTGAATGATTATGAGTTTGTTTTTTCTGTTTGTCTCTTTCTTTCTTAGATGGACAGTACAATACCAAGTGCTCCTAAGCATGTAAATCACCCTAAAGGTGGAAGGGAAGCCAGGAGGATTCTGTGCCACAAGGTGTGGGAGAGATCCGCACAGGGGGAAACAAGGGCAGGGACAATGCCAAAAAGCAGTTGTGGCCATAGAATTGTTTCCATGCAACCATGGTCCTCCTCCTTGAGTGACGAAGCAAGAGAATTATTTGAGCACAAGGCCTCAGTTGACATAAATACAGCCAACTGTCTTTGTCTTTCACGTAACAAAGTTTTATGACACTGTTACACCAGCAGCAGAAAACTGTTGGGTATGTTAACAATTGGCACCTTCACATCCCATACAACTGCTTACTCCAGTTCCATTTACCTTATAGAAGCTAGCCAAGTTTAAAAAAACGAAATTACTTTTGTCATTGATCCTGCTACATCTTTGGAGTTTAAGGATGAGCTGATGAAAATCAGCAGCTACTACAAAAAACCCATCCAGTTCCTCAGGCATGTTGCTGCTGGTTCAATTTCTGCCGAGCATTTTTTGAATTTGCATCAGAGTATTGTGACCAAATGGCTCCCACAAGGTCTGTTCATCCAGTGCAACAGCTTGATCCAGGATGTTAGGAGTTAACCATGTCTCTGTGAAGATGTGCGCAGAGCTGTCTCTGATCTCCCGTTGCTGAGTGAGCCTTAATCACATCTCCTCCACTCCACTCTCCTGCGTCCGGACATTAGCCAGAAGAAGGCTTGGTACAGGAGAAGCTCTCGGTTCAAGTAGGGTCAACCTTGCCCTGATGCCAGCTCTCCTCCTTCTCTTCATCTGGCGCTTTTCGTTTTTGTTTCTCCTCCACTGGTCTGACTTGCCGCTTGGTCCATGCCACCGGTGGGGATCCTCTTGCAGTCTGCTGCTTTCAGTTCACAACCCGCACAACTTTTCCCAATGTTGATAAGTGCTTCTGTATCGTAGAAAAGTCGTGCTTCAGCGGAAGGGGGCATGGTCATGGGACTGGGACTTGTTTGATTCTAATGATTTGGGTGAGGAGTTCAACAACACTAACCATAGCTGTCACTTAGGTCTTCCCCTGATTCACAGAGGGAACCACTTCATTTCACAGTGTCAGGTTGACCTATATCACCTAACTTCAAATATCATGATTTCTGTTCAATATGAGGTACTGAGTTTTTGCACACAATACAGAGGTTATATTCAACACACCACCGAACTGATTCTTAATATCTCATCAAATGTCATGCCTTTAATATACATAAATGTAACTTTGCTTGATAGAATTTTGGTCAGCTCACATGAAAGAAATTAGATTGCTCCACCAACATTTCCAGAACTGAATGTCCATGTGTGAATGTTAGTTCGTTTTTTGTTAATGTTGATTTATTTATTACTGTGTGGATGCTTTCAAGGATAGATTACCAGTTTTTATTTTTGATACTATAGATCAGGTCTACCAAGCATTTATTAGTGACTGGCCATTATCAGAAGACTGGCTTTAATTCAGGAGTGTATGGTAAAGTATATAAACATTTAAAAAGACACTAAATAGCCACAAACTGTTTCTCTGGGCATTAATGCATGTGAACATCAACAAGGAAACATGTTTGCCACAGTGGACATGAAGTATTCGCAAACATAATGATTCAGACAGTTTTGGGGACTTACAGTGTGTGACGCCAGCGAGGGTCTGGTAGAAGGTGGGTGTGTCGCTGTCATCTGTTAGCGTGACACACACTCCTCCAGACAGAAGCCATCTGGATAAAGTGAAGGCTTCCTTGTTCTGTAAGAGCCAGGTCCTGAAGCGCTCATAGTTCACCTTGTCACCCTGCCATAACACAAAAAACATACAAACAGGCTGTCAAAGCACATACTATTCTGCAGCTGTCACAAGTGCGTATCTGTCTGTGACCCCTGTGTGTGTGATCCTGTCTGTGCTCATTAGCCAAAAACATGCTTTTTAATGATGAAGTGACCAGTGATGAAATGATTAGTCTATTAATCCATTAGATTATTTACCCCCTTTTTACAGGGGCTTGGCTGGTGGTATAAGTTCTGTTTGTAAATCATTGTCTTAACTAAACAAAAGACAGCTTTTGTGGGAATAGTAGCCTCACTTTGTAACAGCACTGTACAGCTGTTGGAGGATTTAGTGTTTTTATAAGTCAAACAACTCCAGAGAGATACATCTTCTCTCTAGCTGATTGCATCACGTCAGGTTCAGGAGTCGCGTTCTACCAATCGAACTCCATTTACCATCCATTTCATGTTAAGTATTTATAATGATCCCCTTTGTAGTTTGAATCAGGAGCTTCAAGTTTTAGACTAAGTAGCTTATGGAAAACTAGGTGGGCCGAATTTAGTAGGCTACAGTACATCAGATACATATTAACGTGGCAAATACAATCATCCAATCAGACTCTGTATCAGCATTTTCCCTTTATTAAAGGACTTCGATAAGGATTGTATTAATATTATCTAATAGTGTGTGTCTATGCTGGGGTGGCTTTTACTTTATTTTGATGTATTTTCCAAGATTGTTCTGTTTGATTGTAATTTGAAAGGTGCTCTTGTACTCTATTAACCAGGGCTTTACTGCTAAACTTCGTATAATCTCTGTGGAGGTGGCGTAATATGGGAAACTCGTAATGGTAGCTGATTGATGAGCATGTGACAAACACCTCTCTAATGATGACCACAAACTCAAATATAGCCGCAAGTGGTGATTTGGGGGTTCAAGCCAGCATGAACCATCTGAAGTTGAAAGCTATGAAGGATTAAGACCAACAGCTGCATAAAGATGACCAACAGGGTTTATGACCATCAGATAGACGCCAACTTGTATATGTCCAAATCAGTGCTGGGCCACACTCCTGTCTGTCAACATTGTTCATCCCTATGAATCAACTGCAGGAACATTTTTGTATGCTTCAATGGTTTAAGTAAAAACAATCTACCAGACTTGGTAATGTTTGGACAAACTGTCACTGATTCATGGCCAAATTTTGCACCAGGCCAAAGTACTTGTGTGGAAGTTGTGGCGCCCCCAAAAGACCAATTTCAAAACAAATATTTCACATGTGGTTTAACACTGTTATTAAACACACCCTGTGAGTATTGTAATGATTGGACAAAACAAACAGTCCCTTCATTTTAAATGAAACATTCAGGATATGTTTAAAGTCCTTTTGTGGACATGTCCTACAAGTTTCCTAATGATCGGTCCAAGCATTGTGGAGGTAGGTCTATTTATGCGCTGAGCTTCACCCCTTTTAAAGTTCATTGATCAATATCTTTTAAAAAAAAATGAGATATTTCCAAAATTTTGATAACTTCTGACAAGTTGGGAATAATAATTATCCATAAAAATTATGGGACCTGGCCTTTCCAAATTTGAATTTTAGGGCCTTGACTATAATGCCCCTATCTGGCTGATTGCATCATATTCGTTCAGCAAGATCTGCATACAACTTCAAATGGTTGGTGAAAATTGAATGTGTCTATAATGTAACATCTCACAGAAAAGAAAATTCTTGAGAAAAAATTTATATAAATAATTAAATAGATAAATAAAGACAATAGATTCACACAAAACCTGAGCCCCTAATGATATGAGCCAAGGAGAAAAAGAACGGTAAGCACTACCCAGCCTTAGCTGAGCTGGTGTTTTTTCTTAAATGAAACTGTCTAATAAAATCAATCAATCAGTCAGCGAGGGTTATATGTAAGTCATGAGTCTGTAGCTTAGTTGTCGTTGTTATTATTAGGTCCAAATTGAGTTCATAAAGACATTTGACTGGAATGGTTGTAAACATTTGTATACATATGCATGCGGTGAAAGCCAGGCTTTGGTGTTTACTGACCTCACTGAAGCACTTCTTGACAGAGGCAGGAACCTCTCCATCCAGGACCTGTAGAACTGCTTCTATATCTTCCCTGGCAGCATATCCGCCCAAATCGCTGGCAAACAGGCTGAAGAGGTCTGTGAGTGCACACACACACACACAGTGTCAGGAAAGAGTTCAGCTTTATCACAGGGAGGCAGGCCTCTTGTACGTCACATTGGTGAGGACATTAGAAACTACAACGTCAATAATATCCTGATGGATTAGCTTGCATGCAACACATCAACCCCAGCGATCAGAGAGAGACATAGAGATAGAGAGAATTTTTTAAACTCTTCTGTTTCATGTTTGCTTTCAGCTGTATGAGAATCTTACTAGGTTATTGTTGATGAAAACATTTCCAGTATTTCCTTATTTTGCTGCTTCACAACAAAAACGTCTACAAACCAAATAAGAGGGGGGAATTTGTAAGCAGCTTTTCTTCAATAAAAAAAGTCTACTGAAATAGAAGGAAGGAATGTAAAGGCTGAAAGAGCCACAGTGAGATGATCGATGAAGAGCTGCACACAACAGGCTCTTACAACAATTGACAACAGTTACACAGTTTAACTTCTCTCACCTGCCTGCTGTGTGAAGGAAAACACTTAAGCCGGGGATCAGCCCGCTATGTTTAACAGGGTTCACATAGACATTACAAAATAAATTCAAGCACTGTCAAGTGCTTTTCCAAGTATTAATTTTCAATTTCAATGACTTTACTTGAAGCAAGTAATTAATCTTCAAAGATAATTTCCTATTAAATATAAATAAATGATGTGATCCATTTCTTTCTTTTCTGTGAAGGGTGACTTATCACACTCCTTTTAGGCATAACTATGAAAAAACTCAACAAAACTGTTTCAATGCAGGGAAAGTTTCAGGGCCAGAGCGTCAACATAACCACAGAAACTCACTACAACTGGGCTGCGTTCAGTCACGACAAATAGCAACACATTTTATTTAACAGAACTGGAGGTGCTTTGAATACCCTGCTATGTTATGCAGGTGCAATGCCTCTTAATAACTTAATTCAAAAGGGCTTTTTGTATTCATGGGAAACATATGTTAACATTGCCAAAACAAGTGTGAAATAAATACAAAAGCTGTATGTGCAGTAAGTAAAGGTCTACCAGATTTTGGTTTATATTAATGTCACTGTTGTTTAGGTAACACCACTGACATACCAACCACACCACCAAACAGAAAATGTAGCTCATTGCTGAAAGAAGAAATACCTAGTGTTCGTGAATGGATTGATTTGGTATACAATATCTACTTGATAGAGAGAATGACTTATTTTGCGAACAAAGAAGGATACCTTTATTGAGCAGTGGACAAAATGGATAGTGTATGTTTCAAATGTCAGACCTGACTCTGTTTGAGTATCAGAAACACATTGTAGTGTCACCAATAGCCTCCAAGTGTCTCATTGTGTATGTTTTAATTTAATTTCCTTGTTTACAGCATGTTTTGTTTTTTTGTTTTTTTAATTTGGCGATTTTTGAAGAAAACATTTCTGACTTTTTTTTTCTTTAAAACATGCCTTACAAACCCCCACATCTATACTTTTTGAGATTTATACTAAATTGATCACAGCCAGACACTGTAAAAACAGAAGGAAAAGAAGAAAACAAAGCTCAAAGCTCCTCCAAGTTTTAAGGAAACATGTCTTTCAACCTGGAAACCCTTAGCAAGACAGTGCACACCATTTTGAGACTGAACGAAACTTGAGCTCAATTTAAGAAAGGAAAAATAGCACAAGAAAACAGTGCCAGTTGGAAACTTGTTTCACAGAAAGAAAGAAAGAAAGAAAGAAAGAAAGAAAGAAAGAAAGAAAAAAAATCAGTTGCTTTAAATATACTTGCTATGCTTGAGAAGACTTGTGCTCCTCTAAGAGCTCAAAATAAGCCCATTTGCTTAAAAACAAATCTCTGATGATGACATGATAGATAATATTTAGTTTATCGTTGATGTGTTTTGGACACTCACTAATTAATCTAGTTCAAGCCAAATGATTTTTCCAAGACATTTCAGAGAATGCTGGTCATTGGTTGAAAACATCTATACATGGTGACAGATTTGACATTTAAGACAACAACAACAACAACAACAAAAAGCATAACGGCAACACATACTTCCTGTTAACTGATCACAGACAACTTACACTTGGCCTTCTCCTCATCGCGTCCTCTGGTCAGAAGCACCAGACCTACAATCAGATTGTTGAAGTGCAGCCCTTTGGACGAGCCTCCAAATGAGGAGTAGATTACCTAAAACAAATAAAACACACAGGACCGTGTGAAAAAATGGACAACTTCATGTTCACACTGTCTGCAACATGATTAACAAGTTAGCAGGAGGCCATTCAATTACTGCGGTGCTGACCACAGGGAAATACATGGATGAGCAACAAAGCTGTCACCTCACAACAGATTTACCATCAGTTCTCACCTGAGTCTATTTACAGCATTTTCTCATCAATGTAAATGTGTTTCACAGACAATAAAAAAGGTTGATACAACATTTGTAAAATCTACCAAGATCATATAAAGCAGCCATGAAATAAAGACAACCTTTGTGCAAAAATGAATTCATACGAAACCCTTTATGAAGTAATGTGCTTACAGTGAGAGGCTGAGAGTGTGAGGACATTTCCTTTTTCAAATCATTACACTTTGACGGCAGCACAGTGGGCACACTGACAGATGACTCAGGACACGCGTTATCACATTACAAGATTTTTTGTTGTTGTTACATATGCTTTTTCATATATCATCTTTGTGTTTGAGTATAATCTCTTTCTGTCTTTATTTCTCCTCCCAGCCCACACACAACCACACATTGGCCCCTATTCAAACTACACTGGCTGACATTAGGGTTTAGGAATTTTGTTTTAAGAAAGACAGAGGAGAGAAGATTACAAAAGAGAAAGTGTATGAGAGTGAGTCAAAAAAAAAGTTTAACACTATCTGAAACTGATCCTTTTTTGCTCCTTACTATCAAAAACAACAGGACATCACTGTTTGGACCCTGTCGGTTTTGTTCTCATGATTTTCTCTTTTTTAAATTCTCCTTCTTATTTTCCTGTTTATAATAGGAGTGTGTTTGTGCAGACAAAAAGACCAAAAGTCACCACATTGGCAGGGGGCTGCATATTCCATATATTTCTTTTTTTTTTTTTTTGCTGCACAATACTTTTGGGGAATGGGGAATCAAAAGAGAGATGAAGAGAGAGATCAAGAGAAAGAGGAATGTTACAGATGTATTTATTTACAGTTTGGGGGCCTTTAAGTTGGTATATTCAGTAAAGGGGGCGGACATGCAACAAAGGTCCTTCACCAGACTTAACAACATACAGTATATTGGTGATACCTGGTACTAGAACCCAGAATTCCCCAAATATCTGAATTGTGAATACACATTGGCCAGATTTGGACTGGCCAGGTTCTGACTTTTTACAACAACATGGTGTAAAGAACACAATAAAAGATCCACAGTATCCTAGGAAGAAAATAACAACTGAGATGCCACTGTTGTCTCTACACTGTGATTGCAACAAGCTGTGAGGCACTCAAAAATGGCCATAGTTGACAGAGCGATGTGTGCACATGCATGAAGTTTGCTTGTATGTGAGCAAGGAGAGGTGACTCAGCAGTCAGTGAGCTAATAACCTGACGACAGTGGATCACACACAGCAGAGGAGCTCCACTTGTGGTTTGAAAAAAGGGAAGTCGAAGTGTGTCACACTATGCAAAATCTACCACCAAACTTCCTACCTTTCATGCATTCTTATCACCTATATTTATAAATCACCCTTTTTTGTTTTTACACATCTGTATTTTCTATTCCATTACTGAAACTACTTAACAACTAAAAAAAAATACTCTTTAGTAGTTAAACTTCTTACTCATTATATGTGTTATGATGAGCAAACTTCTCATTCCTATAATTTTGTGTGCGTGTGTGTCTCCTCTCTAAACTTGGACATTTTTGCGGGTCCATTAACATAGCTTGGGGGGAACACTTCGTGAGTCTTTTGTTCCTCAGCAGCAGTTTGTGAGTCATGGCCTGGATAACTGATCAGTCGATACAATCACAGGTGATCAGATCAGAGGAGCAGCTGCTTGAGAGGCTAATCAACTCAAACTTTTAAACACAGTGCAATTAACATCTGAGTTTCACTTTCACTGCTCTTGGTGTTCTTGTATTGTATTTGTATTTATTCATTTTGCACAGTTTAAAACATACAGAGAAAAAAAATTACAAGAAAGACAGGTAATATACAGTGCCAGGAGAGGCAAAAAAAACCCCAAAGGGCTTATTTAAAGCTTCCACCTAAAAAACTTTCTTTTTTAAATTATTAAAAGCTTAAAATACAAGAAGAACACAAAAAATAATACTAATGATGCCAAACTAAAAACAAATATGTAAGATAACAACAACAACAACAATAATTAAGCATATGGTATAGTATGTATATGCATCTATGTATGAGTGTGTGTACGTGTGTATGTGAGGGAGATTAGCTTTTTCTATCAACCCCCATGCAGTTTTAATAGTATGCATAATAAACCACATCATCTTTAAATAAAACAAATTAGACATAAACAGCAATACAGAAGCTGGTTACAAAACAGCAATTAAAAGCTTTTTCAAGCATCTTCTGTAACACTGTATGGAAATACAGTTTTTTGCCAAATAAAAGAAGTCATTCAATAATTTGCTACCCAGAAATCTTATTGAAAATTGACCTCTGCAAGTGAGAAATTAAGGAAGGTGAAGATCTAATGATTTACAAGTTTCATATGAATGTAACTGTGAATTTGTTTTAAAGTGAGTTTTGAACTACTGAGGAATATTCCCTTCACTTGAAATAAAAACACATATTTGAAAAATATCAATATCAGAAATAGTTAAAACTGGAGTCTCTGAAATAAAGGGGAGGCTGAAATATGTGACTCTAATCTGGTTGCAATCCTAACAAAACGTTTCTGGAGGACCAAAATTTTGTGAAGAGCAGTCGGAAAAGTACTCCCCCAAACTATATTGCAATATGAAAGATAAGGATAAATCAAACTATAATAAAGTGTTATGAGGCAATTTGTGGTGACAAGATGACAAACCCTCCTTATTATACCAACAGATTTATGATTTTTTCTACAAACCCAGTTAGTTTGATCTTTCCAATTCAGATTCTCATCAACAACAATTCCCAGAAATTTTGTACTTGACATCTGAGGCATCTCAATAGACTCAATCATAATTTTAGATAAATCTTTAGAGTAAGTTTTTTTTACCACTGAAAACAATAAAGTTAGATTTTTTTAGATTCAAAGATAATTTATTTAATCTGAACCATGCAGCGTAGGCAGATAAACCGGCATTAGCATCCTTCATCAGTGAATCGAAATTTGAACGAGAGAAAAGTAGGGTTGTATCATCTGCAAACATTATTGGAGACAGAATATTTGAACCATTAGACAAATCATTTATATAGATAAGAAATAATAATGGTCCAAGAATGGACCCTTGAGGGTCCCCACAGAGTCATTTAGCATTGTTGGAATAGGAACCTTTAACACAAACAAACTGACTTCTATTGGAGACATAATTTTTGTAAGCAGCATCATGAAAACCATATTTATACAGCTTCTCTAACAAAATATGATGGTTAACTGTGTCAAAGGCTTTTGAAATATCAAGGAAAATACTGTAAGTAAATTCATTATTTTCAAGTGCAGAGGTAACATTGTCAATCAGTTAAAGCAAAGCCGTATAAGTGGAGTGGTTTTTCCGGAAACCATACTGATGTTTGTAAAGAACTAAATTAGAATCTAAATGAGAAATTATCCGTTGATATACATTTTTTTCTAATATTTTTGAAAGGCATGGCAAAACGGATATAGGTCTGTAATTATTAAAGCAACATTGATCTCCTGCTTTAAACACAGGTATAACTTTGGCAATTTTTAAGTCCTCCAGCACAGAGCCTGTTTTCAAAGACAAAGAAAAAATATGAACAAGTGGCTGTAATATTGACTGCTTCACCTGTTTGACAAGGAATGCAGAAATATTGTCATGACCAGCAGAAGATAATTATAATTTGTCAATTATATCACTTATTTCTTGGGAATCAGGAGGCTTAAAATAAGAGAGAACAGGAAAAATACTTGGAAAAAAATCCAGTGGATTACCAGGACAAACAGGGATTTTGTTAGCTAATTCGTAACCAATATTTACAAAAACATCATTAAATCTATGAGCTATATCAAATGGATTGTTAAAAGAGTTTTCATCCTCCAAAAAGGCTGAAGGTAACTCTGGGGTAGACTTTTTTCTATGCAGCAACTGATTTATTAGTTTCCACGTGGTTTTAATATCCTTTGCACACCTCTTAAATTCTTCACTGAAATATTTCTTTATTTCTGTAAGATTTGTAAACACTACGAGTAAGAGGAGTAGGATTGAGACATATTTTCTATAAAATGTATTCTTTTTCCGCAAAAGCTTCAGTAAATCAGCTGTAAACCAAGGCTTATTGAAGTCTTGCCTGTGTTTTTTTAACAGAACTGCCAATTGGGAAACATTCAGTGAAACAAAAGCTAATAACTTTCATAAACTTTTGATATGCAGAATTGGCTCTTTTCATCATATAGATCATCCCATGAAATACTAGCAAGCATATCCTTAAATTTAGAAATACTTGCTCATTATTCTTCTTACATTATTTTCTTGGTATATTTTGCTCCATTAGCCTTGATTAAAGAATACTGGAATATAGGAAAATGATCTGACAGATCAGAAAACAAAACCCCAGATTTCAGTCCTTTGGTCAGAGAATTAGTTGAGATGTTACCAGTCAAAGTTGCTGAGTTTTCATTAACTCGTGTAGACTTATCAATGAGAGGGAAAAAATAACTAGAGTAAAGAATATTGAGAAAATCCCCAGAAGTGTATCTGATTTATATTTAAAGAGGTTTATATTGAAATCACTAAAATATAACAGAGTTTTCCTCTTTATTTATCAAGTCAAGAGAGCTGGATAAACATTCATTAAAATCTTTGATGATAGAATCAGATGGGCGATAAATAACACCAATGATAATATTCTTTCCACCTGAGACATCGGAAAGCTCTATAAAGACTGATTCCGCCTCAACCTTATCTGACTTCAGAGAGAAATCAGTTCTAATATTAAATACATAGTCTTCGTGAATAACTAGAGACAGATCTATTCTCTCTGACACAGTGAACTGCATTGTATTTGGGTAATTTAAAGATTTCTCTAGCGGCCTCTGTAAGCCATGTTTCTGATAAAATAATAATAGAAAAATCATGATTTAGTGAAGATAAATAATGAATGAATTTGTCATAGTTACTGAAAGGACTTCTTATATTTAGATGAAATGTAGAGAATATATTTGGAGGCAAATAAATCCATAAATCACTAAAGTGGGTTTCATTATAATATTTACAGAGGTTAGAGGTATCAAATGATACAATTTAGATCCGGGTCAAAATGAAGATTGTAAGAGTCAATTGTAGAGGAGTCAAAAAGCTCAAAGATCTGCGCTTCAAAATCAGATGTGTGTAAGCCATGAAGTGTGAAAAGATGATAACCTGCTGTAAATATGAGATTAAGAAATCAAAGTACTGAATGCATGCCTAGTAGTGAAGGCGATAATCCCTGATCATTGGCCTTCCTGTGTTGTGATGGGTTTTGAGAAGGTGGATGGACAATAAGTTTGTCATATCTCAGATATGCAATGTCACCTCTCTCATGAGCTGCTTTCATTGCAGGAAGCAGTTCTTTCCTTCTTTGCCGGACAGCTGCAGGAAAGTCCTCACTGATAAAAAAATGCCAGAGCCCTTTAACGTTTTTGCGTTATCCAATACAGCAAGCTTGTCCTTCATCCACAGAAATCTGACCACAATGGGTCGGGGCTTTCCTGATGATGTTAATGGCTTCCCAGTCCTATGAGCCCAGTCCAACTCTATTTTCAGATGATCCAGCTGTAGTTTTTCACTGAATAATTTTCTCACTTTTTCTTCCGATTTAGACACCTTTTCTTTTCCAGACTCTTTGATGCCATCTACAACAATATTGTGGCACCTTGAGTGGCCTTCCAGATACTATGGCTTGTCTGAGATGGAGATTAAGCTTTTGCAGATTGTGTCCAAATCAGACCTGGTTTCACTGCAATTCTTGGTCCAGGTTTTGCATGAGACTTAAAAATCATCAAATTCCATTTGAGTCATTTCAAGACTCACCCTAAAGTCATAAACTTGTTTTGACAGATCATCAATCCTCCTGACTGAAGAATCAACAATGATCTGCACACAAATTTTGAAGCTTTTCTCCCGCTGCTCAAGCAAAGTTCTGTAGAAATCCTTTTGTTGGTCCAACAATTCACATACTTGAGCCATGGTGACATATTCCTCAGTGGTGTTGTTAGGTGACATGGTTTGGTCATCAAAGCCTACCAGGCCCAAAGTTCGGCAGAATAAAGACAAAACCTCCACAGCAACTGGTAACCACAATTTCAGTAGAACAGTTTGTAAAGTTCTTCTAAATCCAAAGAGCAGGAGAAATCTTTAAGTCTGAGGCAGGATTCCTCAGATTTTTGTTAGATAGAAGATCAGCCAACAGGTTCAGAACGACACAGCAGCAGCCATCTTGGAAGGGTAGTTTGGAAGTTTTGTTTGGTTTCTTCTGCTCCTTCTGTGTCCAGAGTATGCTGTGCTCTCCAACAGTGTAGTGCCAAAACAGAATGAATATATATATATATATATATATATATATTTTTACATATACTGTATATATTACAGCAGCTCTCCTAATGAACGGTCCAGCTCCAAAAATAGAAATATAATTTGTGGCAGCATATGTTTTGATAATGGCGGGCCACCACAAATACTAAATATAAATGAATGTGTGGGAAACTCTGAAATCTTCAAAAGCATCTTCTTTATATCCACCAACACAAAAATGAATATAGAGCACACTACACAAGAAAAACATGTTTAAAAAAAGTTTTCTAGGCACTGAAATGTGTAGATTTAATGTTTCAAATATACCACTTTTTTAAAGATCCCAATCCAAGTCTTTTCTGCTGATACCAAGTCTAACCAGACACAGATATTTACTCAAAGGTCCAGTGTGTAAGATTTAGGGGGATTTAGTGGCATCTACCAGTTAGGCCTACAGACTGCAATCAGCTGAAATTTCTCCTGGTTAGAATTTCTTCAATGTTCATTGCCTAGGATGTTTTTAAAAGGAGACGGATTATCTGCAGAGGTCTCTTCCTCGTGAAAACAAATGGGCCAGGTGATTTAAACCAGTTAAAAAACTGAATGGCCTTATCTGGAGCTACCATTTGTCTTTGGTTTTTTTCTGTAAAATATAATGATGCAACATGGTGATCTCCATAAACGCTCCCTATATAAATATAAACAACTCATTCTGAGTTACAGAAAACACAATAATTCTTATTTTCAGTTGATAATGTGCTGAAGAAAAAAAACCATTACATCATATTCCATTTCTGCCGATACACCACCCTAAATCCTATATTCTGGACCTTTAAATGTTCATTAAATATGTATCTGACATACTGAAATGACAGCTGTAGCCTTATTCATCTGAAGCGCCTTAGTTTTTTAAGGCTGCTCGATTGTAATTCCTGGCTCAAAACACTTCCAGATATAATACTGCACCTGAGCTGGTGCGAGAGTTAGACCTCTGCTGGTGCTTTCCACTGTGCACAGTTCAGATGCACACACTTGCTCAGGTGCGCTATTCGTCAAATGCAAAAATGTGTCAACAAGTAAGGCTTTAGCAAAAAATGTGTGTATGGGAGGTACCTCAGGTACACCGCATGAGTTGTGTGAGTTTGTCAATGGATATTTTCATATAATTTAATTAATTATTTCTTAAAATTTTCCTTTCATCGTGAAGGCATACATGAACGAGCAAAGGTTTCTTTGTTAATTCAACGTAAATCAGGGTGAGTACTTGATATACAAGTGGTCATTTTGTGGCTAAAGTATTCCTTCAACAAAAGGACTAGGCATGCTTAAAAAAGCTGCATAGCATTTGTATGATGATACAGAATTCAAATGTGAGCATTATGGATGAAGCCTCACAGCTTTGATCTGTTCAGTGAAGCCCTACTATTTCTGGTTGCATTTCACTCTAATTCTCACCTCAGAGTGATCATCACGGTTAATGGTACCAGGTATGACATCACTGTGGCTTACCTCTGCAACTTTATGGGGAACTCCATCTCCCAGCACTTCCCTGTAAAAGCACTGCTGGGTCATGTAATAGGTGAGGCCGCTGGTTCTCTTGAAGGCATCTTTCAGCCGCTTCAATTCCACATCAGTGACTAGACAGAGAACCAGAGGAAAAGAAATGTGATCATTAGCAAACTTTTAAAAAAATCTGTAAACTCTCAGCAGGACTTAAAGTAAGTAAAGCAAAAAACAAAATCAGTGTAAGTAAAATCCATCCTAATGTAACTTATGATTTCACCACTGCTTTTGGTTATCCTAAGTAACCAGGACATTGTTTCTGGAGAGAGAAGTTGTTGTCGAGTTCAAACGACATGTTTTTTATTGTCATCGTCTGTGCTTTGAGCGCTAATAAACCACATTCTTTTCCCATCCATTCGGTTGGCAGCAGAAGTCTCAAACTACCCATCCAATCATAATTACACACAACACTGCATTTGATTAGGGAAATGGGAAAAATGGTAAATAGACTCTACTTGTATAGCACTTTTCAAGTCTAACTGACCACTCAAAGTGCTTTCACACTACATGTCACATTCACCCATTCACACACACATTCACAAACTGGTGGCCGAGGCTACAGTACATGGTGCCACCTGCTACTCAGTAACCATTAACACACACTCACACTCCGATGACGTGGCATCGGGAGCAATTTGGGGTTCAGGATCTTGCCTAAAGATACTTAGACATGTTGCCCTGAGGAGCTGACCTTCTGATCAGAGGACGACCTGCTCTACCTCTGAGCCACAGCCGCCCCGAGCCACAGGGGAAAAATGTTTTGTTTTTGTGCTTTTAGTGAAACAACCCAAAAACTGTCAGACAGAATGCTGCCTCAGATGGACAAGCTTCTTAAAACATCCACAACAGCTTCATAACACGGTGGCTGCAGTTATGGAGCCAGGCGCCATAGTTGCTCTCCAGCAACCACAAAACTCCAGAGCATGATGTTAATGATGTTTTTATATGTTCATGTATAGTTTCACTATTTCTTAGTGTTTATGCTGTTATTCTTATTTCAGTGGTAGTTTTATGAACCTCTTATAATGTATTCTTTTACTGTTCTGTTTGTCTTACATTACTGCGATCCCAACTTTGCATATTCTCAATTTGAATATTCAAATAATCATGACCATAATCATGTTCTGTACCTATTGTCACATACTATGTGAATAATGCATTGAGCTTTTATTATGAAACATGTTTTTGTCTTGTTTCTGCAGTGATGTAAAGTAATTATACTTTCTTGCAGTACTTCGTTCTTTTTTGGGAGAATCTTTAATACTTTAAGTTTTTATATTTCTGTCAACTTTCGCTGAGAGGAATAAATGTATTTTGTTCTTTAAATCCTTTAAGTTGTAAAGAAGTGGGGTTTTTTTCTTCAAAAGAAAGGTACGCTTTAAGGTGGTATACGTTATAAAGAAATAAACTTCATAATTCTAAAAATTCTTTTAAAGTCTCATGCAAAATTCTTGTTTTTTGGATTAATAGAATTTACTTGTACTTTTATTTTTAATAGTTAAGTATATTTAATATCATAAATTTACTTTTTAAGTCAAGTACAGTAAATATTAGATACTTTAAAACTTTAACTCAAGTAATATTGTAATAGGCGACTTTAACTTCTACCAAAGTCATTTTCTACTAATAACTGTAACTCTCAAGTATGGCCTTCAGAGACTTCCTGCACCACTGGGTTTAGGTCAGTAACATCAGGTTGTAGACTCTACTGTGCTCTATAAGCTCACTAGCCTGCAGAGGGCAACAGAGTCCATAAGGCCTCAGGTTTTTAATTGTAGCCTTCCCAGCTGGTACAGACATGCACACCTCCCACAGACACACACAACAAGCTCTTTAAGTATATATTTGATTTGAATTTACATTACTTAAACCTTCTGTTATTGTCCAACCCAAAGTAGGCCAAAGTACTGCCATTAATTTTTTCAGGGATGGCCATGTTTTTGTAAACTCATAGCAATGCAATACGTAGAATAAGCATAATGACACTCAGACACACAGACACGCGCACACACACACACCTTTGTCCCTCCAATCCAGACCTTTTAAAAACAATATCTCAGTTGGCCCCGTGACCTATTCTCTCACCACAGTAACCATTAACCTCTCCTACAGTGCAGCTTTATGAGCCGTCTCTCTGCAGAGACACAACACTTTCTCACGCTGACTGCTGTCAGCTGGCTTTAAACAGGCTAAGAACGTGTCTTCAAGGAACGTTTCTGGCGGCATTTTTTTCTGCAAAATACTACAGATGCATGACTTGTACTTTGCTCCTCCCTCTTCCAAACACTTCAGCCTTACCTTCTTGACCACTTACTGAATTAACTAAGTGATATACAGGAGCACATAATGTAAATTAAAGGGGCTGCAATATCAGGATGCTGCATACAGAACTGATGTAATTGAGTTTTTATGAGGAAGAAAAACAGCTGTCAAAACAAGGAAATCAGCTAAAGGTCAAGGTGTTATTGCACTTCTGTTGTATTTTCACAATAGAGATTTGTATAAATTCTTCTGATACCTTCATTTCCTTAAGAGTGCAATGGGAGGTTTATTTGACAGACTTAAGAGAAGCAGCAAAACAAGTTTACAGGCAAACTGAATGTGTCTGTAAGTACTACTTCATTAACTACCAGTCAATGAGGATCAGCAAGGACCGAGCTGAGGCTTTGGAGAATGTCCTGATTAATGAAGCACTGCTGGCCACATGTGTGTTGTAACAGCATTAAAGGAACAGTTCAACATTTTGTGAAATACTCATTATCAGGAAGCAGAAGTATAAAAACTGGTGTGTACAAATGCAAGGTCAAGGTTTTATGGGGGTTATGTACATGGCCATTTCAGTGACATCCTGGACTTTCCACTGGCTCCCTAGTAACCTCAGTGACAGCAAGACTACAGGAAGTCACTGCACCCAGCAAAGAAATAGTTCGGCACTTGACTCATCACAAAACCAAGTGTTAATTTTACATTTAAAGTTTTTGTACGGATTCAACAAGCGAGACATAATCTGTTAATTAGTGAGCTTCGGAGGTGATAGAATTTTACATTCGTTTTTATCGGTCTAGCAGTTTCCCCTGCTTGTATGTCCCCATCAGAACTTAAAGAATGGTATCTGGGTGGATCACGGCATTTTTTGACTGATTGGTATGGGCTATACAGAGCTTACAGAGTGATCCAATCCTTTGTTTTATGTCAGTTGTCACATAGGTGTTTTCGCTTGTACAGCAACATGGACTGCATAATTATAGAAATATGGTCAAATGTAAAACATTATTAAGAAATTCATTACAAATGCATATATTAAATAAAAGCTATCCAAACTATAATAACTTAGTACCTAATAACAGTTATAGAACTAAAAACAGCAAAATAAATATTGTCACTATACATGATGCAGGGGATTTCTATGTGCAATTAGTTATAAAGAAACATTGTGATGCGTTCCATACAAACATAGATAGAACTGGTGCTGAGCCAGCTACTACAAATTGGTACTTACAATATAGCCTTATCCCAAATCTATAGACTAATATCATATCATTGACATTACGTCAATATAATGCCAAGCCCTAATTGTGATGTTTTTACAACTTTAGTTATAATTGCTGTCTTACATTTAACACATGGCTCCACTCAATCACCTATGCTCGCTCACCCATGCTGACTGTGGCATGGCAGCATTCAGTGTTGACAGGCTATACGTGTGACATATAACCAAGCAGGTTAGTTAGACAGAGAGAGGTGGCTGCATGAGAGTCAAAGTAGAGCACTTTTCATCAGCTATCAAATTGAAAAAAAGAAAAAAAAAATCAAATCAAAAAATGTTAATCACAAAAAACGTGAATATCACGACCAATAATCTGCCAGGGCAATGATAAGTGATCCTTAGTTTAAATTCATGAAAGTTTCAAGTGCCTCTCATTTTTTACACTTAACTGAATTTAGACTGCAGCATCTCAAAGCACTTCAGTGAAAATCCAAAGTGTACGTGAAGAAAATGTCTAGTTAGTGAATTAGTGAGAAGAAGTGTTCTATTATACCGAAGAGCCAACTGGACGACAAAACAGTACTACCAGATAATAGCAAAATTGTTACAATTAGATGGACAAATGGGGTTGGAAAACAAAGCAGTCCACATTATAGACAACACCATGCATTGTTGACACCGTGATGCAATGGGTGTATTCTCGGACACTGGGCTGCATTAACTGCAATGGTTACCATTCAGTGCAGAGCAAACAATGGCTTTGATTTCTGCAACCCCCCCCCCCAGCAAAGCCTGGGGCCATAATATGCAACAGTTATTGCCAGACACACCACACTGCATCCATAGCCTTTCTCTCAGTCATACTCAACAAAAACACCAGCATTCCAAGCACACTCACACACAATCACAGCAGATTTTCCGTCTCACACCACCTGACTAAATGACCATTGCAGCAGAATATCAAAGAGTAAAGCGCTGTGATGACACTCAGTGTTTGTTGTCCTGTCAACTCAGCTGGGTCTGGCTGTACTGCTGCTACCAGCGAGACTGGAACCATCCCGACAGAAAACACCAAGGCCAGTGATGCTGCATGCAAATACTGAACTCACATGAGCTCCGGTGACCTTTCTGTCACGATGCTCTCTTAACTGAATGGCCTGCAGGTAGAAACATATGCCTTGTTTTCACCAAGCACACATTCAGTACCGTTTGATACACATTACAACTGTTAATTTTTTTTATTTCCATTGTCAAAAGTTGTAGATGTATTAACTGCTCAATTCTCTCATGTTTTTTTTTATCATACCTCTGTTGAGGTACCTATAGCACAATGATTCCATACTACAAGGGGAAAGCTAGAAACACTGCAGTCCATTGATTGGTCAAGAGTCTTCACTCTTGTTCGACAAGGACTAAATGCACACTCACTATTATCTAAGGCAGGCATGTCAAACTGGTCCACAGGGGGGCCGGTGTGGCTGCAGGTTTTTGTGCCAACCAACCAAGAGCACACAGTTTGACCAATCAACTGTCTGAAGACGGAGATCAGTTGATTAAATGAGTCAAGTCTGGTGTGCTGCTACTTGGTTGGAAACAAAACCTGCAGCCACACCGGCCCCCCTGTGGACCAGTTTGACATGCCTGATCTAAGGGATATTTCGCTAATTAACAACCAGCTTTAGACCAAAAAACTGGGTAGTATGTGTAGATGAACTGTGGTAGACTTTTCTCCATCTAACCAGTGCCTAGATATCCCAACTTTCCCCCCCGGCAAAACACAGTCAAATGATGTAACTTATGTTATCCGGTGGAGTGTCTCTGGCTCTGGGGCTGTTGCTCAAACTATGGGCTGCTGTACTTCCACATTCTCATACTGTCCGCCACAACATACACAAAGTGTACAGAGCTGGATCAAGAGACTTACCTGCCCCTCACTAATTCTGTCTCTCTCTCAAACTTGGACTGACTATTTAGTGCTGACCAAATGTAAATCAAGATTATGTTACTGCACTGAGTAAATGTTTTTAGAAACATATTTTAATGCCCTGTTTTGTGGAAATAGGGCAGTTTGTGAACACGAAAAGGGCGACACACTGCTTCCTGTACAATGAAAACGGAGGCCGAAAAAACGGAGATCAAACGGTAAAAATAAGCAGCGCTGATAAAATATCAAAGATTGTGTTACTAAGTTGCATGTTTCTTTTGGAAATATTCGGAAAATATTTCTTTCGGAAATAAGCAACTCAATTTGAAACCCCGTTCCATGGATGATCATTAAGGGGCAGACGTTCCTCTGCATCGCCTTAAACAGCAGTAACCTCACCTCCAACGTCTGCTGTGTTAAGGCAAAACAGGTCTAATATTAAAGTCCATGTTCGTACAGGTGACATGCAGATTCTAAAGGTACTAAACTGAAAGTGTTGAGTGGAAACGCTGCTATACTGGGAAGTGCTCTTCTTAAAAAGCCCATTTCACTTGCAAATATGACACCAAACATTCAGTATGAGGCTGTTGTTAATGGAGTTGGAAAGAGAGCAACATCATAAAACATTTTTTTCCTTCCACAGCCAATTATTATTAATTGATTCTACAAATTCTAATGATACTTGTCGAAAAATATGTTTATAGCAATGCTTATAGATACTGAATATTTGAAAGATTTTAAACACTAATTTCCCACATCATCGATACACCAGTACAAGCTGCTTTTTCTTCCTCTAGTTTACTTTAGTTTAGGACAGCAGTTTAGGATATTGTATTGAAGTTAGAAATTCCATTGTCATTACAGCAAGGGTTGAAATAGTATGAGATTTAATTCATACAATAACTATTATTAACAGTTGCAATGACCCTTGAAGAAATGAAACAGAGGGGGCGCGGTTAGGGCTGTGACAGTAACCACAGTATCACAGTTATGTGATGCCTATCGCGGGATTGAGCTCATTACCGTCATCACCACATTTTTTTTAATTTATTTTTTTGCTAGTGAAAGTTACAGGAATGCACATGGTGTATGATATGAAATATAAACACAGTAATCATTGTGTAGTTATCATTAACAAATGTACACATTATGACAACCATTCATTTTAACATCACAGTATACCTTGAAAGCAGTATACTGCTACAACCCTTACGACAACACTAAATGGTACTACAGTCCCCTCTTTTTCTCATAGTTTTTTCTGCTGCAGGATGTTAAGTTCAGTCACACTAATAACTACGGTAAATTATCAAACAACAATTAGGTGCAGTTAATTCTTTTAAAGGCAGTTAAAATTTGAGAGTATCAAAGTTTCAAAATCATACCAAATAATTCATATTCTTCTATGGTGTCATTACTTTACAAGGAAGTAGTGCTGTGCTGTAATAAAGCTGTGCCTTACTTAAATGTCTGTATCTTTTTTCATAAATGGTAGCATTTTAGTTCATGTAACTTCAAGTCTTGTTAGTATGTTATATATTAATCATGAACTAATCTGAAAAAAGGTCAAAGCACGTATACAGACAAAGCACTTAAGAACAACAGGTCTTGTGTAAATATAATTATATGAAAAGTAAATCTTACTTCTTTCCAGTCAGTTAGCAGTGCCAAATCAACACAAACTTGAGTGTAAAATGACTGTGAGGTTGTACCACTCTAAATCTATTGAAAGAAGTCAAAGCCTTGGTAAACATGTTCACTTTACGCAGAAGTCAGGAAACAAGACGCGTGAACTTGCATGTTATGGCGGCCCACCACAAATGAATGAATGTGGGAAACCTTGACAAGTTTACCATAAATAATATCATTTATATCATAAGAGCCGATAAGATGACGGGAAACACTCAAGTGATTTCTCTGGCAGCACTGGTCAAGTGTATCTGACAAACTGTAGCTCACACTCAACCATCACAGTTACATTCATGAATTTCTGTTAACCTGATGTCTAGCTCAGACACACTCACTCATTTGACCATGGTGTGTTGGAGTGTAATAAACATATGATTTATAATTATTTATTAAATTTCCCAGCATTATATAAAAATTAAAAGCCCCATCTTAAACAAACTTCAGGGAAATTTAAGCACATTGTGCTGATAATAGGCCAACCTCTCCTGACTGCAGGACTCTGACTTCAGGTTGTGTGAATCTTCCATGAAACTTCTGTGCTGTTAATCATTTTACTCGGACATTTGTCAACAGCCTGCCAACATTCCCAGTAAGAGAAAGAGTAAAAATAAGGTAATGTGCATGCGGCCCCAGGCACCAAAAACATGACATCTGCCCCTGGTAATAATAAAAAGAGCTCAGTGCGAGTGGCTGGATGAGACACAGAGCCTGGTGTTTCTAAATAATTCATCCAAAGTCTAATTAAACGTCAAACTAACACAAAGTAGTCTGTAGAAGTCTAAAGAAGTCACTTTCCACCTCTGCAAATGTGCCTGTTTCAGACACTTTGGTGCTGTGTAGAGAAGCTGCGCTCTGTTTGTCTGTCTCACTGCACTGTTGTCGCACCATCAGCTGTTTGATCCGCGATAATGAAATACTATGGCTTTCAAACACTCCAGAATGCATTCTAGCGACATTCTATCGATAACGTCTCATATTTCAATCGAGGAAAAGTTATTTCGTGATTGATATCGTTCTCGTTTTATCGCCCAGCCCTACCGTTGAGATATGCTTCTATTTATATACTATTTATACAGTCTATGATATAAACCACATCACAGTCATAACCGATTATTTACAATAACTTCGGGGTGGAAAACCAGCACATCACGCTATATTCAAAATATTTTCACAGCTTCACCTTGCTGTAAAACAGCGCTGACAGAGATTTGAAGCTGTGATATCAGAAAAAACCAGACTCCACTGAGAAACATTTTACTCCGCTGAACGGCTGAGCTGCTGCTCTACAGCTGCCTCCATCAGCTGTTGTGGAAGGTAAAGCAGAACCATTATTCAAATATAATGGACACTTAAAGTGATAGAGATTTTTTTAGGTGACCAAAATATGTTTTGTCACGGCCCCGTCCACAGCAGCACATCACTTAGCTTCCGTGCTGGTGCTGTGGAGCTGTACTTTATTAATCAGAGAAGGAGGATGGCTCGGGTGAGAATTTTTTATTTAAAATAAATATAAAATACTACCTTTTCAAGTGGTTTGTCACTTACCTAAGCCAAAACTAAAAACACAAGTCCCTCCTCATTGCTTACATTTCTTTCAACTACAGTTTTATGGAGGTAACTTGTATCTGCTTTGTACTTGTTAACAGTCATCAATTGTTTTTTCAAGCCATGTTAGAGTCACTAAAGTAACTGAAACACTAGATGTCAAAATTTAATTCTAGCCCCATCTGCAGGAGCTCCTGTAACAGCATATGGGGGATGGAAAGCATTTTATTAAACACAATTCAACTTCACAATTCAATAACTGTGAACATGTTATGTTTGACACATATTTGTTCACAGTTACTGAATTATCCATCTCGTGTTAGCAAATGCGCTATATATCTTCCAGGGGCAAAAAGAAAAAAAAAAAAAAAACATTCGCAATTCTGCACCGCTGCTGGAAGAATAGGGGAACCACTGAAGCTTGTTTCCATCTCAAAGCCTCTTGACTTAATTTTTTTTCTTCAATTTCTTCAATGATTCACTTGAATCATTCACATTTCTCTCACATCCATGTGCAAATGGCAATCAGAGTGATTTCTCTCTCCCAGCTCCAACCCCAATTCAGTGTGCTTCAGCGTACAGAAGAAAAATGGCCAACAAGGAACGACAAGGGCCAACTAGTGCCACCGGTGCAGGACACACGGTAAAAATGAGGGCGGCAGACACTCACTGAAAGCCCAACGGTTACCGGCTTGGTGTGTCAGGACCCTAATGGTCTGAGCTTGTCCTTTTTTTTCTTCTTTTTTTTTTAACTAGTATGACTGTGCCCTGCGCTGTTCAAACAAAAGCAATACAATTTGGCCTTGACATTAAGCTTTTTTTTTATTGATAAAATCAGCTGGTATTTGGATAATTGTGATTTCTTTATCAATTCTAACTTATTCTAATGATTAATATTTGAACATCCTTTTATTGCCTCTTTTGCCTGGCAATGCCACACAGACAGAAACGCAGCCTCTGATTGGTCCACAAGTCAGACAGACATCCTTTCATTGGTCAACAGACTCAGTCCAGTCATGATGACAGCTAATGACAACGGAGAGTGTTTTTAACTCGGACAAACAGATCGATTATCACAGAAGACATTCAGTGTCAGATTTACTATAATGGATTTATTTAACAAAGTCTCCAAAAAGACATTTCACTTAAAAGCGGGATTACACAGCTGCTGAATATGATCAGATCAGAGTGCCCCAATAAATGGCACTAACAGTCGCGTTAGCTTTTGGCAACAACAAAAACCCCAAAAAAACAAATCAAAACCACAAAAAAAACCCAGTAAGGTTCGTGCATGCAACTTTACAGAGATATGTATGCTAGTAATGTTCAGTTGTGCATGACATCATCAACCCAAGAGTTGATTTCAATAGAAAGGATACTCAACTTGCTTTGTCCAGGGGCCCCCTCTGCAAATTTATATATTATATCCTCATTCCTCTTTGTCAAGAAGCTAATCCAGTTGCATACAGATTAGAAAAACATGTTTTAATATTCAATTAAAAAAGTTTTCATCTCCTGAAGCAGTGGCTCTCGCTGTTGAAACTGTCACACTCAATTCTTTGTTAGCTTGTTTATCGTCTTTATGAAAACACACTAGTTCCACCTGCATGGTTTCCATTTGGTGCACATCTTCAACTGTATAATAGTCCTGCCATGAGCGGCAAAAACAGGAAAAATGCTGATTGATCTTGCTTGATTAACCAATACTGTGTGGTGGGCCACAAATAGTATATGTGAAAGACAAACTGACAAACCAAGGGACCAAACAACAAACAGAAAAACAGACACAACTACACAGAGAAATATATCATAAGTTATAATGCTACGATTATGGTTAAATGCAAGGTAAGTTTACTGGCTAGCTTACAGCAATGTTTATGACTTTTATGATGTGTATTACAGTGCACCTGTGCAAGATTGGATAATGATGCATGACTTGCAGATTCTACTACAGTCATATGTCACCTTAAGTGAAATTAAGTATTACATGAAATCAAATCAAATTATTTGTCGAAAAATATTTGGTGATTAGTGTGGCTGATCAACATTGTCAGCCCATGACTTAGAAAAATATGAACATTGAGATAAACATGAATGCAAAGGTTTGTCTGCCTTCTCTGTAGAACCCTGGTTCAGATATAAAATTGTCCTGGATGGATGTGTAACAGCCTCTAATCAACTGAAATCAAGAGAAAGTTCAGCTACTGCCAGCCCAGGGAGTAAAGTGCAGCAATAAGGCCATCAAGGATAAAATCTCCTGTGTGCCTCCTGAGAAATGCTCACCCACATCTTACATAAGTGCACCAATACTCACACTAAGCATCAGTTACAACACAGCTTTACCCAACTCTGCGATTTGTCTTATCATGTTTTACTTCCCCATATGACCTCATCTGACAGCAAGGCACCTATGGCTGCATGGGTTGTAAAATACATTCACGGACGTTGCGGTACATACAGGTCTGAGAGACCTTGTTTATCAGTGATTTACCAATGGCTCTCCCAGTGTAGAAAAATGTCCACAAGCAAAATTCTGACGAAACTTAATGCAACGACAGCAACGTGAAGCACAGCTGTTCTCCCAAACGTCCAGCGTACATAGCTAACATTAGCTAACTACGTGTGCAGTTTAGCAGAGCAAGCTGACAGTCCCCCAGCACAAACACCGACCATTAACATTAGCCCATATCACAGGGTTAGGCTTGAAATGCGCCAGACAGAGGCTAAAATAAACAGTCAAGAGGTAGTTCCCTCTGGGAACTTAGCTGAAGCCACCCAGCTAGCTAACTGTCTAGCTAGTAAACAGTAACGTTAAGCTAACAGCAGTGCAGACGTTGACGTTAACTTACTCCACGTTAGCTAGCTATGGTGATAAAGCTATGCTAGTGAAGTGGCACACTGTGGTGTTAGCCAAAAAGTTAGCACACATTCAAGACTGTCTATGCATTAGTGATTTGCCCATACTGTCAGGCCAGCCCATCCCTCCTCGTTAGCCAACAAAAAACACTCAACCAACGCTTTCGTAGCCATGGAGAGAACGTCACGCCAGACACTGTCCAAAAAATTTGTCAATTTTACGTGACCTTGCTTATAAACGAAGGCACCTGGCTTAAAAAAAACAAATCAGCTCTATTTCCATATTAATAGGAAAAATAACACAATACGGGATGGCCACAGTCCATACACTGACCTTTAGCTACAAAGTATCTATTATTTAATTACTCTAAACGCGTATTACTGCATCACAACGTTGTATACTGTGGTGGAAGACAACCGCAGAAAATAGCGGCTTAGCTTATATGAAACTTAGCATGTTATTAAATAGCGTGGAGTTCTCCGACATTTTTCCATACTGAACTGACTAATGGGTCCTAGCAGTGACATAGAGGCCGCGTGGTGTTTTTTGACAGGTGTCTACTGTATAAAATAGCCAAGGCCACTTAAACCGCTACATTTTAATGTGTGGTCAGGACGTCCTCCTGCTATGTGCCGGGCTAGCCTAAAAGCTGTCAGTTAACAGTTAGCTAAGCTAGCGCAACAGAGGTGGATTTAGCCCATTGCTTTTCGGCTTACCTCTCTTAACGGCCTCGTCATACGACAGAAATCCTATCCTCGACTCTTTGGCGCCCATGCTCCCCTCATTTCATTGCGATGTGGGGAAATGAATGCACACAGAGTTGATGAAAATAATTTGTCGCCTTAACCGTTTGTTGTGAAATGGGTTCCTGGTGGTATGTGTATGTGGTGAACGGGTGAACGTTTTCAGCGACGCCTCCATTCTGTCACATGATCTGACTCTACAGGTCAGTTGATCAGCTCCTTGTAAACACAACCAACATGGCAGACACTAGCGTTTTATTTTCATCTCAGTAACTTCACAAAGTTTCTCCCCTCTTTGTCTCACATTACAAAAAAGCATTTCATGAATCATAATGCGTAGTCATAGGGAGCTGTGTGAGTGTGTGTGAATCATTGACTGTGTAGTCTGGTGTCTGTGTGTGTGGAGGTTGTAAAGAAGTGCAAGTAGCTCCACCCTGTGGCTCCTCTGCTACATGGTTAGTGTCATTGGTTTCATTTCGAACAAAAATATGTTTCAGTGTTTTATAATTATTGTAGCACTTATACCTTTACTTGAACACCTACAGAATTCTATTTCAAATTATTTAGATATTTTTATTTATGGGCCTATGTTTTATTTATCTTTTATCAATTTCAGAATTATATTTATTATATTTTCAATATACCCGCCTCAATTATCCACGTGTGTATGTGTGTACACACATATGTCCTTTATACTCTCAGCCTTTCATTTTCAGTAGCCTACGTTACTGCATAATTGGCCTCATCTTAGAATCATTTCAGTATTAGACAGGATAAACAGTGTTTCCTTATTTCCCTTACCTCATCATCACTGTATTCTTGAAGAACATACTTTCTTTACAGTAAATTAAGATAGTATTATATTGGAAGAGCTTTTCTAATAAACTTATTAATGAACTGCTTGCTACTTTTAAGTTGATAACTTCAATACAAAATGGGTTTCTGAAACATTATTAAATTACACCAAAAGTTGCCAAATCGTTGTCTGAAGAGGAACTGTAATGCCCTTTATCACTTTATGTATTCTCTAATGGAGAATGAAATTTAAATTTGTCATAAAAATCTCTATAATTTAAAAAAATGACCAGTCTCATCCATTAAATGCATTATAGCCCAGAGTCCCCTTTCCATCCAAATTCCTAAAAACAATGATTTTCAATTACTAAAAATATACCTGTTGTTCCACCAGGGTGTATTGGTGTAAAACTGTGCTGATATAATAGGTTCCAAAAGAGGAGAACTTGCTGGTGGAAATGTCTTTCACAGGCATTGTCTGCAAATCATAATCACTTTGCAATTTTTTAATTTTTGAGTTTCAGTTCAACAGTTTAGGGGTGTGTGTATACATTTCCAGATGGATAGTTTTTAGTGTTGGCATTACATAGCTAAGACACAACTTAAATCAATATCATTTTTGAATTTTACAAAAAAAGGACCTGACAAGGTAACATCAATGAATACTTTAATATGAAACTTTTTTAACCTTAGGGACTGTTTGGTGCACTTTTTGTGCTTTTCATTCTTCATTTTTTGATAATTTTGGCTGTGTTCATGCATATGATATAATTTTTAGTTAGTGTGTATTTTTGTTTATTCTTAGAATTTCCAGCTCAGCTCCTACAATAAGTCTAAACAAAATTGTTACATTCAGACAGTTAAGTGCAAAAAAACTCCATTAAAACTCATTCAAACTGTAATGTTTTATCCCACAGCCATCAAATCATAAAAAAACATGCATTGTATTATTTCTGGGAGTCTTTTGGGGCCTTTGCCTTGGAATTTGTGTGAATCTGTGGAATTTTTCATTTTTACTGTTTTCCATTTGATGACCTAATTTATTTAGTTTTTGACCATATTTGGCATATGGAGAAAATGCTATTTTCACTAGTTGAACTGTCACTATCAATGTTGCTGCTAATCACTGACATATCCCAGGGTGTGATAATCAGAATAATAATAATAATAATAATAATAATAATAATAATAATAATAATAATAATAATAATAATAATAATAATAATATTAAAGATAAATCTACTTAGCATGTATTATATTGAAAATAATTATTTTTTTCGTCTAAAAACATAGTGGCATCATGACAAAAACCTGGCATTTAAAGAGTTGGTGGGGGTTCTTTGGAACTCCAACTCCGAACAAAAATAATACAATAATAAAAATTGCGATATCGCGAAAAGCGGAACAAAAGCGTGTGCATTTGTTTCCAGTCTGATCGCTTAGAGCGCTGCACCGCCACTGGAAGCGCGGATGGGGCATGATGGGGCATGATCCATGATCATGGATGTATTATAATGATCATGGATGTATAAGGAAGTCTGGATACAGCAGTGGGGGCGGGGCCTCATTCATTTCTATGAGAGCTGCTCAGTGGCGCATGACTCAGAGCCCTTTAAGCCCTTTATTCTAGCGCACTAGGTGAACTGCATCCGTTCAGCAGAAACTTAGACAGGAAAATACAGACTGGGATGCAGAGACCCTCCAGTACAGTAGAGCTAATACAGTTCATTGAGCCATATAACGAAGTGTCTTTTTGAGCTCTACAGGCTCTGCAAAATAGCAGTTGCGATCCCAGGCGATTATAATAGATCCATGATCCCAGTGAGTACTGCTTCTTGTGAGCGGAGTTTTTCTATGTTGAGGCTGGACGACACGCCTCCTTTATTTACATTTACATTTTCTGTGATTGAACCTTTTGTACCGAACAAACTGCCTATCCAGAGCACACTGACGCACCTTACAGAGTAACTGCCTCAACATTAAGAGGATTCCAACAGCTCTTATCGTGACAGCCGCTCACTTCCGGGTCAGTTCCCGCAGTTAGGGACCTTCTCATAAACCCTCCGAAGCAAAATGGAACGCAGCCGGAGTTTGGCACGGCGCCCGAAGGCTGTGCGTAGTGCGTACGACAGCTTTGTCAGCTTCCTACTTCCTATGTAGTTTACTTGAGCAGGGTGAAAGCGCGTGCACACCGCTTTAAAGCCATACGGCTGACATCTCGGCTGCCCGTGGACACCACGAGATAAAAACGTGAGCAAAGTAATGTCGGGATTAAGAGCATTGCGCATGTTCGTTTGCTATAACAGTTAGACAGGTGAGCACGCGCCAGGTTGCGTCATCTTTCTCTCCGTGATGGGACTGCAGGTTCTGCTGTTCTGGCCCAATGTTATCGGTGAGGAACTTTTGACATGGTAGACACTGTGTGTGTGTGTGTGTGTGTGTGTGTGTGTGTGTGTGCGCGCGCGCTATAATATTTGACCCGAGTTGATCGGATGAATGTCATTTAACTATGATTTTGTGTTAATAAGTGACGGTGAAAAATGTCACTGTGATAAAAACATGGAAATAAATATAAACGTATTTAACCCTTTAAAACCTGAGCAAGTTGGCTTGATATCTCTCCAAAACGTAAAGAAGGTAATGAGCAACTTATAAGAGGAAATTAAGCGAAAAGATAGCAACAAACAAGGAAATTAGCTGGATAAAAGTGAGCACAAAAGGTGCTTAAAAATAATAATGCTGTAACATAAATTTAACTATATTTTTTATTCAGATCATTATACATATAGTTTTCCTAATATTTTCCCCATAGCTTTAAAAATGATTTCCTAAATCTGCTCATTTCGTGCAATTTGCAGGACATTGTTCGTTACATATTTCTGAAAGCAATCGAACCTGTTCGCTAAAAGGTGTATATACTTGTGAAATGATTGTGGAGTTTATCCAGGTTTCAAAGGGTTAACCTAGTACAGGTGCTGGGCCATCCTTCACTTGGCTTTCTGAATGAGTTGTGTGTGTGTGTGTGTGTCTTTCAGGGTACGTCAGGATTGGCCTTGTGCTGGCTGCCTGGGCTGCGTATGAGACACCAGCAGTCTTCGTTTGTCTTTACTCGCTGTCCATCGCTCTCGATGGTAATGTGTGTGTTGACAGTGTCTGACCTGTGGGGACAGGCTTTGAGTTCTTTCACTGATGGTCTTGAAATGGTGTTGCTTGTGGTCGATCATATTTTGCACCAATTTCATACGTACAGTGTAAATAATATTATAAATAATACCGGCCTCTCCTCCCAGCACTGAAACAATCATCACTAATAATATCGATTACACCTGTGCTTAAAGGTCTTTGTCCACAGAGGACATTGTGACATGTCAAAGTAAAAGCACAGCATCAGTAAAAAAAACCTGAATGCTGGCTGCATTCTATTCAGCTGCTTCATTTTCAAGGTCCTGGTGTTGTGCATGCCGGTTCACTGTCACACTGTCATGACTTTCCCAGTGTGATAACCATTTCAGAAAATATCGAGGTGTCAGTGTAAGCCAGTATTACAGGATAATCATTTTCAGTTACAATGACCCTTAAAGTAATGAAAACAGAAGTTTTATTTAAGTTAAGCATTTTATTACTGTAGTTAAAACCTGAAACCTTTTTTTCTAAATCAAAGTTTGTGTAAAAATTCTCTCTTTTGAAAATAACTCATGTAAAGGTGAGAGTCTCAACACAGTGTCAGATTTTTCCAATACTATAGATAAGCAGTATGATAACCATCAATTTTCATGCCACGGGATGACTTCAAACCATTAGACCACTGTAAATCTAACTGGGACACTTGAATAGAGTGAGCCTGTCATTAATTAATTTTGTCAGCAATAACTCGCCCACTATAAAAAGTCCAAATGTCTGCTGTTAAAATGACTGTTATTGCTGTTATTACTGTTATACTGTCATTGTGTGTACAGGACACAAGCACTCTGTAACCTGTGATGATGCTCACTGTGCAGGAGTGGATGGCTGGTTAGCGAGGAGGCTGGGCCAGAGCTCCAGGTTTGGAGCCTGGCTGGATGTCGTGGTGGACAACCTGGGCAGAGGCATGCTATGGAGCCGGCTGTTCGAGGTCTGGTGGCTGCATAACATTCAACACATACAGAGCGCACACATATTCACACCAAGTGCTCACATTACGCAGAGTTCACCCTGGACATGGAAGCGCTGCAGAGCGTGCAGATTTTCTGTGGAGTGCTGCCACCTTCCCTTTGGCTCCAGTGTTGAAAGTATAGTTTCCTTTTTTTGGTGTAGGGTTGTACAACATGAGGTACTGATCCATAGTCAGTGTAGATGTCAGTCATCACACTTCCAGTTTGGAAAAGCAGACAGGCAGACTTCCACTAAAGCTCAGCTCTGTCCTGTTAGGTACACTGGTTAGCAGCAAAATGAATTTTAGACACTAAAATAAAGCGGGGTCACAATCTGCAACAATAATTGCAGTATCTGTTTCTGCAAGCTATAAGTGAATCTGGCAGGAAAACACACTGATAATCTACTCTGAACAAAATCAAAGACATATTACATATGATATAACTGATCTGATTCTTATAAATTATAAAATATGCATCCCATGCTTACGTATTCTGCTTATTTGTCAAATGTGTCTAAATAGAGCGCCAGAGAGACAAGCAGACACACACGCACACACACACACACACACACACACACACGCACGCAAGCATACAAAGACAGACCTCTTCATGTGAATAGAAAAGAGCAGAGGAGCAGATCAGCTGCTGACTGGCTTAGAGGAATTAGCCTCTGATGTGCACAGCCAGCAGGCTTTAAGCGTGACAATTGTCATATCACAGTGCCTCTACGTCCAGCGTTAACATAGCCTTAATGAGCCTATCTATCTATCTATCTATCTATCTATCGATCTACCTATCTATCTGGCACATGAAATCATTTGGATACATTTCAGTGAAATGCAATCTGTCACTTCCTTTAATGTGTGCTTCTAAAACAGTGTAACGTTTTTGTGTGTGTGTAAGTGTGTGTTTGGGGTGGTCTTAATGTTTCTCTCTAAATGCTTCCTGTCTGATGTATGCTGTGTGTGTTTGGTGTTACAGTGGGGTTGGCTGGTGTCTGCTCTGGAGTGGTGTGTGTTTGTGTGTAACCACAGTGCCAGAGGAGACCAGTGGAAAACCAGTTTCATCAGCAGCCCTCGATTCATACAAGCCGTCATGGCAAACGGTAACAAGTCCGTCACCATCAGTAAGGTCATGTACTGTGCAGCTGAAGGTTTTCCATAAATGAATCTGAAAGTGAAGTGTGGATGTGGCTCTGTTAGGGTTTCGGACCCCTCTTGGCAGCTGGGTGGTGAGTGGGCTGCACTGCCTCCCCCTGTGGCTGTATGGGTACCAGTGGGATCTGCTGTCTCACTGGCTGTCCCTGCCTCCCTGGGTCCAGGCTGTGGGGACCCTGCTGCTGGCTGCAGGCCGCCTGCTGGCTCTCTCTGTGGAGGTACAGACAACCTGATAATCACACACATCATGCTGACTAAAGCTGAAGCTGTATTGAAATAACTGCTGCTCATGTTTCATGTTGTATTTGTGCATGTGGAGCTGACTCACAGCTGTGTCTGTCTGCAGATATGGTGCATATGGACACACATTGAATACCTCACCAGTGATGAGACAGAAGAGAAGAAGAACTGAAAACCACTCAGCACAGTGAGCTTATACTGAACAGTCTACGCTGGAATATTGCTGACATTATTCCACCACCTGAACGGCATCTTCGTTTAAGCCTTTAACACCTGCATGGACATCAGTTTCCTTGTGCTGTGTTCAGATGCCTTTCACAAGCATTTTCTCTGAAACCTGACAAAACTGGTTTGATTTCATTCAGAAGCACGAGAAAAACACAATGAGCAACTTGGTAAGAAATGTCCCTCAAGATGAAAAAATAAATAAAAATTTAAGTATTTGATGTTATCAAAAAATGAGAGGACATGTCCAGAAAACTATGTATAATTCTCATTATTATATATTTAGGATTATATTACAGAAAAAAGCACGTTCTTGAGGTCATTTTCCTTTTTTGTTTGTTTGTTTTGCTTATTTTCAGGTAATTTTCTTGTAGGTTTTTATTAATTTCTTGCTAATTTTTTGGCAATTTCATGCTAAGTTGCTCATCACCTTCTTCCCGTGTTTTATTATATTATTATTATTATTATTATTATATTTATTTTATACAACACCAAAAAAACCCCAAAACAAAACAAAGCAACTGATGAAGACAGGGATAATGATGAAATGGTTCTGTTTCCATTATACAGCAGCTGTTTTAATTAAATCAGGTTTATAAAAATCATATTGTGCTGATTTATCATCACACGCACTGTTTAGTAGCATTTTTTGACGGGTCAAACAGCGGGCTCACAGGAGTTTGTTTGTGTCCTGTGTGAAACCAAAAGTTATTTTAATAACAACATGGTGTGGTAGTATGTGTAGCATACTGTGCTAGTGATTTATGCCACATGACACTATATTACGTTGATAACAAACACACTTATTTTAAGGCAAACCATGATGTTTTTTATGTGCTTTTGATGCCTAAACCTAAGAAGGTAAACCTAAAAATAAAGTCTGACCTGTGTTTTAACTCTTTTTTTAAAATACAGAAGCAGAAACTAAACATCCCTGAATGTCCAAAGCTGATGCAGGAGGGGTGCTCAGTGCGTTATGTTTTGACGGGTAGGGCCACTGACCTAGTGTAAGTGCGAGCTGGGAGTGAGAATGTGTTGCACCAGGACACAATTACTCTTCCACCTCAGCAAAGACTGAACCGTTTTCATAGATGTGTCAGCAGGCCGGTGAGAAGTGTAAAATGTCTGCATCAAACAACAGTTTGTGTTGGTGCTAAGAGTATTTGGGATTGTTTTAATTAGCCGTATGAGATGACGGCAGCCAGTAAAGGGACAGACTTGGTGTACACGTTGATCAGAAGGCCTGTATCTGCAGGGATTCAGTTTGGTGTCAGACTGCAGCGTACTGCACTCCAGCCACAGTGACTCATGTATATTTACAGCTGCCCACTTGCTGCTAAACATACCAACATGTGTTACTACATGTTAAGAATGTTGACGAGTGCTGAATGTCTCAGCTGAAGCAGATACAACAGTAGATGGCTTTTCTGTTACTGCTGTGGAAACCTCACACCTGCAGTTTATTCTCAGTTTGACTTCAGCAGGAGGCTCACTGTGGGTTAAGAAAAAAAAACCTGACACCATTTCCGGTATGAAATAAGCCAAGAAATGCAAAGATACTTGACTTTCTTGTGATGGCAATCATATTTCATGTCAAATTTGTGGGAATTTCTTGACTTAATGATTTGGTTACATGAGCTTTTTGCCTTTGAAAAATGTTTTTTTAATCATAGATGTGTGACTGTGTTAAAAATGCTAAGCTGTGGCTTTATTTGTTTTTGCACATTATGTTTATTATTAAAGGGAGAATCTGCTGACCATCTTTGTATCATAATAATGTGTTTTTTTATCTGTAAATAAGCATGGGTAAATTTCCCTCCATCTTCTCAGATATTCCCGCTCATCTCTCAGCTCAAATCTTCAGCTGCAAATTTTCACTGGCTTTTGGGCGCAGCCATTTTATTTATAGCATTTGAAAATAAAACTAAAGTGTACATTAACTAAAAAGAGAAATCTGCAAAGTTGAGTGACGAGAATCAACTCTGGCTATCAGAAACAATTAGTCTTCTGTGAAATAACAGACGTTAAAACCTGAGAGCACCATCAGTGTGTAGTCTCATAAACTGAGTTCTCCTGGTGCTCAGTTACTCGACATTCATACTCACACAAATCAGAAGACTGAGTTTCTTAAAATGTGAAATATTTACTGAAAGACCTACCAGGTGAAAACACAAAACTGTCAAAGACATGGATAAAAAAGGGGAATGAATATATGAGCACAACTGATGGACGGTTTCTGTCTGACGACAGAGCAGATGGAGGCTACGCCAGGAAAAACCAGTGAATGACCGCTCTGATGTTTACCAGCTGAACTGATTTAACCCTCTGAAACGTGGATCAACATCAGTTTCCTTGTGTCGATTTCAAACATCATTAGAAAGTTGTCAAAAAGCTAGGGAAACGTGTTGAGAGAACTTTATTCATAATTCTTAAAATTAATTAATTCAGTTATGGAAAAAAATGTTTAAAATGTATATTTACTGTTGTATTTAAGCACTTTTTAAGGTCACTTCCTGTTTTGTTTGTTTATTTGTTTGTTTTGGTGCAATTTTTCAGTTTATTTTCTTGTAAGCCCAACTTTTTTTTTCCTTAATTCTTTGGTCATTTTCTTGTAGGTTAACTTTTTATTACTTTTTTTGGCTAACTTTCCATAGCTATTTACTTACTTATTCTTATTTTTCATTGATTTTCACTTTTTTGCTCATTTTTGGTAGTTGCTTGTTAAATTGTTCTTTATTTCCGTGTTTTTGAAAGAAATCGAGCCACTGTGCTCAGGTTTCAAAGGGTTAATAGAAGAATGCAGTGTTGAGCAGTTGAGAGGTTCAGAAGCAGCTTGAGAGAGTGTGAAGCAAAGTCATCATTCAGACTTTAGAGGAGGCCTGAGTTTACGTTCTACGGCTCATTCATTAGGCTGCCCAGGTCTTTTCTTACAGAAGGCTTAGAACAGCCAGGCCAGAAAAAAAAGATCAGTATGAGGTCATAACATGAAGTTTATTGTAATAACATGTTTATCTCATTTTTAAAAGATATGTTCACGTTATAACAACGTTTCACGTAACAATATCATCATTTAGCACGTAATTATGTTATAGGTGATTATCATGTTATGTGTTAACTCAACATTTTGTTATAATGTGAAACTGAGAAAATGAGGAATATGACCCGATTCAGTTCTGCTTCATGCTTATGGCGAGATTTTGCAGTTAAGAGAAGCTTTTCCTTGTAACATGAAAATACATTTTAAAAACATGAAAAATATCTTGTTTTTCTCTCTCCCTTCACTAGATTGGGGTGCATTATGAAGTGCAAAAATACGACGAGACTGCATATTGTGGAGCAACTGAAGTTGTATGTCAAACAGGAATGGGGAAGAATTTCACTTTAAACACTTACTGAGTTTTTGTTACAAGAAAAGGGCGATGAGAAAAGGGCACACAGTGGTAAACATGCACCTGTCCCAACTTTTTTGGAGCGTGTTGCAGACGTGAAATTCAGAATGAGTATATTTACAAAAAACAAAGTTTGAACATCAAATCTCTTGTCTTTGTACTGTATTCAATATAGGTATGATATGCAGGTCAAGAAGGATTTGCAAATAATTGCATTCTGTTTTTAATTGCATTTTACACAGTGTCATATTTTTGGATTTAGTGTTGTAGTATTACAAGGGACATATTTGGCTTAGATGTGTTTGGCTATTTTTATGGACTTAAAACAATAAATATTCAAAACTTTTCCAAAACATCCCCAGATCTGTAAAAGACTGTTTCTAATTTCATGACTTTTCCAGGAGTCCTGACTGTGGGATCCCTGCTGTAGATTTATAATGCAGAGTGGCTGGTGAAGCAGAAGGTCACCACGTTAATGACTAAAGATCCATGAATCAAGGAAGGAAACTGAAGGGGTTGTGATATAAATGCTTTTAATATTAAGTACCATCAGCTCTTCTGCATGTTTCTGACATTTGTTTGTCCATGTTTTGAGATGTCAATCAAAATAGTTTTAAAAAGTGAACACAAGAAAAACAGCATGTGTCGTTTGTGATCAATGATATAAGTTTTAATGTTTTTGCAGCTAACAGTGAAGCAGTAACAGGACAACAGTGAAACATCCTCTCATCACATTTGGTGTCAGTCAGCTGAACTTGCAGAGAGAAACGGGGCTGCGGGAGAGATGACAGCTTTATTCAACTCTCCAACTTTGTCCATCTTTTTCAGCAAGCCCACGCTCTCTGACCCTCCGCCTCTCCAGCACAGACACTCCACTGTTTTCTTTTCACATATCAGTGGATAACATGATGACCAGTAGTCAAGTCAGACCTTACATTCCATCATACAGCTGGTTTCTCAGGGTTAGTGATAAACACCTCAACTGTTTTAAAAAAAAGCACATTTTTTAGTCCATTTTTCCCTTTTCCTCTTGGCCAAACAAAGTGACATCATGGTGAGATATATACAGTTCAGCTAGAGTCTGGACACAAAATGCTTTATGTCAAAATCAGTGGGGGAAAAAAAAGCCTTTTCTGGAACTTTTAAGGGTGGTGCAGAGAAATATCCACTGCAGAAGATGGACATGATGTGCCGATGTTTTTTAAACAGAAGCCCTAATAGACCAGAATTCAATTCAGCAGGATGACATGTGACGTTTGACTGAAAGCAGCTGAGGGGGACAACATAAGACAGAGGATGGATTAAGCCTGATCATATCTAAGTCTATGAGTATCTGAGGGGAGGTTCCTATATTATATTTTTTCAACTTTTGACTTTGTAGGACAGAACATTGGTACTGGCTGTGTGTCATGAGTCCAACTCTGCTGTAACATACTGTTTTCTGTCAATGTTCCAAATCTAATCTGTTCTCTGTGTGTGGAACTGCTCGGAATCCCGACTGCAGGTAACATTCATCTCCACCTCTGCATCTCTGTCTCCCAAAGGGAGTGTGATTGTGTCAGGAGGGAGAGAGGGTGCGCTTGTTGAAGCCTATGCACTGAGAGTATAGCTGAGTGTCCTTTAAGGGGGCTAAGGCAGGACCTCCTCAGCTAGAGCCACTGACATCACTGCTAGAGACGGAGACGTCCGACAGCACTGAAGCAACAGCAAGGCAAAGCTCGATTTCTTCATTCACTAATAACGAAACAAACAGTGGGGTACTTCTCAAAGGCATCACATTTTCAGTAATGTTGCAGATATCAATGCCTAACTTCATTTTACAGCTGGACTTTATTTTCACTGCTTCCAGAAGAGCTCATCAGTTAGTCCTCTACAGAGCTACAAATGTCTTATTGACCATGAACACACAACTGGGGCTGTGATGCTGCGTTACTTAAAGGGGTCGTTCTTCCAAATTATCTAGGTCTCACTTAGCTCTAATGGTATTTAGCCACACAGATATTTTTGGTTTGATTAATGGGATAGTTCAGATTTTTCAAAGCGGAGTTGTATGGGGTACTTATCCATAGTCAGTGTGTTACACACAGAAGATGTCAGTCAGCACACCTCCAGTTTGGAGAAGCAGACTGGAGTGCGACACTGAAGCTAAGAAATGTACTGCTGCTTATGAGGGTCAGCAATAAAACTTAAATTAGCCACCTAAAAAAGTTGAACTTAAAATAATCAATATCAGTTTGAGTGTTTGCTATATTGAGTATTTTCACTACTTCAGCTTCATGTCAGACAGTGATTTTTGTATTGCTTTCCTCAAGGCCAGACTCCATTGAGAAAAACAATGATTTAACATCTCTGAACACAGGAGCTGCTGGTCTACCACTGCCTCTAACAGTTCTTGAATTTGTGTTACTGTGTGACTTTGGGTTAGTTTAGATTCACCAAAGTTTCACTATAACACAAACTAACAAACTGACCAAAGCAGCTGTACACAAGCAGCTTCTGTGTTCAGAGAGCTAAAATAACTGGTTTTCTCACTGGAGTCTGGAGGCTTTGATGAGAGCGATGGGGAACTGAAGCCGTTCATGGCTTCTCCGTCACAAAGGGCTGACGGAAAGGTAAAGCAGTGAAAATACTCTCAATGTAGCATACACTTAAACTGATATTGACCTTTTCAGGTGAGACATTTTTAGGTGGATAAAGGAAGTTTTGCTGCTGACCCCTCCACAGCAGCACGTTCCTTAGCTTCAGTGTTAGACTCCAGCCTGCTTCTCCAAACTGGAGGCGTGCTGACTGATTTCACCTGTATGTGATATACTGACTATGAATAACTACCCAATACAACCCCATTTCAAGAAATCCATACTACCCCTTTAATTCAGGTTCAGAGAAAACCATCTGACAGTTCTGTTTTCACCAGTACAACCAAAGTGAACAGGATTATTTCATTCGTGTAACTGACAAATAATGAAAGAGGAAAAAGCAGCAGTTCCTTCAAAGTGTCCCTGTTGCTCCCTCTGGACTTTTCATTTTCAGGTCCAGGTGAACTTGGAATGATTCTACCAAAACTATCTGCAAGGACAAATACAACAGCAGTTGTGCCCAACCCGTGAGTCTGGACCTAGATGTGAACACAGATCTACTGCTCCGGATGGTGACCTTTTGAAATACTGTCTGCTTTTTACCTTTTCAGGCCTAAAAATCTCCACAACTGAGCTGCTTACAATGTACACTCTAGGTTTAGCAAATATAGTAAGGAACTGGACTGCGTGTGAGACACTTCTGTGTAGTTTGAGTGACTGCTGGGAAAGTTTCATTCTCACTGAAATGAGATCTAAAAAAAAGTGAGCATCACCATTTTAAAAAGTTGTTGTCTTCATGGTAAATTTTTCCATTTATTTAAGACCAGCATCTTTGCAGGCAGCTCTATGGTGACACAACTGATGAGATTTTGGAAAAAACAAGTCAATATGGTGGAGGCTGATGGGAAAACAAGGTCCAAAAAAAAAAAAAAAAAAAAGGGCTTTCTGACAGGAAGGAGTGGAGAGGAGCAGCCGGATGCACAGATCAACAGGCTGTGAACACTTCCACACACACTCACACACACAATTATACAATGTTGGTCCCATTGTAGTGCCCTTAAGGGTATCATAGTTTATCAAGCACTTAGAAGTATGGGTCCGTCTACAGACAGATAACTGCAAGCTGGTGTAAGGCTGGTAATCGTCAGTGGAGCACTTGGGCACCCAGAGTTCTATCTGTTTCTACCAACACACACACACACTCTCTCTCTCTCACACAAACTCACACACACACACACACACACACACACACACACACACACACACACACACACACACACACACACACACACACAAAAACGCTGGAAGCCTCTGTACATGCAGCATCTTCCTCTTTTCACTCCTATCCAAGTCCCTTGTTTGAAAGTCAGAGTTGGAGCTGTGTGTTCAGGTTTGGTGGCTCTCCCCGTAAGAAAAGCAGAAACAAAGGGCTACAGAAACATACACTCTGCATATAAATTATTGGCATTTTAATTATTCTAAGTCAGTACTAAGCTGGAAAAAGAGATAAAATAAACTGAAAACAAGGCGTGTGAAGCCTGTCATGTGTGTAACAATATACCCACTGGTTGAACACATTCCACTGTTTGTAATCTCTCACCACCAAGCAGTTCAAAACAGGAGTTCTCTAAGGGTCCACTTTCATTTCTTTGCAAAGAAAAAAACCAAGGAGCCTTCAATGCAAACTTGAGTTTACAATCTGCTGTATTATTTTACTGTACAAGTGTCAAAAATATCTGACATTTTCCATCTGTGATCCACCACGTGATGATGCTGATGTATGTGGGCTGAGACAAGTTTTTCACACGTGTGTCTGGGTCCAGATACTGTCATGTATGTAGCCCTGGAGATCACGGGTTGGATCTGTGTTGAGTCTCATGGCATTCAGAGCTACAATGGTTCAAATACAAAAAGCAAAAATCTCCTCCCATTCCAAACTAAAAAGAAAAAGGCGAGCAAGACAAGAGAAGAGGAGAGGTGGTTTGTCATCCTTGCAGGATGTCTGAGGTTGTTTTTTCTCCCCCCTCAGTAGAGTGTCCTCTGTCTCTCAGAGCAGTCTGCTCTGTGGGGTGAAGCTGCAGCCAGTCTCCTGCTGCATCTTGGTGGTTTGTGTGAATGTCAATGAGGTTTGATAACTGTGTCTCCTCTACATTTTTTTTCCACAACTAAAAGTGTGTGTGTGTGTGTGTGTGTGTGTGTGTGTGTATGTGTCCTGGCAGCTGCAGTGCCTGTAAAGCCAGCTGACTCATCAGTGATGCTTTAATTGGCCGTGTCTTTGTAATTAACTGTGTGCATGACATTTGGGCTTTGGATGCGTCCTCACCAGGCTTAAGCCCGCACATCTTTTTTTCTCTCTTCTCTCATAAAATCAGCCAAGACAAGGGCAGTGGGGCCGAGGCTCTGAGCCAATAGAAAAGCTTGCACCACCTCCTGGGTCTGCTGGGGTGTAGTGTTGACGTCTTCCAGAGCGTCTGCAACAGCAAACTGTCGGTCCCTCAGCCGGTTCCAGTTGGACAGTACGTTGTGGTATTCAAACACCTTCTCGTAGTTTCCCACTGAGTTGTAGAGTTTTATGAGGCCACGGTAGTCGTACTCTAGCCCGCTGTAGCCCTCTCCAAACAGCTTCTTACCTGTGAGGAGACATCACACACCATGTTAGGGATCATTCAAGAGCTGCAGTGATTAGTTCATTTTAGATCATCAACCGACCAAAAATTATGTCAGTTTTAAAGTGGAGATGAAACACTGACAAATATGACTGTGGTTTGTTTGAGTTTACCTTAAGAAAAATATGGCACTGCACTTAAACCTGATATTCACCAACATTTGTCTAGAAAACTAGAAAGTATTTCACTTTTCTGCCAGTAGGGTGCAGCCAACTTTCACCAATGTTTGGGTTCTCTTGCTCTCACCTGAGTCTGTCTCTCTCTCTCTCTCTCTGTCTCTCTCTCTCTCTCTCTCTCTCTCTCTCTCACACACAGACAAAGACACACACACACACACACACATGAATAAACACACTAACACACAAAGCATGGCTTTTGCAGGGCTCAAGAGTGTGACTATTCACATTTTACTACCATGGAGCACTACTGCGATCTTCAAATACAACTGATACATAAACTTGAGGGACATTAGTTTGTTTCCAGCTTATAGAGAATTAATCATCACGTTTAACGGTGCTGCTGTAACAGTCTAACATAATGAGTGGTAGTGCCGGTACTGTGAGCAGGTGAGGTTTGTGTTTGTGTATTTGCAGAGCTCCAATCGTGACCACGGAGCACCACTGCTTCTTGCTAATATTAGTAATCTATGAACTGGAGAGCTGTTAGTTTGTTGCCACTCACAGTGAATGAATCTTCACGGTTAAAGGCACCACAGTGTCTGTTTTACTGTCTACTAACGCTGTGAAGCTTCATGTTCACACCAAAAACATCAACACTTCCTGCCTGAGATGAGCCAATCCTTACAAATAAAAGCACCATGGGTCCTGCTCTGATTTCTTTAATTATAACAATACTTTTTTAAATTTCATATAAAAGTACTTTAATTAACTTCCTTATAACCACATTTTATTAAATGTTATTGTAGCAGTAGTGTATTCAACTTTATTATATGACAGTAACTATTTAACTTTATTGTAACTGCAATCCATTCAATAATTTTGTATTTTAGTAGTTAACATTAATTTAAAGGACATTTAGAAATACCGCTATATATTTTGTATTGCAATACAGCCTTAAAATATTGCAATATTATTTAAAAGCCATATTATCCACGTTGAAGTAGGCTCAGTAAACTTTGTACTATAAAGTGTGCTTTGTTCTCTGGTAATATGGTTTCTATGGCCATGTATGAGATGTTCAGAGTAGAATAGTATACAGAAATACATGGAGTTGCTTTTCAGCAGTGGTGCCACATGACGAGCATGCGACACACTGCTTCATCACTTTGGGGTAGGGCTGGCCGATATGGTAAAATAACAAAAATAATGTCAAAATAATGTCATGATATTTCAGAATATTTTTGCCATATGAAATATGACAAAGATACCGAAAATAACAATAGATAAGTGTTACAGTTATGTGTGACAACATAAATGTAACAGCTGACCTTCGAATATTCAGTAAAAACTGAACAAAATTATATCTATGTTCTTTAGTTTGTAAACAGTAACTGTGGAAAAGATACAACAAAATCAAATCAACCAAAAAATACACATCTTAACAGTTGCCAAATACAAAAAACATTGTTTTTGATCAATAAATAGTAGCCTGCATAATACATAGTGACTCGCTTCTCTTTTGGAAAAATTCTTAATGACTGAGTTGTTTTGTCCACCTGGACCTGTGCGCTCTGCTTTCTCTCCATTCCTCTTGCTAAAGTGAGCCACTCAGTGCTGAGCATCAGACACACCATACTTGCTGTTACAACATAAGAACTGTTGTTTGGGCTTCCTCATATGGATATGCAAAAGTTGGAGGGGAGCCAGGGATTCTTTGTTTCCAAAATTCTGCCAAAGAGTTTTGCTTATGCTAGTGACACCAGCAAAAAATAAAAATGAAACGATTATGTACATGGAGAAAAGGAGGCCACAAAAACACAAAACAGAACTCGTACCACCAGCTATCTATCCAGACACACACAGGACAAGTTCAAATGGCGCTCAGCACCTGCACTTCTAAAGGTGAGTCATGCCATTTGTTAAGGTTTCTGTTGTTGCTGCGGCGCTGCTGCACAGCTGCCTGCTGCTATGAATACTGCATTTCCACAATTCAAAGCGGACAAAACACTAATTTATAACGCTGTGCATGCTACTGGATTGTCAACAACATGGTCCCCAGATGTTTTACTATAAAATGCCTTGTGTTAACAACTGAAGGGATTCTGTCGACAGAAACGTTGTCAGAGGGCTTTTATTTTGAAACAAAACAGCGCCACACACTGGAACCATCATATCCCGTAAACCCCGGTGACACTCCAGAATGAAGGTATGAAAAAATAAATACCGCCCAAGCCTGTTACCCAGCCAATCTTTTAGGTTTGGTAAATCACCATAGTAACATGTAGCAGGAGTGACCCACTGATCCCATCCCTCCATCCCTGTGTCTCACCAATAGCGATGGAGCGCAGGTAGAGTCTCTCTGCGTCTTCATACTGGTTCATGTCGTAGTTGTAGAGGGAGGCCAGGTGACCTACAGACAGAGCCACCTCATAGTCCTCATGTCCCAGAAGCTGCTCCTTGATCTGGATGGCTTTAATGTGCATCTCCTCTGCCTCCTGGTTCCACAGACACCCAGAAAACAACAAGGACAGTAGATTTAGTCCCCTGTCACTTACACTGTTGTGATGAACATATAGTCACCTGACTGTTTTATGACAAACTCAGAAACTGTTTATTTGGCTGGCTACAATACGAAAGTGTTCCCTGATTTCCTGACATGACATAAGTGTTTGATTTCATTTTTCATATTCTATGTTGGACTTCTTTGTTGTAAGAGTTTTGAAAATCTGGCATTAACATAAGCCATTAAACATTTACCGTTTAAGCTACATGTACAGTGTTTCGTGGTAGTGTTGCCAGGACATGCAACGACACACGCGCGCGCGCGCACGCACACACACACACACACACACACACACACACACACACACACACACACACACACACACACAAACATAGTCAAACACAGACACACACACAGTCACACAAAGACACAATCACAGACAAGACAGACAGCTCCATCCACCTTAAACTTCCTCATGGACTGGTAGAGTCGTCCTAGGTTGCCGTAGTGTTTGGCTGTCTGGACGTTAAACTCTCCAAAAGCCTTCTTGGCCAGCTGCAGTGAGGACAGATGAAGGTCGTGCGCCTCTTGAAGAAGGCGCTCTTCTGTCTCTTTATTGTGGCAGTCGATGGCGATTTCCTCCAGAATCAGAGCTGAGGGAAGTAAAGAAGGATGAAGAACTTATTAGCCTTCCGTCAAGAATTTCACAGTGGAGCCACAGTGCCGTGCAGTTTTTTGGTACCAGATGTGAATTCACTAAACTTCACTTATAAACTACTTACTTATAAACTACGAGCTGGACGAACATAAATATAATTCATATTTTTCCGCCTTTATGTAATGCACTTTGTTAGATGAAAGATCGCTTGTATCTTTGGCCTCACATGAAAAAGAGTTGCTGCACTCGTGGCAACAAGCAATGTCAGCATCAACTCTTGTAAAGTATAACCAAACTGTGGAGTGTGACACTGAGAGCGGTGTGTGTGTGTGTGTGTGTGTGTGTGAGACACACAGAGTGGCAGTGCTGACCCCGCCCCTCACACATGCAGCAGGTTGCCAGGCTCTGACAAACAAATAGCTCTCCTTTGGATCGAAGAGCGAAAATACATCATAGAGATGAATAAACAAATGTCCTAATCTTATGGAAAATTAGAAAAGAGTGGGTAAGATAAAAACTCCACAAAATAACATGTATGTAACCTAAATAAACAAGAAATATATTTTTTTAATTGCTGGAATACTGACAGCAGAACCGTTAATGTTGAAGCTCATTGACAGTACAGCTAGCTCTCCCTCCTCTTAAGTTAGCTATGTTTGTAGCTTAGCTTAGCCTTCTCTCTCTTTCTCCGGGACATTATGTACCTGACTCATATTCCTCACTTGAACACAGTGGGCAGAAGTCCAGCATCCCCAGGAAACATGCCTTACCTTTGACTCTCTTAGAGGAGGCCAGCAGCAGATGGTCCTCAGGCAGAATGTGAGTGATGATGTCTATGGCACGTTCTGCATGGAATCTGAGGGACAAACACAGCGGCTGAACCAAACATGTAACTCAGACTTGGCAGGAGACCGTATTCCATTCAGAATAAACACTTCCAAGAAAGTCAACTGTTTCCCTTGAGGGAAGTTGTTCTCCCGTCAGGGTTAGAGAGGTCAAAGCATTGCCTAAGTTTGAATCAGGGCCTTTGTAGAACAAAAAGAGTGTCAATGGATCGGTTGAAAAATACAAAGAAACACTATGATCTTTGCCAACATCTAGCACTGAGCTGAAATTGATCAATGCTCTTTAATATGTGAAATGTCACACTTCCAAAGCATGCAGTCACATTACATCAATCTGAGTACAGACCGCCACAGTATGAGTCATAGTCTTGTGCTACATCTACAAGGGAGCCTATGTCTGATATAATTAGCTGGCTGGGTCTAGAAACAGTTTTAGGTTTGGAAGATTTATTGTACTCACAGAGCATTGTCAAATTTCCCAGAGCTATACTGGTGCACATAAGAGGAGTAGGCCAGGTCTTCATGGGCTGTAGCAACGTGGATGTTCTTGCCCCCGAACACCGACTGCCGGATATCCAGCGCTGTCTTGAGTTTGTACAGAAAGAAAGAACTTTTAATCAGAAACTGATAATACACCACACTGCTTCTATGAAAATGAGGACTAACAATACAAGTACGCACTTCTGTTGCCAAACACTTACCTGGTAAATAGCGACTGACTGGCAGATGTTGTCTACATTTAATAAGTAAAATCCATAATCTAGCAGCGTGTCAGAGTACTTGGGATGCTTGTGTCCAAAATGTTCTCTGTAAGGCACAAAAAATTCAATCAGAATTCTTTGATGACATGAGGAATAACAATAGTGTTGAGTGTGTAAAAGACGTTACCTGGCTAGAAACACTGCATGTTTGATCAGCTGCTCTGCTTTTCTGAACTCTCTCTTCACCACACAGGCCTGCAGAGGAAACACACGTCAAACTTCACACAATCACGTCTGAGCAAGGGATTTTCTTTCATGCCCAACAGATTACCTTTCCGTGGATATATTTTACAAAGACACTGTACCTCTAACAATAACTTAGTCAAATCTTGTAATATAAACAAAGATAGTTAACCTTTGAGGCTTGCCGGAGGACATCAACCACTACTTTAACAGGCAGCCCTGGACTTATTTCCTTCATAGCCTCTATACACCACCGGTACGCCTGGAAAATGCAGAAAAAAAGTTAAATCCATGTCTGTCTGGAGAATTCTCAACAACTCTGCCATGCTGTAAACCACTCTCACTTAATACTTCAAATTATTAAAACTGAAAGCACCTGTCCAGTCCCTCCAGGATTTCACTGTTTTTGTGACTGTTGCCACCTGAAACGCCTGATTTCGCAATTGCAACAATATTTTAAGGCATTTTAATTTACATCAATATTTTTTACAGTTTGTACTGTTTTAAAGTATTACATATAGTATTACATACAATTACATAAGATGCATATCATGATATACTGCATTTTCAGAGCTAATACTGGCATAAAATTAAACAATTAAAAAATAAATGATGGCCGGTCCAACGTTTTTTTTGTTTTATAAGTCAGAGCCAATCCGGAAGATTTAAAAACAGTAAGGTCGACAAGGATGAAATAGACTACCTGACTGTAAAGACAGTGGTCAGCAGGAAGAATATCAGGCCTGCATAAAATAAAAGATGACAGTGACCAAAGGGCACTTCACAGCTTCACCATCAGGTGAGGGAGAGCCCAGGACCCAAATCCCCAACAGTTTCAGCATTAGGTGAGAGATGGTCACTGCACCCTGCAGCTTCACTGTCAGGTGAGGGAGAGTCCAGTGTGCCTCAGACAGCTTGACAGCAGTTGTGACTCTTTATAGTTTGTAAAGTTGAAAAGCTCACACAGTTACTCAATACAGTAATCTGTGACCAATGATTTAAAGAGGTCTTTTAAATTTTGTTATGTATGAAATGATAAGTGTCCTCACCATGAAAAATGTTAAAATTCTCCTGCTCTGAGCTGCAGGGAAGAGCTTCACTCAGAGTGAGCTGTGGGGGGGCTCACGTGTTTGCCTTTCAGTGCTGCTCACATCAACACCAATGTGGCTCAACTCACTCATTTAACCCATAAATAAACATCGAGTAATGTTAGCCGTGTGATGCTAACAGTTCTCCCTGTCATTGTGTGTGTGTGTGTGTGTGTGTGTGTGTGTGTGTGTGTGTGTGTGTGTGAGACTGTCTCAGGCGCAGCAGCAGTCTCATGATAAACAGAGAGAGAAAGAGAGGGGCTGAGTGGATCAACACACTGTGTGCAGCTCTACAATGAAATGAGTAAAAACTGCGGTAAAGCCGCAGTGATTGGACAATATTGGAAGGCCGTGCAGAATTCACGGAGATTGCCTGAATTCGCTTGAGTTGTTGTGATCGCAACATGCAAAATCCTGGAGGGACTGTCCATTATATATAAAAAATATATTACCATTAGCTCAGTCATTGGTGGACAGACATACATACCTCATCGTAATGACTTTTAGCGAAGAGCAAGGCACAAAGCTCGCCGTACAGCGCTGCCTTGTTGGCCTGGTGGCCATGCTTGGCTAGTTTGTCCATGTAAGACTGAGCAAGCTTGAAGGTCTCCTCGCCCAGGTGATACTTACAGTTGCCATTGCGAACATGAAGCAGCCTGTGCACAGAATAGAGGAAAACTTATTAATAATCTAACAAGTGATTTACTGATATAGATATAAATTCACACCAAACATTTCTTAGGATACTTTCTGACATTTCATCATTATTAATTATTATAAACAGTTACATATTGTATTTAGTGTTATAGACCAATTGTCAACTGAGGTCATCAAAATATGCCCAGGCTTGTTGGTAAAGGACGTGGCACTTTGCCCCAGCTACTGCCCAAGGACTGAAGTTCTACAGAATTCTGAGCGGATTGAGACCGTTTCAGAGCAGCTGGTGTTTCCGTTTCTCACGTGACTGTGATAACAGATGACTCTCAAACCAAATGCTCAGTGGATGCTCATAGTGACATTGGCTGTTGAAAGCAATAACAGAACACGTAGTCCTCGCAAAAAACCTCTCAGTTTTACTTTGGTAATTTAATTTAAAACAGACGTCATTTTACCATACTTGGCATATGGAGAAAATACATGCTATTTCCACTAGGTGCACTGTCACAATCTGCTAATCGCTGACATATATCAGACTGTGGTAATAAAAAAAAAAGCATTTTGCATGTAGTATATTAAAAAAAATTACTTTTTGTGGGGTTTTTTCATCTAAAAACATAGTGGCATCATGACAAAAACCTGGCATTTAAGGGTTAAAATTCTAAAAATTCATGAATATTTGATATGTATGATTAGAACTGATCATCTCAATGAAAGTAGGATATCACATTAATATGTAATATTTTTATAGCCTGATTCTGAAAAGCACATTTTGTGTGCAGCGCTGTATGACTTTGAGATTTTGACACTGCACATAAAATGTATAAAAATCTGTGTTGCTGCTAATTATTGACGTATCCTTGGCTGTGATAGTAAAAAAACAACTGCTTAGCATGCTATATTGAAAATAATTTATTTTTTGTGTTTTTTCCCCTTCTAAAAAACAAGGCACAAAATTCTGAAAATTAACAAATATTTAATATTTGCGATTAGAACTGATGTTGGTTAAAAAAAAATTCAATAAAAGTAGAAAATAATAGAAATGTATAATAGTTTTTACAGCTTGCTTCTGAAAAGCGCATTTTGTGCACAGAGCGATACGAGTGTGTGTAATATTAAAGCAAGCCCTAAAGGTTAAACAAAGGTTACTGAACTTATCTTCCAGATGGCTGCTACACATTTTCATTCATTAACCCATACTTTGCCGATATTTCTTTGATAGTGTTGGGGAATTTTGGTTGGATAATTAACAAAAAATGGTTGATTATCATAACTGTCCTCAGTTTATCACTGTAAATGGTGAGTTGTTGTCACTTATCATTGACAGTACAGCATGCTTATAGTGATGACATCTGTCTAGGTCAAATTCATCACTTTATGTGGATGATTATTATAACCAATTTTTTCCGTTTAATTTCATGCAGATTACCATTTAATTGACGTGTACATTAATTATATGAATATAAAACAATGAAATGGACAGCTTTATAATTTACTGAATTTTATGGTTCATGTTATAAAATACTGTCAAGCCCTTTCAAAAAAAAAATACTATCAGGTACTCAAAAAAATCCACTTTCATCTGGATTACAAATGTTTTCCTCTGTGTATTCTTGTCTCATCTGTCTCAACTGGTCCGTAGGCCATTCATCACTTGACACCATTTCACACAATGTTCTCTCTCTTTCAAAAAACCAGCCTATGGAAATTTTAAAATTCTCCCAGGCTTGCTGCCAATTCACCAAGGGCCTACTCCAAGGGGCATTATGTGAGCAGGCACTGTCAATCCAACAATGGGTACTTTCACCACAGGTGCTTTTCATGTGCAGAACGAGGGAGAACACAGAATAACTGTAGTTTTAAAATTGTTTTTCATTTTGTAATGTATGAAAAGCAAATTATTCAAATCTCTTTTTGTATAAGTATGATTCTGTCCCAAGCTATTTGGTCCAGATAAGCCATTGATCATTGAAACCACAATCACTGTTAGTGGTTTCCACTGTATTACAATGTGCATTTTTACGTAAAACTATACTTTGGCAGTGAGAATAAAAATCTCTGTGGTGATAATTTATTGATCTCAATTTCGGCCCCTGTATGTACAAATTGAAATTTGCAGAGATCCACTAGACTACAGAAACAAAAAGGAGCAGTAAAGACACAGATAGAGCATGACAGATTTGTATAAGAGCTGCTTGATGCCATCACTTTGAATAAAAGCAAGGCAAGTCAGGCTACCCTGGGAAAATCTGTTTATTGCAGTATTAAAACAACTCTGATCAGATTTTAAATAGCTTTTTATCATGCCCATCAAATGTCATCACATGTCAAATATAAATATAGTTGTTATTCTTTCACTAGTTGTATTTTCTAGTCACAAGTGAAACTGTGTCACCTGTTGTGAGACGGATTCTGTGTATAGATCTGTGTGTGACACAGTCAAATCATTCTTAATATTGCTTCTTCCTTTCATTATTGAAAGAAGGTAATGTCTGGGGACAAATATAATCTCAAACAAAAGAAAAACTATGGCAGCCAATTCTGTCATTTCAAACAACTAAAACCTGAAGCCTTTCTTTGCCAAACAAACAAACAAACAAACAGAAAAACAGAATAGAAAGTGCAGTTTCACTAATCAAGGTTGCACGGCTAAATAGGACAGAAAAATAAAGTAACGTACACATTTTACAGCGCTGATTACAAAGAAGTGGGACACTGTGCAAAAAGTAAAAAACTGAATGCAATGACATGTAAATCATTTTCAACATATATTTGGTTGAATTTGACACAAAGACAAGTTATTTAGTGTCCAAACTGGCAAACTTTGGTTTTTGTTAATATAAACTCATTTTGAATTTGATGCCTGAAACACGTTCTAAAACCCACTATTACCACTGTGTTATATCAGCTTTTCTTCTAACAAAACTCCAGGTGTTTCAGAAATGAAGACACTAATTGTTGACATTTCGTAAGTGAATTTTTTTTTCCTATTCTTGCTTGATATATTGTGTCACAATGTCCAGTAAAGACAGGCTGGCAAAGCTGGTCAAAGTAGTAAGTAAGGTGATTGGGGGGCAGCAAGCCAAGCTTCAGGATATTTACAGTAAGTGCATAACCAGTTAGGCTCAACAAATCCTTTACTGTCATAAACACTGTTTTTTTGATAGTTTGATCTCCTTCCCTCTAGCTGCCATTTCAGAATGCTGAGAACAAAAACGAGGCGTGCGAGAGCTTCTTTTATCACTGTTGCCATTCACAAACTTAATGTGTGAGCCTAATTTGCTGACTTTTATCTGTATGTAGATGAGATATTTTTTAGATTGTACACCTGGATTATTTATTTCGTAATTATTACTAAGTAACAATTATTATTACCTATTTGTCTTACCTTGATTATTTATGACTATGAATTCTATCTATTGCCACTGCACCACGCTTTATTTGACTTGACGATGCATTTATTTACTTTTATTATTTTCAAACTGTTCCAGTTTTTGGTTCAGTGTGGTGGGAATATCTTTGTTTTACTTGAGCTGGGGAATTTCTGTATTTATTTCAGATCTTGTCCTGGACACCAAATGTCCTTAAGGATAATAAGGATGAAGTTGAGTTGAAATGAGATACTATATGACTTCAGTTGATTAACAGTCCAGGGTCTCCGTTGTCATATTTTGTGCTTCATTTTCAATGGTAGACATGTCTGGACTCCAGGCAGGCCAGTCTTGTACCGCCACTCCTTTACTACTAAGCCACACTGTTGTAACAAATGCTGAATGTGAACACCCTGTACCATCACAGCTGCTGGCTTTGACCTTTGAGCTGGTGACAATCTGGATGGTCCTTTTCCTCTTTAGCCCGAAGGACACGATGTCCATGATTTCCAAAAACAATCTGAAATGTGGACCAGTCAAACCACAGCACACTTTTCCACTTTGTGTCAGTCCGTCTCAGATGAGCTCGGGTCCAGAGAGGTCAGCCATGTTTCTGGATGTTGTTGATATCTGGCTTTCACTTTGCTGGTAAAATCTAAACTTGAATTTGTAGATGCAGCCATGAACTGTGTTTACTGACAATGGCTTTCCAAAGTGTTCCTGAGCCCATGTAGTAATATTCTTTTTATAATCATGTTGGTTTTTAATGCAGTGCAACCTGAGGGATCAAAGGTCACAGCCATTCAATACTAGTTTTCAATCTTGTCCCTTAAAGTGCAGAGATTTCCCCAGATTCTCGTTGAGAGACAATGTTGTTTAACTGTTGGACTGTTTGCCCACACAGTTTTTTATTAAGTGGTAAACCTTGCCCTGTTCTTGCTTGTGGATAACTAACCCCTTAAATGATGCCTCTTTCTACCTAATCATGATCCTATCACCTGTCACCACCGTAACTGTTTATATGAAGAATGTTCCAAACTGGTGTTTTTTGAGCATTACGTGACTTTCCCAATGTTTTGTCTCAACTTTTCTGAAATGTGCTGCAGGCATCAAATTCTGAATGAGTGTGTGTTTAAAAAAAGCAAAGAAGTTTATCAGTTTGAATATTAAATATCTTGTCTTTGTACTGTATTTAGTTGATTATATGTCAAAAAAGACTTGAAAAGAATTCTGTTCGATTTATGTTTTACGAGGTGTGAAACTTTTTTGGAATCAGGGTTGTACACAAAGGTTAAGAACATCCTTGATATACAGAACTATACTCTGAACGTCCACATGTGTTAGACTGACCTGACACAGCATTCCACAGCCCGGTAGCAGTGGAGGACCTCACTGTGGAGTGTGCACAGCTGCAGGCACGACAGAAACACTTTCTCTGCATCTCCATACCAGCCTGCATCAGACAAGAAGCCACCTAGAACGAAATACATCAGATTAATCCAACTGTCTCCAAATCAGAGGAGAGATGGATTCAACATCACCTGTAGTAAACGAAGGTTAAATATATTATCTTTATCAAATATATCATTCAAATGCTCTATTCACAACAAATCTTACAGTGCAAACCATGTGTGGATTCAGTGCATCTTATGGTATTTAATGTCACAGGTATTTATCATAAAGGAAAGAAACTCGTCTAACAAACATCTTCTGATTTCAGATGACAATATAGTAATAAAAGACATTTCACTAGTTCATCTTTTAAAGGCTATTTGTCACATTTTTTACAAAATAGTGACTGCTACTGCTTGCTAGACAGCCAACTTACTGCTTACAAGCAACCAAAAAAGATATAATGGAAAATCATAACATATTTCATAACAGAACCCAAGCAGCTGCTAAAGGGCCTTCCACTCACAGATTATCAGTGTATCAGTGTATATGTTTTCCCAATATGCACTGATATGAAAACATTTTTTACAGAACATATAAAGGTTGGGGTGATTTCATCACAATGTAATTGTGTAGTTCTGACTCCAATGCTCACAACATTCTCTGCACTGTGCAGCCAGCACATGTAACGTTAGCAAAGAGCATAAGCTGATCAGACTCTGGCATCTCTTAGTTGTCTTTTTGGTAGTGGTAGCAAACTTTAATTTTTTAATCTTGTGCACGTTTTTTTTTTTTAGCATTCTGTGCCCCCTCTCAAAATGTGGTGATTTCTCAGGTCTGTGAACTCAACACAGGCAAAACTCAGCATGAGTTATTTTTATCTTCAGTAGCAGTTTGAGTCGTGGCATGGATAATTGATCATTTAATACAGTCAGAGCTGATCAGATCCATGGACTGCTGTGACAAAGTGAGTGAAAGTAAAATTTTAGATCCAGCAGACTGAGGAGTTAAGTGTCACTTTCACTGTGCCAGGCGTTCTGCTACTCTATCTGTGACAACAGTATGCTCTGCACTCTGAGAGAAAATGGAATGGAAATTTCTGCATTTACCAAAAGTTAAAATTAAAAGTCTTTCCATTGTTGAAACATTGAACATTTTCTATAATTTAGAAAAAAAGTAAAGGTTGTCCCATGTGCCCAAAGACTAAAAATAGTATGATATGAAAGTGACTGTATCTCAAAACACAACTGATTTGGTATCTGTGAACTCATAAGTTCAATATAAAAGGTGGATATGCACACATATGATAATTTAATGATGTTTCAAAAAGTCCTGACTTTGACCATTGATAAAAGTCTGATTTTCTGTGTGATCTAAAATTTCAAAGGTGTACTATTAGATACTTGCCCCAAGTAAGTCGGTACCAGATTTCAAGACTTTGGATCCATCAGAACAAAAGTAGAGGCATTTTCCTTATCATGCTAAATACAGTCTTTGGGCACAAATGCTCTAAGAAAGCAGCCTTCTGAAAACTTTGCTAAGTCTCATCAGTGCAAAGTCAGTGCACAGTCCACGTAGAAAAGGTCTTTTTTCATTTTAGCTCAAAAATGAACTCTATCAGTCACCATATCAGCAGTTGGTGAATTTTTCAATAAAATCTGTCTTGTTTTCAAAAATCCATGTCAGTCCAGAGCTATTCAACTTCATACGAGACCACCCTCTGTGCCGACTGTGCCGTCTTTGCAAACACAATGAGAGAAGGTTTGGTCTGGAGAACCTTTGCTTGGATAGAACCACAAGACTCGTGAATACTTTTAATATCATCATCAAATATAAATAATGGCACTATTTTACATGTGGTGTCTTGGGGAAATGTATCTATTCTACTTAACAGTGCTTCAATAGTAGTAATAAATGTGGTACAATTAGACAGAATTCAATACATCTTAAATCAAAATGGCCAAGGACTGCTAGTAATAGTTAAGTCTATCTCAGATCCCTGGTGTGTTTCCTATGGGCTGAACCTATGATACATCAGTGAGAGGAATGAATGGCCTCCACATATTCACTGTTTGTTTGAGATAGTCTGTGAGATACAGCAACAGAAAGAGGGTCTGTATGAAGCCTTTTGTCCCTGACCCCACTATTTACCTAGCACAAAGCCGAACTGGATGGCCTTCTCTTTGACATGGGCGTCAGACTCAGCGATGTAAGAGCAGCGGCGGCTGAAGGAGTTTGCCAGAACTGAGGCCACTTTCACACCGTGGTCCATAAGCGCCTGAAAGCAGTGGTGCAGGAGGTGTCTGCAGTGGGCAGGACAAAGGAATGGGTTATGTAAGTGGAAAGCATAGCTATAAAGTGATGATTGATGTATTGTTTCTTACATTTAATCCTTTACGAAAAGAAAAAAAAGACATCATTGGTTTGAACAGACATAACAAATATCTGGCTACAGTAAATAACTATGCTGATGACTAATGTTCCCGGTTTGTGTTGCAACTGTTGCACACCTGAGATAAATAAAGTTCTATCTTATCTTTCTGCTATTGTATTCTCATTAAGGCCATCAATGAAGGCTGAAAGCAACAAAACACACCACACAGATAAAAATGTAGAAGGAACATTAATAATGTACCTTAAACTAAAGGCTACTTTGTTGTGCACAGGGCATTAACTTGCAACTAATTACACACACTCTTTTACCAGCATTACATTTGTCCACTTTCAGAAACATTTTTCCTTGAGCGAAGTTTGAATGGCAGCAGAGTGTGATATGGAACCTAAAATGACTCAAACTGATAGAACTGGCTGGGACACACAAAGCACATCACAGGCAAAGAGCACTTGGAGCCTCATTTCTCCTGCATGGTACAGCATGGCTCGACTTGTATCAAAACTTTCTTTTTTGGTTTTCCACTGGCAAAAGTTGTGGATAAGACCTGGTACTTTTTATGTTACCACCACGCTTGAGGTTCCAAGCAACCTGAGCTGGTACTAGAAGGTAGAGTTCAAACCCTGCAGACCACTGATAAATCAGAGAATAATCACTCAAAATCTTTACTTGCACAACATGTGATATACTCATAAAGATAACATTTTCAAATAGTTAACCATCAATAGCAACAGCAATTTCTTTTATTCCCCTGACTGATCTTTTTTTTAAACTGCAGCCTGCAAAACCACTCTGTGATCAATTGATGAAGCGCAGCTTTTCTTCTGTTTAGATGCCAATTAAAGGATCCATTGAGAGCTGGAGGGAGCAACATAGAAGTATTTGTGTCTGGAAACTTAAGTAATCCAGAAAAGTACCTGGTACCAGTATCCGAAATTCATTTTTTGACTCACTGGGCAAGGTTGCTGGTAGATGAAAAAATCCTCCAACCAAGCATATTACCAGTCAGTTACCAGCCAAATTTATCAATTGCCTTTTTTCTTTCACATCTACATTTGTTTCAGTTCATTCCACTAAAATAATAATGTACTAATGTTGAATGCAAACTGAAAGGAGAGACCAGAGAAAATTCTGAAGCAAAAATAATCTAAATATATTTAACAGCTCATCACCACAGCCTCAGCATATGAAAAAGTTCACTCAGGTAAGAATTGCTACACTGTTTATGTCTAGGGCTTTTACTGTGAAAAGTAACAAGAGAAGAAGAAGCTTTTGTTGATAATGTGGGAGGCTCTATCTTAATAACTCATAACTTTCATAAGTATGCGCTTAACGCAGCAGAGCACCTCACTGTAGTTTAGTACACTTTTTTGGTATAAACTTTAACCTGTCAGTGTGGCTGATAGCCTCCTGAGATTTACTCATCAAACAAAAAATCTAGCCCCACTTGACGCTTGGCGGGTGTTAATTTCAGACCCTACCTGGTACTGAAAGTGAGTGAAGTTGAGTTGAGCTGAACTATGCAGTGGAAATGAGGCATAATGGGTCAGATATAAACAACTAACTCAGAGAAGGTCAAAACAATAAATGAGTGAAATAGAAACCACAATGAAATGATAACTGGACTGCATACATGCAGCACTTTTCTGGTCTTGGAAAGCATGTCGAAAATGTTACAGTATCATTGGGCAAGATACTGAATCACAAATTCCTCCCGATGGCTGTTCCATCGGTTTGTAAGTGCGTGTGAGTGTTTCAGAAACTGAGCAACAGGTGGCACCTTGTACAGTAGCCTTGGCCACCAGTGTATGAATTTGTGTGTGAATGGGAGAATGTAGTGTGAAAGCGCTTTGAGTGGTTGAACAACTTGAAAAGTGCTATATAAGTGCAGGTTCATTTAACATTTACCAGTCTCCAGAAGCATTTTGTAAAGCTGATGGGCCCATGTGAACGGGAAGGAGTTTCAGGCACCGCTTAGTCCTGTTATGTTCTTACCTTTTGTCTGAAGCCCGCAGCACTTTAGCAAACACCTCTAGCTCACAGAACTCTCCTCCTAGTTGGCAGAGCCGGCCCTGTTGGTAAAGCTGAGAGACACAATGATGGAGGGATGAGGTGTGCACTGAGACTCACTGACAGTCACACAGGTGTCAACTCTTCCATTGGAAAAACAAGTTTAGTCCATAGCAGGGCTCTAATGGTTACATATGAGCATTTTTTGAGTGTAGAGGTTAAAATTTCACATGGTCGCATACACATGAGTGCATAGTGATGATCATTACCATTGGTGCCCTTAGTGGCATTTGGTGCCAAACGCACAGTGCTTGATGTGTGTGTACATCATGAATGTCAATGTGGTTTTAGCTAATACCAGAATAAGCCATCAAAGTGGTAATCAGTGAATTATTCCCTGCAAAAATCAGCATCTGTCTCAAAAATTTCATATCAGTTGGACACAAGTAATAACTGATGTGATTATTAACATGCAGGGAACGTCTCAGTGGAGATGTACAGAATGTCCTATCTGTAAATACAACGGTGGAGTCTCTGGCCTTCTTTTCATCCCAGTCTCTATTATGGCCGTGTTTTAAGTGATGCTTCAGAAAATGCTGTCTGCTGTTTAGGAGTTTAAACAAAAACAAAAATGCTGATGTCTGGCCTGTAAGACCAAAGAACTAACTTTTGAGGATAATTGACTGTGTGCCATTGTTACGTCATTGTATAGTATATAAACACTGTACTCCGAATCATTGACAGATCTTTATTTAAGGGGAGCAACGACCATTTAAAAACAATTATATTATTCAGGAGGCTATACTGTATGGAGGAAGCTATGATGGAAAAAAATACTACAATCTGTTCATGAACGTGCATGTTGCCAGGATGCACCGGGAAACCACTAAATGTCAGCGTCATCATGGTTGAACAGAGACTTCAAAGCTAGTGGGAAATGAAATGAAGTACAGAATTTAAAATTTGCAATATAAATAAACATGCTGCCACTTTCAGAATCCATTTTATGTTAACACTAAACACTTATAAGACAGGGAAACTTTGTCCAACCTTTCAAACTTCTGCAGTCTTTCAGTAGTTATAGTTTATGCAAGTCCTGTCCTTCAGAACTGAGAAATCCACTGGAACGGACTAATGCATGACAGGATTTTGCTACATGTTGTTACTGTCACCCCGCCTGCTCACAGTACAACTGCTGCTAGCAGCTAGCAGCAACAGTCACATCAGGCACATTTTCATGACTAGCTAGCGGGACAATAAAATAATGTAAGCTATAGCTAATTTCAAAAATAGCGCACTAATATTAGACCTCTGTTGACCTGTGAGCAGGCGGAATGACGGTCACAACATGTAATTAAATCCTGGAAGTCATGGATCACTCTGTTCCAGTGGATTTCTCAGTTCTGAAGGACAAGACTTGCATAAACTATAACTGCTGAAAGACTAGAGAAGTTAGAAAGGTCAAAGTTTCCCTGTCTCATAAGTGTTTAGTGTTAACATAAAATTAATTCTGAAAGTCACAGCATGTTTATTTACATTGCAAATGTGGTTTAAATTCTGTACTCCATTGAAATCCCCACTAGCTTGAAGCTTCTGTTCACCGTAATGACATAGCAGCGAGTGTTTTCCTGGTGTGCCCTGAAGATATGCACAATCAGGAGCAGGTTGTAGTATTTTTCTATCATGGAATATAGTCTCCTGAATAATATCATTTTTTCTTTCGTTGTTTTTTTTAGATGATCATTGGTCCCCATGCCTCTATGGATGACAATACCAGTTGGCACTCCATTTTGGTCCGAAATGAAATATTTCTGAAATATAACAGCTATTGGATGCACTGCCATGATATGCTGCACAGACATTCATGAGAGACAGATTTAAAACCCACTGACTTTGGTGATCCCCAAACTTTTGCTCTAGTGCCTCCATGGAGGTTGAAATTTGCAGTTTAAGATGAAGTATCCTGACAATTATTGAATCCATTTCCATGACATGTACATGTTCCTTTCAGGATGATTTGTAATAACGTTGGTGATCATCTAACTTTCCATGGATCACTACTAGCAGGCTGACATTTTCATTTGTTCATTTTTTGGGTTCATTATCAAATATACGCAAATGTGTTCAATTTCCCATCAGTCTCAGCTGTATTTAGCATACAGATTGCATGCTGGAATTGTCATTGTGAGAATGGGAGCGTCAAGTTTGTCCCTGCTAACCCTGCTGTTGACCTGGGGAGGGCAACATTCATTACTTTTGTGACACAAATCATCACCAGCAGCTTCATTCAAACTGCCAAAGATTTGCTTCGATTCTATCTGAACAGTGATGACTACAGACTAACTTGTGAAGTAGTCTCACATGGATGGACAGGGCTCTAGACTGATACCACACGTGACCATCTTTGTGAACCTGCAAGTTAAAATTTCACATGGTCATGTTCATGTGAGAGCTTGTTGAAGATTGAAGTCTCTAACACTGAGAAAGTAACAGCTGACACATAAATGGGTCTAATAGCAGTTAAATACAAATTGGCAGCTCTGTGTCATATATATGTGGTGTATGAATTGTCTTTATAGTCAGTTACTGCGCTGCATTTTCCTAAACCATTATGATCGGGTCACCTTTCTCACTGTGTCTAGGGCACTGTCTCATCACGCCATGTCCACACTGGATGCAAAAGCGCCCTAATGTGTTAATTGTCGTGCAGCTTCTCATCAGCAGTTGCCTGGCTGTTTACACTAAAAACTCTAGAATTTGGTTGCTGGAGTTTTATTCCACGCTGAATCCAGTCCAGGAAATGTAATGCTGTCCGGCTCACCGATAAAACCTTTGCAGGGAATTACTTAGAAGTCAAAATAAACAAACAACCAAAAAAAACTCTAATGATCAGAGCTAAGCCTACAATTGAAGACACAATGTTATGTCAACTGTTTTCCAGGGAATTTAGACATTTGAGCTCTCTTGGGGATGGACACTTTTCATTTTCATCATCATCATCGGTGCCTTTACCCAGTGGTATGGCATAAAAGAACTTTCGATTTTTATATTTGGTTCCATCAATTAGGAATGAATCCAGGTGCATACAATCAACAGATTACGCACACACACAGTGTGTGTGTACGCATGTATATAGTTCAAAAGTCTGAAAGTCTGAGATAACTTGCTAAGATACTTCTATTTTGCATTTGTTTCAAATGTAGCCCTTTTTTCCCCATTACAAATTATGAAATCAGCCAATGATATCAGCTTGGCTATTTGGGTGAAAAGTTGAAACTGAAGAATGTGCATACATTTCAGAATATCTTGGAATTTGTTTTTTTGCCTTCTCCTTTTGCTTTAATAACAGCATGTACTTAAGCTGGCATGGACTCCACAAGTTTGTGCAAAACCCTGATGACCCCGATGTTATCCCAGCATGATGTGACAATGTTCCAAAGAGCTTCTTGTGATGTCACAGCATGCTAGGCTTCCTCAGTTTTCAAGTGACCCGACAAATGTTCAGTGGGGTTAAGGTCAGATGACCGTGGAAGAAAGTCTGTAACAGTCAGAACTCTGTGATCTTCACTAGCTTCATTATAAACAGAATGGACTTGCATTTGTGAAGCCTCATTCTTGTCTTCTGACCACTCATAGCACTATATGCAACATTCACCTATTCACACACACATTCACATACTGGTGACTGGGGCTACCGTACAAGGTGCCACCTGCTACTCAGTTTAGACATTCACAAACACACAAACACACACACACCAGGAGCACAGCTATCAAGAGCAATTTAGGGCTTAGATTCTTCCCATACTTCTGGCATACAGATTGAAGAAGTCAGGGACTGAAACTCAGATGTTCAAATTAGTGGATGACCTGCTCTCCCTCATGAGCTCCAGCCAGACAAGTAGTTCTTGGGGAAAGTTTCATGCATTACCAACTTATGAACCTATTAGTCCAGCCATGGTTTGACACTGTGCAAGCCCCTGATTGTTTAGATTAACAATCTGACCTTACTTAGTTCTGATGCCATGTTTCCCACTATCACAGTGCTATTTAGTAAACAATAATCTGCTAGAAACTTGAGAAACAGCACTACTACAACTCAAGGAAATCTGATCTTTTGTGCAAAGGAGATACATTGGCCAGTGCCACAAATTCGATTTAATTTGACCGTTGATCTTGAAATGCTGGAGGATATTTAATATTTCATAAATAAATGTCGTTGGGCAGAAAAATATTGATTTCAAAGTAACATCGTTTTAATTTATTTCTGTTTTGTGTTTGCTATCTTTGGCAAATTGACAGCTTGCTGCTCGACAAAGCTCAGCTATGCTGTGAAAAGTATGTTTGCTTGTTTAAGAAAAGCTTCTTTAAACAGAGTGGGTCAAAACAGGTAACTGACATCAACTACCCCACAGAGATACAAGTAGTTTACATGACAACAATCGCCACATTAGCACAATTGTTCACAGCCGTCCGGGGCTTCTTTGTCAACAACCGTTGATTACACACATATACGTTATATACTATTAAGGTTGTATTTTAGGAATACGTAAGGCTGTGAAAGCTAACGGTTAATAAAAACATAACAAAACAAAACAACAGTTTTTCGTCTTTTAGAGCTAGCGTAACGTTACCGTAATGTAGCTAACGTTAGCAGCAGTGTTAGCGGCTATTATACAACTCGTACAGCCTGTGACTGACACATATAACAATCCCTGAGCCTCTGGACTATAACATCTTACCTTGTAGTAGACATCGAATTGTATATTTTCAGGAAGTGACCGTATGTCCCTTCTTGATCGGCTGTAGTTGTCCACCACAGCCGAGATAGCGGTGTTGTACAGTGTTTCTGGGATCCATTCGAGCTCCACCGCAGCCATGTTGTTTTCCCTCTCCAAAAAAACCCCAGCAGCTACAGCCCTCCCCAGCTCTCCCTACATTTGCTACCTTACAGCGATTGAAGCACTTCCTGCGCGAGTCCTCATGTAACATTCGCTTTTAAGTAAGGCTACGGATAACTGAACTACTGACAGTTTACAGCTACAATCCTAAAACCGCTATTTAATTGCCATCTTTTTCCTTCATCTCCAATTATTCGTCGACCCCACAGCAGTTCCGTGCCCCCGTCCCGACGCACTCACTGGCGCTGACGTAATGACGTCATTGTGCAGTCTATGTAAAAAATCTGAAACATACAAACATATTGGGAGAAATAAACAAATCATACAGGTTTCTTTGTACTTCAGCGAGAAATTATTTGAATTAATACATGTGATACTGTCTAGTTCTTAAATTTCCTACAATCGGGAGCTACGCGTAAAACTCCTACATAGTTTATCTTGATGCAAACATACTCAAGTTAAAGCTAAAAGTGAGCCATTGTGTCGCAAATTCTAAAATACTCATACTTAAGTAATGATACTGATACTGTGATACTGATAAGCTGAAAATGTATTATACTGGTGTAAACTGACCTTTTAATGAAAACCACATGCACTGTCTTGTTAGCTGTTTAAAGCAAAACAACAACATTAAAAGTAAAATACAACACAACATTTATTTAAAACTATATATATATATATATATATATATATATATATATATATATGACACTGAGCTGACACAAAGCTCTCACATAAATGTGACCATGTGAAATTTAAACTTACAGGTTCACAAAAAATGGTAATATATGTACATGTAAAGTTCTGTTTACATGTACATATATAATAATAATAATAATAATTATTATTATTATTATTATTATTATTATTATTATTATTATTATTATTATTATTATTATTATTGTTATTAAGATAAGATAATCCTTTATTGATCCCCAGAGGGGAAATTCAAGTTTTGCAGGAGCACAGTGTAAAGGGTAAAGGTCAAATAGAATAACATATAATAGACAAAGATCAATATACTGTACAAATATCAATATACTATACAAAAAATACAAATCAAATTAAAAGTAGAACTACAAATGGTACAAAGTAGTGGTACAAAATAAATATTAAAGTGCAAGAGTCTGTATTGACAGTGTTTGGAGTGTGGACTTAGGGGATTTCAGTGCAGTGACAGCATGTGGCCTCCACTGCTGTTATACAGTCTGATGGCGGTGGGCACAAAGGAATGCCTGAAGCGCTCCTCCTTTGGCTCCTAGGTAGATGATGCGCTGGCTGAATGAGCTGCCCATCAGCCACAGCTCATCATGGAAAGGATGAGAGGGGTTGTCCAGGATTGTCCGGATTTTGTCATTGATCCTCCCCTCAGCCACGGTCTCCAGATTGTCCAGGTGAAGGCCTACCGCAGAGCGAACCTTCTTAACAAGTTTATTGATCCTGCTGACCTCACCAGCCTTGGTGCCACCCCACCAGCACACCACTGCAAAGACGAGTGCAATAGCCACCACAGACTGGTAAAAGATCCTCAGGAGTTTGCTGCAGAAGCCAAACGATTTGAACACATCAGCATGTCAGTTTGCTCACCCCCCATGTCTTTTCTGGATACTTCAAGGGTCAATATTCTAAATAAGGGTAGAGTCCCAGTGATTTACACTGGGTTCATGAATACTTATTATTCCTCTATATTTCATATTTGACAAAAATGCGGAAATGACCTAGGAGTTCTGCTGTCAGGTGAGGAATGGGACATTGCTCTTTCTAATGTTCGTCCAGCTTCTATATATGCTAAGACATGCCTTAATACAGTTTAAAGTGTTACATCAGCTGCACTTTTCTAAAGCTAAACTTGCAGGCCTATCCCCAAACACCAGCCCTATATGTGGCCAGTGTAAACAGACCCCAGCATCCACCTATCATATGTTTTGGTCTTGCTTAAAGATTGCCCCCTACTGGTTATCTTTTTCTGAAAACATTTCCATGGCTTACAGTTGTATGACTTCTCCTACAACAGCTATTTTTGGTACTCTCTCGATTCCAGATAATTCCAGCATCCCTGCTCACTCACAGAAAGTAATTTCTGGCGGTTTTGGTTTTTGGGTGGAATTCTTGGGACTCTGTTTTTCTTGTGCTTGTGGCGGGTCTCCCTTTTTGTGGCTGTGTTGCAGGGGCAGGGCCTGACTTCTGGGTGCTGGAGCTCACAGCGCACCTCCTCACCTGCATCTCATCTGCAATCAACCCCAGCATACATTCTCCAGCTCCACTCTACTTCGGTGCCGGATTGTTCAGCCTAACTCGTGGCTACATCGGCCGCTTCACTTTTTGTGACTCTAATTTACAAACTTTGTTGTTTCTTCTGGAACTAAGGACTTTTGTGTCCAGTGCCTTCTCCAGTGAGCTCCAGCGTCCCTCGGCCCAGCCTCTCACCTCAGCATTCAGCCATTCGCTTTCCCCACCACTCTGGACTCCACCATCCTCCGGCCTTACCAGCCTCACCAGCCTCACCAACTTCTGGAATCCCCCTTCCCTACATTCCCATTCCTCCCCACCTACAACCATTAAACCCATTATTCATCCATTCATTATGTCTGTGTATTCGCTCCTGGATCCTCCCATTTCCCCAGGTTCTCAGACCGTAACATAATTACCTTTTCCACACTTTTAGCTAGACGTTCAATTCTATTTCAATGGCAGGATGTCACCCTTCCATCAAACAGCCAGTGAATCAAGGATGTGATACAGAAAATCAAGCAAATTAAAAAAACAAAACAAAAAAACAAACAAACATGCACCCTCGATGGCTCCAGATTTTACAACCTTGGACCCATTGATAAACCTGTGAATAACTTGGCCTGGAACTCTGATTTCATACCTCTGCAAGTGGTCTGTCCTATATGTGCTAAAATGCACTACGATGCACGTTTTGTTGTTTTCTGTTTTGTGACCTGTCTGTTTCTTTTTTTCCCCCTTTCCTCCCATGGCTCTTAACAACTCTGGTCATATTCGTACCTTGAGATTATATCTTATGTTAATGTATTTTCTGTTAAACTGAAAATCTCTATAAATAAAATGTTTAAAAAAAGAATAGCTGCTCACTTTAAGTGACGAGTTCTGATGCATTGTGTCTTATTAGACATATTTCTGTGTACTTTGGCGGCATCGGTGACTTTACTAATGATATATGCAAACTGTAGCCTGGCTTTTTGTAAAAGCCTACTCCCATTCAGACACACAGTTCCTTTTACCGACCCGGGGTGGCAACACATTTTGACAAATTAAGTCCTGTCTCAATTAGAGGCCCGGTCTGGTTGCCATGCAGATCATGTTTTATAGAAGTTCTCTGGACGTGTAAAATTGAGTTGTTGGCTACTTGCGGGAGATAACGTTAGTTAGCTGCTAAGACCATGTATACAAATATTGGTATATATATTAAAACTTTTGTCTATATGGTTATCCTACACATGGTTAGCTCTGTATTCTTTACAATTCAATCATTTAGTTCATTTTACTGACACCATGGGCACTGAAGAAGACAGACTGACATAGTAAACTAGAAAGATGCAAAAGGTTTAAATAAACAATTTCATTGTATTTCTCATTTGAGCAACAGTTTTGTGTGAAAGGAGTCTGTCCCATACACATGTCTGCAATTAAAATTCCATAATCTATTTATGATACTTAAAATGTGCAACAGGTAGCCTATTTAAGGTGCAATAATTATTTTTATGACTGTCTTAACTGCAATTTTGGTGCAATATTTCAACTATCTTCTGTGCAATTATTCAAATGTGCAGTGTTCCTCCAACTATTAAATGTAGGTTATATTTAACATGTGACATGTATTGTATTGTACATATTCTTGTTGTTCGTACCTATGCATATCTCTGTTGTTCATTGTAGCATTGCACACATATTTATATTCTTATATCTTAACTTAAATATTAGTTTTATATATTGTGTTGTAGCATAAGGCACAGGTTTTTTTTCTATTCAACACACTTAACACACTCAGCACATTATCCATATAATAATTTAAATGTTCACATATTCATGCTATTTTTTTATTATTGTATTTCTCCACATTATATTTTTACACACTTAAATACTTGGTATACTGTACATAATGAATTTATTTTTTATATTTGAACATTTACATATTGGAGTCATTGTTTACTGTTACTATATTTCTATTTTTACATTTATGTTTTTATGTACTTGTGCTTGTACATATTTCTACTTGAGATAATATGCTGGATTCAGAGCGACTGCAATGAATCACAATTTTGCCCATGGGAATCAATAAAGTATTTCTGATCCTGAATCTGATATAGAGACCTGACCCAAATACAAGCCTGCTAAGTTCAGTCGTTTAAGCAAACAATAGCCTGGTCTATTAACTGAAGTTTTCTACAATTCTACAATTTCATTTAGCAGACGCTTTTATCCAAAGCGACGTACAACACAAGCAAGAATTTAGACTTAAGGAAAAAAACCCTTAGTAAGTGCAAAAAGTGCTTCAGGTGTGATTGGTCACAGGTATTGCCGTCTAGTGGCAGAAGAAGTGCCGCACAGCACCCCCCCCCTCTTTTTTTTTTTTTTTTTTTTTTTTAAACCAAAGTAATAACCAGTAGCGATCTCAGCATCTGAGATTCAACAATCTCAGTATCACTACTTACGATGACAGTCAACATACAACATCGCACAACTTTGTCAGTGCTAGATAATCATTAAGTGCTGGGTTTTGGACCATCTGACTTAATCTAGCCCAAAGGGCAAAGCGGAGAAGAGTTAAGTGCCTAGGTGTTCTCGGAACAATTGAGTTTTCAATTGTCTCTTAAAAGTAGAAAGGGACTCAGCAGAACGCACAGAGTTTGGAAGTTTGTTCCACCATTTGGGAACAACAGAAGAGAAGAGTCTAGCTAGATTTAAGGTATGTTGACCCCAAATGTTGATAAGTTATTCTCTTTCTCTGTGAATCACTTTCCAGACGTCTGACTGCCTCACATTTCTTCCTCAGTTGCTGCGCGGAGTGGTGGACCGACCTCGAGAGGGCAGCAGCTGCATTGGCGCTGCCACGTCCTCGTGCTAGAAGAAGACAGATTTGACGTCAACGCGTTTGAGCATGCCTACTACGCTCCAACATAAACAAAGGCAGGACGCCACTCTGCAATTAACTCTGCTCTCCTCATCTTATTTATGCTCAAAGTACTGAATAATTGGAGAAGGATTTATTTCTGCAGCCATGGAAAACGCATTGCTGATGCGAGTGAGTGTTTTTACCGATCAGGGAGGCAGGAAATACATGGAAGATGTGACCGAGGTCATAGTAGAGCCCGAGCCGGGAGAGGATGAGCCGACCCGGGATGAGCCAGAAGAGAGCAGTGGGGGAGAGTGTCCGGTCACTTTCCCGGCTGCGAACACGCCTCCAGACCGGGCCGGTGGAGCCGCTGTGTCCCCGCAGGTTTCAGAGGAATCCTGTGAACCTAAACGAACGGAAGACCAAAGTATATCGGTGGAAACATCTTTACCGAGAGCTCAGAGCCCGCCGCGAGCTCAGCCGAGCATCGCGAGTCCTTCCCGCCGTTCCGTTGCGTTCTTCGCCGTGTTCGACGGGCACGGGGGTCGCGAGGCTGCGCAGTTTGCACGAGACTATCTGTGGGAGTTCGTGAAGAAACAGCGGGGGTTCTGGTCAGACTGTGACCGGGAGGTGTGCTCTGCTATACGCAAAGGATTCATAGCCTGTCACCATGCTATGTGGAAGAAGCTCCGTGAGTTTACTGTCATTTTACTTAGTGGTATACAGTATAACATTAAGAGCTGTCCATCAGTAAGTGGGGGTCGTTTATACGTGCCCCCTCATGTCTGAGCACCATGAACGCCATGAAAAACCTGCACCAGACTGTAATCTGTGGCCTGCCGTTGTTTCATCCGAAAAGTTTTGGTGTTATTTGCCGTAGCGAGCCGCTACCAAATTTACCAGAAGATTCTACGGACTCAGTAAAACCATTCTGTTAAACACAGCCGTGCTGCTACGTAAAATTTCCAAAATGCCAACTTAAGCGCATTAGTATTTTTTTTACTATATGTTTCTGTTGCGTTTTAATTATAAAGTAATTAATGGGGCTAGCAATGTTAGCAACCAAAGGCAACAGAGCTAACGAAGTTAGCAGTAGCCACCGGGTTCACTCTGAACAAAGCCTGCTCTAGTGGAACATCTTCGTATGCATCCAGTTACTACAAGTTACTGTTCGTAAAGTAGAATGCTAAGATTTATTGGTTTTTTTTGTTGGAATCGCTTCATGTGCTATTTTACATTTCACTACATTAAAATATTTCGTCATTACCTATTACAAACATATTGAGTCGTGAAGCAGAGAGTGTGCGCTATTATGCTCAGAAACCGGTTTTGTTCCTGGATATGTCAAGGCATGTCAGCTGTTCTACAGCTGTTCACATACATGCTGTTTACACACACACACACACACACACACACATACATTGTTTGAACGGTCGCCCAGATAAGATAATGTGAAAATACCTGGGGACCAGCTGTGTCTTGCATCGAATGTAATGTTATTTTTAAAAAAATCCCATACAAAAGAGACAAACTCAAGTGTTTCGTCTTTCAGTGAAAAACAAAACGCTGTCCACTCGCTGGAAGACTCTGTACTGCTGTACTGGCAAGTATCTGGTTATCCGTTACGTACTACGATACAGGTCACAGATTCAGTATGTTGAGATGTACTGCAATATTGTAAGCAAGGCGATATATTGTGGTATTTTTCAAATCTAATTTAAGGACAACTGTCATACCACTCAGCAATATGCATACAATTTGAGTAGAAAATAGACTTTAAAAAAAAAAAAAATGCAATCAGATCAGCAGGATCTGTATTTATCACAGCCCTTGTAACACGCAAGTAATATGTTGTTTGTTAGGTTAGAATGGCAGAGTCATGTGACTGTGGACAAGATTAGGCTACAGCACTGCTATCTAGCAGTAGGGGGGTTTAAACAGATCACATAGACTATTATTAAAAAAACAATACTGTATTGATTCTCAAAATCTCTATCACAAAACACGAAATAGAAATACTTAGGTGTATTAATATTTTCTTAAATGCCTACTTTGCTGTGGCCATGTCTGCTTCCTAGCAAAAATTGTCTGCTGTTAGGTTACCACTTGTTTGCTTGTTAGTTCCACCAACATGGTTCCTACTTGGTGCATTTCTACAAACAGGGTGATAGTTCTGCCGTCATGAGGTGAACGGAAAAAATGCAAAGTGATCTGGCTTTATTCACCAATAATCTGTGGGGACACTTATATTTTGAACAATTACACTGATGATGGACTGTGCTGGACTTTGCACAAGCCTGGTCTAACCTAAAGGTCAAGTGTTGTCAGGTGCAATACATCAAAGACTCTTTGATGGAGATTAGCAATAAATACATGCAAAATCATTTTTAGTAGCATTTATTTTCTGCCCATTCTTTAACTGTGCTTTTAGTGTAGTTCAGTCAACTTAGGCAGTGAGCAGTTTATAAACAATGAATGCTGTAACTCATTAAATATGCTATATTCATTTTTTCTCTTTGATCTTCCCAGCTGAATGGCCAAAGACCCTTACAGGCCTACCCAGCACATCAGGCACCACAGCCAGTATAGTGGTCATCAGAGGAAACCGTATGTATGTGGCCCATGTTGGGGATTCAGCAGTTGTTCTAGGGGTCCAGGACGACCCCTCAGTCCCGTTCATCAGAGCTGTGGAAGTCACACAAGACCACAAACCTGAACTTCCCAGAGAGAGGGAGCGTATTGAAGGTCTGGGAGGGAGGTAAGGCTTCACCCACAGAACACCCTGCCTCTACATTGTATTTAAATAGAACATTAACTTTAACTGCAAAAAAGACAGAACTTTTCCGTTGTACATTAAAAACATATTATGATTCAGCAGCAACAGGGGTCCACACAGAATCAAATTGTTGATCGTGTGCTGTGACAGTAAATTGAAGTTGTAGGTAGGCGAAACTCGTCATGAGATCTTTTTATTCCTCAGCAGCAGTTTGTGGAGTTTGAGTGGCGGGGTGGATAATTGATTTGTCAATCTGGGCAGACTTGATCTGATCAGATCAATGGATCAGAGGAGCAGCTGCTGCAGAGGCGAGTGAATGCAAACTTTTAGACCCAGTTCAATGGACAAATAAGTTCCACTTAAACTGTGTGTGACTTTATTCTGCTCAATTTGTGTTAAGAGTTCTCTCTGCACTCCGAGATACTATGAATAACCGAACAGTATATGTATTCCAGTACCGCTTCCAATGAACGGTCAAACCTTCCAATGATTATTTTTTTATTAAATAACAGGTGCATAAAAAGTCTTAGTGAAGGAAATGTTTCATTTTTTTTGTAATAAATACATGAATATAACGCCTGGGTGAATGCGGGCATTTCAGCCTCTAAACCAGTGAGATGCAATGAAGCGCCGTCACTAATTGTTATCCGTTTACACCTAAGCAGCTAAAACAATATTACATATTAGTCTGCACTGAGTTGGAAGAGACTGAATCATAAAAGATACAGTATATAGAGAAAAGGAACCCCTGAAAAGTGGTCTACTGTTTATCTGTTCTCCTGCCTGCCCATTAAGTTGCACGGACACACCGACAAAGCAACAAACACACACACACGAAAGCTGACAGAAGGGCAGACTAGTCTTGCTGCAGCAGCCTGTTCACTGGCAGTGGGAATGCAGTCTCTAGTCTATATTTAGCAGGTTTACCCGTGTTTCAAAAACCTGTGTGCATACTCTAACGTTGGTGGGAAAGGGGGATATAACAGGGCTGACACATAGAGACAGACAACTGTTCACATTCACATTCACACTTACGGCCAATTTAGAGTCACCAATTAACCTGCATGTCTGTGGAGTACGGGAGGAAGCCGGAGTACATGAAGAAAAACCCACACTAACACAAGGAGAACATGCAGGAGAACTGCCAGCTGTATAATCAAAAAATTGAAATCTTTATATTGCAGAATAAATGCCATTATAATGTTGCCCACTTACAATTTCTGTTGATAATGTAATTTGCCTTTGGGCTTAACATCATATAATGCCATTTACTGTATAACAGGAGGAAAGCACATATGGTCTTCAATAGAAATGTATTATCGATATAAACTCATTTTTATAAATCATTATGAACAGTTATTTAATGAACATATGTAAGCTTTAGCTCAGTGTACCTAATAAACTGGCAGTTTAGTGTAACCCTTGTTGTTGCAGCCCATCCTTTATTATCTAAAACTGGCTTTTGGAAATGTGTGGATACTTAGCTCTGAGTCAGTGGCAGCTTCTCTCCTCTCTCCCCCTCTATCTGCTGACAGTGTCATCAAGAAATCTGGAGTGAACCGGGTTGTCTGGAAGAGACCGAGGCTGACTCACAATGGTCCAGTCCGTCGCAGCACTGTCATTGATCAGATACCGTTCTTGGCGGTAGCTCGAGCTCTAGGTAGGAAAAGTCCCATCACAGTTATGTCAGTGAATAACTGTTGTCTTTGTCATGTATACAAATGATGAGACTCTCAGCTTAGTGAAAGCATGCTTATAAGAAGGAGTTATCTGTTCCATCTGACATTTCAGAGAATTCAGAGTTTTGACTGTGGATCATTCCCAAGTTTTTGGTTCCCAGAGGCCAAAAACTGTTGTTTTTGTAGTCCAGTACTAAGGACTAATCCAGTCAGGAAAGTGGAGATCATTAGAACCTTTTTATTTAGTGGCATTCATAAAACATTTGGTGAAAGCTTTTCATCATTCTGTGGATCAAACAAGCAGCAACATATTTTAAATTGTTGTTTCTCCAAATTCAGATGTATGGCTTGTGTGCAGAATTTCTGACCAAATGAAAGAGAGGGAGGGTCATCATGAAGGGTGTTTGTTAAGACCACTGGTACTTTCAGTTACATTTCTCTTCTGTGCAACAGGTGATCTGTGGAGCTATGACTTCTATAGTGGCAAGTTCGTAGTTTCTCCAGAGCCGGACACCAGCGTGGTGACCCTTGACCCCAGAAAACACCGCTACATCATCCTGGGCAGCGATGGTTTGTGGAACATGGTGCCACCTCAGGAGGCCATCTCCATGTGTCAAAACAATGATGAGGCAATGGTGAGTGGAGAGACGTGTTTCTGTAAAGGTTAGCTTCCTCTGCAGCTGCTATCATCACTGTATTATTAGGGCTCAAGCATGAACCGTGCAAGGACTCTGTTGGAATGCAGAGAATTATTATTTTTCTCCCCAATGAATTGCATTTTTGGAGGCCTAAACATGCCCAAAAACTCCTGAAAAGTGGAACGCTCGTCTGACCTGGTGGAAAATTTCATATTTTGGTGATTTCGGAAACGGGCGTGGCAAAATGGCTCCACAGTGCCCCTTAATGTGTAGCCCCAATGCCCAGTTTAACCTACATTTATGAAAATAGGTACACTTATGTATCATGCACAGAGGCATAAAAAAGCCTCTTGGACCCACCCCCCAAGCCCAACAGGAAGTCGGCCATTTTGAATTTTGTGCTGATTTTTGGCGAATTTGGGCCTCGCACTTTTGCGAACTTGTCCTACGGGATTAATCCAATCGACTTCAAATTAGGTGTGTCCAGTCCTAACACATTCATGATTAAACGTTATCAAAGGTCCGTGCTAAACTTTTCCTGTTTTCCTGTGGCGCAGCATACAATTTTGATGTCTCGCCATGAAACAGGAAATTGTTGTAACTTTGGTGTACATTGTCCAACCTGCCTGAAACTTCATAGGTTTGATAAGGGTCCTGCCCTGAACACACAGTATTCACCAGTCGTAACAGCACCACCTAGTGGCCACAGGTAATAATGTATTTTTATACTTTTGCGAATTTGTCCTACACAATTAATCCAGTCCACTTGAACTTCTGTCGGTATGATCAAAAGACCTTCACGATTGAAAGTTTTCAAAGGTCCATGCAAAACTTGTGCTGTTTGTCTGTGGCTTAGTATCGAATGCTAATGTTTTGCTGTAGAGGGAAAAATTATTATAACTTTAGTTCGAATGCTCGAAAGTTCTCCAAACCTGGCATGGTGGACAACAGTTCAGCTCTGAGCAGGTCTCTATGCTTATTGTCTTTCAGTGTGCTAATATGCCTCCATAGCGCCCCCTTACAATATTTCCAAGAGGTAGCCCTCTCACCATGTTTCACATGCATGTATGAAATCTGGTACATGCCTCTACCATGTCCAGACGTACAAAAAAGCCTCTTGGACCCACCCCCCAAACCCAACAGGAAGTTGGCCATTTTGAATTTTGTGCTGATTTTTGGCAATTTCCAGCCCTCATACTTTTGCAAACTTGTCTTAATTTGAGTTCAGATTTGGTGTTACCAATCTCAACCCCTTGCTGATGAAAAGTTATCAAAGGTCCGCGCTAAACTTTTATGGTTTTCCCATGGCACGGCATAACATTTTGATGTCTCGTCATAAAACAGGACATTGTTGTAACTTTGGTGTACATTGTCCGATTGCCTGAAACTTCTAATGTTTGATAAGGGTCCCGCCCTGAACACATCTGTATGACAATATTCACTTGTCGTAATAGCGCCACCCACTGGCAAGAGCAAGTAAGGCTTGAGGGACAATTGTCATTCGATTTAAATTATATTTACATGGTTTGGTCTTCAAATTATGTACACCAAGATGACATGGAATTTGTGTCCCCTCTACCGCCACCTAATTGCCGCTGGAAGTACTAAGCCACGTGAAAGAGCTTACTCCAGGGTACAACCTCCCTCTGCAAGCATTATCCGAATTTCACAGTCATGAACAACCGCTTTAGTTGCAACACCCACAACACCTCCAGGAGGGTAGGCAGTGAACTCTGGCTTCCCAAAGCCACTCCCCTAGTGCCAGCTCTCACTGCTCGTGTGCAGCCCAAACAGCCCTGCCACCTTCAACAGACCCAGGCGCCGTTTATGCGAGCTCCAGGTAGTGAGAGTACCACATGGCTATCACAGATACAAGACTAAGCTAAACTACTACAAAGCTATCACAGATACAAGGCTAAGGCTAAGTTAAGCTAGCCAGGCTAGCTAGGCTAATTATAACATGGCTGTCATAGCCCAAACAGCAATGCCACCTTCAACAGACCCAGGCTCCGTTTATGCGAGCTCCTGGTAGTGACTGAGCCGATGCTACCTTCCCTAGCACATCATCACATTTGCTTTATAGTTAGAGTTTGTGCAAGCTTCAGGTAGTGACAGTACCACATGGCTATCAGAGATGCCAGGCTATGCTACTGCTTGGCTACCACAGATACAAAGCTAAGCTAAGCTAACACATGGCTATCCCCCAGGAGGCTAAGCTGAGCTAGCTAAGCTAGCTAGGCTGGCTATCACATGGCTGTCACAGCCCAAACGGCAATGCCACCTTCAACAGACCCAGGCTCCATTTATGCGAGCTCCAGGTAGTGACCGAGCTGATGCTATCTTCCCTAGCACATGCAACATACTTGCTTATATACTACAACTCACATACAAGGCTCAAGCAAAGGGAAATAAGTATGAATTGGCAGAATTAGCTAACACACTTAATTGAGTGGCAGCATGGTCTCACATAAAGAGACTTGAAAAGGACACTCCCAATCCTAAATACCCTCACACTTCCTGGATTTTCTCCTGAGAGGACTGATTGGTGGATCTCTCCACCTGATCTGAGGGAGTTGTCCGTTCAGTGGATCCCCCTGCTGGTCCCCAACTACCATTGTTTCTCCTAATCCAAATCCACTGACTGGATTTAACTGCCTTATCTGACATTTCCCTCGCTGTCTTCCTCAAACTCTGTCCCCACACTCCCAGTTCCCCCAGGAGCGAGACAGTTGATCCTGTTACAAATCCACTTCCCACTTCAGCTGGGTGAACCCTAGCTTTCCATCCTTTCTTCTCAGCTTCTGCCTGTAAGTCTGTGTACCTCAGTTTCTTCCTTTCATAGGCTTCTTTCACTGAGGCTTCCCAAGGGACTGTTAGCTCAGTGAAATAAATGATCTGTTGACTCACCGACCACAGCACTATGTCCGGCCTCAAATTAGTACAGACTATTTCCTGGGGAATAACAAGCAAAGTAAACATGATCAAAAGGGCCCAGAATGAACACTAATGTAACAGAGTAATGTCCACCTCACATGGGACCATGTCAGTGTTCTAACAGCCCTCCATGCTGCAGGCTTCGTGTGGGGTATCAAGTGCGCGGCAGCTGGTCAGCCATGCTCTGCTGCGGTGGCGCCAGCGCATGTTGCGCGCAGACAATACCAGCGCCATCGTCATCGCCCTACAGGAACCCGGAACCCCCCAGGACACGCTGCACCATGAGGAGGTGCTACTGGACCTAGCCAAGGTGTCTCAATGTGCTCCCACCTCCATGTCCCGCGCTGACACCCCTCTGCTTCAGGTGAGATGCACCCAAGAGTTTCCAAACGATAATCCACACTGTGGCATGTTGAGGTGTTACTGAGGAGTGTGAAACAGTCAGGGCGTGTACCTTTTATTTAAAGAAGGTCTTGTTTAATGTTCAACATTTAAAAAAAAGTTTAGAAAATGTTGAATTCCCACGTAGCCAATCTCTGACAGTCTCTGTCTGACAGTCTGACAGAGAGGTGATAACTGCTGTGTGGCATTCCAGCAGTGGTCGACTGATACTGGTTTTGCAGTGCTGATACTGATACTTTTTATTCATAGTTAATCAGACCGATATGCATTTACAATAAAAATTAAAATCTTGCTGTCAATATTTAGAATTTGGAATATAACAAACTCCAACACAAAACTTTGTTAAAATGCCTTTAGCAAATGTTTCATCAAAACTGAAACTCACAACATCATAAAGTTCCCTGCAACTTTTTTATCTAAAGTCAAGTGAAAATTAATTTAAAAGTGAATAAATGAAAATAGCTTCCTGAGGTTTTACAAAGTTAAAGTTCCAGCTCCCATGCTGACACTTTCTTTGCACATTTTAATTAATTAATTTTATCGGAGATTGTTAAAACAAAACCCTGATTCAGATAATCGGCAAAATGCCAAATAAAAACTCACAAGGCTCACCAACAAAACAAAACTCCTACTAGACACTTTTTTTTCACAAATATGATATGCTAACATTATTAGCATAAGATTATGGGATTTTCATCTTCTCATTTGAAACCAGACAACAGCAACGTTTAACAAAGATAACGCTGTAAAATTCAGCTCAGTTCTAATTCAGAGAGTTGATCGTATTTCCCACAAATACAACATGCTAATGTTATTAGCCTAAACCTATGGCATTTTACATTGCATAAATTAGCAATGTAACATTTGGGAAAAAAGGTCCCAGTGGTGGCTATCGGTTCATTGATTTGTTTTGTTTTTTTTTTTGGCCTTCAATTTACTTGTTGGTGGTATTAAGAGTCTTAAATCTAACTTGGCTTTAGCTAAAATATTGAAAAGCTCAGCTGTGAATTCTCTTTCTGTCTGAGAGCTGTTGTCCGTCCTCATTCTTTGACCCTTGTCTCCTTCAGCGGCCTCCAGAGGAGGACTCTCCCTCTGCCATCTGTGAGCTCCTCCCTGCATTGGAGCGACGGGATGGTCTTTCAGGGAGCAACAGTCTGTACCACATGAACCTGTCCGACCCACTTGCTCTGACTCCATTGTGTCCAAACAGCAGTGCCGAGTCCTCCAGTCAGTCCAGTCCCACACACTGTGTGGCAGTTGGCAGCAGGACACCCAGCAGCAAGAGACTCATTGACGGATCAGCCTCACCGTCGTCAGGCCAGTCGGCTAAGAAGGCCCGACGCAGGACTGCTGACAGGCCGCCACTGGCTCAGCACAACGCAGAGAAAAAACAGAAGGAGTCCAGTAACGTCTCCCCTATTCTCCAGCAGCATAACAAGACCACAGTGTGTGTGTGCTGAAACACACACACACACACACACACACACACACACACACACACACACACACACACACACACACACAGACAGACATATCAACGTGCTGCCTCCCACTGTCTGCCTGGTCTCCAGTGGTGTTTCTGTTCCCTCTGTTTGCAGTCATCTTGCACATGCTCACAGTAACCAGCCCGGCTGTAAAGACTGTGGACAGACAGGTGGTCCCGCTCTGCACTCGTCCAATAATCATCTGAACAGTTAAGGAGCGCTTACTGTCACATAACGTTTTGTGTCTTTGTTTTCAAATATTTCCTATGATGCTGGTTAAATGTGTCTTACGCCACCTCTTTCTGGTAACAGTTGTATGAAATAAGTCTGACTAATGATGCTTGTGTAAATATGACGCATTTTATAGTTGAGTATTGAGAAAGTCAAACTGATCATTTAAAACAAATAGATATTTTTTATACATTCTTGTATTGTTTGATGATAAAACATGTAAATGTGGCTGAGCTCCAGCACAGCTTTCATCTGCTCTTCACTCTCTCCATATCCCAGTGTGTGCACACTCTGTGTTTAACCATATTTATTTATCTATGATCTCATCATTTTATTTCATCACTGGAGATTTGTCTTGAATATAAACTGAAGGTGCTGCTACAGTCACGAACCAGTAAGCTACTACATTGTGTATATTATTGATATATAAATATATGTAAGAAGTGTTTGTAGCCCCCCGCCCTCCAATGCATCTTAAGGGAAAGATAGTCTCTCTTTACCCTTTGAAACCTGGGCAAATTGGCTTGATTTCTTTCAAAAACATCAGGAGGAGGCAATGAGACACTTGGCCCCCAGATTCAGCAAGAAGTAAGTAAAAAAGTTACAAGAAAATTACCTGAAAATGTTGTTTTTTTTTAAAAAAAACAAAACAAAACAAAAGAGACATGAAAATAACATTAAGAAAGTGCAATGTTTTTCTGTAACACAATTTTAAATATATAATTATAAGAATTATAAATATATTTTATATTTTGTGCATAATGTCAAATAATCTCCCAGCAGCTAATTTCCAAGTCATTTTCTTGTCATCTTTCATTATTTATTATTTTCTTTTTGCAATTTTCCCTTGCCAAGTTGCTCATTGCCTTTTTCCCTTTGTCAAACCAATTTTCTAATGTTCCAGAAGTTTACAAGCTTGTGAAAGACGTCTGAACGCAGCACAACAAAACTGATGTCAAATTCAGGTTCCAAAGGGTTAAGCATATTGCATTGTTGTAATTTGTAATGAAGCATTACAGTTGAGTTTTTTGTGTTTGAGCCAGCTCCACTCATTCTTCCATCAGGCAGTGATTTTCTGTTTCCCAGAATGCCTTTCAGCTGCCCTGTGCTGTGCTCAGGCTCCTGCAGGAGTTGGTGTGTCTGTCTCTAACATGATGGATTTCTTCCTCCGTGTTTGCTCTTTAACAAAGACTTCCTTTGGTTCTGAGGGACCAACACAAAATCTGAGCTTTACAATCAGTGTTCATGATGATTTTGTGCTGTCAGACTTCCACTGTGGCTGCACTGGATGTGTCAGTGATGTCACGCTGTGTGTTTGAACACATCTGTGACAAAAAAGGCTCCATCTCAAGCATGTTGGTTCCTACAGATGGGTTGTCTCACATCATCAGTCCATCCTACTATCCTGTTTCATTTTTTTTTTGACAAGGCGATAGCCGTGGTCTATGTTTTGAGGCTGGCTCAGAGGTTCCTTTAATATTCTCCTCACACAAGCCTTCGTCCCTCCAGGTTGCAGCTTCAGTTGTACGGTTCCTTCTGTATGCACAAGCTTCATTTGTGAGTAAATACACAATGCATGGACTTTATAAGAGAATATTTTTGCACTGTTAAAGTGACTTTAATTGTCTTTGTAAAAAGTGTCATTTTTTTCATATGATGAAATCTACAATGGAAACACTTCAAATGTAGAATATTTTAGGTAAATTATCCAATAATTTTAACTTGAACATGTAGAAGAGAATCCTCCTGAATTTGAGTGGAGTTTGCAGAACACGGCTGTGCCCCCTTTTGTTACTGACAGATAATTCACATTAGAAATATTCACTGCGAGACAATACTAACCAATATATAAATGATATAAGAAATGAATCACCCTTTCTAAAACATTGTTACATGACAATGGCATTTTATTGAGCCAAGGGCAATTTCTTACAGGAATTGGTAGCATTATGGATTGGTTAAAAAATATTGTACCTGGAGTGATGTTTGACACATTTCCTCTGCAAACACAGAACGATTACTGTATGCATTTTCTATACTTTTTGAGATTTCTCATAAGTCTTAGTCTTACTCATTTACTCTGCTGAATTATTACATCCTTGATTCAGATGGCTGTGCTGACAGCCTCAAGTGCATGTGTACAGTGTAAATGTGAAAAACACTTATCTGGAAATGAAGCTATTTAAATAAAAAACTCCCTGAAGTAACAACTGCTCTGGAAGTAGATAGTGACTTATTTTGAATCATTTATGTCTTCTGCTTGTTTCTGTTCTGAACGGATTAAACTCTAAAACACATCATGCTGAGGATATCACTTTACAGCAGCAGTGTTTGAATACTCAAATTTGAACACTGCATTTTGATTCATCCCTCACTTCCATCACGTTTATTAGGGGTCCGAGCAGCAACTCGTGCTGCTGGAGCTCTATTATTTTTGTTCACTTTTTTCTTTCTTTCTGCTACAAATAAATGAATGTGCCAGAAATCTTAACTGCTACAAATGTTGCCCTGTTTTTATATTGAACTATGACTGTTGCGTTATTATATTCATTATATCACTGATAATATTCATTATATTAACATAATGACTAAAGACACAATTAGATTACAGTATAGCCCACACTCCCCCTAAAGTCGTTCCCTCTGTTACGAAGCCATTTCATCAGCTTCTCATACTGCTCCTTTGATAGCTTCTGTTTATTTTTCTCCAGGACTCACTCTGCTGTTAACATTGTACTGATACCACTGTTATTAGCTCTTCTACAACAGTTAGTTCTGACCAAGCAATTTGATTGGTCAAGAGGCATTTCATAAGTGATGATATACAGTATAACATTGCTATAGTGATAACTCCTATCACTCCGCTTCACAGCTGTTCAACATGTTTTTTTAGGCTCACACTCACTCACTCACTCACATATATATATATAGTAGTCATAAGTATAATAAAGGGGGATTGAAATGAGAGTGATGATGTCAGTTTGGTTATACATTGTTGGTGAAAAAACTTCATAACACAAACTTTTACTATCTACAAAGAAGTTTTTTTGTCTTTTAGAAGAGTTATGTACAAGAGTTTAAAGCCTTATAATTACATATATATAGCCTAAACTTATTATGACTTACTTATGAAATAAACTTCACACTTATCTACACCCTAAACATGTCAAAGTCTTAAACTTATCATAACTTATTTACAACCTACACGTATCACTTATTTATAACCTAAACTAATCAATACTTAAATTAATAATTAATTACTTAAATTCTTATCCTAAACTTATCAATATCTTAATCTTATCATGACCTATTTACAACCTGAACTTAACACTTATCTAAACTAATACATACTTATCAAAATCTTACATTTACATGTGTCTTGGATGGAGAGAAAAACGTTTATAACCCTAACTTTTGCTATCTACGAAGTATTTTTTTGTCTTTTATAAGAGGAAAGGGAAAGAGTTTAAAGTTTTAGAATTATTTATATATATCCCACACTCACCTTACGTACTTATTTATAACCTTAACTTAACACTTACCTTCATTCTAAACTTATCACTTATCAATAACCAAAACTAATTGAGACTTATTACCTTTACCTTACCATAACTTATTTATAACCTTCACTTATCACTTATCTATATCCTGAACTTACCAATATTTATTAGTATCTTCTAACTTACATTAATCATTTTTAACCTAAACTTATTCCTTATCTATTACCTAAACATACAACATGGTACTACTTAATGTCAACCTTCATTATGTCTACGAAAGAGAGAGAGAGAAAAATCAGCAATCTGATCTTCCTCACAGACCAGCCACTAGCATGGCACATGTCCAGAGACTGTGTCCTGAGACCCAAAGTCCACCTGGCTCACCACCCCGCCCTAGATATCAGCTGTCTCAACAACCACGTCCTCCTATCTAAAAACACAGTCCCTTTACCTGGACGCTGAAAGACGTTGCTCTCAATGGAGACCAGTCCACACCCTGCAGAAGGAGCATATTTCATATTAGTGGACTGTAACCTCATATAATCAATATAGTCTTAATCAGACTGCTGGAGGTACGTCTCATTTTAATACTGAATGTGAATTTGAATTCTTAAAGTGAATGGAATCTAAATCATTTATCATTTCATGTTGGAATATTCAGGGTCTGAGGTCCTCTGCCTTTGGCCTTAAAAGCAGGACCCCAGACTTCACCAGAGAGTTAGAAGATGCACATGTGTTTGTTTTGCAGGAGACTTCGAGTAGAGGGAACATTTTCACTGGTTGTCCCATGAGCTACAGAGAGATAGTGTTCCTGTCCACCAAACTGAGGGGAGTAACCCAGGGCAGGGATTCAGGAGGAATGCTGATTAAGCTCAAGGCAAACCTTGTACACTCAATAGAATTCATTCAAAAAAATTACACTCTACACTAAAACGACAGTAACAAACCCTCATGTAACGGAGCCCAATAAACTGAACGACACAAAACAACCTTACAGATGGACAAATAAAAGCATGGACAACTACCAGACAGCAATCAGACATCAAACAATTCAATCTCAATTAGACTATTTTCTTTCCACATCATATCCCCACAGTAACAAAGGCCTGAATCAGGCTGTACGGGATATTAAACATGTATTTGACAATGCTGCACATTTATCCCATCTGAAAAAGTCTCAGCATCTAAAATCCAAAAAGTCAACCAGTGAAAAGTGGTTTGACACAGGCTGCAGACATCTGAGAAAAACACTCAGAAATTAATCGAATAAAAAACACAGACAGCCAATCCTGAGCTCAGCCTCCAATATTGGGATCACTGAAATTATACAGAAGAACACTAAAAACACACGCTAAAAGGGAGCAGCATGAGCAACATCAGCTTGCTACAACTGAAGAGTCTATTGACTGAAATCATTTCTGGAAAAAATGGCACACTTTCAACAAACCACACAAAGAAGATTGGCTATTCAAAATGGTGAAATATGGAAAAAACACTTAAAATCTGTATAGTACCATAACACTGCATTCAGCCCAAAATAATCTCCTCAACAAATTACAAATTTTCGAATCACTCATTAAAGACAACCACAACCCTTTAGACTACCAAATTACTGAAGAGGAGCTACTGTCTAAAATCCACATACTACAGCCAAAAAAGGCCAGTGGTCCTGATGGGATCTAAAATGAAATGGTGAAATTTAGCAACCATAAGCTCAAAACTGCTATATTAAAACTATTCAAGTATTGGACATTTCCCTGACATCTGGAGCAAATGAATTACAACACCGATATTTAAAAATGGAAACAAATCTGACCCAAACAATTGCCGAGGCATATGTGTGAGCAGCAACCTGGGGAAGTTATTCTGCAGCATCCTCAACAGCTGACTGCAAGACTTTATCAGAGAACATAATGTCCTGAGCAAGAGTCAGACTGAATTTACACCACAACTTAGAACTACAGACCATATCGATACCCTCCACACCCCCGTTAATAAACATTCCACAGTAATATGGAAACAGATTTCTTTCCCCAAAGTAGAGGGGTGGAACAGGGCTGCAGTCTCAGCCCCACACTGTTTGTTATTTATATTGATGATCCGGCAAAATCACAAGAACAATCAGATATCCCCGGCCTCACCCTTTCTGACTCACAGATTAAATGCCTACTCTTTGTAGATGATCTCATATTGCTGGCTCCATCTGAAGAGGCCTTACAACAGCAACTGGATCATCTGCAAAACAGTCCTGGGCCCTGACAGTTCATCTGGAGAAGACTAGAGTTATGGTCTTCCAGAAACGACCCAGATGTCAGGGAAACCCAAATAGGTTTTTGCTGGGCTCAACTGACATCTTTGAACCTAAACATTACCTCTACAGGACATTTCAATCTGGCCCCGAATGATCTCAGAAACAAGGGGAGAAGGGCCCTCTATGCTATAAAAAAGTCTTCGGTTCCAGTTACGTAATGGCGGAGGAAGGTTGTGTGGCGGCAGAGCTCCCGATAGCGAAACTCAAAGATTCTCAGAAAAACTCAAAAACTTATTATCCAGAGAACAAGACTACTGAAATGAGCGAGAAGAGGATGCGAAGGAGTCAGAAAAGTTGAATTAACTCGTCGAAAAGCACGAAGAGAGGTGGAATGGAAGAAACGTGACGCTCTCAGTACTGAAGAAGATGGCTGTCATGAAATTACGGACCCGAAGAGCAGTGACGTGGAGATCCGTTTGAGGTTTGAAAACATCAGCAAGGAGATATGAGGTTTGAAGTCAGAAATGAAAGAGGATTTCCACTTGTTTGGGGAAACTTTGCGGAGTGACATGAAAACTGATTTGGAAATTTCAAGCAAGAAATAAATCAGAGACTCGCTTCACTCTCGGCTGAGCAGCAGCTACAACACGGAAGAGTGACCGAGGTTGAGGCGCGGGTGGAAAGGAGGGTGAGTCTGTAATCACGTTTGTGGAAACTCTGTTTAAACGTGAACTTCAGTCGATGCATACAGGGAGCCCACCGATCACTCGCACAGAAACCTGCCTATGGGGCCTTCCGGAGACCCATTATTGTGAACTTTCTAGAATTCTCTACGAAGGGAAAAATTCTGAGATTCTGGATTCACTGGGGCACAGGAATTCAGACATATAGCAATGCGAAGGAGGTTATGGAGGATCTGCAGCTGCACGGCTTCAAGGAGGGGATGCCCGCACTTGCCGCGGTCAACACACTGCCGGAGTCGCGGCTCAGAGCAGCGATGGAGTGGCAGCGCAGGGAGGGGACTCGGAAGAGCAACGCAACAGTGGCACTACGGGCTACGGAGAAGCTACAAGAATTTCAAATATCCTCTGTTTAATGTAATAAGTGTCAAATGATACCAAACTGGTAGGAATGTATAACCTTATCTAATAGCTAGACTGACCTCATGTTTACAGTAAAGTGACTGTCAGGAGTTCTGAATGGCCACTTTTCTTTTCTAGTTTAAACGTTGGACTCATTTAGAATGACTGTGACCCTCCCCGTAGGGCCCTCTTTTTATAAGAGGTTTTTTCCTCAATCTTCCAGCGGGACCCCGCTAAATAATCCCATTAAAAGGGCAAAAGTACTTGCTAAAATAAAGATAGAATGAATCCAGGTGATATACTTGCAGGAAACACATCTAACTTCAAAAGAACATGACAAACTGAAGAAATTAGGATATAAAAATACTTTCTTTAGTAGTTTCAAGAAGAGCCCCAAAAGAGGAGTGGCAATCTAACTCTCTTAATTTCGAACTCATCAAGGTTTTGACTGATAAAGAAGGGAGATATTTAATAGTTAAAGGAAAAATAGATAAAAATTTGGTTACTTTGGTTAATGTTTATGTGCCACCTAATAGTGATAACTCCTTTTTAAAGCTGTTGTTTGAGACCATATCTCTGGACACTGAAGGAACGCTCGTTTGTGCTGGAGATTTCAATATGATACTTAATGTTAAGCTTGATACAACTAACAGTAAGAGAAGTGGGAACAAGCTGTCAAGGCTTGCCAATACTTGGCTATCAGAACTTGGAATGTTTGATGTGTGGAGGGAATTCCATCCTTTTGACAAGGATTATATGCATTATTCTGCAGCTCATGCTGTATACTCCAGAATATATTATTTTTTTCTGAACAAGTTTGATAGACACAGAATTGAGAAATGTAATATTGGAGTAACTGGTTTGTCGGACCATAGTATAATTTATCTTAATATTCATTTGAACATAAGACTGAAAAACACATTATGGAAATTAAATGTGGGCATATTTAACAACAGAGAAGTGAAAGAGGGAGTGATAAAAGAAATTAAAAACTGCATAGGAGAGAATAAAGACAGTCCAGTTGACTACTATACTGTGGGATACGTTAAAAGCGGTAATGAGAGGGAGGTTAATATCCAGAGCAGCATACCAAAAAAAGACCAGATGGGAAAATTATGATAAGCTGACAACCAAATTAAGAATTCTGGAACAACAACACAAAAACAACAAGGATGAATCAACATTGCAACAAATAGCAATAATGAGACAACAGATAGATGACATTCTTGGTAACGAGATAGAGAAAAAATTGAGGTTCACCAAACAAACCTATTATGAATCTGGTCCTAAAGCAGCTAAATACTTAGTGAGACGTCTTAAGGTATAGCAAGCCTCGACGACAATACATAAGATTAGAGACCCCCACACAAAACAACTATTATATGAACATGAAGAAATAGAGATTATTTTCAAAAACTATTATGAAAATTTATATTCACAGCCCCCAGCAAAAAAAAAAAAAAAACACGAGATGAAAGGATCTCTCAATTCATTAGACTTACCATGTATTGGGGAAACACAAAATAAAAAATTACTTGCAAATATCACCATGAAGGAATTAAACGATGGCTACCCGAGTGAATGGTATAAGACCTTCATGGAGGAATTATCCCCTCTAGTCCTTAACTCTTTTAATTTGACCCTCAAGGAGGAAAATGGGAGAAATGGACTACTTGTATTAACGAAGAAATGGACGCTACTTCCGTGGATACCTATGGACAATGATAGACATTAGAAGGCTGAACCAAGATTATTTTATGGTATCCCCCCACATCGTGTGCTCTTGTTTTATTGTGTCTTGTCTAAAATGTGAAAACTCCTTTAAATAAAGAGTGGAAAAAAGTCTTTAAACATTAATATACCCATCAGAATCTGGCTCAAAATAATCCAATCCATAATCAAACCAATAATACTGTATGACAGTGAAGTATGAGGTCCTCTTGTAAATCAGGACTTTGGGACAAACACCCAATTGAAAGAAACACTCAGTGTGTATCTGAGTTCTGTAAGAGCATTCTCAAAGTCCACAGGAACACGCCCAACAACGGCTGCAGGGCTGAACTAGGACAATTTCCCCTTTTAATTAAGATTCAAAAAAGAGCCATCAAATTCTACAAACACCTAAAAGCAAGCGAGCCCAACTCCTACCACTACAAAGCTCTTCATTGCCAAGAGGAGAACATAGAGAAGAGTCAGGCTCTCCTCCTCTAACAGCACACGAGCTCAGGACAGCACTCACACAATCTGGCCCTACCAAATTAGAGCTAAAGAAAAAGAACATTACATTAATTATTGGACATCCATCACAAAGACTCAAAGCAAACTTCAGTGCTATTTGGCTCTAAACAGACAATACACGGTGGCCGACTGTCTGAGCAGCGTGACTGATCAGAAACTGAGAAAGACATTGACTATGTACAGACTCAGTGGTCACAGCTTGGCTATAAAGAGCAGCAGACACAGACAGCCCTAGCTGCCTAGTAAAGACATGCTGTGTCCGCTCTGTCCACAGAGAGAGGTGGAGACAGAGACACCTTTTCTGCTGCACTGTAGCACATATGATGATATTAGAACAAAGTTCTTCGCACAAATTTAATGTAAATGCCAAGATTTTGTTGCTCTCACTGAGCAGACAAAAATACAGTATCTACTTGGGGAAAACAGTGTCTGTGTCATAGAAGCAGTCAGGTATGTTGGTGCATGTCACAGCCTACAGGACAACCTGAACAACAACCTGAACAACCTGACATGACGTTTATACTTCATTTCTCCTGTACATCTCACTTTTTGTTTTACTTACTATATACAGTAAAACCACACACACATGCACACACAAAACAAAATGATCCTGCTCTTTTTATTTATGCATCTATTTTTATATCCAATGGATTTCTCTTGATTTGAATATCATTATTGATTTTTTTCCTTTTATTTATTCATATCATCATTTAATTGTATCTGAGGCTTTTATTATATATTTTATTATTTATTATATATATATATTGTTTTACAAACATTCATTCCAATAAAGTAAATTGAATTGAATTGAAAGATTTAGAAATGTGTGTGTGTGTGTGTTTGTGGTGGAGGTATTGCCACTAAGTATACTTTACCTGATGGTGCAGCTAGGCACGCCCTTCACCTGGGAGGAGTTTGTTACAGCTCCACACCATATGGAGAGTTGACCCACCAGCCCCATACCTGCGCCATCACCTGTGACTGATTAGCAAGTGGAACCCCAGCAGGCATGCTTACAGTGGGTCCTGGGAGAGTGTTACCTGCACGCCAAAGAGGCGGAGTCTGTGGCTTCACACCTGCTCCTCCCTCCCTCCTTGCTGGGGACCAGAGGCGGCTGGTGTTTGTGGCGTCTCTCCTGCTCCCTCCGTGTCCTTCTCATCTCAGCCTCTTTGCTCGAGGCTGTTGGAGAGACGGGCAGTATTTATGTGCAATCCATAGCAACCATAGACTCCTAACGTCACTAATGACGGCATTTATGCTATTTTTTAAAAATTTTTTCCCCACATTTTATCTATTTTCAATTAATTTTACACATCATTCTGTAATTAATATAAAATATTTTACATTAACAGTGTGTGTTGCATACAGTTTTTAATATATTTATGGCCTTTAAGCAAAACTTGGACCGGAACCCAGCAAATGGTTCATTTTGTAATTGCTCAACAATTGTAAATGATGTCCATTAGCAGTGCAGCCAAATACCGCATTTCTAGGAAAAAAATCTATGAAAGACCTTTGTGGTTCTGTAGCGTCTCTGTACAGTTCAAGTTCACACCTTAATCATTTTTTTTGCCCCCCCCCAAAAAAGTGTTGTTTCTCTGACGTATTTTGTCAGATAAACAAGAACACAAACATACACGACAGCACAGATTACCAGCATTCTACTCGGATCGTAATAATAATAATAATAATAATAATGATAATAATAATAATAATAATAATAATCACAATATCAATACATAAATCAATAAAGATCTTGAAATGAAAAAAGAAATGTTGAAGGGGAAAAATGCAAGTACCAAATATTTGAACTATGTTGTTGTTATTTTTTTTATTTTAATGGGGAAATTCTTTTACTTTTTTGATTGATTTCAACTTAACGTTTTTTTCTCTTGCTCTTACAAACAACAAAAAAGCAACAGATGTTTAGTCTATTACAAAAACTTATTTGGTGAACCCCCTGATGTGATGTATATATCACACATATATATATATATCACAGATATTATATATATATTATATATAATATCCTTTAAGTTTGCTTGCTTTTGCTTCCGTCCAAACTTGATCTGCAGCTGGATTCCTCATGACTGATCAGCAAAGGCAGCCTACATACTGTTTCTCAAGTTCCCAGTGGTCTGAAACAAAAAAACATTTCTGTACAAAAGGCCTCCTCACACAAGTGTTACAGCAACACAAGCTGGCATACTGTAAAATTGTGTGTGTGTAAAAATGCTCCAATAAATATGGCCCAAAAGATAATGATGACACTACAACCATAAAAAAAACTATATGTCTGATGTGGTCATACAGCTCCCCCCAGAGGTACCACGCTACAGTACATTTGACTCCTAATTCATGTGGAAACTGGTTTCACTGTCTTACACAAAAAGTGGCAATATTTTTCTGTTGATTTTAATTTTACTGTTAATCACCTTGTTTGTGTTGTGTGTTATTCTAATTGACTTTGAGTCTGGCAGTAACACTGAAGTGAAGTAATAAACGTTGCAGTCTGGAAACTGTTGTCAGGTGAGCTTTTGGCAGCAGGGCTTCACTTTCTGCTTTGGATAAGAAGGTGCCTCATGTTTAACCCTGTCAATTCATATCTTCATACCTAACTCAAACCCTACTGACCCCATATTAGCAAAACAACAAGAAAATAACCTGAAGAAATAATAAGTTACCAGAAAATGTGTAAGAAAAAAAAAAATCAATGAAAAAAATGGAAATGAAATTGAAAAGGTGCTTTAAGAATTCTAATAATTTTATAACACAACTTTAATATACAGTTCTGAAATTTCCCCAGCTCATTTTTATTTAAAAAAATAATAATTTAAATAAATCTTTTAATTTCTTGCAATTTGTGAAACATTTACTACCAAGTGGCAAAATGGCCAAATACTTGTAAAAGGCAGAAAGCAGCACAAGAACCTCACCCCAAACACAGAATATCTGTAGAAAGGACCCAAAAGTTTTCATGTGATCATCAGTAAATCAGCCCAGACATCAGGTTGAAAGTCAAACCTTTCTCAGATGTGGAAAATACAGAGTGAGATCTGCTAGATCAGAAACACACACAAAACTTTCAATGACAGCTCATACAACAAGATAAAACACAACATATATTAGAATACAATACTCTGATAGGTTTTATTCAACTTACCTGAGAAATGTCTCCTGAAGCTTAGCAGATGTGAAAATATATGAACATTAAACATGAAAATATTCACCGGTGGACTGATCTTTATATATGGTGCAGCCAAATTTCATCAAACCCCAAGAGACTCATTCAATTCAAAAATCAAAAAAGTCAATTAACTTCCCAGGACATCACATTACTCAAGGTGCTTTTTGATTTAATGAGGTGTTATAAAAAAATGTCAACACATCCTGTTATCCTTCTAATGACACTGAAGTTTCTCACATAATCCTTAAAGGCTCGATTGAATATTACACACACTCGTATTGCTCTGTGTGCAATATGTGCTTTTCAAATTCAGGCGTAAAAAAATATATAATACATAACATTCTACTTTAACTGAGTTAACTTTTTAACCAACATTAGTCTTAGTCATAACTATCAAATATTCATTAATTTTCAGAACTGTCCATCCATCCGTTCATCCATATTCTTTCGCTTATCCGGAGTCAGGTCGCGGGGGCAGCAGCTTAAACAGGGAAACATAGACTTCCCTCTCCCCGGCCACTTCGTCCAGCTCTTCCCGGGGGATCCCGAGGCGTTCCCAGGCCAGCTGAGAGATGTAGTCTCTCCAGCGTATCCTGGGTCTTCCCTGGGGCCTCCTACCGGTGGGACGTGCCCTGAACACCTCACCAGGGAGGCATCCTGGATGCATCCTAATTAGATGCTGGAGCCACCTCATCTGGCTCTTCTCAACACGGAGGAGCAGCAGCTCTACTCTGAGCCCCTCCTGGATGACCAAGCTTTTCACCCTATCTCTAAGGGAGAGCCCAGCCACCCTACGGAGAAAGCTAATTTAGGCCGCTTGTAACCGCGATCTTGTTCTTTCTGTCACTACTCAAAGCTCGTGACCATAGATGAGGGTAGGAACGAAGATCGACTAGTAAACCGAGAGCTTTGCCTTTCGTCTCAGCTCCCTCTTCACCACGACAGATTGGTGCAGCGTCCGCATTACTGCAGACACTGCACCGATCTGCCTGTCAATCTCCCGCTCCATCCTTCCCTCACTTGTGAACAAGACCCCAAGGTACTTAAACTCCTCCACTTGAGGCAGGGTCTCATCCCTGATCTGGAGGGGGAACTCCACCCTTTTCCAGCTGATAACCATGGCCTCGGATTTGGAGGTGCTGATTCTCATACCTGCCGCTTCACACTCGACTGCGAACCGATCCGATGAGAGCTGGAGGTCACGGCCTGATGAAGCCAACAGGACCACATCATCTGCAAAAAGCAGGAACCCAATCCTGAGGTCACCAAACTGGACACCCTCAACACCCTGGCTGTGCCTAGAAATTCTGTCCATAAAAATCATGAACAGAATCGCTGACCATGGGCAGCCCTGGCGGAGTCAAACCCTCACCGGAAACAAGTCGACTTACTGGCGGCAATGCGGACCAAGCTCTGGCAGCGGTCATACAGGGAACAGACGGCCCATATCAGGGGGGCCGATATCCCATATTCCTGGAGAACCCCCCACAGGACTCCCCGAGGGAAACGGTCGAATGCCTTCTCCAAGTCCACAAAGCGCATGTGGACTGTAACCCTTAAAATGCCAGATTTTGCTGCCACTATGTCTTTAGATAAAACAAACAAACAAACAAACAAACAAACACAAAAATGAATTATTTTCAATATACTATGTGTTAAGTAGATCATTATTATTATTTTTTTTATTATCGCAAGCCTGTGACATGTCAGTGATTAGCAGCAACATTGATTTTTATACATTTTTGCTCACAAAATGCGCTTTACAAAATCAGGCTATAAAAAATGTTATACATTATTATGATTTTCTACTTTCATTGAGTTTACTTTTTTAACCAACATCAGTCCTGATCATAAATATCAAATATTTATTTCTTTTCAGATTGTTAACCCTTATAAATGCCGTGTTTTTAGGTTAAAGAAAAAGAAAGAAATATTGTCATTATAGTACATGCTAAGTAGGTTTTTTAGATTTATTTATTTATTTTTTTTAAATCATCACAGTCTGGGATGTGTCAATGATTAGCAGCAACATTGATTGTGACAGTGCACCTAGAAATAGCATGTATTTTCTCCATATGCTAAATATGGTAAAAATTATGTCATCAGGTAGAAAATAGTCAAAATGACAAATTCCGAGGCAAAAGCCCAGAATGACACCCAGAAATAATACGGTGCATGTTTTTATGCTTTGATGGCTTAGGGATCAAAAACTGCAGTTTGAATGGGCTTCAGTGGAGCATTTTTTGCACTTAACAGTATGAATGTAACAATTTAGTTTCAAATGTGTATTCCAGTCTTATTGTAGGAGCTGAGCTGGAAATTCCAAGATTAAACAAAAATACACAATCTTTCCAAAAGTTTTGCCATATGAACACAGCCAAAATGATAAAAAAAATGAAGAATGAAAAGCACCTAAAATGCACCAAACAGTCCCTCTCGGTTAATGGTATCTTGGGTTAGAAACTGTTTGCTAATTCTAACTGAAGGGGAATTTCCAGTGGACAAGTTATGTTACCCCAAAATTAGTTGACTTCAGTCATTCAACACTGCATTGAGTTGGATGTTAATTCCTTCAGGACAGGTTTTAAGAATAATTGAATTTATTTGTTTGACATAGTACACAACAGGAAAGTTGAAGAAATATGATGAGTCTTTTGTGATTCGACCCCATGATGACATCATTATTTGAAGGGGGTGGACAAGTCATGAGTTAGACAGGAACGTCCCACAGATGGAGAGTGGATGGTGGCTGTGGTAAGGAGCAATGGCTCAACATCTGAAAGGATGAGATCTTGGTGACTCTTAAAATTAACAGCCACAAGATGATTTAAACCAGGGGTGTCACAGATACTTTTCACAATCATCTGCCCCTTTGCATAACTCTGCACACCTAATATTGATGTTCTTGTGAAGGCTTAACTTTGATTTTTAAATGGTTTGTAATGCACAGCATAACTTCACCTGCTCCCTCAATAGCTTCAGCTTTAGTTTGGTGTGGTGATGTCAGCATTAGTACATAAGAGTGGAAATGGAAAAATGCACCTGCACTGACTGACGGAATGTGGAAAAACTAAAAAAATAACCTTTAAATTATGCATATTTTTCCGAAGACATCTCAGGCTGCTCATCAGCTGTTTTGTAAATTTCTAAACATTCAGAATGTACTTCTTTACACTAAAAGAAAGAAAACAATTTGGAGGTGCTGTTACTTAGGGACAGTTCGTTACTTATGAGAGGGACGGTGCAAAACAGGGGAGGCACTTCAAAAGTATAGTGGCACCTATAACAACCAGCTGAAACTTCTCCCGGTTAGAAGTCCTTCAGTGTTCATTGTTCAGGAATTCAGCTGAATTATCCATGGAGGTCCTTCCTCTCCAAAACTAACTAGCAGGAGATCAAAACTGGTAAAAATCTTGAAAAGGAAGTCATTCCTACCTGTGGCCATCAGATTATCAGACACTCCAGATCAATAGACTGGAACTTGGACTGAATACACACAAATTTAAAATTCCATAACTTATTCATTATACTTCAGATGTGCAATAAGGGTTTTAAGGTGCAATAATTCTTTATATCAGTGTCTTAACTGCAACATCTGGTATAATATTATAACCAAAGCAATCCCCTGTGCAATTATCAAATATGCAATATTAACTCTATATTTAACATATTACACATATTGTATATATTTTTATTGTTATTCTTTCCTATGTATATCTCCATTGTTCATTGTTGTAGCATTGCACACATATTTATATGTTTATATTTTTTAATTACCTACTAGTTTTATACACTGCATTGTGGCATAAGGCACAGTTTATATTTTACAAACTTTACACATCTTCTATCTTATAGTTCAATTATTCACATATTAATGCTAATTGTCCACAATTTTTACACACTTACATGCTCAGAATACTATACACACTTTATTTTTAAATATTTAAATATTTACATTCTGTGCTGTTACTATTAGTGTATATATATTTTTACATTTATGTTTTAATATACTTGTGCTTGTTCTTCATCAGAGCAGCTGTAATGAACCACAGTTTACCCAACAGAGTATGTCTAATTTTTATTTATTTATTTATTTATTTGCACAGTAAAAAACAAAACAGCAAAACATCAACATAATAGAAGGAAAAGAAAAGAAGAAAAGAAGAAAAGAAAACCCCAAAATTACAAAAGCAAATAAAGTATCCTACAATAAAATAATAATAATAAAGAAAATAAGATCAAGCAAGCATAGGATTAATAAAGTACAATAAGAATGCTTATATGATATAGCAGAGAACATAAATTAAATTGGAAAAAATAAATAAAAATAAAAATAAAAATAAAAATAAAAATAAAAATAAAAATAAAATAAAATAATAATAATAATAATAATAATAATAATAATAATAATAATAATAATAATAATAATAAAAATCTTACTTCTTCAGAAAAAAATATTTAAAAGTTTTATGGAATAAATAATTATTTCTTCGTTGCTGTTTGGCATGTCACGGACAGACCACTAGCCCAACACACGCTGATGTCTGTTGTCACCTTATTTCTGCTCCAGACACCAAGAGGATTTTAGGGTGAACTGAATTATCCCAGAGGCCTTAATGATCCTCTCCAAAACAAACCTGGTCATTTACACCGCTAAAACGCTGAATAAAGTAATTTCAAGTTTGATGTCTTTACACATCTTCTATCTTATAGTTCAATTATTCACATATTAATGCTAATTGTCCACAATTTTTACACACTTACATGCTCAGAATACTATACAGTGACTAAAGTGACTAAATAACCACCCTTTGACTAAATAACCACCCTTTGTTTGACTAAATAAGTGACTAAATAACCACCCTTTGTTTATTCTTTGTCTTTTTAAAGCTGCAGGCTTTAAATGTATTTTTGATAAAGTAGAATAAAACACTGACCAGATCAAGGCACTCATTCTGAATTGCTCAGTTTGATATGGAGTGCAACTCTCAAATCAGAATGAAATAATCTCATATAAATATTTGTTACTTGGCAACTGTATATCAATATGATTTTGCCGTGCAAAAATTTCGAGACTATGCTGTTTTGCTGAATAAGTGTCAGATTGCTAAGAGTAAGCAGCAGAAAATATTCACAAGGAGTACAAATTATTTTAATGTTAATGGCAGGCAAGTTGTAATTCCCCAAAATAGGGTGTCTATAGGTCCTTAGGTCTTATTCAATTTCCTAAATATACGGCCTTAAATGTGATTAATTTTGAATTTGTGGAGTCTTGTTGGCACGGATAGTCTAAATCTAAATCTAATGTAATTTATTAATAATTTCTGTCAAAATAAGTCAAGCTGTGTGACTAGTCCACAGTTCTGATGTTACAAAGCTTTAAAACTACCACTGTACCAAATATTATCTTTACGCTTTATACTTGCTCTTAACTGTTAGCAAACTATAGATTAGCCTACTAATTGGAACAGCTTTACAACAGACCTTAATGGGAAAAATATCTGGAATTTACACAATAAATAGACTATTTGTTGACGGAAAAAAAAGGGAATTGTATAATGAAATGATACAATTCCCTTTTTTTTCTAGCTATTACCCAGCTTATCATTATCTTGTCAAGATGACAAAGGATATCAGCGTAAATGAATTACTCTGTGCAGTACTCCCAGAAATACTAAAGCATCTTATTTGGCACTGTACCCATACTAAAAGGCCATGGAAGGCCTTGAGTAGATTTGCCTTTGATAGTATTGACTATTGACTGATTTCACTTTATGCTAACAGAAGGTTTTGCTTGGTTTCAATAAATGTAATGGTAATGAAATGAAAATATTACATTATTAACTTTATCATTTTTTGTGCAAATGTTATATCCAGAAAACAAAATTGAATTATTCCAAACCCTTATTTACTACATTTAAAAATGAAACCAAGCAATACATGAAGAAGATGTCTTTAGTCTTTTGGCTTTTAGTATGTATACCACTTCCTTATAATACATCCATGATGTATAGGGATGTATACTGTCCCCTAGCGTTTTTCTTTTTTTTCTGCGGATGTTCACTAGTGTAACTTCCGGTGTGTTTTTGTCAATTGTCAAGGTGTAAACATGCTTGCAACCATACGGGCAGACCATATTAAATAAAAGCATAACAATCGAAATGTATCATAAGAACTGGGGATGTTGCATACGAGTGCAAACACACGCAGTGAAGAATATCTCATTGCAAAATATTTTAAAGTAGGAAATGCTAAATTGTGCCTTTACCTCCAATGTATTCCGTGATGTTCCACAATAAAAAAATTATTTTGAAAGCTTTCGTCGGAAGCACACTGTGTAATTTGGCTAGCTTCCTTGCTTTGACGTCACCACCGTACTGGAATTTGTGAGAGCGGGAAGAGATGTGGTGAGGCTAGCTGATGTTTATGTTTGCCATACTCGTGTCTTATATTGTCAGAACATCTTTATTGTACCGGTTACAAGTTTAACAATGGAATGTGGATGCCAGTAAGAAGTAACGGGGGAAAACTTAGCATGAGCAGTAGCTCTTGCTAAGCAGTTAACGCTATCAAGGAACTTTGTCTCAACTGTCAGGTAACGTTAACTTAACGTAAGGCGACAACTTTCACAGTTAGGAAAAAAGTGAAAATGAACGTTTGTCAAACTGTTGTTAAACTCTTAACAGTGTGTTAGTGATGTGTGTTAGCTGTGTGTTACTACAATTTTCCCCTAACTTGTAAGATAATGTGTTGCAGTAACTGAACTTCTGTGTGTATAGCATGTAGCTGACATGTTTATCAGACGTGCTTCTTGTTTTTAGATATTTCTGTGAAGTAGGGATAGAGGAACATGGCTAAATCCTCTGTGGATTACACCATTGGAGGGGTGAAGATCCACTTCCCCTGCAAGGCTTACCCATCTCAGCTGGCGATGATGAATTCAGTGAGTATCAGCTTGATCAACAAACCAAAGCAAAGCATGTGGGTCTATTCTAATGTAGAGGGAATCATTGTGTGGTAAACTAGTAATGAGATAACATCATAACTGCATTTGTAATTCTGGAATAGTATTATGACGTAAGTAGTCCATTTACATCAGTCTGGGACACAATTGCACCGATGTAGGTGATGTTTCAGCAATATTGTACAATACATTCGTTAAAAGGCCCATTAGTTGTCATTCTCACCATAAATTAATAAGCAAATAGTAGTTTATGTTATCCATCTGTCCTTTCATCCATTATCTCTGCGAGCTTGGGGTGGCTGAGAAGTGGTGTATACTCTAAACAGGCCTCCAGTCTGTCATAGGGTGGACAACCAATCACACACCACACTGCATGTCTTTTGTTTTGGACAAGTGGAGGAGCTGAAACACGGTCTTTGAAAGACGGCCTCTTAATGTCATAGTACATCTAAAATCATGTATCTCTGTGTATTGGCAAACGCTTGTTCAGTATTTGGTAACTGACTCAACTCACCCCCCACTATTGTTAGATATGTCTATTTGATTCTTAAATTGTTACATGCAACCTGTTAGTGTCTTTGACTATGTTGTGGGGTGTTGTAGAAAAGGTACAAATACCCTGAGAAAAGTTAAAAAGAACATTAGTACTTAAAATTGTGCAATACTATGTATGGATTTTGCATCAAATGATTGTGTCTGTATCTTGTTTGCAGATCGTACGTGGACTGAACTATGGGCAGCACTGTTTGCTTGAGAGTCCCACTGGAAGTGGAAAGAGCTTGGCCTTGCTTTGCTCTGCTCTGGGCTGGCAGCAGGCTCAGTATGGTATGTCTGTCTGACTGGATCAAAGAAACACAAAACTATTGTAATGGCAAGCAGGCCTGCTGGTATCCTCAAATAAACTGAAAAACCTCTGGTGCACTGATTAATTAGAGCAGAAGTCTGTCTAACACAGACAGTGTCATTTAAGATGTTTTCACTTCTGTCTGATTTTTTCATTCAGACTTTTATAAATGGCAGTATATTAACTTAAGCTACAGTTTGTGACTTTTATAAGTAACTTTTTTTATATTTGCTGAAACACAATATTCACACTAGGATTGCTGTGATATAAAAACTGACAGTTGTCATATCAAGTATGTTTGCTGCGTACTTAAGGTATTGAAAAAAAACGCCACTGAATGCAGAATTTCACCTTTATTCTAGTTATTTACAAAAAGAGACTTCTTAAGAATATGTTTATTAAAAAGTAAGTTAGTAGTAAAACTTTTCTTTACCTAACAGCTTCCGTTTTCATCCTTTCAAGGATCATTGTAAGAGAGTAATATTTTTTTAATGTGGTGACACCACAGTATTTTCTGAGACAGTTATCATATCTTGAAAGTGAAACAAAAGTTATTATTATAAAAGTTACCTGTTTTATCTTTAAGCCAGATGATATATATTCACTAACAGGTTATACTTGGTACAACTTGAATTTGTGTTGTTGTAATGGTATAGTATATTAAAATAGGTGTTTTCCTAGTGTTAAAGCAGTTAACTGTTAACAGTATTCACATTGTATCCACATTGTAAATATGTTTCTTTCTCACTCTCTTCTTGTTTTGTAAAAAGTTTTTGTATGGTTTACCCCATGTACCAGCTGAGACTCAGTGTCACTAACTGTTATGTCCATGTCTCATTGTGGGATGACAGCTAAACTACAAGGAGGAGGGGGCGTTGTGGAGGACAAGAGCGAAATTGATAAAAACAGTGGAGACTTTAAAAAGTCAAATGACACTACCCCCTGCCAGTGTGTGTGCCACAGCAAAGCCAGCAAGACCACAGCTTCAACCGCAGTCAAACCTGATGTTGTGGACCTAACTTCGTCACCTCCAGCACCTCAACATGGTAAGTGTCTTTCTGTCCTTAATTTTATTTTTTTGGTAACATTTTAAACATGCAGTTCTTGTGCCTGAATTAGTCTCCCCTGTAGCACGGTGGTAGTTGGCCATATCAAATACAGAGGGACATTCATTTTTGGTGTTGTTTTGGTTTTGTTTTACTGGATTCGCAAAAGATTTACATGTAACAAAGGTGCTTGTGATGTCAAATTAAAGATATCAATTTTTATTGTTTTACACTTAACAAAATTTTAAACAGATCACTTCTGTTTTTGCTCCTATTTGTCACACATGTAACTCAAAGATTAAAGACTTAAAAAGCTTATGAACCCCAAATACTCATTTCTCTCAAACTTTAGTTGCATATTTGTTAAAATCTGTGTTATAAGGCATTTGTACTTTTCCAAGACATTCCATCATTACTACACAGGTGTGCCTTGGAATGGCCACAGTACTAATTAAAGCTGCAAGCTGCATTTATCGGGCTCCAAGCAGATTACAAGCATTTGAATCCTTCTTTCTTTTTTAACTGACCAGAAGTTCTTTAAATTATTCATGGTGGTCTTCACTATATGCTGATGCTCTGTTGAAGTATTTAAGTCTACTTTAAGAAAAATTTGATGTTGCCTATGATCTGTGTGAAAACATGTTTCTCATGGCTACGTTTGTATTGAATTTTTAGTTCCTTCAAGATTTGAAGTGCGTCTCATCTCTAATAATTTAAACACAAATAGTGCTACTCTGTGAAAGGTGTCATAAGTGATCCTGATAAACTCAAGTTCAAACCACTTGCAGGATGGCAACTCCGAAAGCTTTGCGTTGAAAGACACAGAGCTGGCGCCTGAAAGGCAAAGATTCAAATCATCAGTCGGAGACCCATCATTTGAATAAGGTTCTTCAAGTCCAGCAGTCATTTTTTTTGTCAGTCAGTGTGCAGTGTTCTTCTGGGGACACCTTAGTCTCCAGATTTAGCTGCTCTCTGGTACTGGCAGCTGGGGACCCAGACACCAGGTGAGTCTGCCTTGAGGAGGAGAGGCTTTGCCTGGTCAGGTTCTGAGGCAACTTATCTTCTGCCTTCTGCTTAGAAGTGCTAAATTTAAAGCCCACAGCAACTTGATATGGTATAATCTCTGGCTTTTGTTTAATATCTACTATTGGCAAAAACACACTTTTGATCTGTTGTTAGAGAAGTAATCATGCATTAACTTGGAGGGCTAACTTGTCTTGTTTAAACTCTACATGAAAAGAAAGACAGAAAAGTCCAGTATTTGTATCGAACAGCCAGAGCTGTGGATTTGATTTCACTGAATTATGACATTTTCTAAGAATTTCCATTTAAAGTTAAGGCTACATCCTGGTGAAGTTATTCAAAAAGCATCTAAAGAGAACTCCTGAGGTAAAAACTGGTAAGGAACGGGGAGGAGTACTTAAACAGGGTTCCTGGAGAGGTCATGGAATTTTACAATCACATTTTCCAGGTCTGAAAAAGTCATAGAATTTAGTTATGTGTAATGAAATTTTTGCCATGATCTTACATGGATAACTTTAATGGAATGTAACATAGTGGCATATTTATTTTCTGTAGCTGTAATGCGATTCGATGTAGTACGTTTTGTTTACCATCCTGTACGCTTCTTTATTTTTTTCGCCCGTGTTCTGTCTCTCCTTTCATGTATACGAGCTAGCTGAAAGTATGTTTGAATAGAGTCTGAATCTGATATATTTAACAAATGCAGGGCAAGTGTATTTGCTGTTCACACACCATTGGTGCCTGTCCTGAAAATGACAACTGTGTTAGTGTGAAACCACTGTAGCAGTGACAGTTGTTCTGCACTGTGGACCACTTTTGGATAAGGTCCCTAACTTCTGTTACTTTGTATAATCTGAAAATTTGAATGTATTGCACTTGCTTTCTTTTAGCACCTTTAGCGGAGGAGTCAAAGCCCAAGAAACTGTCTATAGCCTCTCGCCTGTCTGAGAAGTTTCAGTCTTCCCTGAGCTCTGACCGTGAGAAGGACAACGACTTCCAGCCAGATAGGAAACGCATTCGCACTGCCGAACACAAGGTACATGTAGTGGCTTTATAACTGTTGTACATTCATACTGAACTACTAGTTTCAGCCCTGCAGGATGGACCCCTGAGAATAAATTCACACCACATCAAAAGGGTTTTGGCCTTTCAGGCTTGAACCACTAAATGCATCCTAAAGCGGCAATTTTGGATATCAAGCCAGCGTAGAAGTTAGAAGTTGAAAGTTGCAAATAATCAGGAGCTCTCATATTTTATGTGACTCTTATGAAAGATTGCTAACAGTTAGTATGATGATCATACAGACACAAACTCATTTACATACAAATATCTCCCTGGCCACACTCTTATGTGCTCCCTATTGTTCAAAAGAAAGATTTTAGGGGCATGCTCTGATCGCGTAATTAAAGATATCATTGATTTGTTGATGTATGGACAAACTGTCATTGAATTAGGGCCAAATGTTGCACAAAGGGCAATGCACTTATTTGGAACAATTTCAAAATAATTTTATACATGTGGTTTCCCGTTATTATGAAACATATCGTGTGAGTTTTGTAATGATTGGGCAATTTTTATTTACAGTTTGATATGTTTTATGCCACGCATATTATTTGCATTTGAAGCACCCTGAAGTGATCGATTGGAATGCAACTTTCAGAGTTTGTTTCAGGTACTTATGTGGACATTTCCTACAAGTTTCTTGATGATGGCCCATCAGTTATGGAGTTGGGTCTATTTGTATGCTGAGCTATAGTGTTTTTAAAGTGTATCAGTCAATATCTTCAAAAAGCAATGCAATAAAAACAAACTTTTGATAACTTTTGGTGAGCTTGGTCCAATAATGATCTACAGAGAATTTGGAACTAATTGGACCTACGGATATGAGGACATTTGTGGTTCTTGAGGCTTTTGTGAGCACTCTAAGCGTGACTTACATGTAAAATAATAAACTAGTGCAAAGCAATAGGGTTTCAGCCCTTCTGGACCAAAAAGACCAAAAAATGTTTATTCATAATACTTCCCTTATTAATTCTGACTTTCCTTTAGTTATGAAATGAATGACATTCTCTGTCTCTTTTTCACTAGTTTTTGCAATTTTGTAAGCGGTTGCCATGACCACACACCAGCAACATTTATATTAAAGATACACGGAGGGGTTGTAATAATGTCCCACTCCTATGATCTCTTTCTTTCATGTATTTAAAAAATTACTTATATTACCCAAAATATACCAATATATGTAAATGTACAAAGAGTATTCAGATCATGATCTGATATGATATAATGCGTGTAACACCCCCAAGCAAATGTCCAGAAAAGACATTTATATGTCTGGAAAAGACACCTATACTATGTCCAGAAGACATCTACATGACTTACAGAAAAGACATGTATACTATGTCAAGAAAAGCCATCTATATGACGTCCAGAGAAGACATCTATATAATGTCCAGAAAAGACATCTATATGACGTCCAGAGAAGACATCTATATGATGTCCAGAAAAGATGTCTATATGAAGTCCAGAAAAGACATTTTTATGACGCCCAGAAAAGACATCTATACCACTTCAGAAAAGATATCTTTACGATATCCAGAACAGACATCTATACTACATATGCCATATAGATGTCTTTTCTGGACATTTGCAGGAAATCTTTTTGTTTCGTTTGCAGTAGTAAACTGCTATTACATCATTATGCTGGCAGGCTGTCATTATGGGTGTTACAATGCATCTTTTAAATGGTGAGACTCCCTTTATTATGCTTTCCATATATCACCCCCTTCCTTTTGTTAATCACACTTCATGAAAATAAAGTGACATTATTCTTCAAGATAATGTTTTCTGATAATAAGAAAGCGGTCTTGTGAAATAGTTTTTGTTGCCCAAACTGGTTGTCACTGGTTCTGAGAAACATGCCACGCAGTGGAGTAAAGTTTGTGTGTTTGTCCCTCAGAGCCGTAAAAGGCAGCGTCTGGAGCAGGGAGTGATATTCATAGATGATGAGCCGGAGCTGGAAAACGAACCTCCATGTCCTCAGAGTTTAAACACCAACTCAGCTCACAGCCAAGTGGCTGGTTTGTCGTCATGCTGCGTGAGTACACTTCAAGCATACAGTAGATGCTGAGTTACACCAGTAATATGTACTTTACTGATATGTGGGGGGAAATATTATACATCTATTTGGATAAGCATGCATTTGACTTCTAATAGTAGAAAAAGCATATGTGTTATTAATAAAACTAATGATGGCTGAATTCCATTCAGCTGTTTCATTGTGATGTGATTCTGGGAATGTGCACACTGGTTCACTATCACACTGTCATGGCTTACTGGGGCACTTTAATAGAACAGAGTCAAATTTTAATATTGATTATTGTTTGTTATTCGTTGTGTTTTGTTCTGATGGCTCTGTTCTGTCTTTGCTTTCCTAAAATGACAAGTCAGAATGTCTGCTGTGAGAATTTCACAGTGAGCGGGGTCTGCTCAAACAATCTGCTAAACTATGCATATACTTTGATATAATTAATATCAAGAGCAGTAACAGACAGCACTCCTATAGTAGTAGCCCTCTGCTACTGGCTAAAGGCTAATCAAAGCCATTATTCATTATATTTATGTTATTAGTTACACCTGTGCTTTTCCTGCGAAGACATGCCAAAATATCTGCTTTGAAAAAGGTCAGTTGTGCCCACTGGCTTGCTGGAACAGTTTGGCAAGATGGTCGAATGGAAAGAAGCCATTCTTATTGTCTTAAGTAGCATAATCTTGTGTGGGGAACATGCCTGATGCACTCTATCAGTGTCATAAATGACCCACAGAAACACATTAGTTGACCCTTTCGTGGATGTTGCTTGCAGAATAGATTAGAACTAGATTTGGACCATTTATTTTATGGTTTCACTATGTCAGCACTAGGTTCAAATCCACTAACACCACTGGGTGGCAGTATACTCCAACAAACTGACAAAGGTTACAGTTTCAAAAATGAATCGGCTGAGAATGTGACAAAACTGGGCACTGGAGACAGGTCATGTCTTTTATAAACAGGTGTTTCTATTAACAGAAAATGGAGCATGTATATGCAAGGTTAATATAAACAGTATACTAGTATCAGGGTTGGAAATTAGCCCCAGTCACTAGCCAAATAAAATATGCAAGTGGCTGTTGGATTTGCTTTACTCACCTGCCCAAAAGACAATGGTAATTTATTGAGTGGCTGGTAGATTTAGGAGTCCACAGCCACAGTGGCAGGTGAACAAAAAGGTTAATTTCCAACACCAACTAGTATGCTATGCTATATCACCAGAGGAAACCGTGTGTGTGTGGGTGTGTGTGTGTGTGGGTGTGAGTCAGAGTGTGTATGTGTGTAGTAAATGTCACATGCACCAAGGTTGTTAGAACCACAGTTTTCAGAAATGTATATACATTTCTTGCAGACTCAAAAGTTCCAGCCTGCAGTCATCAAGGGCTAGGGCAGCATCTTCAAATCTTTGTGCCACAAAAACATTGACATTTCAGACTTTCTGTTGTAAGTCATTGGAAATCGACCTTCCAGCATACTTTAACAAGCAGGTTAATGTGTATGGAACACACAATATCGAATTTCTGCCCCAAGTGGTCTCTCAATTTAAACAAAAACAAAAGACTTACTAAGACGCAAAAAGAAAAATAAATTGATCAACCGCTCAAAAATTCATTTTGACCAGCGCAGTGGCCGTGTGGGGCAGCATGGTCAGTGTAGCAGCTACAGTTGATGATAATGGACATGTTCTGCTGCAGGCATGCTTCGGCAGATTGCACCACGACCTTGTCCCATGGATTTTAGCTGTTAAATTTGTGTTGCATTTATTCACGTTTATTGTTGTTATGTCTTTCATTGTGATTAAATAGCTGTAACTAACGTAATGTTAATTTGCTTACTTACCATTAGCATTAGATGAGTCAACTACTTATATAGCTACTGTTGCTAATGCTGTGTAGTGACTCAGAGCATGAGGTAGCCCAGCGCTGTTATCCATGGTCCCAACAGCCATGCTTAAAGTAAGTCTATGAGCTTGTTAAACGGACGTCTTATTTAGTGCCCTGTAGCACTTCGAGTACAGCCAGTGCAAACAGACCGAATTAGTGTGCAGCACTACAATAAAATAAGATTATATCCATTTGAAATAGTTAAAAATAGACAATAAGTAAGGAGCCACTTGTCATAGTAGCACATTGTAGTAAGTGAGTTGATATTGCACTATAGGATCAATAAATTTGGTCTGTAGGATTACTGTGTTGCAAAATGGCAGGCAATGAAAGAAATGCAGAAAGGCAGAAAAATGCTGTATTTCTGTTATTGAGTATAATTTTGCGACATTGTATGATTTTCAATGATGTATCATCTAGTGTTGTGGTATTTCCCTGGAAGTTATGCTGTACTCCAGGCAACTAGGAACTCGGAAGTTCCAACCCCTTAGTAAAAACTATAACAGAACAGTTAACAATGTTACGCACTATATATTTAAACAGCCTCTTCCCTGACAAATTAAACAGTTGTAAGCCACCGATGGCATCTGCATCAACTTAGCATCAATATTTAGTTATAAATGTAAGCACCCCATTTGTATTGAAGAAGGTAGACCAAATATTTGAAACATCTCTCAGTATTGCAATAAAATTCAACAGCACCACAAACTACAGCCGCCATGATAATATCATTGGATAAAAACCTCTTTAAAACATTTTAAACAGAACTGAATGTATACTCTCCATTAATTTAACATACAATTATGTTAGTTATTGATCAATCTGATGATTGTTTTCTTGAATAACCAATTGTTTTGGTCTATGAAATGTAAGAAAGTGTTGAAAAGTTGTCATTAGAATGTCCAAGTCATAATGAATTTCTTGCTTCATCCAACCATCAGTCTAAAACCCAAAGAGCCTCAAATTTAAAAAGCTTGTGATGTTTGACATCTCTGCTTTAAAAATGACCAAAGAGATCAATTAATCATCAAATAGATAACCAGTTGTTTCTCTGGATTTATTACAGGACTGTTTGTTAGACTGCATTAGTTTCAGTTAGCTGTTGCTAATATTTTGAAGCTGTACCTGTCTGGTGTAAGGACAAAACTCTTCGAAGTTGTAAGAAAAATTAAATATTTTTGTCACTCAGATGTTGATCATTTGGCCCAGAACATTTATGATGATTCATTTTTTGCTGTGTTTGGTCTTATCATGAAAAAGTATAGCAACTTGTTTAAGGCCATTTCAGTAGTCAGACGCAACCAAACTAGGGGCATCATGTAACACCATGCTCTTAAATGTTTCTGTCGATACTCCATGTTCGATTTCTCTCCAGGTACCCAAAGCCAATAGGTGAACTATAATTATTACAGATTCAGCCCTAGAATGATGTTCAGAGAGCAGCTCACAGGAATGGTTATACTCTCACAACTGCATTTTAACTGTCCACAGGTGTGTGGCTTGGATTTAGAGCCGTGGATGGTTGGATGTAGAAAAAGATGAGGGGGAAAGTGAAGTCGAAAAAGTGCGTCCGTCTCTGGTTTCCCTGCAGCTACGTGACCCTGGCTCTTTTGTCCCACGAGCGCTGACTGACGGCCTGAATGGGGCCCTTTGAAGCAAGCTCCAGTTTAATTAAGAGGGTTTGCCTCGCCTGGGCTGCTGATCTGTGAAAGCCAGGGGGATAAATATTGAATGGGGTTCACCCGCTGGTTACTGTGCCCGAGGGATAAACAGGTGCTTTGGAGGGCAGATATTTGCCAGGGCCCCCTACCTGCATAGTGTGGTCATATCAGGAGGAAAGGGTGTTCGGTGTCATGTCTTCCGAGGTATTGGCTATTGAAGCCCACCCTTATTGGAATGAATTCCAAGCCCTCAAAAGCTGGGGAATGAGGAGCAAATTGGCGTCCAGTGAGAGGCGCCAGTGATACCTCAGCGATCCACTGCCTGTGGCCCCACGGTACCCTCTGACTGGCCTCCTGGAGTGTGAGATTTCCATCTCTTAGGTGTTGGCAGGGAGTGCAGCAACAGAAGCCTACCTGTGAATATTTTGAGGTGTTCAGTAACACCACCAACCTCTGTTTTGTCAATTCAAGAAAACCATTGCACCTGGTAGTTAAGGTATACAAAGGAAACATAGTACACCTGAAGAAGCGTAGTAAACCTAAAGAAACTTAGCACACCTGAAGAAGAGTAGTAAACCTAAAGAAACTTAGCACACCTGAAGAAGCGTAGTAAACCTAAAGAAACTTAGTACACCTGAAGAAGCGTAGTAAACCTAAAGAAACTTAGTACACCTGAAGAAGAGTAGTAAACCTAAAGAAACTTAGCACACCTGAAAAAACTTAGGAAACCTAAAGAAACATAGTGCATGTGCCCTAAACGGTGCACCTGTAAATGCTGTGTTAATAAGAAAACAGTTCCCTCACATCACATGTTGTTTGACAGACAAAGCAAGCTGGCAGCACCCTAGGAGCAACACCAGTGGAATTGTTGTGTGCTGAAAGAACCAGTGTGTTGTTGCGAGCGGCCCTGGCATCCCGTCTGCTGCTTTCGCCAGTTATCTACATTCCTTTCTAGGGGGTGTCTGCTCTGGGCTGTGGGGCCAGGCATGAAACCTTGTTGTCCTGGCATCTCGAGAGGCAGGCACGTAAAAGGATACCCTTGTGTCAGCTGTTTCCTGCTTCAGCTTTTGACAAGGGCCTCTATTCATCAGCAAGCCCTTCTACACTGCCCCATCCTACCTCTCCTCCCCCCACCTGCCAATGAATAAGTAATTATTGGCCATCTCGGGGCAGGATATTTGGATGGCTCTATTTAATGTGGCAGCAGCAGGTAAGGTGATCGGGCTCAGGGCCCAGGCTGTGGAGCATAACTGTTCCAGAGGAGAAAGGTAACTTGAACTGGTGTTGGGGCCCTGCAGCACCTCTGTTTATTTTTCACATGAGCTCAGGGCTCGTTATCCCTCTTAACTCTGAGAGACGACGCTCTAAGGGCTCTCTTTGGCCTACACTCCATCACACATTGTAATATTTGATGGGCAAACATGCTTGGAAAATCTGAGCCGCCACGTAACTGGAGCTACTTGTCTGTCATCAGAAGTGCTCCCCTCTGATCCCCATCAAAAGTTGTGATGCATGACAACACATACCATTCATTCTTACGTGTAATCATTCTGATAACTTGTTAAGGATTTAGGGATAGACCTATTTGCCAAGCTTTTGAGTTATGTTTACTCAGTCTTAACTAAATATGGTAATCTCTGAAGAAAGAGGCCGAATACTTCTTTACAGACATCTATAATAGTCAAGTGAAGTCATTACTGTAGGCCCAGACACCACACAGGCACTCATCTGTCTCAGGTTGTCAGTGTTAACACATAAGCCACGATGTGACTAAGGTCTGTACATAACATGTTATTTTTTTAATCGTGCAAATCACTGGCTAATACTTCTGTCTTTGCCGGGCTGAGTTATAAAGCTAGAGTGAGAGGACACTACAAGATATAAGGAATCCAGTGGCACCAACCATGTGATGCTAGGTTCTCAGGAAAGGAGCGTACTAACTAGTACATGAAACTCAGCTCTACTGGACAGTAACTCATGCAAACACACAGCAGATTCAGACTGATGAGATGTCTCTGTGTGTCTTCTGCTTTTCTTTTTTTTTTCTTCAAACATTTTTTTACTTTTATTATGGTTTTACCTATGTGTTATAACGAGCTATGCTTTCAGAGAGAAACACAGGTGATTCTGAGTAGCTGATATGACCTCTGTCAGTTCCTGTCTTTCGCAATGGTGCATTATTTTTATGCTGTTTTTGGGACATCTGTCTCTAATGTTTCAATTGTTAACAGATTCAGCCCTTCAAATGTTTCAGGTTTTAAAATACCTTTTGCCTTTGTCTCTCTCGCTCTCTCTCTCTCACACACACAATTTGATTTTTTTAAAAATGCTATTACAGTTCCTACACTGAATGTGAGAACCCTGTGATTGGATGCTGTACGTTAGCCCTGAATGGTCAAAGAGTACACCACTTAAAAGAGCTCCACACACAAGCAGGATCAGTTTCATAAGCGGTACAGGCTACACTTCACCTGTGAGGGGATCTGCCACATCACTGGATGGCCAATTATAAAGCAGCTAGATTTTCTCAGCTTCCACAATGGAGGCCTATCATATTTCAGACTCTAAAGGTCACCTGGTGCAGAGTGACAGGACACCTTATGTACGGATGCAGATTCTTAGTGCTTCTCCATGTGTTTTTCAAAGGAGTAAGCAAGACGGTCTATTCTGCCTATTCAGACTGTGGATAATAGTGACGAGTCGGTAGCTTCTTGTGTTGTAATACACTGAAAAGCATTAGCATTCATAATACTAAGAAAATAACAATGTAGATGAACATTTTCTCTGAGTTGTATATGTCAAAGTTTGGCAGATTAATCGGTGACAATAGGACGTTTTACAGTTGGTTATTGGCGGAACTTGGCTCTGATAGTGACTGAAGGCTGAGCAGCCTCCACCAATCACAGAGGTTCTATGCACAGAGTCAGGGGTGATGCCATCATGTATTTGAGAATCTCAGGTTGACTTTGAGAAAAATAAATTGCTCAAAAAATTAAAATCACTCCTACCTGGATTTTCCACAGTGCTATGATCAGTTCCTGATTGATTCATTAATTCCTTGAGTTTGATTTTCATCATTAGAGAGAACCTAAACCTAGGCCTGCATGAATATGGCCAAAACGATCATCATTATTATTTTGATCTCTCTTGAGATCAGGATTATTTCTCATGCTTATTTATTGTTTTTAGGGACAAAATGTTATTTCACTTTTACATGAAAGTGAAAAAAACACGTTGTGCTTCATTCCTGCCAATGTGCTAATTTTGCATCAAAATAAGACTTCAATTAAGGTCAATCTTCACCTGAATTCAGCGCATCTCAGAGAAGCAAAATATGAATAAAACTGTACCAAAACTTTCACCCAAAATGAATTCAACAGAGCACTGCTTTCACTTTCACCTTGCATTACATTCCTGCTAATTAACTTATCTTTACATCAAATTAGATATAAAATAAAGTTTTTTTTAACTGTATTCAGTGCATCTCCCATGGATATGTCTCACGGATGTAGTGATATGTATCTGCCACTGTGATGGTACCTGACTTTCTGCATTTCCCTGTGTTTTGCTGAAGGGTAATTAATAAATTCAGTGTCAGACAGTCACATCACTGGTCTCAAAGCTCTCATAGGTTTCAGCGTTTTTTTTATAGAATAATGCTGATAAGTAGAGATCAGACACCTATCTGTTCAGAGTCAAATTGACCCTTTCCCCTAAAATCAAGCAAAATGAGTCATTTCTTAATTGTCTTTGCATTATTCAACCAGGAATTTGAGTTGGCACAATTGTATGGGACTGTTTTTTCAGTATAAAAATGACAATTACTGGCATTGTGTAATTAATAGAGCAAGATCTTGGACTCATCTGCAGTACTGAGATGGTGAAATCTAGCTGTGAACTACCTCTTAAGTATTTGTCTTTTTTTTTTCTCGACAGTCCTCTGAGCCCTGCTCTCGGTGCCCGTGTGCTTCAACCAAAGATGATGTGAAAGACAAAGGCAAAGATGGCAGAAAGAAGATTCCTAAGATCTTCTTTGGCACTCGCACACATAAACAGATAACTCAGATCGCTCACGAGCTGAAGCGCACCGTCTACTCCTGCGTGCCTATGACCATTTTATCCAGTAGAGTTCACACCTGTGTCCACCCAGAGGTGGCGCCTCACTCCAACCGCAATGAACGCTGCAAGGATCTGCTGGATGCCAAAGATGTATGTACATACACACATGCATTCACATTAAACAAATTTTCCAATTTATCTTAAAAGTAGAACTCTTTAATAATAGTCACAGCCTGTTAGCAGCTGGCTGTTTCATCCTCACAGAGAACAGCAGCCGTAGTCAACTTCCATACATACGTGCCACAATTTTCTTGCAACAAATACACATTTGTAAAGATTGCACTTCCTTTATATGGAGTTCAGTTATTAAAATGTGTTATCTGCATCCCTTATATATTAAGAAATTCCACTAAATTCCAAGAGAAACTACTTTGTTGTTGATGTTTGGTTGACAGTGAACATTATTGTTGGACCCTGGAGTCATTCAAAATAAACAGGGATCCTACACTAAAATATACAAATAGAGCAGAGCTATATGACACTCCAATTTGAAGCAGTTTACATATATTACATATATGTATACAAATATGTATATTTTTAACAGTGTAAATGAAGCACTTTCTTTCATTGCAAAACCAGTACTATTAAATCAAATGAATCTCTTCAAAAATTGTCCTAAACAACAAATTTGTATTAATCGATGAAATCAATTTATCGCACAGCCCTTTTATCAGCCTCAAAAACTAGCTGTGAATTTGAACACCTAATGACACACACTTTCATCCACTGGTTACACTAACCAGTAGAGGCAACATTAAATAGGCTAAAATTTTGCCACAATTTATTGATACGAAATGATTTCTGTACTTCACACATAAAACTCAACTAACCTCAAACCATTTGCTGGAGAGTTTTTCAGTCACCCTGTAACACAAACCCACAGGTAAATAGCACTGCCAGACAAAATGTCTTCAACAATGTAGCCTTAGAGCAGCAATTATGCTGCTATAATATCCACAATTGATCCAGGTGGCTCTTTTTACACACTGAAATGTCAAGAACCATTGAATGAGCTTTTTTAGAGACGTGAGACACTTGTAAGCCCCCACAATGTCCTAAAGTTGGGACTCCCACTGCAGTGAGAACAATTATGCTGTCTTTGGAGGTGTTTGCCTCCCATGGTAATTGTCTCACTTTGTCATATGAAATAGCTGGCCCAGTCATAACCCCTCACTGGAGTGGGTGTTACTGATGCTCTGTGTCTTCATCACCTCAGGGTCTAGTCAAGTCAGCATCAGGTTACCATGCTTTACAGACACACAGTGATTCATACACAGAAACACACATCGTTGAGCTAATGGCGTCTTCAATCAAAACACCTGCCCTCTGTTTTGACTGTGCTGTAAGCTTTCTTGCCTTTCCTAAAAGTGGTGGCATGGCTGCTAATCCCCCCAACTCCCCTTTCACTGAGCAGATAGGATTCAGTGTCAACAAAGTGTCCAAGCTTAGCACATGGAGAAGTAGACCGTTTCATCCAGAGATGATTATTGTGTCTGGAGGTTACTGAGGCCACTGGTGTACAGTATGTGTGTTTGACAGTGTCACCTCAAGCTGTAAAGTCATAAAGAACAGGGTGGGACATCTAGAGCAGACACCTCTCTTGACAGTGTAATTGGGCCCTGGTACATGAGATGCTGCTTCTTTACCCTTCTTATGCATTCACTGTATGAGTGTCAGGACATGTAAACCAATACAATAGGTGGAACACCTAAACAGCCTACCTTTGAAATACTGTGACCTACACCCCTGGTTCAATTGGAGACTACACTGAAGACAAAAAAACATTAAACTGTCTGTTTAGCTGAAGAATATGTGAAAGTCTTATGTTATGTATTTGAAATTGTCTGGACAAAAAGGAGACTAACATAAAGACTGCCAATATAGTTTGTTTTAATTTTCAACAATTTTTCACAGAATTGTACTACCAAAGTGATAAGATTTCAGTGTTTTTCCCATTATGTTATTCTTGGCAGAATGAAGAAGTAATTAAATTGAAAGTAGAATTAGAGCTGCAACAATTCAAGACTTTTTTCAGGATTCAAGATTTGTGTTTGCAATTTTCTAAGGTACAAGTCCACTGGGGCATTGGAATTCTTTTGCAAATCTCTGTCAAGTAATAAAGACAATCAGTAGAATACATTTATAATAAAAGACAAACACACCACTGACAGATAAGTATGTGCATAGTAAAAAAGTATGAAAATGTTAATGTGAGGGTTTCCAACTGCTAGTTTGATGATCCAGCGGGAAGTCGTCACTTGAGTAGGTGATCCTTCGGTGCGGCCCAGGTCACATCAGTGTGCACAGTGCTAAAAGAATTTGAACATATGCAGTCCAGACCACCTCTAAACGGGGTCTAGTGTTTGAAGGTCATGTCACACTGAGGACGTATTGGGTACATTCACATCTGTACTTAAAGCCCTCCACCTACCTAGTGTATACAGGGCCACAGACAGTATGAAAAAGGTGGTTATTGTCATTTAATTTGTCGTCGTTGACATTCACCGTAGACAACACTCCTGAAACCCTTTAAAGTGCCTGCAAGTTGCATTCAGATCACTTCTTCAGGAGAAGCCAAATTTAGTTCCAGGAACTTGTGTGTGAAATCAATGGATGGACCAGTGACAATGGCTACATGTTGCTTTACGTTTTAAGTTCCTGCATTGAAAAATGTTTGATCAGTCAGACTACATGTTCCACGATCCATTGAATGCTGCTGACTTTGAGTGAAAAATGCGTTTCCTACAGGGAAAGTCATGCCACTACTACCACGGAGTCCAGAGGATGCGTGACCAGAGCACAGTGCAGCAGATCCATGGACTCCACGCAGGCTGGGACATTGAGGACCTTGTGGCACTGGGCAAACGGCTCAGGTCATGCCCCTACTTTGCTGCCCGTGAACTCATGCAGGAGGCCTCCATCGTCTTCTGCCCATATAACTACCTGCTGGACCCAATGATCAGAGAGAGTGTGAGTACATTTGGAAGAGAGGGTGAGGAAATTATAAAGCAATCAGAAAATTGTTGCGGAAGAGGAGATGGGGTGAAGAAAACAATCAGATCCTAGATTTATCGTGATGCAGATGTGGACGATTTAGTATGAATTCGTATGTGCAGCAACCGGACTTTCTTCAACGCCCACACGCTAGAATTACCCTATCTTGTAATTCATCTTCATAAAGTGCAGTGGTTGCAAGCATGTTTTAATTAAAGTACAAATAATGACATTTGCGAGATGAACATGAAGTATAAATAATGACATTTGCGAGATGAACATGAAGTATATTGTGAATGCTTTCTATGCCGTGTCCCAGAGGCTAATGTTGCTAGGGAAGCGGAGCAGCGAGTAACATCAGCAGTAACATTAACAAACTGGGCTGGCTGACCTGCTCACAAGCATGAAACAACTTGAACCCACTCTGTGGTGAAGAAAATAACTCTGCTCAGTCTGTTTCACCTCAGAAACCCTGGACCATTTTGTTTTACATATATAAAAACAATAATCTCCCTCTTACCCCCACCTGGTGGTCATCTACCAGAAGCCTGGGAGTTAAAGGGTTCTGCCCAGTATCTTATGCCCCTTCTCCACCAAAATTAGTGCATGCACACAAGTTTTTCAAACAAGAGTAAACCCGCTAAAACTAGGCTATTGGCTGCTTTCCCACTGCCAGGAGAGCAAAGCTGTGTACAGAGTGCTGCAGCAGACGAGAATGCTTTTTTGGTGTGTCTGTGTGACGTCACATACAGGCTGGAGAACAGGTTAACAGAAGAAAGCAGCATGGGCAAAGGTCTATGAAAACTTTACAGTGGTTACCTCTCTTTTAATATCCCTTACTTATTTAGTCTGTCTTTCAAACTTGGTGCAGATGTATTTGGATCGATGTTTTAGCTGCTTAGGAGGAGACGGACTGTAATACGTAATGGCATCTCACTGCATCTGGCCAGTTAAGGAGCTGAAAGTACTGCAGTTATCCAGATGTTGTGTTCACCAAAGGTGATAAATACCCGTGTTGCAGAGTCATTTGATCCGGCAGTTGATGTTGCATTAAAAACCCAGATGTTAGCAGGTGTTAGCAGGTTTTTCTGTGCAGTGGGAATGAGGCTTTAGCTGTTCCTGTGACGAAGTCTTCTGGACACCTCTACTTTCTAGAGACTTCAGAAGTTGCACCTGGAGTTTTCTGGGGCCACTGTCACCATAACTTCCAAATCTGTTCCAGTTTTTCCTTTAGCCCCTGGTACTTCTCAATCTTTCCATGCTTTTTCTTTCTTAATGTTAGTGTCAGCTGGAATTGCCTCAACTGCCACTGCTACCCTCCTCTGCTCCTTTTCAATCACCACTGTGTCTGCTTGGTTAGCTACAGCTGCTTGTCAGTCTGGAGCTTTAAGTCCTGCAGGATCTTAGCGCTGTTGTTCGCAACCACTTTTGGTGGTGTTTCCATCTGAACTTGGGGACTTCTCGTTCATACTTGGCAAAGATGTTCCTGTCACTATCCCAACCACTTGGCTGTGCCTCTTGGATTCCCAGCTTGCATCTTACATCCTACTACTATGTCGACTGGACTGTCTCAGGGGCTTCTGCACAGCCTACACCAGGGGTCTGTCTGTTATGGTGGACCCCTGCCTTTATGGCTCTAGTGTTAAGGGCCTGTTCTTGTGCTGCCATGATCAAGACCTCTGTACTGTCCTTCAGGTCGGCCTTTTCTAGCCACTGGTAGGATTACTTGATGTCAGCCACTTCCCCTGTCTGCAGATGTTACAGCTCATGGAAGGGTTTGGTCTTCCACGATATTTCATCCTCCTCCTCATCACCCTCTGTCTTCTACTGCCTGAGGCACTCTCTGACCAGGACATCCCAGGGGGGTCATCTTCCTAATGTATTCAGTGCTTCTTGTTTCTTCCTGACTCGTGGCTCTGACGCTCACTAATCCTTGCCTTCCCTCTTTTCACTGCTCATATAGTCTGAGGGTGCTCTTTGGGTGGAACCCTCTATGCATTGTGAGGAGTTTTTGTGTGTTGACATCAGCACTTTTGGCTTCTATGAAGTTGAAGAGAAAAGGGACCTTGACACACTAGTGTCACACTAGGGGGGTTTCCATTAACCCTCAAACTGCACAAATTGAAATTGCATATATAAAATACGCCTAAGGGAAACACATCAATTTAAAAAAAACAAAAAAACAACCTCCCATTTATTGTAAAAAAAGTTCTTACACTTGCATGAGGTGGTATTTCAGACAATTTGAAAAAGCCATATTTCACAAAACTTTAATGGAAACACTTTTTTGGCTTTTTTGGAACTGGCACTCTCAGCATGATGAAGCAGGCACTACGAGAGGTGTTATTGCATCACATAACTCTTAAAAATTGAGCAGATCATCCAGAAGTTTTGAATCCACAATTCCTCTGTGAAGTCGTGGACTATCACCTCCCAGAAATCCCTCATACGTGGCTGCTCTCACATATAAGGGGCTTGCCTTTCCATTATCGCTCGCATAACATGCCTTCGTGGCCTTTATTGGAAATAATGACGGCTAGTGCGGTGGCTGCAATAGAAATAAAGCTGCTAATGTTTTGAACATCAATCGTCATGCTTCTTGGAATGTTACTGCTACAGGAGGAGTGACATAACATCACTCGAGGGAAACACGTTCATCTCGCAATTGTTTTTTATTGACATTTCGAAAATATCGCTTAGGTTTTGAACAAATCTGTTATGGAAACCCACCTGTTGTATGCAACTAAATTTATTGGTTTATTAAATTATGGATCATGACAAAAATGTTGTGTTTTAGTTTAGGGATTAACCACTCCCCTCCTCTCCTTCCTCTCTTACTTTTAATCTACATTTTTATCAGATGGAGATCAACCTGGCAGGCCAGATTGTGGTGCTGGACGAGGCCCACAACATTGAAGACTGTGCTCGGGAGAGTGCCAGCTTCACTTTAGACCACAGCAGTCTGCTGATGTCCAGAGACGAGCTGGATGGCATGGTCAATAGCAACATCAGACGCTCCAAACACGAGCCGCTCAGGGACTTCTGCTACAGCCTGATCAAGTTAGTCATTCACTGACTGAAGTTTGCTCCTCTGTGGCTCTCATAATTTGAGTAGATATTTACTAATGATGTCTTTTTGTCCATGGTGAAGCTGGATTGAGGAGAGCCAAAGCTTGATGTCTGAGCGGGGATATGAGAGTGCCTGTAAAGTCTGGAATGGGAAGGAAATAGTGGGCATCTTTCACAACCTGGGCATCACTGCGAGCACCTTTAACTTTCTGAAGGTAAAGCACCAAATATCTGTGCTTTACTTGGAAACATTTGAGGTTTACCAATCTTTACACTGCTATTATTATTTGGCCCAGTTCAAATGTTTACTCTAAGCCTGAAGCACAGAACCCTTCTAGATTTTGACTAACATCAGTTGTGTGATCAGTGTAAGGCTTTGTTCAGACTGCCAGCCCAAATCCAATTCTTGTCATATACAGATCGTATCCAGGTTGATTTTGAAGTTTGAACAGCAAATAACCACATGAAATCCGATTTTTGCAAATCCCATCAAAACCAGATGTAGAGGTGGTTTGAAATGCGATTCAAATCTGATCTTCAGTCTGGACGCTCTGGTCATTCAAATCGGTTATCAGAGCGTCCTTCATGTCACTCGCAGCACGACACCTGTGAAGAGACACATCTTCTGGCACGTAACCACACAGCGAACAACTTTGGCAACATGGAAGACAGCAGCTGGAACAACAGTCTGCGGACTGATGGGGAAATATCATGTCTGCTGGATGGCGAAATGTTGTATCTTCATTTTTCCACTGCTTATACTTCCGTGTTGGTAATCCGTGTCACAAGCGGATGTACTGACGCCTACATCGTTACCACAGCAATCTATGCAGATAGGTCAGTACAGAGCGCTGAGGTGTGGATGTAACAAATCTGATCTGATCTCTTGCAAATGACAGTGTGGACAGTCTGTCTTCAGGATCCGATGTGAGAAATCGGATTTGCCTGCAGTCTAAACGTAGCCTAAGGCCATGTCCACACGGAGATGGAACCGATCTTTTCCTTTTCGTTTTAAGTTTTCCATAAAACACGGAATTGTCCACACAAAACCACTGAAAAGGCTGCAGTATATATGCCAGGCCTGTAAATGGCGCTGTAACTGTGCCACATAAATACACCAAAAACAGAGAATAAGACATGGAGCAAGAGCATAAAACTCGTGCACTGTTCCGAGGCACCCGACAGACAAGGATTTCCCTCACAACCAGATCCTTGGCCTCGGGCTCTGTAAAAGGCAGTTTGATGTATTTTGGAACCAGGTGGATGGCGATCATTCTGCGTGTCTGCCTAACAACACACGGACACAGCCTGTCGCGACACGCCATAGGCGTTAGCAGTCTGCCGTAGACGTCCCTCATGGCTCAGTTAGTAAAGCATTAACGCACAACTTTTCAGTGCATCAACTGGTGCCCACATATTTGTTGTTTGCCTTTCAATTTATGGGCACAGTTCTTCGCTCAGGGGGACGACAGAGGCTCTGGACATGCGAAAGTTCTCCCTCCATTCAATATCCACAACAACGCCATTGACAAAGTTATCCCACCAACTGCTGGCTCTGCCCGGTCTTACCTAAAATTTTCTCCTGGTTGCCCCTCTGGTTGTTCTCTGTGGTGGATTTAAAGATTATTTTTTGGCATTTTAGCCTTTATTAGATAGGACAGATCAGTAGCGTGAAAGGGCAGGAGTCGAACCCGAGGCCGCTGCGGCAAGGACGCTGCCTTCAAATAATGAAAATAATTTATAAAATGTTATTAATAAAAATATTATTGTTTGTGAAACCTATAAAATTATACAACTGTAGAATTTAATGAAATGCAGTAATTCATGACATGTCAGCACAAGATGTGCACAAGACCACACACCAGTGAAATAGCACAATCATGTTCACTAACCACAGAAATGCTTTAAAATGTTCATGGAACTGGTGTATTTGTTAAGTGCACCATTATTACAAGCAAAATAGCACAGTTTGACAAAATCAACATATGTTGAAATGACCATCATGCATCATAAGATGAACCAGTACATAAAGTACTGGTTTGAGATTTGGGTTTTTTTAAGGAAAAATTGCTCTCGCCATCTCTATTGACAAAAATTTCAAATTTAGTTCTAGCATACTTCTGTCATGTCATAAAAATGTTGTAAAGCCTGTTGGGCAGAATTTCTGGTATGAAAGGTGCTATGCAGATAAATATTATTATTATTTTATTAAATATGTGCTGCATGTTGTTAGTTGTTTTTAGATGTTCTGTAATAATCAACAACAGTTTTTTTTTTCTCACATATTCCACTATGTCTTTCTTTGTGACAGCAAAACCTAGCAGCAGTGTTGGAGAAAGAGGAGTCTGTTGGTTTTGTCAATGGTAAAGAGGATACAGTTCAAGTTCCAATCATCAGCTCAGCTACTTCCACTTTCCTCAAAAACCTCTTCATGGTGCTGGGCTTCATCTATTCCTCTGAGGACATCTTCAGGTCAGACACAAAACAAAGAAGTCAGCTAGACCTCAATTTTAAATCATCCAGTGCCTCAGATAAACTAGTGTACAGGATGTAGAATTCAATGATTGCTCAATTGTGTGTTTGTGTGTGTGTTTGTGTGTGTGTGTGTATGTGTATGTGTATGTGTAGGTTTGCTGAGGATTACCGTGTTGCTCTGCAGAGGACCTATGCTTGGACAAACCAGGCACCACCTGATGTCCCTGATGCCCAGGGCTTCTTTGTTCGGCGACACAAACAACGCCAAAGCATCAGAGTCAAGACACAAGTACTGACACTCAGCTTCTGGTGCCTCAACCCTGCTGTGGTGAGAGGTTAGAGATGGCAATCCCTGCCATGTAGGCCACTCCTATCTATGGATAAAGTCTATAAACCAGAGCTGTTATATGATTCAATTTTTTAAATCGCAATTAATTGCCTATTTTAATTGTTATTCATAATTAATAACATTTTTAATTTATGATTGCAATTCCATTATTTCACATTTCAAAACAGATTTGAAGTCCCTATTGAACAGATGAAGCAATTCTTACCACATTGTTTTGATTGGGAATCAAATGACCCCGTTGTCACTTTTTAGGAGTTCCAGTTTAGTTTCTCTCTCTGATTCATGCATGTCCTGTACGTGTGAAACTATTGTTCCCCACAACGGTAAGGTATGTGACTGATGACAACATGCTAACCTGAGGACATCACTTAGTCCAGAGTCTTCCACCATGTTGACTGATCTGCAATCAGTTTCCAACCATTCAGCAGCACTGTAGTTAACTTCTTTGATTTAGTTTCATCCACAGGTCTGTGGAGATTCACACACTCAAGGATAGTGCTTTGCTGGTTTTGGCGATTACTGTTGCCCACCGAAATCAGTCTGATCAGCTGCACCTGTGTTTTCAGCTCGTAGGTGGCAGCAATTTCAAGACTGTTTAGGGACCTCAGTCTGCAGAAATACTCAAATACAATAGATTCAAATGACACATTTATACTGCATGCAAAAATGGTATGTTTTTTGCCAAAAACTTCATGGGACTAGCATAAAGGCAGCATGTCTGTACAGGGGAGACTCATGAGTACCCATAGAACCCATTTTCAATCCGATATCTTGAGGTCAGTGGTCAAGGGACCCCTGTGAAATGGTCATGCTGTTCTTCCTTGCCAAAATTTAGCCTAACTTTGGTGCATTATTTAGCCCCCTTCGGACAAGCTTGCATAGTTGGTACCACTGGAATCCTAAGGTCTAATCTAAGGTCCTAAGGTACCTTCACTCATTATGATATTTTTTGATTGTGGTTTAAATTACAGCTGAAACACCCCTTGGAGGTTCGCTAAGTCTGTGTCTGTATCTCTCAGGCTTTCTCTGACATGAGTCGCTCGGTCCACAGCATTGTGCTGACATCAGGAACCCTGTCACCCATGGCCTCCTTCTCCTCTGAACTTGGGGTGAAATTCTCCATCCAGCTGGAGGCCAACCATGTTATCAACAAGTCCCAGGTCAGAAGGTTTACTTTTGTCACTGAGCCTCTGGGAATCATGCAACACATGCATTTTGTTGCCCTGCTGGCATTCTGGTATTACTGTATGAAGCTGTTTGAGTCTTGGTCGTATAATTTGTGTGACTGCTGATTTATGATTCAGGAAGCTGGATTAGGCTAGATTTTCAAAATAAAAGCCTCCAGATGGTAAAAGGAGTCTCCTGGGGGCAAGGCTGTATTGTAAAAAATAAAAGGCTCAAAATGGTACCAAGAGTTTATTGGGGGACCCCAAACAAGGCTGGAATTTCAAAATATTGAAATTGTTGTGATATAATCAAATCTAAAGCGTTTTTTTTTTTTAATTTTCAATATTTGCAGTGAATTGAAAAAATATTATAATCTTCTGCCTACTCCGGTTTAATATTATTAAATTAAAAATGTTATGCTCATGAAGGACATTTATGCTTGTATTAAACTTTTTCTTACATTTTATGCTTTTTTAAGTAAAAAGCACTTCTTTCAAACTTTTCAGTAAATTAATTCAACCTCCACTTTTGACAGTATTTCAGTTTAGCTTCCAGCTCTTCTAGTAATGTATTTTAGCTTTTAGCTTCTTTAGGTATAATTCAGCTTCTAACTCTACAAGCTTTACATTTTAACTACTAGGTTTGTTTAGCAGGTGAGTGCAATGCATTTGCACAATAAGATTCATGTATTTTCGGCAATGCTTTGCAATTTACTTTAGCTGCCAGCATTCACATGCATTTTTGTAGGAAAGGCATTTTTTAGTTCAATAATACTCAAATTTAAACCTCCCTCCATTGACCTCAGTACTCATTGAAATCCTTCAGCTTCAAGAGGTATATGATTATCGGCACTATCATTGTCAGTCAACATGAGGTCCAGGTCTTCAGAAGGTCAATCACCGTAGGAAAGTTGTGTGTGTCAGCAGGTAGAGCTCACATCAGCTAAAGGTGTGTGAAACAGTCAGAAACTTTGACTCTGTATTTGTCCCCCTCTGTCACAGTGCCGCTCTTGTCCAGCAGATGTCACAGTTTAACTATTTGATTGCAATAACACTCACCTGAAGGCCTGAAAAATGGAACTGTGGATGTTCAGGGGTTTTTATTTAACCTTTATTTAAACAGGGAAGGCCATCGAGAGCAAGCTCTGTTTTTTAAGGATGCACTGATTACATTACAAATAAAAATAACAAATGCACACCACATCATACATTGTCAATAAATGAGAAATGTAGCCGATACTAAGTGCACATGAAAAGCAAAAACACACAAAAGCCACCGTATAGATCAACAAATAGTCCAAAACATCAACACATGGGACATCACTCAAAGGAAACACATGCATTCACTGGGCTCTATGTCAGTCAGCAGGGATTTTGATTGATTAAGAGGGATTAGTGTGCACATTGCTCCTCTCGCTTGGGGCATAATATTTAAAAGCCAGTTTCCTGATTTCAGTATTTACATAATTTTCAAGGACCAAAAAGTCTTGAGACCTAGTGCAGCAAGACATTGTTCTATAGTTTAAAAGACACGCAAGATACCCATGAAGTTTACCAAATAGTGCTTTGTAAATAAATAGAATGCCATGTTGTTTTCTTCTCTCTGCCAGTGACTTTCTCGTACAACATACAATAATGTGTCCTAAAGCTGTTCCCTCTAAGGGTGGAGTGATGGACTGCATCAAATGGCTTGAGAATAGAGGCAGAGGAGTGTATATAAATTACATCAATGTTGTCTATAACAGATAAAAATGTTGATTTAACAATTTGTTTTCTGCAGTTCTGGATTGATAGTAACCTTAGCCCAAGGTCCATGGATTATGTCAAACCCCGTTTCTTCATATGAATTTAAGATGTCTAATGCCCTCTCTTTAGGTTTGGGTGGGCACAGTCGGAGCAGGACCCCAAGGCAGAAAACTGTGTGCTACCTTCCAGCATACTGAGACATATGCCTTCCAGGATGAGGTGGGTTTGCTACTGCTCCATGTCTGCCAGGTCGTGGCCAAGGGGGTGCTCTGCTTTCTGCCTTCTTACAAGGTAAATACATCATTCACTCATACTAAACCAAAGCTACTCACAGGAAAGCGACCATGACATTACTGGTCTGAAGGAATAACGCTTTGATGTGTATTAATGTGTCACATGAGCCATGTTAGATAGTGTAAACTGTTCGAAATGTGACTGCCTTAATCCAAAGTGCCACAGGTGAACTGAACTTCTTACAGGCCTCACAGACTGTTCTACCTATACAGAAAGGACAATCAAATGGCCCCTACATTGTCTTAAGGGAAAACAGTCTTTCTTATCAATTTAGTGTTTTTACATACAAACTACTAAGCTTAAGCTACTGAGCTAATGAGTCTGTCAACCCACACAAAAATGTTACTAACCACCCAGCACAATTTGAATAATAAAAAAAAATCGGCAAATATATCAAAGTAGGTTTCAAAATTGTGAAAAAAGAGCAGTATTTACTGCTCTGAGATGCTGGCGATATGTCGATTTAAGAAGCTAAGACTACGTTACTTCATTAGTGACTACTAATGTTAGAGCTTGTAGCATTCTGTTACCTCTCTCAGCACTTTCAGTCTAATTAATACACAAATAAACAAGTCTGTTAAATGCCACTAACTTACTTTTAAGTTGTTTAAACCCAAACCGGCTACCCTGGGTGTGTGCTTCGTGCTAACTTTAGCTGCTATTAGCTGCTGAAGGAGCGGCTGGTCCTGCTCAGCGGCCCCTTTCATTCTTTGGCTTGGTGTGTCTACATGTTTCTGTGTTACTGGTTAAGCTGCTAACGAGAGTCTGGAGCTGCGCGTCGGGTCACTCTTCAGCTTCGAGGACTATTGTGCTTTGTGCTACTGAGTTAGCTGCTAACGAGAGTGTATTGCATCACATTCTTAAATTTATTATAGTGGGAGAAGGTAAAGTGAAGGATGGCTCCAGTGTCTTTGAGCAGGCTTTTAGGCCCACTTAATAAATTCACAGAAATGATGAAAAAAGATTTATGGATAACCACAGATCTTCATTTAACAGTTAGCTGTGTAGAAAAATAATTATATGAAAAACTTAGACCATTACAAATCTTTGATTTGTTTTTTGAACTCCAATTTTTGAGAATATTGTATTGGATTGCTTCTCTTAAGTCTAAATATTATTGGTTCTACTCCTTTCCCCTCCTGTGGGAAGCACCTTGTATCACTTTGCTTGAATTGTGCCATACAAAGTTTATTTATTAGGTGTCAGAGCCCTAATAAAGAGGGTTTTGTGTTGGAGAGCTTCTGTGCTGCACTGCATAGATACAACAGTAAGAGGTGTTTTTATTTTTCAGATCACTCGTTCACTAGACATACCTTGTCTTATTTTCTGAGAATTGGGAATTACATCATCGATACAAAATATTCACTCTTACTTTGTTCTTGGTAGGTCAGTGCAGCTGCCCACAACCAGCATGCGTAATTCCTAAAATGAATAAGGCCTTAATAATGAGGTATTGGTGGATTGTTTGTGGTAAGAACATTAATATCCACATCTTACCACTGTGAGGAGCTAGAGACCATCAATTGAAGTCACGCTCAGTGATTTTGTTGTTTGAAGTATTTATACTAAAATGTCTTGCAAAACAAGTGACAGTTTTCAAGCCTAAACTGGATTCCAACAGATCCCAGTGCTAAGGAGCAGCCCTTGGAGGTGTCATAATGCACAATAGATCACTACCAATCAATAGAGGTACTTGTTAAGTACTTGTTAAATACAATCACCCTCATGGAACAGTATCCTCCTCCAGTTAATGAGGGCGCCTCTGGGAGCGCACTCATAGACACTTTGTCCTCCTTTGTTTGTCATGCGTTTCTGTTTATGAATAATTAATGACCAATGTAGCTCAGTTGTCACATTAGCTTACTCAAGGCCAAGTGGATTTCATTTATTATTGTGTGTTTGTCCACATTGTACATGTTGTGTGTAATTTGGTCAATTAGCAATTTTACTCAATTAAAATGCTTAATGTGATGTACATGTGAGTTAAAAGTAATTTAAAACATCACTTTAATTCTTCATATTCTAATGCAGTTGTTCTCAACCTTCTTGATCTTGTGATCTCTTTAAAATGAAGCACCTTCAACTTTTATCCCATTGCCAGTGATTGCAGTGTGCATGGATTATAACCAGTTTAACCTAAAAGCGATTTGTCAGGTGACTTCTTACGTATAGATCCCTGAGGTCCCTCTGATGTATAGCATTATAGTATAGTATAGAATAATAAGAAAGTGAAAGTAAGAAGTATAAAAATAAGAATAAATGTAACATAATAAATATAAAAATATGTGAATTATGCCTCAGTGTTTAACATTAATATGTGAACTGTTAAAACTAAAAAAATATGTATAATATGCTAAGCATGGAAAGTGTGTAAAAATATGTGCATTATGCTACATTACAGTGTAAAAAACCAGTATGAAAAGTTTTAAAAATCTAAAAATATGTGTATTATGCTACATTGTACAAAGTGTGTATATATATATATATATATATATATATATATATATATATATATATATATATATATATATATATATATATATATATATTAGTGCTGGGCATAGATTAATTTTTTTAATCTAGATTAATCTCACTGCAATCCTGTAGTTAATCTAGATTAATCTAGATTAAAATTATAGATTTGAATTTTGCCAAAGACATTCAAAATAATATCTATCTATCTAAATGATGAAAATGCATCACAAAATGCTTGAGAAAGCTGTTCTACTATAATATTTGGTAAAGAAAAATAATGTTCCATAAGATTTACTTTGGTGTTTAACTTTTTTTTATTTTGTTAAACACAGACATTAAGGAACACAGGTTCTGTCTCCATGTGGAAAAAGCTTTTTCCTGCTAACTGGAATGAACAGCAGAGGGCGCAGCCTCTGATAACATGACCCTAACTGAACTGTGGGCCTACATTAGAGGTCATGAAGAAGACCAGTCAGCAGCTTTGTGGGCTTATCACTCCAGTCACTCAGGCAGACCAGCTTCCGCCTTGTTCACGCCTCCGCGTAATTCGACCAGGTATACATCCGGCTTAAACAACAAAGTGAAATTGGTGCCTTGCTCACTGTATAGACCCAACTTAGTGAATAGTTTATTAGCGATAATTTCCTTATCGCAGCGATAAGAATCAGCGTTAACGCAGCACGTTAACGCCAAGTTAACGGCCCAGCACTAATATATATATATATATATATATATATATATATATATATATATATATATATATATATATATATATATATATATAAATACACATACATATACATAGAAAGAAGAGTAAAACATTTAATTAAAAAATGTAAAATAATATATTAAATACACATTCAAGACTAGTGTAAGTAAGAATAAATGAGGACATGGAAAGAATACTGTACAGTTGTATAATTGCACATAGTATTGCAGCACTTGAATTAGTGCACAAATTGTGGTTGCACAGAATTATTTTACTTGCAAGTCACTATTGCATTGTTCAAAATATAATAAATAAATCATGGAATTGTAATTGCTGACAGGTGAGTTAATTCCAAATGCCGGTCTGTTGACTGAGCATCTGGCATGGATGGATGGATGGATGGACGGACGGATGGATGGAAAGACAGACAGACAGACAGACTTTATTGTCCACCTCAGTGAAAATTTGTCTTTGGCTTCACTCAATGATACATACAACATGTAAGCCAACACAACATTAAAAACACGCAAATGTACAATATACAAGAGACAACAGTGCAAACAGGCAGTCGCTCAATGATACATACAACATGTAAGCCAACACAACATTAAAAACACGCAAATGTACAATATACAAGAGACAACAGTGCAAAGAGGCAGTCGTAGCAATAATTTATATAAATATAAATAAATAATAGAGAGAGAGCACATCTTACAAAATAGTAGTTCCCCCTAATACAATTATCCTGTGTTCATATCCTGGATGGCATATGGAATAAAAGACTTCCGATAAATGTTACGACTGGTTTTCGGGACATTCTGAGGAGGGAGTTGAAAAGTTAGGCAGGAATAACTTCCTGTGGCACTCTGTGATGCATCTCAGGGGAATGAGTTTTACACTGAATGTGCTCCGTTGTTTGATGAGCACCTTATGGTGTGGAGTGGGAGACATTGTCCACGATGACTCTTATCTCATACAGCATCCTCCTCCACAACGTCATTGGCCCTGCAGATCAGTTTGTTGAGTCTGTGGGTGTCTGCTACCCTCAGCCTGCTGCCTCAGCACACAACAGCAAACAGGACAGCACTGGCCCCCACAGGCTCATGAAACATCCTCAGCATTGTCATGCAGATGTTGAGGGACTTCAGCTTCCTCAAAACATAGAGACAGCTCTGGTCTTTCTTGTAGAGGGCTTCAGTCTTCTTAGCTCAGTCCAGGTTATTGTCTGTGAGTAGTCCCTGTTACCTGTAGTCCTCCACATGTCCACACTGACCCCCTGGATGGAAACAAGGGTTACTGGTGCCTTTGCCCTGGTCAGATTCACAACCATCTTCTCTTTGTCATGCTGAGCTGCAGACAGTTCTGCTCACACCCTGTGACAGAGTTAGCCACTGCAGCCTTGTCCTCAGCCTCATCACCCTCACTGATACATCCCACCATCTCAAAATCATCAGAAAACTTTGGAAGATGGCAGGACTCTGTTTGGTACTTGAAATCTGGGGTGTACAAGCTGAAAAGAGTGCGGCCCTAGTATTACTGACACCTGTGTCCGACACACAGTGTTGTAATGTCATTGGTCACTGTCACATGGAGCCACTGGGATGCTGAGTTTTTGGCACAGGAATAAGGCACATCACTTTCCACAGCACAGATATCCTTGGAAGACTCATATGAAGGATCATATGAAGCGGGTTTCCATTAACCCTCAAATTGTGCAAATTGAAATTGTTAATACAAAATATGCCTAATGGAAGCACATCAATTTTGAAAAAACTCCTACTCATCACAAAAAAAGTTTTTACGCTTGCATGAGGTGATATTTCAGGTGATTCGGAAAAGCCATGTTTTGCAATACTGCAATGGAAATGTAAATGCCCCGTAAAAATAATGGACATAACCAATATGACGTCACTGTTGGTTTTTGGAGTCATGTTTGAAGCCTCGAGTTTGGAATTTCAGCTGTTACCATCTTGTTTGGAGCAAGAAGTGACCATACTTGGACAAGGGTGTGGAGCTGTGGCAATGCCTCTCATACCCATGCAGGTTTTTAAATGTGTAAACTGGCTAAAATAGGCTACAGACTGCTTTTCCATTGCCAGTAGAGCAGAGCTGTGTACCTGGCTGTGCAGCCGATGAGTATGCCTTTCTCTGTGTGTGTTTTTTTTTTTTTTTTGGTGTGTCACGTTCAATATCATGGATGGGAAGGCAAACAGGTAAAAAGTAGAAAGCAGCATGGAGGTTTTGGGAACTTTATGGTGGTTACTTCTCTTTATATATCTCTTACTTATTCAGTCTCTCTTTCAAACTCAGAGTAGACTGATTTGGATTGACATTTGAGCGCTGCTTAGGTGGAGACAGATGGTATTTAGTGGTGGGCCGTCTTTACATCTTGCTGGTTAAGGGGCTACAATTAGTGCGTTCACCCAAGTGTTGTGTTTCCATCAATGCTGATCGGAGCTGGAGGCGATAAATACCTGTGACCACTGCAGATCCATTTGACCTGATTGTTCTCTTTCCCATTTCATTAAAAAGCAAGATGTTAGCGGGCATTAGCAAAAATTTTTGTGCAGCATAATAGGCTTGAGACAAGCGCTTGCTTTTTTAGGTCACATGATGCTATGACTAAGTGCTTGTCAGTAGGAACTGGCTCCCTCATGATGCAGCAGGAGCTGCAAGAGCTGTTATTGCATCACATAACTCCGGAAGTTTTGAATCCACAATTCCCCTGTGAAATCGTGGACTATCACCTCCCAGAAGTCCCTCATACGTGGCCGGTCTCACATATAAGGGGCTTGCCTTTCCATTATGGCTCCATAACATGCCTACGTGGCCTTTGATTGGAAATAATGACGGCTAGTGTGGTGGCTGCAGTAGAAATAAAGCTGCTAATGTTTTGAACATCTATCACCATGAGTCTTAGAATGTTATTGCCAGAGGAGAAGTTGCAGAACATCACTCAGTGGAAATGCAGTCATCATGCAATTGTGTTTTATTGACATTTCGTAAATATCGCTTAATTTTTGGGCAAATCTGCAATGGAAACATGCTTAATGAGGACATGTTAAAAATCTCCACAAAGCAGACTTTTTGCACAGACTTCTTCTCACACGGTCAGCAGTGAAGCACGCTGTGGAGGTCACAGATGGGGGAGGACAGGGGTGCAGTCATCTGGTTGGAGAGGGCAGTTAGCCTGGGGACCAGAGAAGTAGTTGGTTTTAGGGGGACAACGTGAGGCACAATGTCCACCTTTGATTTACCCCCCACCCACCCATCCCCTGGTTTACAGTCACACAGATTTTTAGGGCTTGTTTCAACAGCAACCAGCAAACTATACTCTGTAAAGGATGTCAGCCTTGAATATTACCCAATGCTTCTATAAATACATGTACCTTTTTAAAATTCAATTTTGCAAATTTCATAAAAGTCACAGCTGGGAAAGTCCTTGTGTGCGATCCTAAGGGCCCTGACACACCAAGCTGATGGTCATACTAGTTTTGGTGTTATGTCTAGCAGCAGTGGCACTAGTTGGCCCTTTTTCTTAGGCTTTTTTTTCAGCATAATGAATATGTGTTGGAGGCAATGGAGATTATCTGTGAATGAAATCACTCTGATTAGCAGTTCAGCTCAGCTCACAAGAGGAGAAACAGGAAGTGAGGAGAGTAAAGAAATGGCTTTAGTCAAGACAGAGTGAGGTGGAAACAAACTTTTTATATTTGGTGAGATTGTTTTTTAGCCATTGAGCTCTTTAGCAAAAACAGTTTGCCATTGTTTGCATTTTTGTTTGCTAGTGCACGGTAGGGTTGGGTATTGTTTGGATTTCGTCCAATACTGGCGCTAAAATGATGGTACCGATGCCTAAATGGTGCCTGAAGCGATACTTTAAAAATAAAAGCAATTAAAGCATTTAAACTTGAGATTGTTCCAATATACTTAATAGTGTGAAGTATACTTCAATATATAAATATGGATAAATACAAATCATTATATACAGTGAGTGCAGAATTATTAGGCAAATGAGTATTTTGACCACATCATCCTCTTTATGCATGTTGTCTTACTCCAAGCTGTATAGGCTCGAAAGCCCACTACCAATTAAGCATATCAGGTGATGTGCATCTCTGTAATGAGAAGGGGTGTGGTCTAATGACATCAACACCCTATATCAGGTGTGCATAATTATTAGGCAACTTCCTTTCCTTTGGCAAAATGGGTCAGAAGAGGGACTTGACAGGTTCAAAAGTCAAAAATAGTGAGATATCTTGCAGAGGGATGCAGCACTCTTAAAATTGCCAAGCTTCTGAAGCGTGATCATCGAACAATCAAGCGTTTCATTCAAAATAGTCAACAGGATCGCAAGTAGCGTGTGGAAAAACCAAGGCGCAAAATAACTGCCCATGAACTGAGAAAAGTCAAGCGTGCAGCTGCCAAGATGCCACTTGCCACCAGTTTTGCCATATTTCAGAGCTGCAACATCACTGGAGTGCCCAAAAGCACAAGGTGTGCAATACTCAGAGACATGGCCAAGGTAAGAAAGGCTGAAAAATGACCACCACTGAACAAGACACACAAGCTGAAACGTCAAGACTGGGCCAAGAAATATCTCAAGACTGATTTTTCTAAGGTTTTATGGACTGATGAAATGAGAGTGAGTCTTGATGGGCCAGATGGATGGGCCCGTGGCTGGATCGGTAAAGGGCAGAGAGCTCCAGTCCGACTCAGACGCCAGCAAGGTGGAGGTGGGGTACTGGTATGGGCTGGTATCATCAAAGATGAGCTTGTGGGGCCTTTTCGGGTTGAGGATGGAGTCAAGCTCAACTCCCAGTCCTACTGCCAGTTTCTGGAAGACACCTTCTTCAAGCAGTGGTACAGGAAGAAGTTCGCATCCATGATTTTCATGCAGGACAATGCTCCATCACACACATCCAAGTACTCCACAGCGTGGCTGGCAAGAAAGGGTCTAAAAGAAGAAAAACTAATGACATGGCCTCCTTGTTCACCTGATCTGAACCCCATAGAGAACCTGTGGTCCCTCATCAAATGTGAGATTTACAAGGAGGGAAAACAGTACACCTCTCTGAACAGTGTCTGGGAGGCTGTGGTTGCTGCTGCACGCAATGTTGATCGTGAACAGATCAAAACACTGACAGAATCCATGGATGGCAGGCTTTTGAGTGTCCTTGCAAAGAAAGGTGGCTATATTGGTCACTGATTTGTTTTTGAATGTCAGAAATGTATATTTGTGAATGTTGAGCTGTTATATTGGTTTCCCTGGTGAAAATAAATAATTGAAATGGGTATATATTTGTTTTTTGTTAAGTTGCCTAATAATTATGCACAGTAATAATCACCTGCACACACAGATATCCTCCTAAAATAGCTAAAACTAAAAAAGTCCCACTCCAACTTCCAAAAATATTCAGCTTTGATATTAATGAGTCTTTTGGGTTCATTAAGAACATGGTTGTTGTTCAATAATAAAATTAATCCTCAAAAATACAACTTGCCTAATAATTCTGCACTCCCTGTAATAACAGTTACATGACTACTAACAGCTAAATAAATTTGATATGGGATTTGTGATTTCTCACTAACTCAGGAGAGACTCCACAGACAGACATTTCTTTATTATCTGTTTAGGAGCAGCTGAGACTATCACTACAATGAGAATAGCTGCTCCACCTTAACAGTCCACCTTAAAGGAGCCTGCGATGCTACCATAGCTTGCTAACTTTGGACATACCCCTTTCACTTTAATAAACAGTTAGAAAGCAAGACACGGGAGTTTTGCTTGGGTCTTGAGGAGTTGTAGCATTTATTCACTGACAAACAGCCCAAACTCCTGACACACTGCATTGCTGCAGTTAACGTCATACTCTCTGCTCAGGCTGCTGTAGCCTCACCGTCACTGTCACACACATGCTAGCTCGCTCACTCTGTCTTTCTTGCTCGTGCTTGCTCGCTGTCTCGCTACTCACACATCTGGCACTGAAATCTGTGTTACAATTTGGTGTGGTAGGTACCAGTCGTACCCAGCCCTAACGCACGGTAAATATCCCTACAAAGGTCCGCTTTCGACGCCAGTATTTCTGTGGTGTTGCTTTGGTGTGTCTGGACCTTTCCACTCTGCGTTCTGTCTCAGTATCTCTATGTGATTTTTTTTTTTCATCATGGAAGCCAGGCATTACAGATACACAGTTTTGCTGTGATGAGTCAATTTCATGTTAGGAGGAAACATCATTTTTCATTAAATGATGGGCCCTTATAGCTGTGTTCTGCCCTTGGCAAATGTTGTTTTTGCCTTTGGCATATTTGTGTGGCTCATGTTCGACTCGTATTTCAACGTGTCGCATGCAGTGATGATCATTGGTTTGATATCTCTGCAGTCCTTGTTTGCTTGCTATCCAGTTCCGTTCTCAAACAGCTGATGACAGTCCAAACTGTAAAGGAAAGCTTAGACTATGGGCCTTGTTGTTTTCTCATTTTACCTCCCTTCTTGTCAGCCTATGATGCCAGCTGCCAGTGACTATGAGCTGTGGGATGTTTTTTTTATTATTGATAGCCATGTAAGAGTCCTCTCTCTCTCTCTCTCTCTCTCTCTCTCTCTCTCTCTCTCTCTCTCTCCCTCCCTCTCTCCCTCCCTCTCTCTCTCTCTCTACGCTGATGCATTAATATTTAATCTGCAGTCAGCTCTTAAAGATGAGGAGATGAGGGGATATGAAGGGCTGGGGTATTAATTGGAGCCCATGGAGGCTTCATTGGTGCCGCTGAGTCCCGTCTGCCCTGTGATGTGTGTGTTTGTGTGTGTGTGGGCAATACAGAGAGAACAGGTCATCTTCAGACATCCTTGTTCACTGGGGTGAGGAGATGGCTATCAGCCCCTCATACACAGTTGGCTCCCAGATAGACAGAGAGAGCGGTGAGGTGAACAGGCCTGCAGGGTCAAGGAGGTGTACCTCAAGGCTCTGTTCTCTGTCTTCACATACACACCACATGCCCTATAAAAATAATGGACATAGCCACCATGGCGTCACTGTTGGTTTTTGGAGTCATGTTTGAACCTCAAGTTTGGAATTTCAGCTGTTGCCATCTTGTTTGGATCAAGAAGTGACCATACTTGGACAAGGGTGTGGAGCTGTGGCGATACCTCTCATACCCCTTTTCCACCAAAATTAGTGTGTGCATGCAGGTTTTTAAATGTGTAAACTGGCTAAAATAGGCTACAGACTGCTTTTCCATTGCCAGTAGAGCAAAGCTGTGTACATGACTGTGCAGCTGATGAGTATGCCTTTCTGTGTTTTTTCTTTTTTTTTTGGTGTGTCACATTCAACATCATGGATGGGCCAGCAAACAAGTAAAAAGTAGAAAGCAGCATGGAGGCTTTTGGAAACTTTATGGTGGTTACTTCTCTTTATACGTATATCTCTTACTTATCCAGTCTCTTTCAAACTCAGAGTAGACTGATTTGGATTGACATTTGAGTGCTGCCTAGGTGGAGACAGATGGTATTTAGTGGTGGGCTGTCTTTACATCTTGTTGGTTAAGGGGCTACAATTAGTGTGTTCACCCAAGTGTTGTGTTTCCATCAATGCCGATCGGAGCTGGAGGCGATACATACCTGTGACCACTGCAGAGTCCCATAATGAAAGCCGATTGTTCCCTTTCCCATTTCATTAAAAAGCAAAATGTTAGCAGGTGTTAGCAAACATTTTTGTGCGTAATAGGCTTGAGACAGCCTACCACTGAAAATGGCCACACCCTTAATTATGCATGTCTTTAAGCCTTAATAAAATGTAAACAGGTGGATTATATATCAAATCAACCCCTGTACAGTTGTCATGAAAACTGGACCACGCTGTAAACATGTTTCTGCTGTAAAGTTGGGCATTTTAACATGGAGGTCTTTGGGGATTGACTTGCTGTTGGAAGGAACTGCAGCTTTTGGCCCTTCAGCGCTGGCTTCATTTGCTACTTGATACACACAGTCAGAAGGACACCCTGCATGATGCACTTGCACTGTTTAAGTTCTGTTTTATTATAGCAGATGCAGTGACACAAGTAGTAAAAGTAGTAATCAATCTTCAATCTTCAAATCAATCTAAGGATCTCAATCTAAGGACTGGCCTTTTATTTTAATAATGTCTAGGGCTGCAAATAATGATAATTTTGATAATCGATCATTTTTCAGATTAATCGATAAATCATATTTAAAAAAAAAAAAGAAAGAAATAGAAATAATAATAAAATAAGTATTTTTTCTCCCATCACTTTGTTCAAAAACAGATTATCATTGACAACAGAGCAAAAAGTGCAGTGCATTAACAGGGGTTGCTTAAACATCCCTGAGCTGTCAAAATATAATAATATAATATTAAATAATAAATAACGACAAAATCAAACATGAAACAATTCAAAAACTAAATGTTGACAGCTTTCACAACATACCGTTACATTTTTTACTTTGAGTTGACAAAAAACGACGTATGTTCAGTTTGACTTCAGCCTCGCCGAGCAGCAGCGTGTTTCATGCTTTTGGTGTTCACACATGCAGCGTTGTTGCAACGTCGCTGCTGCGTCACGGCCCGCAGATATTAGTACTGTATTTCTACATTTACAAGTACAAATTCCACTAATTTCATGCAAGTCTTGCAAGCTCCCGCACAGCCAACAACATGGTCCTGTAAATGTTTCAAAATAAAATGCCTTGTATCAGCAACTGATGGGATTCTGTCCACAGAGATGCTGTCAGAAGGCTTTTGTTTTGAAAGGGAAGCAGGGAAGTTGGAGTAAAACAGCCGTCTTTGTATTTCCTCATTTCTGTGACAGAGAGAGACTTTTAAATTGCAGTAAAAAGTGGTATAGAGTCAATATAATCATCAAAACACCATATTCACTGTCTATTTCTGCTGACAAACGCCCGCGTCACACTTCAGCTAAAGGCATTGGTGTACTGCAGTCAAATGTGGCAAAGAAAACTCATGAGTATTAACATTATTTTCTAAAATACAGACACAGAAAATGCCTGTAATCATAGTCACTCACACTTACCAGAGAGCCTGCACCAGTGCTGTGGTTTTGTTGCACTTTAGCCTCAACAGCCCCCCAGTTAATGCCCATTAAAACCACAGTGGGCCCTGCTGTCTGGTCCCCGTCGCCAAAGGAAGGCACCAATGCTCCACTGGAGAAGGGGACTGAAGGTTTATTAGAAGAAGCAGGGTTTTGCAGAGGTGAAAAAGATGAACAGGGAATACAAGATGCTTTTAAAGGAGATTGAGATAAGGGCCATTAGGTGATGTCGCCTTGCTGTCTGTGTGAAGACGCATCCAGCACTGGCGCCTGGGCTCTGCCAAGCGTGTGTCAAATCAAAGTCAAAGCAGACTCCAGAGTGAACACTCACTGGCACACACTGTTTTCTTCAGCTCAGAGGTATCTGAAGCACAAATCATACAGCTCCAGAAGAACTGGTATCTCAAACTGAGACAGTTTCTGTCTGTGTTTTGGAGCATATTCCATTCATTGGTCAATTTGCGCAGTGCAGCGCATCTCTCCTGATCTTTAGGTGGTCTATAATGTAAGTTTCTACTATGAAAACTTCAGGATTGCTGCTGTGTAACTAAGCTGGAACTTTGTTTGGAGGCTTTGAGTTTCAAATGCAGGCTCAGTCATCTTCATGTTCTGGTAGCTCCTGAAATGACAGTTGCAAGTTTTGCCTGTCACTGCAGTTGAAATATAATTAAACATACAGTGGAAACTTGAGTTGATGTAAGACCAAATGTAGTAGAGTCTTATTGATACTGGAATTTTGGGCCCTGGCCTATGCTGATATTGGGGATTAAAAAATTCAATGCATTGTACAAAAATAAACTTTTCATATCATGCATATCAGACAACATGTAAGCTTATACCGATATATCTCTGATGGGCAAATATCAGCTGATAAAATCGACTGACTGATATATCGACAGTCTCTAACATGTAGGGCAGCAACAATTCATCTGTTGGTTATTAATCATTTAATCATTTGATTCAATAATAGTAAGATATGTTCATTCTAACTTCTCAGGTCTTTGGGTTTTGGACTTTAACTGCTGGTGTGACTAAAAAGCAAATCAAAGATACTCAGTTAGATATGACACAAAACAGAGACAAATGACAATTTGCATTCAATCAAAAATGTATTTTTTATTTATTTAACTCATATATATATATATATATATATATATATTCTTTTTCAGTGTAAAGTAAGCCTTCTCAGACACTGTTGTCTTGTGCAGGCAGCAGACAGTGTTTCTGCAGCATTCTCTTGTCACCAGCAGTGTGGCTGGGATATGTAGAGCAGACAACAAGGGAAGAGTGGCAGGCCAGAGGTGGCAGGTGGCTTCTTGCCACCAGTCTTGGCGTGATGGTTACTGTGATATTTTGGGGCTGAATAATTTACACCGCAACAACACGTCTCCCCTCGCCACTGCGAAATGTGGCTCCTGGCTGCATGTTTCATTAATGCCGTCACCTCCAAACCCCCTCCATAATTCAGCAGGCACTAGAGTAGCTGCGACGTGTCACCGCACAGCTCACTGACACCAGGGACACAGGGAAGGAAACAGAGAGAGGCTGGATGCAGAGGAGGTGAAAGATGGGGAGATAGTGAGAGGAAGTGTAAAAGTGCGAGAAAGACTACAGTTCACTGCCTCTATGTAGTTGTTTTACCACTCTGTCCCACTTGGCAGAAAGATCTGGCCCACTTTACTGTGTCACTGGCAACTACTGAGCATAGCACCTGCTATGCCTGGAAAAGGCAATAAATTATTTACACTTTGTTGTGCCCTCTTCTGTGCTAAATACTGCTCAATTCCATTTATGCTGCCTGGGCATTGTGACGATGGTCCTTTTAAGGTCTTTTGTTTAAGACTAAAAGTGGGGGGCGACAAATAAATTCACTTTTAATTGACAACTTCACTGTCTTTTTAAGAAAAGTAGAACAATAGCTTATTTTTCAGAGATGCACTGGAATTAGACCAAGAGAGCTTTAGTGGAATGTCCTATAATCTCAGCAGGTTAATTCTGCTTTGGGAAAACATGTCCTACAAAATAAAATAACCTCAAACCCTGTCTATACATAACTGATTCTTTCTGATAATACTTTGTCTTGCATATTGTTTTTTTTTCTTTTTTTTCTAAAAACATACATGTTTCTGAAATACAGAGGAATGTAATTAATAGTGGTGGCATGTACATGAAATGCCATTCTTGCTTTTATGATAGTTCATAAAATGTTCAGTTTGCAGGCACTAAATAACTGTTAGCTGACATTTTCAGTTTTTTTTTGTCTTTAGGTTATATAAAGAGGTTTGCAGTGGAGCCTGTAGATTGACATTCTACAGCCCTGTATGGAAACTGAACACCAGGACTGTGTGTGTCAGATGTTGTCCCTCAATTATTCATGGTGTGCATGTCTGTAGTTTCTGTGTTCAGTGTCTTAACACTCACATGGCTGAAAGCCTTTGCTAAAGGTGCTGAGGATCTGTTTTGGCTGATAAATCAAACTGCTCTGATGTAGGTGTGAAGCACAGCGTTTTACAGTGCAGTCAGTCTTGTGATGTGCATGGCCTGCATCAGTGCTGAGTAAGAAAGAAATGGCTCAAACACAGTTTGAATGCAAATGCCTACAGTTCAAACTAGTTTATTGATTTGATATGAGAATTGGATTTTTCACAATATGTGACTAAATATTAGATGACAATTTGTTGCAAGGCCTGATTCTGTGAGATGCAAGAAAAAATACAGTATGCCTATAGCTCAACATTTCATTCACTTCCAAGAGGAAACTAAATGAAGGTACTTTTAAAGTTTAGATTATTAATCAAGATACAAAAAAAACGTCCCTCATGATAAGGGCAAGGTGAACACAAGCTATATTCACAGAGCCGTCACTGTACTTAATTAACAGCCTTATCCTGCAATAGAAAAGTCAGCAATTAAAAAAAAACTAGGTTAATCGAAGTGTCAGGGAAAGGGAATCAATTTATTCACTAGAAAGAAGCTTGTTATCATCCAAATCACTAATTTTACACAAACTACTGTGTTGACTATTTGGGTCACCTGTACAGTTAATCAGTTGTTCTGTACTGTTTTTGTTTTATTATTTTGTTTTCCATAAAATATGTCATTTAGTCAGGGGTCGTCAGTTTACTCAATGATAGAAAAGGGGTCCTTTAAGGACAGTGGTTGTTTAAGGACCACTGTCCTAAACAGATGTAGCCTAGGATTTTTGATCATATTATGGTTTTACCAAAACTAATAAAATGTATACTTGACTGATTTTCGACCAGCTTTGTATCAAAACAATGTGGGTAGTATGTGTAGATGAACTGCTGTAAACTTCTTTCTATCTAACAAGTGCTCAGATGTCCTGGATACATCATAGATAAATCATGATTAGGTTACTGCACTGCCTATTTCTCACCTCAAATGTTTTCAGAAACATATTTTAATGACCCGTTTCACTACAATAGCGAGAAGTTGTCAACAGGAAGTGGGCAGCATCCTGCTTCCTGCACAGTGAAAACAGACTCAGTTCTCAAAACCTGAGATCAAGCAGTAAAACTAAGCAATGCTGAACAAATATAAACCAACATTCTGTTACTGAGTTGCATATTTCTTGCCTCAAATGTTTTCAGAAATATGTTTTAGCTTACCATTAAACTGTAACAGCAGATCCTGCCAGTCGCCATTTTGTTGAATGGACGAGATTGCGTTATGTCACCCACCAGATGCATTCTGGTAGTTGTCGGTTTTTACCTTTTGAATGAAAGCCAGGACTGTGTTAGGACTGTCATTTTATTGGTGAAATATTTTTTTTTAAGATTTCTTTTTGAGGGGTGGGGGGTTATTTCTCCCTTTATTGATAGGACAGCTAAAGATAGACAGGAAAGGCGAGAGTGAGAAGGGGAATGATCCGCAGCAAAGGGCCTCTACTGAAGGGCTAACTTCAGTAGAGGCATTACAATTTGACAGCTAGTGTCCACAATGAAATAAACTTTTTGAATCACCAACCAATTTGGTTGGTAGAAAAAAAATCATATTAAAAAAAGCATATTTTTTACCAGCCAAAATAATAAATCACCTTTTTTTCCTTGCATACATTTATTTCAGTAAATTTAATTGAAATAATATGCAAACTTAGAGAAGAGGCCAGAGAAAAATCTGATGTAAAAGTATTAAATATATTGAACTGCTCATCACCACAGCCTCTGTGTATAAATGAGTCCCACCTGGCAAGCTGTGATGCAGTGTATCTGTCTAGGGCTTTTATTGTGAAAGGTAATACCGGAAAAAGTGAAGCTACTTTATTGTCAGTGTGAGAGCCTAAAAGAGTTTACCCTGTTGGTTGAAACTGTGGGGCCTCTATCTTAATATCTCATAACCTTCATCAGTATGCACGCAGCGTTAGCTTCCAGCAGACCAGTGGCTCATGATAGTTTAGTGATCAGCAGATGTCTTGTGCTGTAAACAGAGCTGCAGTGCTGGTGAGGGCTTTGCGGCGGCAAAGAGCACAAGAGCAGCGGCGCAGAGCCACGCGCCCCTAAAAACGCATTGGAGACTCTCAACAGAGTTTAATACGTGACTATTTTGGCACAAACATTTACAAGCCAGTGTGACGAATAACCTCCAGAGATTTTATCACACTTGGCGTTCGGCAGGTGTTAATTTGGGACCTCGCTGTCAGTTTTTACCATAATTTTAAAGCACGGTAATCACGCATGGTTATTACTAACCATCAGGGAATTTCACCGCGGTTATCGTGATAACCGGAAACTGTTACATGCCTACTTTGATCAGGTGATAAAGATGCTGCCGCACAGGCCTGGTAACTCGGAATGTGCCACCGACGCTCCTGTCTGACCTTCCTCCAACTTCTTCCTCTGGAGGAGTTTTTTCTGCATACCAGCCAGATTGTTGATAGTAGAGATCCAAAGTGGATATCATCTTTACATTGCACATTGTTAGACAGCTGCCCTCCCCAAACATGTCCATAGAAAATGTCACACTTTTGGCACCAGAATAACATTCACAATTATCTTTTCGGTCTTAAAAACATGCATTTTCGCATAAAAAACTTAGTACTGGAGTTTGGCTTTTAAGTAGATAAGTTCTCAATGAATTCAAGATAAAAGGGCATGATTTACTGATATACAAATTTTGTGGGTGAAGGATTCATTGAAGCGACTTTCCCTCAATCAAACTGCATTTATAATACTGGTCCAGTCCTCACAAGAAATAAGCTTAGTTGCACAAGATTTTTTTTGTAAAAAATACAAGTTGTTTCCTGCAAACAATTAAAAAAATACCAAATTAAATCATCATACTTGTAGTGCTGTGCAATGAAATTTAAGTTGTGCAGATATGATTATGTTGGCATGATCCTTTATTCTGTCTTTACCAACCTTGCTGCATATTTGTAATCAGTGAGAACATTTTTCCTGCTGTTCGCCTTGTGGAATCAGCTTCTTTCCAAGTGCAGCCTGGCAGATAATGGCTGTTTTGTTTAGGAGTAGATCTGCCTAAAGTACATAACCTGAATTATTTATCTTGTGCCCAAGATTGCACTGGAAAGCAATTGGAGGACAAACAGTTTGCTGAGTTGAAGAGGCACGTAAGGGGGGGTCCTTGTCGTTGTAACGCTGCATATTTAGTGAATGTGCCATGTTTTATTGATGCAAACGTCCTGGGCTGACTTGCTTTAGGAGGCACCAACCTGACAAAATCTTCCCCATGGTTCATTTCACCACTATGAGGCAATCACACTGGCATGCAAGAAATGATCTTTGCTCTCATACTGTCCCATATCGCTGTCTGCCTTTGTTGTTTTCCTCTGCACTGCACATAACCCGCAGAGTATATTTTTCTTAAGTTCTGTGTGGTGTTTTTGAGGAACATTTGGGCTGGCTGTTTATGCAGGTAAATAGTGTAGGGTTGGAAGCAGGTGAATACTCCCCACCTTCTGTTAGCTGGTGGCCCCACTGCATGTGGCTCAGGCTTTACAGTTTGACACTACTGGCCCGTTGAGAAGTTTTCTGCTGACTAGAAGAAGAACTTCTACTTGACCCTTCTAACACATTTCCGAGCCAGTGAAGCTGCTCTTTGATTGTGAAGCCATGCTTATTCAAGGACGTAATCTGCCCAGCACAGACGTGTGGGGCCCAGCCCTAGGATGAGGGCTCTTAGATCAATGTGCCTCCCTTGAGAGCTGCTGACTTTTTGCACTAACAATAGTACAGGGACAGTGATTTTATTACAAAGGGGGTCTAAACACATCAGCCTTTTGCCAAACAAGTAAAGAAAAGAAATCCAAGCTGTTTGAGGACACGAGGAAAATGTAGTTAAATGTTTCCCGTTCTCTGTTTCAGGCTTAATGTGTCAGACTTAGAAGGTGTTATAATCTGTGCATTTACATAATGTTAGAAAAAGCATTATTTATTGTGTTAGTCTGACTAAAACCGGGCTTTTAAAATACATGTAAACATGTTAGTCTGACTGAAATTGAGCTAAGTTGAATTTCTTATTGTTGGACCAACACTCCTAGATAATGAGGTTGGGGTTTGATTTCTTCTTTCATGTATATGTAGGACTGGGCAATATGAAAAAAAGTCTTATCACGATAAATTTTTTCATATCAGTCAATATTGATATATATCAAGATATACATCAAATCACTATTTCTGTCAAGCTTAAAGGTTCCCTTTTACTCCTTAGTAAGATATAAAGAAATTGTAGGGTTAATTTTGGTTTAAATATTTCAGACATTGAACATGGCAAATCTACTGTAGAACAGGCGGACCTATTCAAACTAAAATCCAAAGAGGTCCAGTTACTAAAATTTCCTCCCAGCAAAGGTCCGAACATCATACCTAAAATTAATATCATGATTAATTCAACATTTTCCTTCCATTATGATAAATGAACGATTATTTTTCTTTTTTTTGTGGTTTGTTTTTTGCCCTCATAATTCACTGACAATTTCTCTGCTCTGTTTGTCTCTCTCACTGTGCTGCTGTCGGACCATCAGCTGTTTGATCCGCGATAGTGAAACTTTGTGGAAGCACATACGACTCGGTTGTCAAACACTCAGCTTCTAAAGTCAAAGTCGTTCACTGTATTTGGTTTGTCGTGGTGTTATTCTTATCATTGGCTGTTTGTGTTGTCTGTCGAAACATGGCTGGAATACGTTCTATCGACATTCTATCGATTACGTCTCATATTTCAATCGAGGAAAAGTTATTTTTCCGCGATTGATATCGTTATCGTTATCGTTTTATTGCCCAGCCCTATGCATACACCTCAACTGGACCTGAACTGGCCTAGGTGTTCTGCGTGTGCTCCCTAGTGCCTGTGCCAGGCTTTGACCTGGAAGTGGAACAGTATAAATTTGTAGAAGAAAGCTGGGAAAAACCAAAGAAGAAGAAGGAAAGGAAAGAAAACAAGGCTTAGAGTACATACAAAATTTATATTGCCGAAAAGTTATTCATGTTTTCACCATTCGACATGGAAACCCGACATAATAGGTCAACAGGAAGAAGGTCCAATAGCAGCTAGTTGAAAGGGTAGCATATCACCACCTGCTGTGGTGGAGTTGAACATGCTTCATCAATAACTGGATTCTCCCCGGTGCTTGTATACTGGGACATGGGCAGTAGTCCAAGGAAATGGCTTATTTGAGCTATAACTGTAGCTTTACTTCACTATGCATGTAAACATACTGATTATGTGACAAGCATCTAACAGAATAGATATGCTCCTCTTTTAATCCAGCTGTATAAATAGGCTGCGTTACAACATATTATTATGCCTCAAAGTCTATTTTCTTCAGTTTTAGAAGCATACCTATAGTGATAGTGTTTTGGTTTCTGTGCACTGACAAAACAGGGGAGAGCTCCACCCAATACTATGTCCAAACACACTCTGTGTAGACACAGATGCAGCTCTGAAACTGCTGCTGCTGCTCAGTTAATGTGCTATTCACACTATTCCTCTCTTATACACATAGTTTAAAGTTGACAGCCATGCTAGCAACTCTGTAAGGCTGTACAACACTCAGGTATCTCACAGACTGAAATGTTGACCTTCCACAGCAGTGTTTAGTGGCATTTAGCAGTGAGGACTGCAGATTGCAACCAACTGAAACTTCTGATTAGAATTCCCTCTCCCTTTTTGGAGTTGGAAGTGTTTGGAAGTTCCTCCAAACAAACAGACCAGGTGAATTAAAAACTGAAAAAAGCAGTTACAAATCAAGTTTTTCACTGCTCCTTGTCGTAGAGTGGCTTTCATTGACCAATGCAAAAACATGAATGTCTAGAGCCAGTGTTTGGTTTGTCCCCTCTGGGCTACTGTAGAAACATGAGTGTGCAACATGGCGATGTCAGTAGACGAGGACCCACTGTTTATGTAGATATAAACGGCTCAATCTACAGTAAAGAAAATAATTCCTATTTTTAGGTGATTATACAGTAAAAAAACAGACTTGATATATTGTATTAAATTTACTGCAATAAATCCCCCTAAATTCTACACACTGGACCTTTAAGACATTGTCAAAGTTATGTAAAGATGATTCACTTGGTATTTGTAAACATTTAAAAAGTGAGGGGAGCACAAAAGACAGGTGAAAATCATCCCCCAAGGAATCATGAATGTGTGTGCAAAGTTCAATGGCAATCCATGATGCAAATATATTGCTGTTTTGTGAATGTTGCTTTTTTTCATGTCAAATAGGGTTACTTGTGTGAATTGCTCAAATCTAAGTTTTTTTCATTTTTCTTTTCTTTTCTGGGGGTTGAAACAATTCCAAAAGTTTATATCTGTCACGATCATATGACTAAGCTACACTGAGCAAAAAGTTCTACTCGAGCATCCATATTTACGACATGATATCTCCTGTGATTTGATCAGATGCTGGACAAGCTGCGTGACCGCTGGATCAACACTGGTCTCTGGGAGAAGCTGGAACAACAGAAAACTGTGATCACAGAGCCCCGCGGCGGTGGCAAGGGGGATTTTGACGAACTGCTTCAGATGTATTACGATGCCATTAAATACTGTGAGGAAAGAGGTGAGTCTGGTAAACATCACGGTGACCTTTGGAACCAGCTGATGGTTTTGCTATATAACTTTGAATCAGCTTGAGGTCTGTAAATAAGAGTGGAAAAAGATAAATTTGATCTAGTCAAGTGTTTCCGCAGTGAATTGAGCAATTAATTAATTTATAAGAAGAATACCATGTGTTGCTATTGCATTTGCCCTTAAGTAGTCCTTTGTGCAGCTGCACCAGTGCTACATCATCTTTATTTACAATACAATACTCAGTAATTGTGTAGAGTTCTACATTATAGGAATTGGTATTTACAGTGTTGATATGTCCTGTATTTGACTGTTATAGATGGGGCATTGCTGATCGCTGTGTGTCGGGGTAAAGTGAGTGAAGGACTAGACTTCACTGATGACAATGCCAGGGCTGTGGTCACTATTGGAATTCCCTTCCCAAACATCAAAGACCTCCAGGTAAGAAGCATCACAACAGACAACAGATATTCCTGCTCAGGTTCTCTTAGTTGTACAACCCCCGGGGCCACACAACATTTGCTACTGGGCCACAAGGAAACTGCAATGAATGCTAAATAATTATTCCAGAGCCTATCATATATATTTTGCAGGAATTATCTTGTAGTTGACAAGCTGTGTTGTTTTTTTTCATTTTCACATAAGGTGAGAGAGTTGTGTAGCTGCAGAATGAATATAGGGGAAGCACTGGCATGGATCATTTTTTGCATTGTCTTTTGCATTAACAATACAAATACAAACAATTTTTTGACCTGGAGGGGGTTCTCGTTGACCTGGAAGCCAGCCAGGCCTGTACAATTATGAAGGAAACACTAATGATCACATTATTGTCCAAGCTATGTCTTTAAGATGGTCACTTCTTAATTTATTTGGCCCAGAGCCAACACTTTGAAAACCATGAACACAAAAATATATCTCACAGACACAACCATTCACACACCAAATAAGAGCATCTCCCCTTAGTGATCCGTAAAAAAAAATCCCAAAGCGATGTTGCTGTGTGTACCCCGTCTACAGCAAATAAAGTTGACCTTTAAGTTTGACTCTCTCCCCACCTCCCACCTCTCCTTCCCTTTCCTCCTCTTCATCCCCCTGTCACAGCATGACGGCGCTTTTACTAACCTGTTTTGTCAGTGTGGCGAGACGTGTTGGTGACTGAAACTTCGCTGAGCCGTTCATCTTAGCCAAAGCTGTCAGTTCCACCATTGTCAGCTCTTAGGGCATTGCGTCAGTTTTTTATCAGATTTATTTTTGTGGGGGTTTCTATCCTGTGTTAGCACCTGGGTTTAGGTAAAAGTAGATGGTCAAAAGCATGTTGCGAAGAAGGTCATATTAGAGTTCTTACCATGTATGGTTTAACTGGAAGAGACTCCAGTTCTTTTTTTTTCTTTTTTAAATGAAACCACCTTTAACTGCTAATGTTTTGTGCCTGATGAAATGAAAATGAAACTGGTATTTTGTAAAAAAAAAAAAAAAGAGAGAGAAAGAGAGATAGAGAAAAAGAAAAGGATAAAATTCAGAAAACAGGTTTTGATGTAATTGTGCTGCATGAAAATGTGCCTGATCCAGGTTAAAACAGGGCTTAAGTGACTGGAGCAGAACCTTAGGAGGTGGATTGTAGAAGCCAAAGCTTGTTAGGGGCCAGGGTGGAGCTGACCAAGCATTAAGAGACTGTGAATTTCTAATGACATATTCTGTACTCCACAACAGACTTTGTTTCTTTGCTACATTTGCAAAGAGTTCCTCTGAGAGCCCCTTATCTCCTGCCACATCTTGTCATGATTGTGGCTGCTGTAGGATCAGCTAGGCAACGCTGTAACTGCCGACACTTTGACCTTGTTTTCCCTTTTAAGACTATACTTGAAAAATTCAATACAAACGACTTTTGGTCATTTTTGCTGAAACGTACACTTCATCCAGTTTTACGTGAGACAGATAATTTGAAAAAAAACTCAAAATCTTCATGATCTTCCTCCTCCTCATATTGCTTCTGATGGCATTTGCAAAAATCTGCAAGAGTGTCTCTGATTCAGCTGTCTTTTGCAGCTCCTGAACTGAGGTCACACTGTCAAACTAGGCAGTGCTGACCACATATGACTCAAGAAACTGTTACTGCATTGCCTAATTCTCACTTCAGATGTTTTTAGAAGCATACATTAATGTACTATTTAGCTGTAAAATGAGAAAGTTTGTTTTAGCAGGTGGGTGGTGCTTTTGGTGGTGGTGCATTTTGACTCTATTGTTTTTAATGTGGTCTCACTTTACAGCTAAACAGTACACTAAAATATGTTCCTGAAAACATGTATGGTAGCGTTTCTTAACGGGGGTGGCACTGCCTCCCAGGGGACGTCGGGGGGTGCTGGAAGCAACCTTTTTAATGAGGGCATCGCTTAAAGCCTCTTCCCTTTATTTCTCACCCAGAGTCCCAAATGGGTCTGTGTGTCTGTCAGACTGTCTGAAGGGGAAACTGTAGCGCAGAGCAATACAGTCATGAACAGCAGCCTATAGGAGAGTAGGAGAGGAGTTGTTTTTTCTTTTCAAAATATTATGACTTTATTCTTAACTTTTCAGAGATCTCAGATATGTGGGATATGTTTTGACTGTGCAGACAATTTTAAATATGGGCAGAAAAGTTGCTTAAACACACACAAAGGGGTTTATAAATGAATCATAATGAATTAATGTTTCACAGATGCAGGGCTCTGATTGTTTGTTTATCTTCAGCTGCAGTAGATTCTAGTAAACACCATTAAGAGCACTACGAGGAGGAGGAACTACATGACTTTCTTTTCTCAGATTATCTGTGTCATATAGTGCTGTATGGATGTACTGACAGTTTCAGCGAATAAGACAAGAAGTTATTTTTACCAAACTTATACCAAACTTATTTTAAAACACAACACAAGAGAATGAAATTCTATTTTCTCAATTTGCAGATCAAACAGTTTTTTTTTTTTTTTTTGCTTTACCTGTCATCAGTTTTGGGAGGGTTACTTTTAAAATTTATTCCATCACAGATTATAGAATATATGCCCTAAAATGTAATTTGTGACATGTTCCATCAGAAAATTACTACAAACTAAGTAACATACTCCAAATACGTTGTATTACTTCTTTGAATACTCCAAAATTATTTTGCTGAGGTCATTTGTCTGGGTCTGTTATCATGCCAGAAACACCCATTTTATATTGTGATATTTACTGAAAATGACATGCAATACAGCAAACAGCAAGTAGGATGTTATTAGTGGTGGTCATTTTACATAAACTTTTAAGATCCATAGCAATCTCCCTCCAGCCAGCTGCCACCTTACTTATGTTTTTTTTCTAATTAAATAAGGAGATGTTGTTTACATAATTCTTTATTTCAACTTCATAAATCAGCAGTTCCTCGTCAATTGCAAAGCTTTTAAAGCGAGCAACAGAAATGAATAGAAAGGGTGTCTGACAAAAGTTTGGCTCAGAATGGCAGTAATATTTTGCATGCGGCCATTTGTAAAATTCCAGTAGAGACAGTACAATCAAACCTAGGCTTACTTGCGTCGTATTCAGGTATGACACTGTGTTAGTGGTAAGGTAAGGTAGATCCTTAAAGGAATCTGTTTTTAAGGACAGTAACTGTATTCAGAATACCACTAATTTTAAATATAACTGAATACACTCACTCATTTATAAATTTTTAAATGTGTAACTTGGTACCATGTATTCCATTACTCCTCAGCCCTGACTGTCATACCACATCTGATGGGTCAAGGTGCATTATCCAGTGTTGCTCACCAGCCCCCCTCCAAACCTGGGCAAGGATAAAAATTTTATTCAAATCTTATGGCGTATAAATACCATATGCAATTGGCTATCTTACAGGATGATATAATTAACAGATAAACCACGAAAGTGGGCAAGTGAAAGAGTGCAAGCATGACAGAGCACTTAAACGGAAAGGCTTACTTTTTAATTTGTACTAATAATCATAGTCATTAAATTATTTGTAATTCTGTGCTTTGGTGGTGATATGTGTGGAACTGCTGTCCCAGACTGGAGTCTTTGTGAAGAGGGATGACCCCTACTATTAATGATAATAATAACATTGGATTTATATAGCGCCTTTCTTGAACTCAAGGTCGCTTTTCAAACAAAAATACAAAAACAAAAATAAGAGGGAGTTGGGGCTAGGAATAGCCAGAGGAGAAGAGATGGGTTTTGAGGTGGGACTGAAAGACGGCGAGGGACTCAGAGTCACAGATCTCTTGGGGGAGGGAGTTCCAGAGCCTGGGAGCACCCCTGGAGAAGGCTCTGTCCCCAAAAGTGCAGAGAATAGATTTGTGGGTGGAGAAGAGATTTGCTGGGGTGGATCTAAGGGATGGTGAGGGTCGGTAAGGGGAGAGGAGGGCAGTGTGAAGCAGAAGGCACAAATTTCACTTGTGCAGTACTGCTGAGACTTCTTTCTCTACCTATATGGCCGTGCTTGTTCCTTCTTTTTCTTCTCTCTTGTTGCCTTTTCCTCCTTCACTTATATCCTCTTTCAGTAGCAGAGGCAGTGTGGCCCCAGAGAAGCCCTGGGGGGCTGTAAAGGTCTTTGAACTAACCCCATTACACTGCCGAGAGGATGGGGACACTGACACTAATGACTGTCAAAGCCATGCAGCTAGCCCTCATAGCCTCATTGCAGAAGGAGCACATATCCTGCTGCAGCAGTAGACAATAGGCTCTTTAAAGGGTCACACACACACACACACACACACACACACACACACTCACACTCACACACATACAAATGCCTGGGCACTTGCACATGTAATGGTGTATCCATTATTGGATAGTCAATAACATTACATATTATAGTCCATTCTCCTGGATTCAGGATACAGTGCACTCTAAATAATGATAAAAAGGTCTATGTTGAAATGCAGTGATCTACATTATCAGTGTTTCAAAGAAGTGTTGCTAAAATAGCTGTTTTAATAAATAGTTTAACTACAAGTGCTAATGTTCGAAGGTGGGCCTTGTGTTTCAAAGAATTAAAATGGGTTATGATTTATAATAATTTAGCAGTGCTGTATGTGCTTCTTTACTTGTAAAGTGATTTATTCCTCACATCCTCATCCTTGATTGTGACTGATGAAGCTGTATGCTGTTTATTCTTCCCTCGCTAACTTCTAAAAACTTTTTTTTGCTGACATTGTCTTTCGTTGCTCTAATTGATTCCTGCAAAGCGAATGTGCAATATGATTGATCAGTCACTCGCTGAGCTAATTCATAGAGGCCCTGATGCATCTCCTCAAATGGTCAATTCTTAACAGCTGCAGTGCAAATACATGGCTTTTATGATTCAGGACCACCACTGTTTTTTTTCTCTACAGGTTAATGGTGTATTATACAAGTATAGAATTTCTTCTGGATTTAGCAGGGGCATTCTTAATTACAGGCAAAGTGTTTGACCTTTGCTGCATTATGTATTCCCAAGCTTTTTTCAAAACACCAGTAGCTGTATTGTTTCTTATTTTAACAATGTTAAAGCTACACAATTTCATTTTGGCATCATTGGGGAAAAAAATCCCACAACAGACTTTGAGCAAATTATTATTCAGTTGGTCTTAGAGAACACTAGACTTCTGCACTAACACTTGTGTCTGTTTTCAAGCTTTCTAAAATGTAGCCTGTGATGACAGACTATGGCTGACTGAGGTAATTTCAGAGAGCATCTGTCAGTGGTATCAATCACTGCTTGTAAACTGCAGTAAAACCATCAAACTAGGCAGCGCTGATGAAATATGAATCAAGATTTTGTTACTGAATTGCCTTTTGCTCGTGGCAAATGTTCGGATACATATTTCAGGGTTCACACGATTATGGAAAAACCTGGAAAAGTCATGGAATTTGCAAATATCAAATTCATAATATAATTTAATATACCCTGTCATACAATTTTGTTTCATATCAAACCTGTATAAAAACACATGAGGTGTTCAAGGATTTTTCAAGACAAAATAATATACATTTAAAAAAGCTTTTATTTAGTAATGAAAAAAACCCAATAAGGAGTATGGATGGTTGTATCAGAGAATGGAACATGGGAACTGTTTAACAATAAAATGAGAACGTTTGTAATGTGCCTGCCGTACCAACCAAATTTCACATCTAAACACTACATTCAAATATGTTTCCAAAAAAATTTGAGCTGAAATAGGCAATACGTTAGAATCTTGATTCATATTTGATCAGCGCCTCCTAGTTTAAAAGTTTGAGCGCAGTTCATGAGCAGTGATTTATATGAATGAAAGCAGTGGTATAGATTCCTCAGCTGTGATTGGTTGTCTTTATGATTCTTGCAAATGCCATGAGGAGCACCACGAGAAGGCAGAGGACACATGTACGTAGTACTGTAGTACTGATGTAGTGACAGTCATAAAAACAAACTTGCTGTGATATTTGCTAAAAAAATGTACCAACTGAATCTTTAATTTGTTTGAACACATTTTTACCTGCATGAATGTTTCCTATTAACACCTTATTATAGTTAAACCTGGTTCCTTCAGTGCTCATACACATATGTAAAAAGTTCTTACATTGTCACTTTCATGCACTAGTGCTAACATGTGCACATTCTCTTAACACATGGACCCAGACATATGAATTCATTCACTGTATGCCACACTCACACGGCAGCACCCCATTGCTAGGATAAGAGGTAGAGGCACAGCTTCTCTCCATTTAAACTACTCCAGCACTTTAGATGACTGCATGGCCTGCATTCCCAGACAGGCATAACTCTTCCACGCCACAGCCTAAGCACATAGCATGGCATTTTACTGGTCTGTTGTGTTATTGTGACAAAGATCAAAGGTTGAACTTGAAAAGTCCTCTGCAGAGAAAGCCCTGCCAAAGGTGGTATTACATTTGGGTTGAGTTTTTCCAATGGCATGTTTTACAGTGAACAGTCACGGCCTGCGTGAGTGAGTCAAACAATAAGTGGCTTTAACAAGCAATAAAAAGACACTTAACAACTGATAAGGCATCTCTCTTAGTTTAATGAAGGGCTCAGGCAACCTCTTGCTGCCGCCCTTTATTAAAGAGGACTACAAGAGCATTTTAATTCTCAGACCTGCAAGCATGTAAAACAGATGGATAAAGGGGATTTTGGAGGAATGTTGTAGAGTTCATGGAAATCATCAAGAAGACGGGATGATGGATGCTGCAGGCACACTCAACACTGTACATATGGCTTTAACATCAGCCACTGAAAGAGGCTGTATAATACATGATCACTACTTGTACTGTCCTTGTCAGCACCACAGGCCCACTATAGAAAGATGGCACATTCTTTTTTAATGCATGTTCAACCCTTTACAAAATGTAGACTTTTTCACACAGTTCATGACTGGCTACTTTTTAACATTGTGTGATGCTATTAACTGACGCAGTACAAAATTTCAATACAAACACCAAAACAAACATTATTACAATGTAGGGTTAAAAGTGTATGTGTGTGTTTTCAGCTCCCTTTTTTCATTTACAAGAGAAGCCTAACTTCTCAAATATTAAATACTGTCAACACACATGCAGCCACACATGAAACTGGTCAGCTCTTTGGCCTTAGTAGCTTTTAGTACTTTTTTTATTGTTTGGTTGGTAGAGGAAATTGTAGAGGTTTGATACCAGGGCTGTGGTCAACACCACACAGCACCGATCAACTACACCAAAGAAGGACTTTGCCGATTTTCAACCAGCTTTGTATCAAATCAATGTGGGTAGTTTGTGTAGATGAAGTGCAGTAAACTTCCTTCCATCTAACCAGTGCCTACATATACTTCTGAATTTGCATATTGCTGTCCAACCTTGCTTCCGCCACAGACTCAAATAGTATAAAAGTGGACAGAGAGGCAGACCGGCCCCTCTCTCTGTCTCCGAATGCCAGTCAAACGGTAAAACTAGGCAGTTCTGACCAAATATAAATCGAGATTATGTCACTGCACTGCCCATTTCTGTCATAAATGTTTTCAGAAACATATTTTAATGCGCCAAACTGCTTCCTGCACAGTGAAAACGGAGGCTGAAAAAATGGAGATGGAACAGTAAGACTAAGCAAATATAAACCAAGATTCTGTTACTGAGTTGCATATTTCTTGTCTCAAATGTTTTTGGAAACGTGTTTCATCTCAGCGTTAAACTGTAACACGAGATCAGCGGCTGTCAACATTTCACATGGACTATTCAACATTATATCACCCACCAGCAGGAGCGTTCATTGGTTCGGTGAGGCGCAGTTCATTTTGGTAACTGTAGGTTTTCTACATATCACGCAAAAGCACCACGTTTCTCTGTTTTCTCTGGTCATGAAGCACCAACTTCAAAAGTATTTGCTTCTTTCTAAACAGCCGAATTTTATATTAGAAGCCTCTTTATATCTGAGAAATACTTCTTTAAGTCAAGTTTGGAATAATTACAAGTTGTTTTGAGATTGATTCAAGATGTTCCAAAATGGAGGTCCAGTCGGAATAGAGACTGAGCTGGAACCATTTGACCTTCTGAAGACAGAGACCAAAAAAGAAATGTGGCCATTCAGTGGTGTCCCACAACAATGTCTTGTTCCTGGTGAAATTTTTGTAGTTAGATCAAATCAAATGCTGTATATGCCAACTGGAGTCGGCCAAGAAAAACTATAGGACCTGTTAGGATAAATCTTGCAATTTGACTTTGATTCGTTTATATTCTGAACAGTCACATTTTATTTAAACAAATAAAAGCAACTGGAAAGCAACTATCACAGAATAAGTAGGATTGTGTAGCCTTGGTGTGACCTGAGCCATGAGCATGTTGAAAAGCAGTGTGATAGTCTGATGTCCTTGTGAGTGTGTATACGCACACACACATACACATGTATACTCTCTTCAAGATGAGCCACTCAGCTGTCAGCTCAGCCTTACGTGGCAGATGAGGCGCTCAGCAATCTCAGTGACAAGCACAAGATGTCCCCGACCGCCAGAGGCTTACACACTGACACTGACACACACATACACACACACCCCATGTAAAATGTAGCTCAAACAGATGCGCTCGGCTGCGAGTCATGCCTAGTGGTCAAATATATGTTTTTAGGGATGAACAGGTTGCTGTAGAGGACAAGGCCAAAGCAAGCGAGTGATCTCTTGACATTTTAACTAATCCCTTCTAGCTTGTGGTTTCTTGCACATTTGCGAGATTTGCTAGCAGCCAGAATTGGCTTTTTCACATATGCAACCTGTCATGTTAGATTGGACAATGACATGGTACAGAGCGGGGATGTGATGGCTCAAACGCTGAAATGGACTGTGATTGGATTTAGATGACACTGCTGTCTCGGGGCTACTGGCCTTTCTGTTCAAGCTGTGGGTTTAGAAGTGGATTTTTTAACTGCTCTGGTGTGTCATGCATTGACAAACATCTCACCATGAAGCAAGCAGCATTAACAAGGTTTTCTGTGACACGGCCTCCCATAGACAACCTGCACTAACATTGTATTTTTGTAGATAAAACCTTTGATTTTAAATCGCCTGACAAACTTACACATCACACAAACTCTCAAAGTTTCCCATTGTCAGTGCAGGTTTTCCATTGTGGCAAGTGTTGCTCAGTGTTCAGTATGCTTTTTGGTGAGGTGTTATTAGTCATAGTCCAACTTTGCTGCGACATTTAGGAATTCCTGCGACTGTCCTTGTTTGTTTACATACACAAGCCCAGACAGGCCACAGTGGCATTGCGTGATGCGCGTGAGGGAACAGGCTGTACCTGCCACGGCCCCGTGTTTGGTGGCTCAGGGCAAACACACGGTACCTGTCAAAAGCAGTTAAAGCCCCGTTCAGCAGCCTGCCCTGCATGGCATCCCGTCAGACGCCAGCTGAACTTTTCACTTGTCAATTCTGAAAGGTTAGCGCTAAAATCAGCAGCGACAGATGCAAATGGATGGATGCTTTTCTGGCATTTTTGTGCAAGGATGCTTCATGTCACCTAGGCCACCTTTTCTGCCCTCTCCTACCTCCACTCTGCTCTGCCAAGGCCCCTCTTAGCCCCTCAGTTCTCCTTTCAGAACAAATCTGTCTATAAGGGCAAGTCATACCCAAACCCTTCAGGTCCATAGTATTTGTGTGCTGTTTAGATTCATTGCCCACTTGGTTTCCCCTTTATATGCCGGATTAATTTGATTCTTTAGCAATAGACATTAGACAGTTATTTAGACAGTCTATTTAAAAAATAGTTTTGAGAAGTTTGCTTTTATTTTTTCGTACAGTACAATAGAGACAAAGGCTGTAGAGAAGGCATGGTGCATGGGGACATGGAACAAAGGTGCTGGACTAAATCTAACCAAAGATGCAGTGATTGTATAACACACGTCTCAACCACGAGGTCCCTGTCAAGTCTGCCGGCCAACTTGTGCTCATACTTTATAGAGATCTTGGGGTTTTCCACACTAAAGAAATGCCCCAGATATAAACACAAAAATGCTTAGCTTGCTCAGTCCTGTTTTAACGAAGATAATTGCTGAAAAAATATTTTTTTCCATAAACAGATTTAGCATCTACGTCCACAAACTTCACCTGTATTTTTAAGCAAGTAGAACTGTCAGTGGCACAGCTGATGGAGGATGCCATCATTTCCATTAACTCAAGAGCAAGGTAAAGTCAACATTAACTTTTTTAAAAAAATATATAATTTCCAAAATTCACAATATGTTTTTATTTAACAAAATAGTTTGCTTCAATCCATATTTGATAGCGTTAATCCTTTCAAAAACAACTTTTCACAGTGGTCATACTCAGGCTTGCTGCACTGCATTGAGGGACACACCTGCATTGATAAACAGCACCATAAATTATATTGATTAAAGAGTTGATTTGACAAAAAAAAATATGATGGATCCCTTGGCCTGTAAGTACAGTATGTTGGAGAATTTCTGCAAATGCAGTGGTTAAGGTAAAGTTCCAAATTTATTGCTTCATTTAAGTTAATAATTTTATAAATGTTGAATCCTGTTGAGGTCTTCTTTTGTTATAGTTGCAAAATCCACGGCTTGATTTGGGTTTTTCAGATAGTTTCGGAAACCTCTGAAAGCCCAAGACAGTGACTGCGATGTACTGACTTCACTCCCAGACCTCTCTGATTGATTTGGTTCCTCATCTGACAGTGGGACATATCCTTTGTTTTTTTTTTCTTTTCTTTTCATTTAGTTCAGTCCAGAACCAGGTCTGGCCATTTATGCAGATTAGATGATATTAGAAATATGTTTTGTAAATTTTTGTCATAAAAAATAAAGAGTGAGAACATTAATAATTATCTAAATGGTACTGCAGCTTGTGTGGTACTTGAGAAGAAATCTAATTTCTATTATTCTCATCCCTACTAAAGTCTGTCTGTCTGTTAAAGGGTGCTTCAGTGTCTGCCACATACTGTCATTTCTAACTCTGGGAATGCACACTGTGAGTTGCAGACCAGTGTGTGTACAAGCAAGTCCATCAAATAATGACAATGTTGCCGTTTGCACCTACTATTTATGGTGGTGTACTGTAAGTCACATGACTTGATGGACTAAAGGAACCAGAGACAAGCTCAGACACCACCCTGATGTGCAACATGTTTAATTTTTAAGTAACTTTTATCCAAATACTGTCCCATAGCACATTGACTCATCTTTTAATATACTGTCCTGTGATTTCAGGTGGAACTGAAGATGAAGTACAATGACCAGCACTGCAAGTCCAGAGGTCTTCTCCCAGGCAATCGCTGGTATGAGATTCAGGCGTACAGAGCTCTGAACCAGGCTCTGGGAAGGTGAATCTGACTTCTAGAGTTAGAGCTTAAGTGAAGATTTACTTTTGTAAAAATTGATTTACTTTCTGTCCTTTATACTTAAGCCTTCAAACCTTGTTTTACAGGTGTATCCGCCACAAGAATGACTGGGGCGCCCTAATTCTAGTGGATGACCGTTACAGGAATAATCCCAATAAGTACATCACAGGTCAGATGACAGTGTTTTGACAGCACAGCCTCTCAACACTAGATGGCAATAGTTATCCACTGTAAGGACCTTGGTAGCGTTTGTGTCTGATGTGTGTGTTTGTGCACTCTCAGGTCTGTCCAAATGGGTCCGCCAGCTTGTCCAGCATCATGACACTTTCAGCAATGCCATGCAGTCTCTGGTAGCCTTCTCTCAGGTGCAGCAGAAGGTTGAGGTGGCTCCTGCAGACAGTCAGGCCCTCAGCTCCAGTGTCTCACCTCCAAACAGTCACTCATTAGGTCTGCTTGAGGCCTCAGAACCTCAGACAGCCCACACATGTGTCAAACCGGCTGAATCCCAGCAGGACACCAGCCCCTCAACCGTCCAGTTTCTTTCACAAACAAAGTTGAAAGCTGGACAAAATGCAAACACAGGTGAGCGAAATTGAAAATATATTATTAATAATATCTCTTACATGTGGCTCAAGGACCCCAATGTTTCTGTGTAACTGATCTCAGCCAATCCATCATGGCCAATGTAATAATGTTACTCTTGAACTGGTGATGAGAGGTTTTAATCTGCAGTATTAGGATGTTTTTACATGTATATGGAAATAATTGGGAGACACTCTTTTTACCTTGTGTGCCTATGTACTCTTGTTTGCTTTTAATTCAAAAAATTAATCTAAATTTGGCATCACAGAAATCATTCTGTATTTTTGTTATTGTCAACAAATCCCATGAAAATACCAAAACCACAGTACTGGACCTGGATGCCTGCACCAATACCAAGACATGAACCTAAAAAAAACTAAATAAAATGCTCTCTAAAATTAGCAAACAAATCCAATTAAAAAAAACATAAAACAAAAAACACTATGTTATCCTGTATCTCAGTACTTCAATTTCCCTTCCCCTTGACCTCACATGTAGCCCATAGTGTCATTTTTAAAAAGGCTCATTAATTTACTTAAACAGCTGGTCACTGTAGTTTCTAGCAAACGTTACTCATAGAGGAGCAAAGTGGATTTGCTGGGGACTATTTTTGGCTGCAGATTGATACACTCTTGGTGACACAATGAGTGTTTGTAGCAGTATGTGTTGGGTTGAGTCAAATCAACTAGTGTGTGTGTTCATGTTATGAAGGAGCATGTCAACACTTTGGCTCACTGACATGTTCTTTATAGTGTCTGTGGCACAGAAATAAGATCTGTCAAGCTTTGATACATTCACAATACTTGTAAGAACATACATTCATTGTTGGATTTATTCTCCTCATGAGTTTTGTTGACAATAAGAACAATATAATAATGATGATAATAATAGTCACTTATCCATTAAGCACTTTTTTGGGGATGGAATTGTTTGAAGCAAGATGAAATAGTTAAAGTTTAACATGGAAAGTCCTTATATTTTGAAATTTAAAGAAGTATTTGACTGCTTAAAATATGTTGTTTTCATCAAATGAGGTACAGGACCAAAGAAAACAGAGAAAAGAGACTGTAGCATTAGCTTTAGCTCAAGAGGCAGAAAAACTACAACTACCAGAAAACAACATATCAGACTAATAAATGCTTCCACTTAGGGCTGCTTGATTGTCAAAAATAATAGTCATGAATATTTTGATTGATATTGAAATCATGATTATTTAACATGATTACTCATTGACTTTGAGAACAACATGCATTTATTGATCTTCAACTCTGATCTTCAGTTTCTTTCTAACACTGGATGCCTTCAAACTTTAAATACTTTAAAAAAATAAATAAACAATGAAAGCTTTTGGGTGCAGCCACAATTGTGTAACACATCTTGCACATTACTGTAGTTTGTTCACATTTACATAATAAAACCCAACTACAATAATTTAGCAATAAACAACAGTTACAGTATCAATAACAGTAAAATACATTTTGAGTTGGGATCAATAATTTTTTTCCATAATTCAGGAGAGATTCAGCAGACAGACTCTATTATCTGTTAAGGAGAGGCTGTGATTGTCACTACAATGAGAACAGCCGGTCCACCTTAACAGTCCACCTTAAGTGAGCCTGGTCAGTTTTGAATAGGAGGCTGACTTCACTAGCTGACTTCAGTGCTAACCCTCTAAACTTCAATCAGCAGATGGCAAGACATAGGAGCTTTGTTTGTGTCCTGAGAAGTTGTAGCATTATTCACTGGCAGCCTCAACTGTTCACACGCTGCACAGCTGTGTTTCACTTCATACTCTCTGCTGCCTGGGTGTTTTTCTGTAGGAAACTATATGTCGGCTGGCAGGTAGCAAACATTCTGGTATTACAGTTAAATGGTAAACTAAAATATTTTTCTGAAAAAAATTTAGACGAGAAATACGACATGGTAGAAGAATCTTGGTTCATATTTGATCATCACTGCTTAGTTTTACACGAAACAGTATGGGGCCCGCTTATTCACAAATCTTCACATTACAGCCAAATAGTGCAATAAAATATGGCTCAGAAGACATTTTAGGCAAAAGAAATAGGCAATGCAGTTATATAATCTTGGTTTATATTCAATCAGCATTGCCAAGTTTTAGCATTTGATCTGACTTGGATTACACAAAACGCATCATCCAGCGAAATGCAGCTGAGAGATGAGCAGGGAGATCTGGGCATTGGTAAAGGCCAAGACACACCAAACCGATTCCAGAGACCTCATGGCAGAGAAGGCCAACTGTTGCCTGTGTTTCATTAAAAGTTGCACCCGAACACACAGCAAAGACTACAGGGCAAAGACTACAGCCAGCGGCCAACTAGCACGTGCACTCTGCACCTACATGAGAGGAAATAATGCTGCTCTCACGTGCTGCTCGGATGGCCCCATTTCCTGAATTAGTAACTTGCCCTTAAGGCTGGGCGATAGATCGATTTTATAGATTAATTCAATTTTGTGGTTCAGGGTGATTTTTAAAAATGAAAATCTTGATTTTTTGCCTCCGCAATATGTTCCCAAAAAGCCACAGTCTGGTCATTCATTTAGAACTGGTTTCGGTTTTGCAGCGTCAGATCTCAAACAAACGACAGTCCTGCAAAGTTCATTTAAAGGCTGTTGCAACTAAAGGCAGCAGCGTGAACACTTTGTTTCATCGTGTCAAACAGAGGCAGCAGCTGAGTGGGAAAATGTGTCTCACTTTGAGAAGCACAAGACTGTGTCAGCCCACAAACAGCCGGTAAAAAGCAGCCGACATTAGTGGAAGCATTTTCCCACTGTGTCCCGTATGATAGGACAGTGACCCGCTGCAAATCTGCAGTGTTTCCCTACAATGTTAACGAGAGCAGAGACCTCCTGCTAGGCCTAACCGTTAGCGAGGTTTGCGTAGGACGCCAAAGTACACGATATCTTTCCCCGTAAGAGGTAGTAGCAAACTTGCCAACCCTCATGATTTTCCCGGGACACCGCTGTTTTTCCCTGCCCTCTCCCGGTGTCCTCCTGGCAATTTAGAGCGCCTGACCACGCGCGTAATCTCCACAAATCTCCATGAATTCATGTTAATATGTTTTGTGAAATTGCAGCCTTCAGTGTTAAAGACAAATTTCCAGCTTGCACTTTAACCCCCAAAGAGAAATTCAGTTTATTGTATTAACAGAGGGGAAATTCAGTTTGCCTTTAATTTTTACTGCTAAAATCAAAAGCAAAACTTGTTTTGAGTAATTTCTTTGTCATTTGTAGTTTGTTTTTAAAAAGGGAAAAAAATGATTGAAATTGTAAATTGGGTTTGGTGTGAAAAAATCAGAGATTTTATTTTTAGGCCATATTGCCCAGCCCTAGTTGCTCTTCCCATTTGATTGTTTTGTGGAAACAACATGGACACTGCAAAGAAGATGTGTTGAATTTTATTGCCCAGAGTGTTTAAACAACATATTAATAGCAGTTTGAAGTGTATATTATAAACTGATTTTGTTCCAGAATTTTTGCTGCAGTATCAATACATCCCCAAGCCAGCTAATAGTTATAACCTAGTACCATATTTAAAATGAGCAGGGAGTAAAAAGACTTTCAAAATTCTTTCAATTTGTGGATGTATTGAAATGAACTTTCCCAGTCAGAAACTAATTTTTCTCATCATTCTGACCCACATAAATGCAGGGTAATGCTCCATAGCAGCAGGTGACGCAAGTCTGTATTCATCATAAAAAATGGGAAACATTTTACAGGAGGGAGTAAAGATTCTAGTTAGCCAGTTAACACATAGACAACACAACTCAGTGGTTAAAGAGCAAAGGATACCTCCCATACACTTGGGAACAATTACAAACCATTATCTTCAAAAAAGCTCAGTGGCTGAAAGCATAATCTCACCTTTATATTTACAAGTTTGTTTTGACCTCACTCCCTCGTTAGCTGTTTGTTTATTTTTCTCACTTCTGCCTCTCTTCTCGTGTGCTTAGCTGAACTGACAGAGATTTCATATGTCAATGGCCTTCTCCGTCTCTGACGCCGATTCAAAGTTATGAATCGGACAAAAAAGTGAATAAGGGCCAGCTAGTACCAGCGGTGCGGGACACACCGCCAAAACTAGGGCAACAGACGCTCACATATGGCCCGGCATTAACCATAGCCGACCATCAGCTTGGTGTGTCAGGGCCTTAATAAGATGGGGGAAAATTACCTCAGTTCATTCACACAAACTACTCTCATTATTACTGTACAAAGCTGTAAATGTTCAGTCCATGATAGAGATGCAAAGAAGATGTCTTGTTTCTCTGTTATGTCCAAACATCTAAATACATAACATAAGGTAAAAGAAGGTAGAGGGTAGATTTATTAGTCATTTTTTAAACAAAGTTTAAAAAACAAAATTACATTTGTACTTGATCCTGCTAGAGTTGACAGATGAGTTGATTAAAATCAGCAGCTACTATTAAGGTTCCATCTGGTTGCTCGGGCATGATGCTGCTGGCATAAGTCAATTCCTGCAATGCATTTTTTGAATTTGCATCATGTAAATTGGGTCCTAATGGCTTCCAACAAGGTCCGCCCATCGAGTGCAACAGCTTGATCTGGGTTGTTAGGGGTTAACCATGTCTCTGCAAAGATGTGCGCAGGGCAGTCCCTGATCCCCCGCCACTGAGTGAGCCTCAATCGCATCTCATCCTCTTAATTCTCTTGTGACCGGACATTAGCCAGAAGAAGGCTTGGTGGAGGAACAGCTTTCGGTTCAAGTCGGGTTAGCCTCGCCTTGATGCTGGCCCTCCTCCCTCTCTTCATCCTGTGCTTTCAGTTTGGTTACTTCCCTCTGATCTGACAGGCTGCTCAGCGTAAGCCATTGGTGGGGACCCTATCACAGTCTGCTACATTCAGTCCAAACCTCATACAACTTTTCCAAATGTTGATAAGTGCTTCTTTATTGTAGAAAAGTCAAGCTTCAGCAGAAATGGCCATGGTGTCGAAAAAAATAAAAAATATAGCAAAAAAAGTAGGATTTCAGGAGCTAGAGGCTGCATCTACATGCTAACATAATACTTTGAAAAATCAGCCATTAGAACCACACAGCTCCCACACTCTGACATGTGATTTATATCTCTTTTCAATTTCTAACATTAAAAGTATTAAGTTCTTTAAAAGTCAGCATTCGAACAGTGCATATAATTTTTGTGCTCGAGGATAAATGAGCATGACATCGCCACAAGAAAACATGTTTAGGTGGCGTGTTTGAACATTGCCTTGGCTGGAGCCCATTGTCTTTGGGGTCAGGACAAGGTTGAGCTGTTTGCCTAGCTGAATTCTGTGTGGTAGACAAGGGTGATAGAGCAGTAGCAGACCCCCACCCCTCCCTGGTGGTTGGGGGTGGGGGCCATGGGATCCGTTGAGTGGCTTGCCTCATTACTGTAAGGTCTTTGGCGTGCCTGAGTGGCGCTGGAGCGAGCTGATGAGCAGATGTTGGACTGTTGCTTTTAATTAAATCCCCTTGACCTTTGTTTGGATCATATTGAGCGTAAGCCCGCATTTCTATCTTTCCGTATAAGATAGCCTTGGCAGCCATGGTGATCTGACTACCAGTCTCATCTCATGGCAAGACCCCAAATCTGTGTTTCTTCCGTTGTGTTTGTCAGAGTGAGGTCATATGCAGGAAAACCCTGGAAAAGTCATGGAATTTGCAAATAGCAATTTCTAGGCCTGTAAAAGTTTGGGAAAACTAAATTTACCTTGAAAGTAAAGTCACAAACCTGTATAATAAGAGCATAATTTGTTCAAGGACCGTCGGAAATTTGAAAATCCAAGGGTAATTTCTGTTTTTACAGTTTCTGGCTGTAATAGGTCATGTATTTTGGGGGAATTTTAAAAGAAAACATGTTTTCCTAAAAAAAAATCACTCAAAAGTTTTCAAAGAAAAAGAAAATTTCCAGATTTTTAATTTTAAAAATAATTTTAATTAATAATTTTTCTATAAAAATTAGCAAAAAATTCTAAAGGACAAAAAAAAAATAAAAATGTTGGAATGGTTTCTTTAAAAATCACTATATTTTTTTTTGAAAAAAAAAAGTTTTTCTTTAAAAATCGTCAGTAAAATAATGTTGTATGCCCCTCCCATAAGCCAAAATCAAAAACATAAGTCTCTCGTCGGTGCTTAAAAAATGATTTAACATGCCTCTCCCTCTTTTTTGCACTACCCCTTCCCCACTCATTAATTAGGAAGGTCCCTAAGTTATATTTACATATATTCTTTTTCTTTTTTTAAAATAATATATATTTTAAAAAGCTATTATATAATAATAAAAAAAGAACCAATAAGGACTATCAATAGTTGTTTCAGAGAATGTACGGTCCTTAACAATTGCTTCAAAGTCATGAAAATGTATTGGTAAAAATGTTTATGAACGCTGTGTAATTGTTATTTTAATAAATATCTGCTGATGTTTTGTTTTCTTGATGCAGAGTGGTTGAATACGACAGACAGTCCCTCAGCACAGCCAATATGGAATCAAAACAGAACAGCTCAGCCACTGCACCACATTTTCCACTCCAGCCCCATCAACACATGCTTCAGGACACCAGTCTTTAAAGAAAAGGGACCCAGTAATTCTGTCCAGTCTGTGGAAACATGCAGTCATTTGGAGCCTGAGGAGAACCAGCACATCTCCCCTCCACAACAGCAGACTGAGGCAGCTTGTCTCAAACAAATTCCTGGAGACACTTCCAGTGAGATCACAGAGAAAACACACAATTCGGCTCTGAAACCGTCTCCAGTGAAAACCCCTCCCAGCTGTGACAGTGACCTGCTCTCAGCAGACAATACAGATGAAGATGAAGAGGAGGAGGACCAAACTGTCTTCTTCACTCCAGAACTTTTTGAGGATGAAGGCAGCGAAGGCAGCCCACAGAAAGACACAAAGACCCAGTCACCTCCCAAGATGGTTTTAGAGGCAGGGAACCCTGCCCTGCTGTCAGAAGGACATACTGGCTGTGAGCAGGCCCAAGGGCAAGGCCAAGCTTCTGTTCCTGATGGACAGGATGCTATTTCAGTCAGCAAGGAGAGTGCAGAGCTGTCACACAGACTGCAGGAGGAACTCGGAGCACAGAGGCAGGGGGAGGAGGAAGAGGAGGGAGAGCAGGAAGAGAACCAGAGCAGACAGACGGGCAGCAGGCTTCGCAGGCTGTCTAGGTCCAGGTACAAAGCTCTGTCCACTCCAGCAGGTAACTAACATCCTGGACACAGAAATATTATGAACAAAGCAGAATGTCTTCTATGCAAATAAACTACTAATAACCTGTTCAGTGCTCATTAGCTTCGCAGCAGATCCATATTGAAACACTAGGCAATCAAGTTTATATCTTCATACAGACAGCTCCACCATTACCACAGTATATATTTAAATATGTTCATCAAAATCAAACATATCAAACAGATCGCTGTGCAGTGTACCATTTAGTTCATACTGTTGCTGCAGAATATCCTGAACACACTGTATTGGAAAGTATCTACACATACTCCAGCTGCTTCAGGCAACGAGCCCACACACTCTTACCATGAGAGCTTCAGCCTTCTCACATCAGCCCCTAATGGAGCGTGACAGCTCATCTTATTAAAGGCGGTTAAAAAAGCCAGAAGTAACCAACAGCGTCCAGTGATTGAATGTGCCATTTAACAAATCATTAAAATACAAAACTATAAACTCATTTGTTTTCTAGAAAATCCTTTAGTTGTGTTTTAATGATGCATTTGTGGATCATGGGTGAGGAGCGTGGATACTTTAGACATGCATGATTTCACCTAAATAGACCTTTATTTTTTTAACATCAGTTCCAGTTATGTCAGTGTGTTCTGCATGCTCCTGTAGTGTGGATACACTTTTTTTTAATTTCAGCACAAGCATTCAAAAAAAGTCTGTTTAGTCACAATAAAATGAAATGTTGCCATTCACTAATCTTTCTGATCCTTTTATTGTTGCTTTTTTCTGTGAGCACATTGATATGCTTGGAAACTGCCAAAATGTAGTGCTGGAAATACAGAGCAAATAATACTGAAAGTATCGAAAGTGAAAGACTCATAATGCAGAATGACCCCTGTCAGTGTTGTCATATTCAGTTTTCATTATCAGTGACTCAGTAACGTCAAAGAGATTTTTACTGTAGCATCATTTTAATTTCTTTGTTTTGTGTTATTTATTCTTTTGAAACCTGGATTGGAATCAATTTTCTTGCGCTGCATTCAGACCCCTTTCAAAAGCTATTTAACCCTTTCAACCCTGGACAAAATTGCTTTGATTTCTCTCAGAAACATGGGGAAAAAGGCACTGAGAAATTTGGCAAGAAATGTCACACAAATACTAAGAAATTAGAAATAGGTGACAAGAAAATGATCTGAAAATTAGTTTTAAAAAATGGGGGATTATTAGAAGAATATTTAAAAAAAAATAAGGAGAAAATGACAATTTTTTTTTCTCTTTTTAATTTTCAGCCCTTTTTTTCAGGCCATTCTTTTGTTTTATTAATCCTTATCTTTTTGCTTATTTTTCAAGTTTAACTTATTATAAATCTTTGGGCCATTTTTTTGTTAAGTTGGTCATTACCATCTTCTTTTTTCTAAGGATTAAAATGAATTTGCAAAGGTTTCAAGGAGTTAATCCGTAACAACCCAACATTTTTTATAAACTGATAATTATCTGTTTTATAGAATCTTAATCTGAATAGTAAGTAGTGAGTGCATCTGTCAAAATAAATGTAGTTGAGATAATAAATGTTAATATTTCCCTCAAATATCATACAATAAGAAGTACTAGTAGCATAAAATAGAAATGCTTGAGTAAAGTACATGTACCTCAAAACTTTACTTCAGTACCTAAGTAAATGCATTAGGTTACTTTCACAACTTCCCATTTAGACTTTGCTGAGCAAGTATAACTTTTGAGAAATATGTTTTAAATATGTTGTCCTTCCTATATCAGTGACATGCGTCTCAGTTTTACAACACAGTAAAATTCAACATCAGCACCAACTACAGCCTCCAAAATGGCCATAAAGTTAACAACAGCGGAATATTAGTGAAAGTGTAGTTTATTGGGAGAGTCATGTATTAGACTGCATTAGTTACATCCACCCGGCAACTGAGTTTATATCTTCACACAGACAGCTCCACCATTACCACAGTATATATTTAAATATGTTCATCAATGAGATATATTGCACGTAATTTATCTAAATATATCAAACTAAGCCGGTCATATTATCATTTAGAGTGAAGTTTCAATATTTGTAGTCCTTAGATATTTTACATCATTACTGATCTTCTTTTATTGTGTTTTATGAGTTGAGAAAAACAATGATTATTTATGACTTATGTGCAATACAGTATGTATAGTCTAACATATCTGTTTGAGTCTGAGGAGCTGAGGTGATTTAATCAAGCCAACGCTAAATGCAGAATCATCAAACAGGCTGAGTTGAATGGAGGCAGAAAAATGGGATTAAACATGATTACACTGATGTGATTTGTCTCATTATGGCTCAAACTTCACCAACATGTGATTTGCGTAGACAAGCAGAGCAGACAAGTGTTCCATTAAAGCCTTTCTTTGCTCATCATCTGCCTCCCTAAGACCTTTGTATATATAATCATGCATGACCACTCGTTAACATCATCAGAGTGGAGCGTGGAGAGGCCAGCCGACGTGTGTTAAAAGCACTTAATAGGGAGCCCACATTACTGAAAGACTCAGTAATGGCTGCGAATGACTGTGTTTTTTCCCATTAGACTAATTCTGCCTTTCCCCAGCCCAAATCATTAAAGCTACACTAAGATAACATTTTAGTCAAGTCAAGTAAAAAAAAACAAAACATGACCTGGCCAAAATCACAAAGTAGAAATGCAGTTTAAAAAGTGCTCTGTCCGCCTTTATTAAAATTCTAGAGATTTGTGCACTTTGACAGAATTAAAAAAAAAAAAAGAAAGATTAAAATTAATACTGTGAATGGTCAACGCTGTCAGCATAAAGTGACTGAAAATGTCAATCAGTCATTTTATTTGTCACATGAAATCCCATGAACATAATTTCAGTGAAATTTAGAGTGAAATGCAAACTCTTCCATCTTTCACAATTTTCTCTGTGATTTTTAACCAGGGGTATGTTGATACTGGTGGCTACTATATATATATATATATATATATATATATATATATATATATATATATATATATATATATATATATATATAATTTTATTTTACCAACACAGACTCCATCTTTGCAGCATGCAGTTGCTGGCAGCTGAGTTTTGGAAGCTTAGGGTACAGCGAGGTAGCATTAATTTAAAACGGTGTATAGTTGTTTTTTACACAGTTCTGTTGGAGGACAAACCACACAAACACAAAACAGAGGACCCATGTAAAAATAACGAACAGCGCAGTGCCCACAATCATCTCCACTGTCCTTTTTAACTTTTTTTTTTTTTTATAATTTTATTTTTTCATTTTATTTTTATTTGTGTTTTTACAGATTTCCACAGTGTGAATAAGCAATACATACCTGTCATCACATGATAATTAAAAACATTTGACATACAAGTCAAACAAGACACCAAACAAATAAGACAGAAGCAGAGAGATTGGGCACAAAGTGCACATTGTGATTTCTTGTAGCTACATCTCCACTATCCTCAGAGCGGTCAGCTCCAAGTTGTTTCAGCTGCAGAAGGTCACTCGATGGTCAACGTCACAACTGTACACCAACTTATCCCCACCTGAGATGAGTCCAGCGAGGGTGGCGTCATCTGTGAACCTCAGGAGCTGGGCAGACTGGTGTACAGGGAGCGGAGCAGAGGAGAAGGGACGTAGCCTCTAGGGGAACAGGTGCTGATGATCCAGCAGTCAGAAACATGTTTACCCAGCTTCACGTATTGCTTCCTGTCAGACAGGAAGTCTGTGATCAGCCTGCAGGTGCATCTGGGAGAGCCAGTCCTGCAGCAGGGCCAGGATGATGGTGATAAAGGCAGAGCTAAACTCCACAAACTGGATCCTGGCGTAGGTTCCTGCGGAGTCCATGTGCTGGAGGATGAAATGGAGGACCATGTTTACTGGATCGTCTACAGAGCTGTTGGCTCTGTGGACTCACAGCAGAGGGTCCAGGGGTGGGTTGCTGATGGGTTTGAGATGGGAGAGAAGAAGGCGCTCAAAGGACATGATAACCCCAGAGGTCAGGGTGGTGGGTCTGCAGTTGTTATAAGTTATGAACACTTATTATTACACTTTTTCTCTAGCTTTCTTCTAGCTTTTCTCAAGACTTTCCCCCTGCCTTCAACAACAACAAAATAAAATTTGTATCTGCTATTTTCTTGTAATATGTAGAATATTTTTTTACGAAGTTGCTTATGGTCTTTTTGTCCATGTTTTTGAAAGAAATCACACCAATTTACTCAGAGATAAAATGTTGGGGTGTTGGGTGGCTCAGTGGATAGAGCAGGCACCCCATGAATGAAGGCAATGTCCTTGCTGCAATGGCCACAGGTTCGATTCCAGCTCTCACCTTTGCTGCATGTCATCCCCTCTCTCTCACCCTTTCACACTATTGATCTTCTGTCCTGTCTAGTAAAGGCAAAAATGCCAAAAAAAATTTGCTTTATGAAAGAAAAAGAGTTCAAATGTTAAAATACTTTGAGACCACGTGCTGCAAGTTTGACAGATGTAGGTGGTGTTGTGATTTCTATCTACACAGCAGAACTGTAATGGTTAATGTCCTCAAAGAGAAAAAATAAGAAGTGACCCTATGAAGTCAGTTCCAGTGGTACAGCCCATTGTTCAGTGCTGTCTGGAATTCAGTCTTTTCAGGGGGGCTTTAGCAAAGTGACTGTATGAGCTCCCTTCAATTCAATTCGATTTTATTTATAAAGCCCATTATGACAAAACACAGTTTGCCTCGGGGGGCTTTACAGCATACAATGTCTCTCTGCCATTAGACCCTCACATTGTCTAAGAAAAAACTCCCCTGAACAAACCCTGTAACTCAGGAAGAGCGACTGAGAAGGGATCCCTCTTCCAGGACAGACAGTCAGATCCCTTAGAAAAAGAGTTTCTGAGGTGTTTGGGGCCAAGAACAATAACTTTAGAAAAGGAAGAAATTGTGGCTCATCCAGGCTTTTATGTCCTGAAGACATGCTTGTAGCCTAGATAACTGATCAGTTTCATCTGGTTTCATAGATACAGTTGCGTATCATCTGCATAACAATGGAAATTTACAAAGCGATTTCTAATGATGTTGCCTAGGGGAAGTATATATGAAGTGAAAAAGATTGATCCAAGCACAGAATCTTGTGGTACTCCGGAGCAGTTGTTTGTCACTTTACCTCTAACTTGTACAAACTGGACACACACTGTGCCAGGAGGCATAATTCAATCAATAACCACTCCCCCATCCATAATCCGCCTTACAGTGGTCACAGAACAGAGGCACAGTACAAAGTGTCACAGCTTTGAGGAATGCCTCAGCCGCTTTTTTATGGCCTCATCGGTTTGTAAATCCTTAAGCTGCTTTTTGAAATAATTCAGGAGATGCCTCTGGCCCACACTGTATCTGTCAGCAGCATGTGGCCGTGTCGGCTGGTATGAAAACTGCATCAAAGTTTTAGATTCAATGAATATGATGTATATGCATTAATTTTTCTCTTACCATAACCCCAAATTTACTTCATTTTACTACATTTTAAAACTGTATGTGACTGTAGCTATAAAAAGGAAATAAAAACTTCGGTTGAAATGTCAGTGTCACTGTTTTCAAATAATTGCGGAGGATGTACATCTAGCTTTTTGCTGTGTAAGCCACTCATTGAATGGGTGATGGATGTATGAAAAGTATTGCTTAGAAGTCAGTTTAAAGCATCACATTTTATTTATCAATTTGGTGGTAAAGTAGAGCAGCAGTGTTTCGAAAAATATGTCTACACGATAAAAATCTGTTTTGCTAATATTGACTGAAAATCTAAATCTCTCTCTTTTTTGTCATTGTGCAAAACTCAGTCTGTGTTTTGAAATGCTTATTATTGAAGTTTATTGATGTTTTTTCCTGTTCTCTCTGCTTGTGTTCATGAACTGTAACTACTCTTGTCTCATTTATATGTAATTTCTGCAGGAGTATCCAGCAGGAAGTGTGTTGTTCTTTTACTCCATCAGCTCTATGAATGTCAGACACTGCTGAGATTATCACTGTGCCTGTCAGATTAAAAAGATTAACCCTGATTGAGGGGTACATTCAGGTTAAACTGGAACTTTCCAAACTCTGTGGGACTTTCAAATCACAGTTATGGCCTAATCTTGGTTCAGTCCTTTAACCCTGAGTAAACTGGCTTGATATCTTTCTAGATCATCTAAATCATAGCATATTCAAAAAAAAGGGCTCATAAATAAACAAGACATTTATAAAAAAAATTACAAGAAAATTACATAAAAATAAGCAAAATAAATAATAAAATAAAAAATGAAAATATGTTTCTTTTTGGAAATGTTTTCCTTTTTCCTTTTTTGATAACATATCATAATTCCTCCTATTTAATTCTCAGGTCATATCCTTGTCCTCTTTTACTGAATTCTTAATTTTATTTGCAGCTTATCCCAAGTTGCTCGTTATTTTCTTTTCTTCCATGTTTGTAAGAAATCAAACCACTTTTCTTAAGTTTCTGAGGCTGAAATGCTTGTGAAAGGCATTGGGATGCAGCACAAGAACGCTCCAATCATTAAAGGGTTAATTTTAATGAGGGTTACAATACAGGGATGTAAATATGAGTAAAAGTCAATTCCTTTAAATGACTCAATCAATGTTTGATCCATATGTATATCAAATTAAGCTTCAAACTAAGTGTGATTGAATTTTGAATCTTTTTCACTGATAGGTGAGGAGTGCTGTCATTCAAACATAAACAGGGTTCAAACAGAAAAAGTCATTTCATGGAGGAGAGAAGGACTGACAGATTATGGAGCGGATAGTGTCATCTATCAGTTAGTCCAATGACCTACCTGCAACAAGGAGAGCTTCTTGCATAAAATACCCCAAATATTCCCAATTAAAATGTAAATTGTTACAAAAAACAGATGTCAGTTAGAGAGAAATATTATTTATCGCCTATGAAAGTGCTCCAGTTGAGCTGCATCGAGTCATTAGAAAGCGTTTGAACAGTGGTTATAGTGTTGTGGCATCCTGCCTGTCTGAGCCATCATTACACACTGCTGCTGGCTCAAGCATCTCACACACTCAGGCTTCATACACACTTTTGCCAGTGATTCACCAGGACTTTTCCATTAACTTGAGACAAAGTTTCAAAACCATACATTCTCTGAAACGCCCATCAATGCCCCTTATTGGTTCTTTTTAATTACTATTAATATGTATTTAAAATATATATAATTATTTAAAAAAGTGAATTCTGAACAGAATTTTAACTGAATATTTCCATAGAATTTAGGGACTGTTTGTTATTCATGACAGGGGAGAGGATGGTGTGAAAAAGGGGGAGGCATGTCAAAGGCGTGTTTTCTTTAAAAGAAAAAATTGGGCAATTTTTTCCCTTTAAAATTTTTGGTGATGTTTTTTTAAAAAAGTGGATCTTTTTGTTTTTCTTTTTTTAAAGTCATTTTTAAAGAGAAAATGTGGACTTTTTTTTTTTTTTTACATTTTTTTTGATGATTTTATATATACATATATATATACATATATATATATATATATATATATATATATATATATATATATATATATATATATATATATATATATATATAGATATATATATATATATAATTTTAGTAGTTTTCTTTCCCCTTCCAAACCTGCAGGCTGCAGGTGTGGAAAGCACGTATTATTTAAAAATCACCAAAATTACACCATTTATCACAGCCAGAACAGTAAAAACAGAAATTATCTTTGGATTTTTTCAAATTTCCAATGGTCCCTGAGCACATCATGTGTTAGTATACAGATTTATGAAACAAAATTCCATGACTTTTCCAAAACTTTCAGGGTTCATTAAGTTTTCCATAACTTCTCCAGGACTGGAAAGTGCTACTTGCAAACACCATGACTTTTACAGGTTTTTTATGACTATATGAACCCTGGACATATCAGTAACTCTCTCCTGCCATGGCTATCCTTAAGTTCAGCTCAAATTCTTCTTTAACAACAAATGTGCAAATGTTGAGTGCTGTTGTCCAGCTCCTGTGGAACACAGAAGAATCCTGCGCTCTCTCCTGTCCTGCCACATCTTGTGTTGCACTTAGATTTCAGTACTACAGTAGTAAACTCCCACATTACAGCAAGATAATGGACTTGTTTGTAAAACAGCCTCATGGTTTTGGCCATCTGGATCACAGTGTGAATCTGACTAAGACCAGCAGCTGAAGGCACATCTCTCCCCCCTGTGCTGCAGGGTTTTAGGACACACACACCACTCCAGCCTTCACTGTTTTTCTGAGGCTCACATGATGCCTTTCAAGTTCCTGCTGTTCAGTTGTAAATTTGACAGACACCATATTGCATGTGAAGCTTTAGTCTGTCTGGGTGCAATCCCCAGACCCCCAAACTGGAGCCTGTGTGCAGCCACGCAACAGACTCCAACACTCTTGGCGTGGGGCATGACACACTCACAACAACTTTACCAGCATCAGCGACCGCTGTCATTTTGATCTGTTAATCTCCGTTTGTCATTGTTGTCATAAGCCCCCTCCCATCCATCATTTATGACTTTGTCATCCGTGCCAAAACATGTCACTCCTCATCCCTCAAACACTTGCCTTCAAATCTTTCTCTGTGACTCGCCGTCATGATGCTACATAGCTGCTGCTGCAGACATTGTGTTTGATAACAGTTGATGTTGAGATAGCAGGCGGCGCGCAGACACCATGTGTGTTAGAATCTGCTTTTTTAAGAGCAAAGCAGATGAGATCGAAGGCTGGCAAGCTGTGATGTAGCGACCTTTAATAAAAGCCAATCTTCATGCCCCAGTGGATATTAAAGGTGATTATTTTCATCTGAGTGATTTATTTGTGAAACAAAAGAATTCTGCTCAGTCGTTCCATTTGGACAGAAAATAAAGAATTTATTTTGCAATATTAAATTTAACATTAAATGTTTTATGAAAAGGACCCTTTTTTATCAGATGACTTATTAACTTAGGAAGCTGAGATGTTTCACATTCTGTCCAATTACTCATTTTTATATAAAGGCACTGAATAAGTGATTATTTTAATTTGTGTGGACTGGTGTACTGTATTTACAGTGCGTACCGTGGGAAAATAGAAATGTTGCTGAATAGAAAGGAATGTTTTTTGTCGTTACTATTTCGTGGAGGTTTTACTCTCTGTTGTCAAACTGCCTGACAAATGTGTTCTGTGACACAGGCCCAGGATGAGTGAGGCAAGGCAGCTTTATTTATGTAGCAAATTTCAGTGATTCAAGGTGCTTTACAGAGCAATAAGATATAAAATGTAATACATATTTACAATAAAAGAGAAAATATATAAAATATAAAACAAATTACTACAATTTGAAATTGTAATGTAATATTTTGAAATATTAACAGCAGGTGTTTTTTTTTTTTTTTTACAGCCAATGTCACCCCTGACTGGATGACACTTTTTTAAAGAATGCACTTTCAAGATAATTTGCATACTTCTAACTTGAGAGAATGCTTTCGTTTGTGTTTCTATGTTGCACAGAATATTTTTTTGCGTCATTATTCATAAAATGTCACTTTTTAACATCAAGTCTTGTCTTCACCTCCCCTCCTTCCAAAGAGTCCCTCTCACCAAAAGCAAAAGAAGTACGTTCATAAATGAAAATGTATATAGGTAAAAACCAAAACCAAAACAAAACATATGCATATAAAATATAAAAAATATTAGGCTATAAACTATCTACTTTCCCTCATACCCTACCCTGAGTGCATATATGTATTTCTTATTTATTTGTGTTTGCTCCTTAGGTCAATTTTTAATTTGTTTCAGCTAAATATACTTTGCGAAAATCCGCTTTGCCTAGTTGGCTAATATCAGGTGTAAAATGTCTGAACATGAAGCCTGAAGCATTTCTAAAAAAGAGCATTTGTGCTGTGTGTCTTATTACATATAATGAAATATGCAAAAAGATTAGATTTGTGATGCAATAAATAAAAAAAAATCCAAATACCAATGTTCAGATTGTCTGCTTCACAACCGAAAAGTGAACCATAACCTGTGTATTTTATGATAGACTTTTCTTAAACTATTTATTTCCAGTTGAAATAATCAGTGTTGGCCACTGTGGTGCATTAGGTGAATAACTAATGAAATTGATTTCTTTAAGCGCATGTAGCCTGAGAAGGATTGCTTGACAGGATCATCTGCTCGTAGAGGGTCTTTAGCAATCTGTCTGCTGCAGCAGCTGCTAGAACTTGGCTTGAGTCAGAGGTTTGGAGCTCTTTGAGTAAGAAACCCAGATTTGTTTCAGAGGGTCAGTGGAATTAGACACCTAATCTGCCTTTGTGGGTTTCTAAGTTGACTAATCTTGATATAGACATCCGTTGTTTGGGCTCATCTTAGTATGCTTACACAATAAGCTGGTTAATGCTATAAGTGTGATTGTGGCAACCATTTGTCAGCTGAAAGCCTGATGCTTTTTTAGTGGTGCATATTGTAGGAAGGTCTCAGCAGGAGAGCTTTAAGTCCTGGCAATTAGCCATTAATGCTACCTTACCGCCTCTATGGTGGAATACTGACAGAGATAAGAAACTCTGATCCATTAAACTACTTAACTGCTTTGTGTAGTATTGTGTTGAAGTTAGTTAGTACTCGTTGTCTAGTTGGACATCATTTTATACATTCATGCTTTCATTGTGGCTTTGTTCGTTTAGGAGAGCGAGCATTCATTTAAGAATCTGTGCTTCAGTTTAGGATAGTTGCTCATAACTTGCATTGGTTTCACTCGTGCTGGGTTTGATTCGCATGCAAATAAAATCACAGGAAATCATTATCCAGCTCCATTTTGTTTCTTTCCGCATTGATTTCCAAGTAGATATGTAATAATCCCTTTGAATCAATACAGTTAAACGTTGTTGGCTGGGAATGTGTTACTCTGCCACATAGTCAGTATCATTGATTGATCTGCTACAGACTAAAGTAAGAGTTAAAGGGGAACTTTTTTTTAAACATGGATCCTATTTTCCCATGTTTTCTGGGTTGAATTGACTAATGGGAACAACAATTTTAGAAATTGGTCTATACCATGATATTTTCACAACATTTTCCACAACATATTATACTCTGACGATTTCGTGATATTTTTGATAACATAGTATACTATGACGTTTTTATGACATTTCTGACGACATATTATACTATTATGTTTTGATGACATTTTCGAGGACACACTATAGTGTGATGTTTCCATGGCAGTTTTGGCCACATACTATTCTACATATGACATTTTCATGACATATATGACAACATACTTTACTATAACCTTATTATGACATTTTTGACAACATGATGTTTTCATGACACTTTTGACGACACACTATATATACAGGTTTTCATAAAAAAATTTTGATGACACACTATCCTATGACTTTTTCACGCTATTTTTGACAATACATTCAACTACAATGTTTTTTTCTGACATTTTTGATGACAAAGTAAACTATGACAGTTTCTTGACTTTTTTGACAAGATACAATATTATAATACTTTGATGCCGTTTTCAAGGACATGCTATAATATTACCATTTTATGGAATTTTTAACCACAAACTATACAATGATGTTTATATTATACCATGACATTTTTTTTTTATTAAGGGGAGCCGAGTAAAGGGATCATATTTCTCCTGTTTTAGCTCCTTTGCACTGGCTCCCTGTAAAATCCAGGATTTAATCTAAAATCCTCCTCCTTACCCAAAAAGCTCTGTATAGACAGGGTCCGTCCTATCTATTGCAGCTCATAGTTCCCTACCAACCCTCAAGAGCACCATTTTCCAGTTTCACTCAGGGAGGCAGACACCATCTCTACTTTGTAGGGTAGACTTAAGACCTTCCTCTTTGATAAAGCTTATAATTAGGGCTGGCTCAGGTTGTCTGGACCAGCCCCTAGTTAGGCTGACATAGGTTTAGTCTGCCGGGGGACTTTCTAGGATATACTGAGCTTCTTCTTCCTTCTCTTACTCCTTCCATCTGCAAAAGCTCTCATCTTTTTACTGCATTACACTAACTTGGTTGCCTCTCCGGAGCATTTGTGCTCTCTTGTTTCGTACTTTTCCCGGATCTTGGCTACAATCTTGGCTGTGCTTGGATCATGGTGATGGCTGTGCCATATGCTGTAAAGCCCTCTGAGGCATTGTGATAATGGGCTTTTTAAATAAAATTGAATTAAAATTGAATTGAATTGAACTGAATTATGACATTTCTGACGACATACAATACCATAACTTTTTTTTATGAAGTTTTGACAACATATTATACTATGACATTTTAATGACATTTTTGACGACATACTCTGGTATGAGGTTTTCATGATATCTTTGATGACATACTAATCACATAAACTATGACGCTTATGACATTTTTGAGGACATATTATACTATGCATTTTTAAGGCAGGTTTGATTACAGAGTATACCATGACAGTTTCGTGCCAGCATGTGTATTTGTTGACATCCAGGCGTTGGCTGCCATGTGCTTTTTTTTGGCAAAATATAACCGCGTACAGTGTAATCCACCATGTGCTTGTGTTGACATCACGCTAGCAGCATCCCAGAACATAAAGAGCAGAGGCAGAGGGATACATAGAGCATTCTATGGAGATGCAGAAGTTCACTGCAAAACAGCACCATGTGATGACTTGGGATGAGAACGTGTTAGACACTCACACTGTGGTCCCCGATAGCAGCTATAGCTACAGTCAGTGCAGGACTCAACTGCTTTTATCTCTTGTTTAATAAATGGTGTCGGCTATAACAGACAGTGCTTGTGTGAAATGAAGATGGTCTGTCCTTGGAGTGCTCAGATTGGGACATATGAGTACTTCGCAGAAGGATCTTGAGAATGCTCATTGGGTTTGAAGATGAAGTGTATGTTTTATGTCAACCAGACAATCAATCATCTTGTTAATAAAACCTCTAAAACAAAAATCATACCCTGTCCAAAAGACCGTGAGATCCTCACAGTAAGATCCATCCATCAGGGACAGCTCTACAGCCTGACGGCTTGATGAGCAGGCCATCGCAGCAAAAGTCTTTTTATTGCCGACCTGGTCTTAGTAGCCATATGTTGGAGCTGCATACTGCAGTGTGTGTTACCTTAAAGGACGGTGACTCATAAATCTGTCCTTGGAAACATTTGCTTCTCATTTTAGAATGGCACTTGGGTTCGAGTGGAGGTTTTGTTGATGGCCTCTCTAGTTGAGGCAGTGCTCCATTAGCCTGGTATGTGAACTGTCTGTCCCTTCTATGTACTAAATTATTAGCACACAGAGTCTCTGTGTAGACTCCTGTATTCCAAAATGCTAACAGTCCTCACACATAGAATATACTCAAGCTGAAAACAGTCCTGTGTTAAACACTGAGGACTGCATGAGTGGAGCTGTGTTGTTTGGTACCAGTGAGCCATTTAAAAACAATCCAGGAAATCCAGTTGGAGAAACAGAATAATGTGTTTAACCCTTTGAAAACTGGAGCAACATCGCATGGCTTTTGCTGCTTTCAGATGCCTTTTACAAGTATTTTCACCTTGCACCCTGAGCAAAATTTTGTGATTTCTGTCAAAAACATTCGGAAAATGGCAATGAGCAACTTGATAAGAAATGTACCATAAATCAGTAGATTTAGAAAATAATTTTAAAAAAGCTAAGGAAAACTGTCAAGCCAAAAAAAAAAGAAAAGAAGTATGGAAAAATATTTCTAATTATCATCATTTCATATTTAAAATGATGTTAAAGAATTTTAATTTCAATATTTTTTTTTAACTTTCTTTTTCTGTTTTAAAGCTAATTTTCAGGTAGTTTTCTTCAAGCCAATCTTCAAATCAAGCCAATGTGCTGAGGTTATACAATGGTTTACAACACTCGGACAGGATTTTACAAATCTTGGTGACAGCAGCTGCATTTCCACGTTGCTGCTCACCAGATGACATGGCAGCAAAACTTGAGCCAGGTTCAAACTGTTTGGCAGAAGTAGTGAATATTCTGAGGTAAGGTGTAAGGCGGGTGCATAAAGATGAATATAGCCAGAACATATCTTGTGATTCTGCTCATCAAGAAATACTTTTAATACCAACATACGTTGCCAAAGTTAGGAGTAGTGTGCTCTGTGCAGAGCTGTGGAGTAAAAACATTGACACTGAACATCACAAAATGCTGTCACTAAAAATAATGCAGGCTGTTTCACAATAATCCATTCTCACCATTGTGTCTGACAGTGGGGGTTGCATTATATTTTGATAAAGCTGAATGATCTAAATGTTTGAAGTGTAGTTCTGATCCCAGGGTGGAGTTTTTGCTGACACGCTCAGCAGATGTGGGGAAACTCCCTCAGATACGCTGCAGCACTCCTACATTTTGTAATCCTTCTGCAAATATTTCAGCAGATCAAACATGTTACTTCTCACTCATCTCCCACTAAATGCTCTGCTTTTCTCCCCTCCAAATGATTGATTGCTTTTCTTTTGACAAAGTGAGGGTGAAAGGTGAGGGATTAAAAGTTGTTAGAAAGACACTTGTCAGAGAGCTAAATTGGAGCTCAGGACTTACAGATATGTGAGGTAATGTGTTGAGAAATGGGAGGAGTGAAAGCATGGGGCTGTTGGTGGTCCACACTTGTGTGAACAGTGTAAGTGTTGGGATGCTGTGAGTCAAAAAGCACCACATCTTCAAGAGGTTTGCCAATGAATGCCAAGGTGGGTTTCATGCAAATAGCTGCCGGTGTCAGCTACAGGCTGGACTGAGTTTTGGACCTCGATGGTTGAATTTCTTAAAACATATGATCGCCCCTGTTCCAATGATCTTACACCTCTTCTAACCACACACAGTCATCCAAAGTGTTGAGAAAAAACCCAACAGAGTCATGACGGGAACGCTCTTTGTTCTGGCCTTAGTGGAATATGTGAGTGCTGACAGACAGGACTATTTAAGAACAGGAGCTCCTAAAATTAAACAGGACACACTCAGGGTTTAAATCGTGTGGCAACATACCCGAGAGCCTGCCCTGACTCATCACTCTTTGAAAGCTCTCTGGCACACCTCGCCGTGGGAATGACACTTCTCAGCCCATCTCTGTTTGAACAGGTTGATTCCACTTTCTCTGTGCTCTGCTTCGGCCATTCAGCAGCTCTTCCCATTTAAAATGAAGTCCTGGCTCAATGCACAAGCTCAGTCTTCAAAAAGGGTTAGCAAGTGTTGAATACAAGTCCAAAGTGTGCACATGACTGTGGCCACCCGTCTGTTTGAAGTCTGAATAAATCCTGTGTTTTTGTTGACGAGCTGGCAGGCTCACTCTGAGGTGTGGACAGATGGCATTAATGAACCAGTTCCCTGCCAGTGTTTCCTATCCCACATGTGTCTCTGGGTGGCGTGCTGCTCATGCTCAACTTAGCACTGTCAACACAGATTTAGATTGAAACGATCCATTTCAGTTAGTCATCTTGGCGGCAGATTGTTGCTAGAATGTGTGTTCTGTGATTCTGATGTGAAACTATAGATGTCAGGTGAAACAAATCTGATTTAACTACTCACTTGTGACATGCATTCATACATTTTACAGAAATATATAGTCAGTTAGATCAACAATTAGTTGATCAGTTGATTGGTGGATTAACACAAATTAATCATTAAATATTTTAGTCAACCATTTAAGTCAGTTATTTTCTGCTTATGTATGTTTCATAAAAGTGAACTGTAAACTGAAATCTCTGTCAGTGAGACAAAACAAGACATTTGAAGGTTTCTGTCTGCTGCTCAGGGAAATTGTAAAAAGCAGTTTTTTAAACTATGTTTGACTAAAAAATAAATCAGTTAATTAAAAAAAGACAATGAAATCATAGCTGCAGACATAATTACACATTTGAAACAACAATTTATGCTATAACCACACAGTTGTTAGGAACTCCTTAATGATAACACATCTAGGTTTGACTTGACAATTAACTTCCTGAAAATGTCAAATTGTATCCTTTATCAAATGATAAATGGATGTAATCTCCCGTGTACCATGACAAAGGTGCCTCCCTTACTCCCTGACCAAAACAATAACCAGTAAAGTTTGAAAAGTTTTTTTAATAATTCAATTACTTAGGTAAGGTTCTATGCAAGAATAGAGTGAATCACAATGTTTATTTACAGTAAACCCCACTAAAAAAGCCCACCTAAAAAAATCTATATCAGTCTAAGTATATGCTATATTTAGAATATTTTCATCGTTTTGAAGCTGTTCAGACTCCATCAGCTGTTGTGGAGGGCAAAGAGGAGCAAATACTCAAACATAGTATTCACATGAACTGATATTGGTTTTTTTAAGGTGGTTAAAATATGTTTTCCTACGGCTCTGTCCACTTTTGTAAGTTTCTTAACTTCTGTGGTGATAGATTTGTTTTAATCAAACATGTTAGCAAAACAACACAGTTCATTAAATGAGTGCAACAGAAACGTCAGACAGGCTGGACCACCGTGTTTAATTCTGTTTAAAACTCTGTTTTACAAAGTCACATATCTCTGCAATTCAAAATAGTAGCCAGTTTGCTAGAAGTGACTTCTGTTGTTAGCATGGAGTCACAGAGATTCAGTCTATAACTTAAAGACTTACCAACCCAATCAAATTTAATTTTCAGGATAAAACATAATTTTATTCATGATAATAACATGGTATTTACCACAATGAATGAAACCAGTCAATCAGTTTGTACACAAGGTAACAGTTTATGCAGATGATCTTCTGTTTTGAGATAAAACTAAAGGGGCATCAACTGAAGTGGCGTTAAAAACAGAAAACTGGGTGCGCAACTGCAGGTATGTAGAACTGATAAAAGGTGTATCAGTAAATTTGTCTGTAGACCGGTCAGTAACCACAGACAGTTGGGGTAATAATTTTACCAATGCATTTGTTTTCTCTTGCATATTAATTTGACAAAGCCAGGGATAAATTCATGTTTGTGACTGATCATGTTTTCTGCCCCGTCTGACTTGATGTTTTGATCTCAGCAACTGGACTTTTATACAATCATGTAAGGGGAAGGAAGGAAAGTTTCAGCTCTTCAAGCCAGACAAGAATAAAGTGTTGCCATAAACTCTATGTATTTGTCATAGAATTTATACATAGTGTTTCAGTATTTTTGTCCATTTTAGGGAAACATTAGGTATTCTATATTCAACACTACATTAAACACTGTAGTATCATTAACCATTTTCATAAATCAGTTTAGCTCCATCACGCACATCCATGCTATCAGGCACAGAGATGATGTCACAGGTGTCCTCAGAGACTCCTCCAGAGCTACCACTCTAAGAGAGTTCGGTCACGCGTCAGCGTCCACAGCCGCTCTCAACACTCCCTGTTCGTGTTAGAAAACAAAGGCTGTGGGCGTCCCTGCAATACATAACCGCTGGGGCAGCCAGACAACACCTCTAAAGCAAACAAGCTTCCATGCTCTTTATAACAGCGGCATAAAGCTAAGCCTTTGTCCCCTCCAAGCCTCCACCCTGGTCCTCCTGCTCCACAACAGGTGCCACTTGAAGTTGCTTTTCTGATTCATTGTTTCTTCAATTCCAAAAGCCCATCTCTTTTCATATTTGCCCTCCTAACTGACTTTGTAGGTGACTTTCTCTAAATGTACTCAACAAACCTACAGCCTTTTATTTTTTTCTATGGGGCAATGAAAGCATGGCTTAGTAAGTGTGCATTTGAGTGTGTGCTAGTGTTTGTGCTGCTACTTTTATGAAAGGACACAGGTTCTTCCTGTGAGAAACCACACTGCTCTATCTCTGCCCTGTTTTTCTGACTGTTAGACATATATTCAGATAAATGTGATTGAAATCATTTCCAGTGATTAGCATGACCATGGAAATAGTATTGCAAAACCTCTTCAATCTGGATCACCTTTACAACCTTTAAGTAGCTTTCTTCGCAGCTTTCAACCACATCTAACCAATATTAACCCATCACAACTGTGCAATACATTGATGAAGACTACTGAAGTTTTGGTTCAAATTTCTGGAAAAAAAGTGCTAGAGCCTGACTGATATATAGGTTGGCCAATAAAATTCTCTGATTGGGCTATCACAGATATATTGGTATCCCAGTAAAAATTGTATGATTATCACTGATATTTACCGAACTTATTTAGAGCAAACTTTTTTTTTTTTACACAACATAATGCAGAAAAATATGCTTTGTAATTAATTTATGATTTTTAAATCCCCAATGAAGTGTAGTGTAGCGTGCTGTTTCAAAGTTTATGTTACATGTAAAGTTAACCATCTTCATTACAGATTTTTGTCACAAGTGTCTGATCAGCATTTTTGAGGGATAATTTATGTTTTCATGTCTTCTGTTTTACATCAATATATCAATACTGGAATTTTTTACTCACTAATATTGGTATTGGCATAGGCCCCAAAATCGGTATTGGTCAGCTTTAAAAAAGACCCTGTTCGCAGTGGCAGGAGCTCAGTCTGCAGGGACATGGCTTTCGGCCGGAGAGTGGCTGGTTCACATCTAGAGTGGACCTAGCCATTGCCCAGGAGGTGAACTGGTGCGTCTTCAGCTACTGGTCCACATTCCATTCCTGGTTTGCACTGGACTTGAAGCAGCCATTCTCTGGCCACGAGCCAAGTGTGCCGCTTGAGCAATAGTACTGAACCCCCAACTGCTTGGAGCAGATGACAATTACAACCACATTATTTCGACATTACTCCACAACTTTAATGCATGTCTATAGGTAATGTGTGTGCAAGTGTGTATTTGGTGTTGTGAAACAGAGTAAAAACTCTGTTTCACAACATCATTTCCCAAGAGATTAATGAAGTACTTCCTCTTAACTAATAGAGATTACTCAGCTGTCTCTGCAGTTTTCCTAAAGTCTAAAAGGTACTTAAGGGTCTCTTAGCTAATTTTTACTGCATCAGCAGGTGGATGCTTTTAGAGAAAAAGCTCTAAAAATCCACTGTTTGCTACCTTCCCAGCATCAAACTGCAGAAAGTCATCATGTGGCCAGTGAACACAGAGGAGCATTTAGCAGCTAAGGAGCCAGAAATTTTCTTCAGGAGTTGGTGGAAACCAAATGGAGACTGAATATTGTATTTACATTTGCCAAGTGTCCAGAAAGTCGACTCTAAATGGACTGCAAATGGAAAACACTTGTACCACCAACTGACCACTCAAAGCTCTTTTTGTATTACCTATTTACACACACATTCACAGACTGGTGGCCAAGGCTACCATACATGGTTGAATTTAGGTTGTGATGTCAAGTGACCAAAATTCAATGTCAGGGCAACATCTAATGTCACATCAATTGATGTAGAAAACTAATGACAAATGACTGATATTTTGTTGGTTTTTAGTTGTTGTTAAGTAAACAAAATCCAATGTCTTTCAAATGTCTCACGCAAACATCATCTTTATGTAGAATCCTGACATTTAGTCATAAAAAACAGAGAACTAAGCCCAGGGTCTGCAGATTGCCATAATGTTAACTTCCACAAAACATGAAATACCAACGTTGTAAGACATTAAGATATCGTAAACCCAATTTTCATTGCAACCAAAACTGAATGTCTGTCCTCTGTCTGATGTCATTTTATTGTCTGGTGCCAGAAGTACAATATATCCAAGTACATTTTGTACTTGACTTTAATCTGCTGTTCTTTTCAGTTGGTGGCAGTCCGTAGTTGTTCGTTCAGGTGCTGCACTATCCCCTCTAACCCATATCCCTGGCAGAGGTGGCTGAGGTAGTCAAAAAGCTCCTCAGGTGTGGATGAGATTCGCCCTGATCTGTTTGTGATATTCATGGACAGAATCTCGAGTACTTCCGTGTCTGAGGCCACAGTTTTCTGCAGAAAATAGTTGGATTGCCCCCTCTGGGTTTGTAGGGAGTTACTGCCCCGAGCAAAGGAGTCTAAATATCCTGGAGTCTTGTTAATGAGTGAGGGTAGAATGGAAAGTGAGTGGGACAGGCGGTTTGGTGTGGCATCAGCAGTGATGCAGGCACTGTGCCAGACTGTCGTGGTGAAAAGGTAGCTGAGCCGGAAGACAAAGCTCTAGATTTACCCGTCCATCTATGTCTCAACCCTCACCTATGGTCATGAGCTTGGGTAATGAACAAAAAAGTAAGATCCTGGATACAAGCAGCCAAAAAAAGCATACACATAACACTTTACAATAAGGTGCACAAAAAATGAGTAGTTACTGTAGAACCAATAAGGAACGAATCAATCAATCAATCAATCAAACTTTATTTATATAGCACTTTTCATACAAAAAAAAACATTGTAGCACAAAACAGACAGAATAACGTCAGATAAAAGAAAAGTACAACCCGACACAGCATCATCCACCCCCCACCCTGTATAAGGTTAAATATTAATCTACATCTACATTAATAAAACTAGATAACAACAGGCATTAGCAACTGAGGAAACACTATCTCAGATGAGGAAACGCTGGAGGTATGAGGAAAGATTAAGAATAACAATGAAAAGAGTGTATAAAGCTAATGCAAAATAAATACAAATAATTTATTGAATCAATGAGTGAATAAATAACTTTATAAATAGGTAAAATGTTATACTAGTATAAAGAATGAGAGTAAATAAGTTAATAAGAGGTAAAATATTAGTAAAACAATAAATAAGTTAACAAGGAGTAAAAAAGGAATAAAACAAATAAGGTAACGAGAGGTAAAATATTGTTCAATTAAAAGCTAAACTAAAAAGGTAAGTCTTGAGATTGCTTTTAAAAACATGAACAATATGTGCTGCCCTCAGGTCCTCGGGCAAACTGTTCCACACACGGGGGCCGTAATGATAAAAAGCTGCCTCACCGTATGTTTTGGTTCTCACTTGGGCAGTATTAAAAGACCACTACCCGAGGACCTGAGGGCTCTACTGGGCTCATATTTTAAAAGCAGATCTGATCCATAAGAAGGAGCAAAACCATTAAGAGCTTTAAAAACCAATAAAAGAATCTTAAAATCTGTTCTAAAAGATACTGGTAGCCAATGCAGAGACTTTAAAACCGGTGTAATGTGGGCTCTCCTTCTGGTCTTCATCAGCATGCGTGCAGCTGAATTATGGACCAGCTGCAGCTGAGAAATATTCTTTTTAAGGAAGACCAGAAAGAAGAGCATTACAATAGTCAATTGTTCAAGTTATAAAAGTTATAAAATCAATAAGAGTCTCTGCATTGACCTGGGAGAGAAACTGTCGCACTCTGGCTATATTCTTTAGATGGTAAAAAGCCTTTTTGGTGACATCCCTGATATGGGGCTCAAAGCTGAGGTCTGAATCAAATATTACTTGCTGATTTTTTACTTGTTGACAGGGGTTAAAAAAAAAGTGTTTGGAGTTTTGCAGACAGTTTCTCTCTCTGAGGTCCAGTGCTGATGACTAAAACTTGTGTTTTTTCCTGGTTGAGCTGAAGAAAGTTCTCTGCCATCCAGGATTTAATATCCAAAATGCAATTAAAAAGGGTAGCAATAAGTCCTGTGTCATCAGGAGACACGGCAATGTAGAGTTGCGGGTCATTTGCGTAGCTATGGAAGTGTATGCCTCCTGATGACACCTCCCAAAGGTAGCATATAAATATTAAAAAGTGTAAGACCTAAAATCGAACCCTGGGGGACACCACATTTCAAATCATAAAGCCTAGAAGAGCAGTCACCGATGTTTACAAAAAATGTTCTGTGAGAGTGAGATATGATTCAAACCAGTTAAAAACAGTGCCAGAGATGCTCAGGTTATGCAGTCTGTTTAAAAGAATTTTGTGATCTACTGTTTCAAATGCTGCACTCAGGTCCAGTAAAACTAACACCGAGGGCATTTTTCTATCCATGTTTGACCTGAGGTCATTTATAATGTTGACTAGGGCTGTCTCTGTACTGTGATTCTTCCTAAAACCAGATTGAAAAATTTCACTGACATTGTCTGTGTTGATAAAATCATTTAACTGATTAAAAACTTTTTTTTTCTAAAATCTTACTTACAAATTGAAGGTTGGATGCAGGCCTGTAATTATCAGGAATTGATGTATCCAAATTGTTTCTCGCAGAAGTTTGACAATGGCAGTCTTAAAAGCAGTGTGGAAGACACCTATCTGAAGTGAATAATTTATTATGTTAAGAAGATTGTGAATAAAAAAGCCATCATTTTTTAAAAGGCAGGTTGCTGTACTTAGTTGGGAGAGAATTTTGTCAAAAATTTCAGCATCACTCAGGCCAAACTTCTCCAGTGTTTCCTCATGCAAAAATTATTCTAAAAAGATAAAAATTTGTTTGCTGATAGTGGGAGAAGTTTGATAATAATAAAATCTATTTCATTTCTAAAGTGGACTTCTAGATCTTCACATGATAAAAGTGTGTTGTCTGTCCGGTGAAAACAGGGTTTATTAAATGATTAGTGGCTGAAAGAAGGACTTTTGTATTATTTTGATTTTCGTTGATTAGTTTTGAAAAATGTGCCCTTCTTGCTTTCTTCATCGCATTGTTATAAATATTTAATTGCTGTTTAAAGATTTAAAAGTTTATTGCCAATTTGTTCTTCCTCCATGTTCTCTCTGCTTTTTGACAATTTCTCTTTAAATTAATAATAATAATAATGCCAGCAAATGGCCCATGAAGCTACTTGGCACTGAGCCGGAGTCTTTTGCAACCTGACAACGCTCGCACTCTTGAATCCATCTTTTTATGCAAGAGGACACTCTGCTGTTGGTGAAGTTGTTCCAGGGTTTCTTCTTTTAAGGCTGCGGGCAGGAGAAGTTGCAAAAACTCCTCTGACCCCTTAGGATGTGCTCAACCGGGTGGTCCCACTGGTGCAACACTGTCATGACTGTATTTATTACTGTGGCCAGAACGGTACTTTATCTCAAAATCGAAAATGGAGAGCTGTGCAGCCCTTTGTTGCTCAGTGGAGGGATAAATGCATCCTTCCAGGTCTTGGTGTTTAATAGGCGATAGTCTACACACAATCATAGACTCCCATCCTTCTTCCTGACCACGATCGGTGACGCATAGGGACTGCAAATTTCCCTAATTATCTTGGCATTAAGGAGGTGGTTAATGTGGGACTTCACTTCCTCGTACTCAGAGGGAGGGACGTGGCGATACCGCTGCCGGACAGGCACAGGTCACAGTTACCTTGATGATTAGCTTACCAGCAAGCCTTTTGTGAGTGCAGGAAGGAATCTTCCTGTTCTCCCCATGACCAGCCAAACAAACTATGTCATATGTAAACTGGCTATATATTTGAACTAATTGGTTATTAAGTAATGATATAAAAATTTTCCTTAAACATTATTGATTGACTAATGATTAACTAGCTACCGTATGACATTTTATTTGGAGTTACTCAAGAACTGACCATTAACTAAAAGTTAGTTCCTCATTCGTTCCTCAACAGTAACCTTAGTCATTTTCAATTAATGAATTAACAAATGATTAGTTACTGTATGACATTTGTTTGGCAGTTACTCAAAAACTGACCATTAACTAATGATTAGTTCCTCGCTAATTTTTTGTGTACTTTATTGTAAAGTGTTACCTGGCCATCTTGTCTAACCTTGAATGCGCTGGGATCCCCCAGGGAAAAGCAGGAAAGCATTGCTGGGGAGAGGGATGTCTGGAGTATCTTGCTGAGCCTGCTGTCATTGTAGCCTGGTCCTGGATAAGCCAATGAAAATAAATGGATGGCTAGACTTATCCAAGACATGGATGCAATATGCAATGAGTTTACCTGATCATTTTAGGCTGTGGGAGGACAGTGGAGTACTGAGAAGAAACCCAATTAGATACAGGGAGAAGATGCCAAAAGTACCACAAGTAACACACATAGACTAGACTAACAGACGACTGACAAACTAACGGACTGATAAACCAACTTTGACTGACACTGGCATTCTAGCCAGAAAAAAAAAGTTTTATTTAACTTCAACCATTTCCTTCCCTCTCCTGTCTTGTATAATTTAGGATCCAGACGTTGGGGATGTTTTTAGTGGGAGTTGGACTATCAGTAGAGGTCTTTTCCTCTCTAAAACAATCCGACCTTGTGATTTAAATGGGTAAAAGACAGAATAAAGCAGTTTCATGCTAAACATTCAAGATTTTTTTTATGCTGCCCGCAACAGAGGGTCTTCTTACTATAGTGGCTGATGTGAAAATGCAAATGAAACATGGTGGATCACATAATTCTAATTTTCACGTGATAATACACTAAACAAAACATCCTCATACTACACACTTTATTCCATTTCTGCAAATGTATCCTCCGAAATTCTACACACTGAACCATTAAACCAAACATGTGCATCATTCTGTGTAATACAGGCAGTCAGTCTGTAAAGTGATTATATTAGGTAGGTATATTAGGAAGGTGCTTATGTTGTCCATGTGTATCCTTGCATGAACTTCCAAGCATTTTTTTGACTGATTCTCTGCCTGTGTCATGCTGTTTTTAACAGACAGTGTTTTCTTAAATGCAGTAAAACTGGGAGATAGAATGATGAGATGAAAGGCAGCGAAGAAAACAGCACATGTCAGTAATTGCTATGTTGATCCATGTGTACCACACATCAGTCAGTCATGTACGTAGGTGGTAGAGGTGCAGCAGCAAATAATTTACCCAAACTAAAGCCGTAGGATCATGAGAGTGCAAACATGATTATTGACAGAAACACAAAAGAAGGTTTAAGGTAGTCTCATCCCAGCTGTGTGAAATTTCAACCAACCACAGCCATGTGCAAAGAGGGTGGGCAGGTGACAGTGTTGGAAAACAGGAGCACCCACCCCCACAACCAATTTGTATGCAGTTTTCTTTATTCTGTCCTCTCTGGGTTTTCTATCATGACCCAGTTTTAGGGGGACAAAGCCCCGCACACCACAGTTGTGCTTATATGTCTCTAATTAATAGGGCAGCCTGTTTTTGTGTGCGTGCGTCAGTGTATACTGATCACGGGGCAACCTAATAATCCTTTTTCTGTAACACAAAGGTGTTACAGACATGCTGTCTTTGCCTTTGCCCACCTCCTGCTTGAGTCTTTAAGCCTTATTGCCCTTGACACACTGCCCTGCTGAGTATTAAGTCATCCCATTTGTCTTACTCACTGTGGACAGAGTGGGGCACTGTTGCTCTACTTTGCCTGAAGAGGCACATCTGATCAAGCTGTGAAAAGTGTTTGGGTTCACCATTGGGCTTCGTTGCAAGGTTCTACTGTAATGTCTTTTGTGTCTGCACCAGACGAGACATCTGTTTCCTCATCTAATTTTGCTCATTTGCTATCCCAACACAGCTCTCTTTAGTGAGTGGTTTGGCCAGAAACAACAATACACCACCATCGTTCAGTTCATTTTGTCACTTTTGTTCTGCCAATCTGTCCAAACAGATTTTCTGTTGCTGAAATTAGGTACATAAACGGATGCTGAAACACATTAATGAGACAGCCAAGGGTTCCATGCTGGAGACGCCAGCCTAGGGCAACACTGGTATCCTAACAAAGAGCAACAGGAAAAGAGTGATCAGTGCTCTGTCTTCAGCTGATCTATATAATAGAGCCCCTGCTGAGCCTCAGTTCATTCTGAAACCATTTACCACTTTGGCACTGCTTTAGCCTGCCTTGTAACATGTAGAGATAGATTGTAGCCAGACTAGTGAGTTTTTCTCTTGATGCCACTGTATCAAGCAAAACCATGGGGAGTTTATATTTTAAAATAGGTTATCAATAGAGATGAAGACATTTGCTCCGTCTCGCCCTCATGCCAATGGTCATGTTGGAGGATATAGTTTTTGGGGGCTATTGAACTGTTGGATTTGTTTTACTGAGATGTCCACTGTCATTGGTAAATAATAATGATAATAATAATAAACCTTTATTTATATCCCAGCAAGCAGGAATGTCCCAACAACACTGGTTAATGTCACCTACAGGTCCGATAATGTTTTGAAGAAACATTTTAATCTAATGTTCAAAGAATGTTTTAAGGATGTTTATCATTTCAAAAAAGGCCTAAGATTACTGACCATTTTTTAAAATGAAAATGTAATGTAAAGTGATATGTTAACAAACAAGCAAAAAAAAAAAAAAAAACACAAACATTTTTGTATGTTTATGGAGAATGTTTCCCTAACTTTAAGAAGAACATTCTGAGAACTTAAAGAAAACTTGCAGCTGAAAACATTACTAAAACATTGCATTTCTTGCTGGAATAGCACTTCCTTAACAAGGATACAAAATGCTTCTCGGAAAAGCAAGAGATAAAAACAAGGCAGCAATAAAACAACCATAAAATACAGTTCAAACAACAAAGGGATGAACACTGGGGAATGAAGAAAAGTTTCAAAAGTAGCATAGAATGGCCACAGAGGGAAGTTAAAACATAGCAACAAATTAAATATTCATAAATGATTTCCTATAATAGAAACTTTTAAGAAGGGTTTTAAAAGATGCTAATAATATAGCAAATCTTATCTCAGTAGGCAAGGTGTTCCACAGTTTGGTGGAAAAGCACCTTAAAAGTCACCTTAAATCACAAACTGAGAATGGGGAACAGCGAGCAGAGCTGCATCCACTGATCTGAGGCAATATGCCCAGGTACATAGGGGTCAATAATTCCTTGATGTATTTTGGAGAGAGGCCATTTAAAGGTGCTTTAAAGGTGATCATTTACATTTTTAAATTGATGTGGTAAATAAGTGTAAATTTTCTAGCACAGGAATAATCTGTTTGCATTTTTTTGTGCTTGTTAAGATTCAGACGGCAACATTCTGCACCATTTGGAGTTGGTGAGGGGAGCTCTGACTGATACTGGTGCTGCCAATAAAAAATAAAAGCATGTATAACTTTGTGTAAATTCAAAGGAGACAAGAAAGATCTGGTTTAAGAGATTATTTTTAGGATGAAAGAAGCATGACGCAACAACAAAGAAGCAACAACATTTTTATTTGGGACTCGAAACAGAGATCTGCATTAAATACTATGCCAAGATTTTTAGCAGTTGGTTTCAAATGAATAATGGGTAAAACAAGCTTGCTGTGGACCAAGCTGGTTAAGTTTATAGGACCTAAGTATAAAATTTGAGTTTTCTCATTGTTAAGTTTTAATAACTTTAATTTTAATCATCCAGCATCTGATATCACTGATGCAGACAAGTAGGTTATCTAAATAGTCAGTGGACTGGAGGAGGACATATAACTTTGTGTCATTGGTGTAACAATGGTGGCAGACACTGTGGTTCTGAATAATCTGACTGAGAGGGAGCATATAAATTGAAAAAAACAGTGGCCCACGAATGGACCCTCGAGGAACCCCATAATTCCAATGAGCAATAGAGGAGCTGGTATTTTCTGTACCCATGTAAGAGGTTCTGTTTGAGAGGTAGGAATTTAGCAGCTGTTCCCTTTAAACCAAGTCCGAGTTCAAGATTAAGATAATATTAAGTGGAAAAATTACTAGAAATACCTTTAAGTTAAATGTACTTAATAAAAGGAGCATATGGTTGCTCTGTAGAGACATCAACTCGTACAGAATCAGACATATCAAATGATATTTAAGAATGCCAACCAAGCACAGGGCATTCCCCAAAATAAACACTTATGTTATCTGAACAAAAACATCCTACAAACTCTCACCTTATAAGCACACACTTACAGCACAAACAGCAGTGAGACAAAAACATGCAGAAGAAACAAGAATAAGCTGCAGAGCAAACAAGGGAGTGGAGCTTTAAAATTTCTCAGGCAGCAGGGCCTGTGGGTGTCAGGGAGAGCTCTACCTCTCACCTTTTGAATTGTGTTTGCACACACATGTGTTTGCTTGCCTACCTGCGTGTGTATGTTTGCTTATGGGTATGGATAAAGGTTTGATGTTTGCTCTTTTAGCCTGCTTGACAGGTGTCTCTCAGCTAAAGCCCTATCCAGTGTGGCCTTTCAGCAGCACTGAGTGCTAATGGAAAAATAAGCTTTGACAGAAGAAATCTGAGAAAACTCATTAATTAGCAGTAAGGCTTTTGTATTCACTGACTTTGAAAAATGGACTCTCATGGTTCACTCTCCCAATGATTCTTCCTCCACCCAATCAATATTTACCTCTTAGAAATGTAACTATGTTTATTGAATACTTAAACAAGACTCTAATTTACAGTTGTATAATGTTCAGGCATCATTAATCTTAAATACACCGCTGATGAAATCTCCACTTCTATTTTTGCACCCCAGCCTCTAGTGGAATTCTCTGCTCTGGTATATGTGTCATTTGACGTACTCTGAACCAAAATAAAGGTAAAGATAATAAGTCCTCCATATTACTAGACAAAATGCCTCATTTTAAATGCCCTGTATAACCACACATAGAAGCATTTTCTGATAAACCTGTTTTATGGTGTGGTTAGGTTTCGGGAAAGATCACAATTTGGGTTCAAATCAGTTCTTGGTTAAGGTAAGGGACACACATGCAATAATAAACAGCTGGAAACAGGAAACGTGTAGCGGTGTCCTGTATTTTAGTCTTATGTTTTTTGGACCCATCCATCCGGAGTTGCTGAAATAATAAATGCAATTGTTCTCTTTGGGAGGACAGTCTCGCCAAAATATTTCACAACACGTTTACACTCCACAGTTCAACATGTATAAACAATAAATTACAAATTATGAAGAACTAAAATCTTAAAGTTTATAGAATGAATTAAGGACTTCCATTGCGCAAGAGAAAACATGATGAAAAATTATTATAATTATCATCATACACACAAAAATTTCTAAATGAAGCATCTTAGTTTCCTAGAGGTTAAAGAAACTGATCATCAAGGTGGTGTTTATTCCCTTGAGAGCATTAATATGCTTGTCAATTTCCATGATGTTTTGCTCGTCAGATCAGTAGATATCTTCTGTGAAAAGTTTACATTTCAGCCTGGTGGTGGCAAAAGAGGAAAGCTCATATTGTGTCCAAAATGAAAAGGGCCTGACTGATAGATGGCTGACATTAGTTTAATGGCATATAGGTCAGTTAGTTGTTTTTTTTTTGTTGTACAAATAAAAATTTCAGCCACATTGTGGAGCTAAAGAGAAGATCGCCAAATCCGTTAGGAATAACAGAAAAAGAGCATCCATACCGAATCTCACAGCAATGTTGCAAGCACTGCAGTCTGGGGATATCCTGATATGGATGGGACTGAATTGAACATTTTCATGACCATTTGCAAGTTTGCATGTTGCTCATTGTACAGCAGTAGGGATATAAAAATGGTAATCAATCAAAAGAATTGAGTAGCATTGAAGTTATGATTTTTTTTTTTTTTTTTAGATTTTTTAGTTGTGAGAGGTGTTGTGCTAGCATGGCAAAAGATTGACATTTCAAGATGTTTTTCTGAATATTTTCAAATATCACACATACATAATTGTAAGTGTGCGTTACTTTCAACTTCTCATGTTGAATTTTCTTTTTTAATGAGCCCATGTAGTAACATCCTTTATATAGTCATGGTGGTTTTAATGTAGTTGCAGAGCAGCCTGAGGGGTCAAAGGTCACAGGCTTTTGAATGTAGACGGTGAATCTCTAGATTCATTGCAGTAGTGTGGTGAGAAAAGCTGTTCTTAAACAGTTGGAGTATTAGCCCAAACTTTTACACAAAGCGATCATCCTTGCATGTGAACAACTGAGTCTTTTAGGAATGCACCTTTCATATCCAGTCATGAAACTTTAATCTGTTATTAATTAACCATTTTACCAGTGAAATCTTCTAAACAGATGTTTTTTGGAGCATTCCACAGGTTTCAAACTTTCCTGTTGCTGACATGACATTCAGAGTAGGGTTATATTATATTTAAAAAAAAAACCCAATATATTTTATTTGTTTGAATATCAAATATCTTGTTGAATATAAGTCAAAACACATTTGCAAATAACTGCAGTCTGTATTTATTTAAATTTCACACAGTGTCCCAATTGTTCTAGTATTGTGGTTGTTGAAAATATTGTGAAGCAGTGTATTTTACCAGCCATCAAAATATAAAACCATTAAATGAGCTCAGTCTCAACCAGCTAGGACTTTCAATGCATTAGTAATAATTACTCAGCAATACAACATAGGAAGAGGGCATTCTTCACTACTTGTGATTTTCAAAATTATTTTAACTTTATCATTTCTTTTTTTACTTTAGAAATGGATCTGAATAATTCTCCCACCACAAGTGGCTATCCCTGTTGTCATCTCAAGATGTAGCCAGGCAGTTATCTGTGTGGATGCACAGGGCAGCCTGTGGTATTTAACCCCTTCCTCTCGGTCCTCCTTTCTCAGACACAGAGATTCAGCGTTGGGTACATGCTCCTGCTGCAGCAGACACCCTGTCTTGTTAATGTCCTGATTGTGTAATTGCATCAGGATGTTGTTTGTGCTATCAGAAAAGTTGCTTGTCATTGTTTGGGCTGTGCGTGTTTATGTGAGATGAATGCCAGTGATAGCAAACCTTGGCTCCATGCTTCTGCTATCTAAGTCATCAGAGATAGCAGCTCCTAGACTCTGACTTCTTCACATAACACACCCTTTCATCCAGTGACTGAGATATGTGGCAGCTCAAATCTGATACATCTTTGCTGCCATTATGCAGAAACCTCAGGAGAAGGTGTGTTTGGAGGGTGAGCGGATGTTTTTCGAAGGCAGAAAGAGGACATGAGTTCCTATTCAGCAAACAAACTGTAATTTGTAATCTTAATGTGCTTGTTTCAAATTACTTGTTAAGGAGTGGGGCCTGTAAGAAGAAGGCAACGGAAGGGGAGGTGTCATCCTCTCATATCAGACACGAGGCTCTGGGGCCAGGAGGACAGGAAATGCAAAGGAGTTTCGGTCACAACAAAAAGTGACTGCAAGATGGGTGTGATAAGTTCTCCTGGCCCTGGTAATGATCATCACTCAGCTTGTTTTGCCGTCATTAACTCGTGATAGGAGCCAAGGGCGACATGACAAGACTCTAAACAAACACTTAAGGTGATAAAGGACAGACTGCCGGTTCACACGTGAGACTTGTCGTGCTCTGAAAGGACTTTTTACACTGGAGACAATCATGCTGCTTTTCCTGCACGATCCTAAGTTTTTCTGTTAATCATGTAACACTCAAATCTTCCTGTTAATCTGCAGTGAAGATGCTCACAACTTTGTTTAGCAACAGGAACATACCCTGATGACAACCATTTACAACCATGGTGTAATGTAACACAGTAATAATACTATGTTACAGTACAATATTTTACTTGTTTTTTTTTTTGTATTTCTATCAACTTTGACTTTTACTCCATTAAACTTTCTAAATTTATTTTACTCCACTACTTTTACCCTTAGCATTTTAGTTTCTCACTACAAAATAGGGGAGGAGGGGACAGATGGATGGATGAATGAAGGAACAGGAATAGGTGACTTTAACTTCTTCCAAAGTCATTCTCTGGTAAGAAATCTGTACTTTTACTCAAGTCTGGCTTTCAGGTACTTCATCCATCACTGGCCTGTTGAGTCTAACAGTGTGAAACCCCATTTTTGATGGTGGAATGAAGACAGGGTGAAGGGGCTGCTTCTGACAAGATTAGCAACGATTGTGTATCATCCCTCTTTCTGACAGCAGAATTTCACAATTCTGAGAACAGTTTGCATTTAGACTTGTTCTAACTCATTTGAACACTTGAGAGCGAGTCTTAAGGGCTTTGACTGCACACACAGACATGTTTACACGTTTGTTGTTCTGCATATGACAATAAACAGTTCTGGGGTTTCGGGAGGGGTCAGTGAAGAGGGTGGAAAGGTAGGCAGACTTGGCAGCAGTGAGGGCATCTTTATCAGCAGTGAGGTGGAGTTTGTAGGCTTCATGGTGGACTGTGAGTGATGTTTTCCTTGTGAGTTGTTTGTTTCATCTTTCAGAGTGCGGGAGTGAACCAGAACCAAGAAGTCGTTGAGTTGTTGCCAGGTTTCAGTGAGCAGGAGGAAGTCCAGAGTGTTGTCGAGGATAAGTTCATGGAGGGCAAGGGCTTTATTGTTGAGTGATCGAGGGTTGAGGACAGCGAAGTTGGTGTCGTGAGAGGGTGGTGGGATGGGGCACTGTGGGATGAGGGCAACTGTTGCCCGGTTAACAGTGCGAGCAGGCGCTGGAGGGCAGAGGGCACTGGACTCAAGACCAGGTTTTTCGACCTGCCTGGCAGCATTAAAATCCAGCCCAGGTTTTACGACCTGCTTGGAGATGCCCAGCGCGATGAGGTCCAGAGGTAGCTGTGCTCTGATGACGTGTCGGAGGCGCTACAGACCGTGCAGGTGACCAGATGGTTGGAATAGAGTGTCCATGAGAGGAGTAAACAAACCAGCGACATGAGCCTCTGTGAATGTAGTGGGGTTGGCGAAGGAGTCCAGTTGTTTTATCACTGAGATACATGATAGGGTGGTGTGGTTGTAGAATTCGCTGCGCAGTTGAATATTTTAGCATGATGCTGAGCAAGGACATGGAGAGCTGAGCGTGAGTGACTAGCCGTATGCTAGGTGCACAGAGGTGGATGGCTACAGTGCATGGCAAGATTATCCATGGCATGACAGGAGGAGATGAAACAGGGGAGGAGACGGAGGTCCCCTGGGAGAGGTCATGCAGAGTGAGAGGAACTGAGGCCGCTGTAGCAGCTAGCAATAGCCACCTATCGATTGGCTGTGTGAGGGCGACCAGCTTGCAGTTAGCAGAGGAGGCAGCAAATCGGTCCGGGAGTCCAGGCGACTTTGGGAGGCTGCTGAGAGGATGTACAGGGGTGAGACCCAGAATAACAGCTGGCTGACACTAAGGTTGGTGGCTGGAGGCAGTGGCAACAGGTAACAGAGAGAGAACACAAAGGTAGTAGCAGATGGAGAAGCGGCGAACAGACAGCACCAGCGTCCTTTCCGCATATGTGTTGCTGCATTTCCCAACATCAGTCTGACATGAAATTTATTAAAAATACATGGAATACAACAAACATGCGATGATCATTTACCAGAAACTTTCTGCCTCCTTGTGATCTCTTGGTCAGATGCACCTTACTTAGCTTTTTGTGGTTAGCACAGAGCTGAACAAGATGTGTCTCCCACTCTGAGGCACGACTCCCTCCATCATCCCGAATTCGACCCCCTTCATCCCCTTTCCTCATCCCATCATACATGACCTTGATAACCTAAGGGTCAAATTCATTCCCTGGCCAAAGACCCTCTTCTCATCTTTCCCCTCGACACCCATCATCCCATTGAACTCAACCCTCTTCATCTTCCCTGATCCTCCATTTATCCAATAAAATACTTTTCTACCATACATTTTGGTCTTGTTAGTGAAGTAAAAACGGCAGCGCTGCATCGCTCACAGCCAGATGGGACATTTCAGTAGAAAACTACAATCCAGCTGATGCTCATGTGCGCTACATTCAGTTAGGAGCTGAGTTAGAGGAAATAAAACAAAGCAAATAAAGTAATCCATTCAAGTAATCTATTTTTAAATACAGTAATAGCATTCAGGCAACCAGCAAGTCAAATTGTAAGAGTGACTGACTTACTCATTTTTTTGTATTTTAAATGCACAACCCAGTTACTTGTATTCCATTACTCCTCCACCCTGTGAATAGCTCAAGCACTGAGCTATTCACATTAAAATTTGCTGCAATCATACACAGACGCCTAACGGACATGAGCAAATGAAAATATGTCAGCATCATGTGGCCTCTTGGACCATCAGGCTGCCAAAAAGCTGGAAATGACACACAGCAACCTCTTGCATTCTTTTACTAAATATCACAGTGATTCACTCCAGGTACAGAACAGTCCAGCTAAAATTATATTGTGATCAGCACACCTCATCTGGGATTGATTATTTGGGTGCCTGCATGTCAACATGGTAACAGTCAGTGACAGAAGTTGTCTTGAAGTGTGAGCAGTACAGAAACATGTTGACAGTTGCCATAGGGTGCAGTTGGCTGTGACATCTGCTAATCATTCTCGTAGATTAATACAACTGCAGTAGTCCCCCTTTCATGATGAAAACAGGCTTGATGCATGTTGTTAGCATATGTTCTGTAAATGTTTCCTGCCAATAGCTGCTGTCAGAATCCTTCCTGGACCTGTTTTGGAACACATTATGGAGTTTTCAATCCAGCATAATTGGATTTCCCTTTAAATACCCTTTCAAACAGCTATGCTAACAGGATGTGCGACCCGTTTTTCAGCCATCTCCCTGATCAACCTGGCTGCACTGCGTTAAGTAGACACCTGATTTGATGGTCGAGCTTTGTCGGATCGTCACAGCCTAAGCCCCGAGGAGATGAGCCACAAATCACCTGCTAAGACTCTTTGGAGTCAGAGCTGAGGACCTAAATCCCCAAGTTTACCTTTCTTACCTTTGCTTAGTCCTTCAGCTGTATACTCACTTCGCAGGACACAGAGTTGTGTCCTGGAAAGGCCGGCTGGTAATCCAACACCTGCTTTAAGGACACCTGTTACACATTCAGTGAGATTGCATTGCAAGGTCGAGGCCTGTTTTTAACACCTCCGTCGCTTAGCCAGAGGTTTGTTGTTTTTATTAAGAAGTGTATGCAATGTAACACACACTTAGGGGCAGCTGTGACTCAGGAGGTACAGCGGGCACTGATCAGAAGATTGGTGGTTCCAACCCCTGGCTCTCTAGTCAACATGATGAAGTATCCTTAGGCAACATACTGAACTCCAAGCTAGCTCCTGATGGCTGCTCAATTGAGAACATAAAGTGAGTGCAGGTGGCACTTTGTATGGCAGCCTGTGTATGTATGAATGGCTAATACCATAAAACCCTTTAAGTGGTCAGAAGACTATTTAGGAACTATACAAGTGCAGGTTCATCTACTTGTAATCTTATGCCATTTTTAGGGTGAGATGAGATAATCTTTGATTATTGATATATTTAAGAATGAATTCATCAAATATATCCTGGCCTGCTCATATTCTTCTGTCCTCTGTTCTAGTTTTCCCTTCGGCTGACCAGTCAGGTGACAACTACCAGCTACACATCAGAGGAGAGTTCAAAAGAAACAACGGTAAATTCAGTCTTGCTGGGAATGTATTTGCATTTTATTTGATTACTCTGTATGTCATTTTTTAAAGCATGTGTGCGGTGAGTGCAGAGGAAATAGGGTGGAGCAATTGTGATCTTGTTTTGTTTGATCCCATTATGAGATCTACCTGCATAGAGCGTGCAAAATGACGAACTAAGTTGTCTAATGCCTCTCACCCAACCTTCCTTCGGGTACTTAATCACCTTCAGGAGCATAGTTCCTCCTTTGGCTAACCTGCCCATCAGCAGTGTGTGATCCCTGGTAAACCGTACTTATCTAACTAAATACTTGATCCGGACCAGGCCAGCAGCTAAAGATGAAGCTCTTAGGACCCGGCTCAGAGCATTGTGATAACAGACTTAATAGAGGACAAACATGTTAGAGGGAAACATGTGACCTCTCTGCTAAATGAATCCCACCTTTACTTGACCGAGATGGATCATTTCTAAACTTGGCTCTTCTTCAGGTGGTAGCAAGGTAGCAAACAAAAGCTGGGGAAATTCACTCCACCTAGTCCAAGTCTTCAATTGCCCATAGATCATGTTCATCACATTTTGTGAAATTCTGTCCACCATGCATTTGTGGCGCCCCTTGGGTCAGGCAAGATTTGATTGGACAAATCGTTAATGAGTTTTGGCCTTGAGACTGCAAAGCTCTGCCCTTTGCAAAGTTTTCCTGATTGATGGATTTTTAACTGATCTTGCTATTTTAAAATAGAAATATGTATCTCAGTCCCACAAGTCTGTGTGGTAACTTTGGCTTTGATAATAAATAAAAAATCCATTATGGTGGAACTTTAAAGTTGTAGAAAAGAAATATGTTTGTCTGAGGCTGAATTTAATGTAAATGAACCAAACTGTCCCTAAAGAAGACTTTGTTTCTCTCCAGCAATCTTTGAATTTCAAATCTCAAATCAGAGCAGAGGTGGTAGATTATAAAAAAATAAACAGAGATATTAGTATTTTGTAACCTGTTTCAGACTTTGAAGTCTGTCGATAAAAGCGTACAGAGTAGTAGAGGTTTAAAGTGAAGTAGACTGAAGATTTATACATTTTTCAATTCGATGGAAGTACTGAAATTAAAAAAAGGGTTAAAATTTGATTATACTACAATCTATGGGTTTTTAGAAAGAAGAAGAAAACTCCAGCTCCAATTAATGCTCCAATGTTACCATTTGGAGCATTAATTTTAAAAATCAAACCTGGTTGAGGCCCTTCCAGTAAACCTCTGTTATCGTCTCAGTATGTAACTTTGAAAATCCAGCCTCATTCAGGGTCCCTTTTACTTTGAAAATCAAGCCAAATTGCAGCATCTTTGACCAGAGCCACCACTGTGAGCTCCTATTATCTGGTTGGTGCATTGCATAAAAAAAGCCACAAGCTAAAAGACAGAAGAAAGCCGGAAACTATATCTTAATACTATTGAAGGTGGTAGCTAGAAGTTTGTATTAATATCATTGCCATTATAAGAACTAACAAAACAATTTTTTTCATGGCAGTTATTTTTTCAAAGCACAGATTAAAAACATCCACACCTCCTCATAGCAAAGCAGGAGGGTACTGCATTGGAAGACTTGTGGGAATTCAGCTGAAGCGTATGCTTCATCCTGCATTTCACTTGCCGTCTTGGCTGTGTGTGTGTGTGTGTGTGTGTGGTTTAACCTCAACCTTAATCAGACACACAGACCTGGAGTTCTCATTCTTTAAGTAGAGGAAAAAAGGAAACAGCAATATTTTCTGGTTGCTATATTCTTATAGAGTCCAGGCCTATTGCAGCTATTGGCTGGGGGCTACACACCACTACCTAAAGGCTGACATCCAGAAACTACCTGAACAAGACACAAGAAGAAGAAAAGGGTTAGAAAATACTAGGGCTGTACCTGACTCAGAATCATGCTAGTAAAATCACAGGTGTTTTACAAACATTCAACAATTCTTTTTTTTTCCATATCAAGTTTTAAACTTTGTCATTTTGTCATCTACTGTAATTTAAATGTTTTTCATGACATCTATTGCAAGTCTGTCCATCTGGGATCCCTCCTAAGTTGCTCTTCCTGAGGCTTCTTCCATTTTTATTCCATCCTTACAGTTTTTTTTAGGGAGTTTCTCCTTTGGTGATATTTAGGGTCTAAGGACAGAGGGATGTTGTATGCTGTAAAGCCCTCTGAAGCAAATTGTGATTTGTGATAATGGGCTTTATAAATAAATCTGACTTTACTTGACTCAGCGGAATGTTCATTGTCACAGTGGCATTCATGTCATAAAGTAAGTGTGCTAATGATAGACTGCAAATGCACAGCAACATTTTTGCTGACACTAGATATCAAACTAAAGTCAAGTACTGTGTAAATTAAAAACGACTTCTGGACTTTGAAGCAATTTCAGTCAACTGAGTGGTCTCCTACTCATGATTTAAATCTTAGACTTTAAAGGGCCAGCCTGAGAAAATACAGGCAGAGGGCAGGTTCAGATAAAGACATTGCTACACAAGGCTAGCTGGCCATAAGTTATGATTAAGTGGGATTACTTTTGTGTGACACTATATACTTTTTTTTTTTTTAATAATTTCTGTAGCTGAAAGCATGTAGAGGTAAAATTCAAAGTGAAGTAAATTAAAGATGAGAGAGAGAGAGAGACAGAGACAGAAAGAGATAGAGAGAGAGATATAATAATTTAAAAAGTATTGAGGGTTGAAAGAAAAGGATAAATGTGCAAAATGAATGCATAAATGCCTGGGTTTGTGTGGGTATGTGCATGTGTCTGTGTATACTGAAACAGCTTACAAACAAAACTTAATAATATTATAAATAAAATGATATTGAGTGTGTCTTCAGCTTTCACATCAGGCACAAAGTAATAATAATAATACTAATAATTATAAACTGGCACAGACTCAATAGACTTCTGCCCCTTCTTGGCTTGAACCCACAATATTCATGGCTACAGAAAAGTGCCTCATTAGACCTACTGTTTGCTGCTGAGATAATCCTTAATAAAAACTGTTACATTTTCACATCTCAGGGCAAGTGCAGATGCTTCACCTCGGAGAGTGAGAAGCATTCTTATTTGATATAACACATTTCAGCCAGTAGAGGGTAGAGGTGCTCCAAGAGGTGCTCCATTTACTCCCAAGCCTTCTTGTCTCATTGCATACCAAGCTTGCAAATCCATGTCTCTTTAACCTATCTGTAAACTGTGTGTGCACTGAAGGTGGCCCACTCTCTTGATAAAACAGCAGGAGTCACTTTCACACATTGTGCAAAACAGTATCATTTGTAAACAGAAAGTAAAAAGAAAGTCAGTTAAAATGTAACATGGCCCCTTATGTCCAAACCAACAGCAAATTCAACTCTTTCGTTGGCACTTTGCAGCTGATGTCAGTTTAGGCTCACGAGATGTAACCAGAAAAGAGACAAAACTCAGACATAAATTGAAATTCTGTGGACAGCAATGGCAGATGCAAAGCAGTATTGAGCTACATTGAATGAAAAATAATCTGACACTCCTTATTGAATCAACAGCAGAATAAAGTGATGTAAACTCAACAATGACTGCAGTCACACACAATTTTTTGCAACTTGTTGTGTGCACATTCAACACTGCCTCGCAACACAGCAGTTGTTGACATTCTCATCTGGAGAGTGAGTTTAACACTTTTTGTTGTATTCACCTGTCTCAAAGTCAATCTTTGAGCCTTGTGCTGCACAAAGTATTTCTAAATCTGCTCCACACTCAACATCTCTGCTTGTTCATTCTCAAAACATAATCATACTACCAACAGCCCAATCAGTTTCTCTGTGCCACCAGCCGGTTCCGTTCTGAAGTCCTCAAATATTGCAGCTTTTGCAGTGCTTTTTGAATAAGATCCCGACGCCAAAAGCCACCTTCCATTCTATATGATATGCCGCTGGGTGGCATGAGCTGAGAACATAACTGGACAGAACTGTTTGCAGTGCTATTTTACCCCACCAGATGGCCAGATAGCACTTGCCATACAGCATGAGTCAGGACTGACGGCATCAGTTAAGAACCTGTCCAGACAGAATCTGCCGCGTCAACATGATACGACATTAGGCATCAGGTTGAAATGCTGACATTCATGATGTAAAATAAATAGCATGAAGGTCTTTATAGAGCTGGTGAGAGGGATGGTGGATGGACTGAACAAACCCGGACTATTCACTTCCCAACTGAATGTGATGTTTTTTTTCTACACCTTAAAATGTGCTTCCCTCCCCTAATCCTAACCATCCATGCTAGCATATGCGTTTGCTGACGTCATGGTGTTGGTTGCCATGTGCTGTTGTCTAAACATAACCACGTGCAGTGTCATCCCACCATGTGCATTTATTGATCACTTTAGTGCCTGGTTTCCTGGAACATCAACAGTAGACACAGAAGGAAACCTCGAGTGGAATATATAGAAATGGAAGTCCACTGCAAAGTGGCAATATGAGGCAATTTGGGGTGAGAACTGGTTGATTTTTTATGTGCTACAAGACATATGAGCACAAAAAAAGCAATCAACACCATGGCTGAGTACTGATGACTGAGTGCTTAAGACAGTCTCATAAATGGGGATTCAGACTTTCAGGATTTGTTATGTCACAACCTTAAGGAACCAGTCCTGTCATGTTGCAGTTAGGCTTTCCATAATGCTACAGCAAAATGAGGGTTATCAGAGGAGAAGCCAATTATGTTTCACTTTCACTTCAACTTGTCAGCGCTATCAGTCATGAACAAGTTTTTCTGTAATTAGTAACATATTAAAGGAATAGTTCAACATTTTGGCAAATACAATTTTAAAACCTTTTTTACCTTTTCATCTAGCAATTGCCAAGACAGTGAGTATGTGTATTTTCTAAAATGGCAAACTATTCTTTTGAAGAAAGTCAAATATGAAACTCCGGTTGCAGGTTAAATATGTGGATCCACGGACCCTCTCAGCCTGTTCTCATTCCAAACTCTAATTCGTCGGCTCTGTCAGTGCTTTCCGTGTACGAGTATGACACAAAAAGCCACCTCCCACATCCAACTGGAACGCGGCTGGACAGTATCAGATGAGAATGCGCGCATACAGAACTGGTGGTGTTGTTATTATACGGCCAGATGGCAGCAGTCACATCCACATGCAACACACATGGGTGGCGTCACTTGAGAGCCCGGCCATGCTCGTGTCCCAGGCAATGCTGCACTGTGAACAGGAAATCAGTATTAAAATCACAGAAACAATGGAGTCATGTGAATTTTTATAAGTATTAATCATGTCACAGAAAACCAATTTCAAGAGTGAAATTTATGTTTTGGATGTTATTGTCGTACCGTCAGTTATGTGTCCGTTCTTTTTGATTCTGGTGCTCCTTCCCGTTTTCATTCCAAAGATGGCAAATATTGATGCTTTTTTAGTTGCTTTCAGCATAAGATCCTGAAGCCAAAAGACACCTTTTGTGTCCACATTATACGAGGACGGACGGAACGCAGCTGAACTGAACCTGTCATGTCTGCATGATACACGGCCTGATTGAAACGTGTCGGGTAACAGCATAATATAAGGAGTGCAAGGGTGCCTATAGGGTGGGTGGGAGGGGTGGTGGATGGGTCCAACAAACCCCGGACTTTAATTTGGGAGTCAGAAGTTTGCCTCCCCTCTGAATCTGATGGGGTTTTTTGTACACCTTATCATGTGCCTCCTTCCCCGAATCCTAACTATCCATGCCAGCATGTTCATTTTTTACATCCTTGCATTGGTTGCCATGTGTTTCTGTTGTCTAAACAGAACCATGCACAGCGTAATTGCACCATATGCTTGTGTTGACATCACGGTAGTGACATCACGGTAATGCCATCCTGGAACATCAACATTAGATGCAGCAGGATACCTAGAGTGTAATATGTAGATATGGAAGTGCTCTGCAAAGTGGTAATACATGACGACTTGGGATGAGGATGTGTTACAACGCTGTGGCTCAGGAGGTAGAACATGTCCTCCTCTAATCTGAAGATTGGTGGTTCGATTTCTGACTCATCCAGTCTGCATGTCAAAGTATCTGTGGGCAAGATACTGAACCCCAAAACCCAAATGTGTGATTGTGTACGAATGTATAAATAATGAGTAGCAATAGGCACCTTGTACAGTAGCCTCAGCACCAGTGTATGACTGTGTGTATAAATGGGTGAATGTGAGAAATAGTGTGACAGCACTTTGAGTGGTCCATTTACTAATGTCTGCAGATCCTGTAGTCACTCATGTTAATAGTCTGCAGTCTGTGCATATATCTCCACTGCTCCTTTTGTCTAAATTAGTGACAGGAAAACATAAAAATCCTTCTTAGAAAGAATGGCTTCTCAAAATATTGAACTATTAAACTCATACAGTAGTTGGTTTAGATGATCCAGTATATTACAGTCATATCACATTTGATTTGCTTCATCCTGCGTAGATGATTTTAGTGTCCCTAATATAAACACACTGTATATAAAGACACATATAAAGTCTGTGTACGGTGTTTTGTAAATGCATTTTTTAGATATGAGATTTTATTTGTTTATTTGCAGATACATTTTTAACATGACTATAACCCGTAGGCCTATTACAACATTAAACACTACAATTTGTCAATAAAGACAAAATTTTATTTGGCCCATTCTTAATTTTCCTGAGACCTACTCAGAGTGGGTACTGGGGACTCACTAACATAGAAAATATATCAGCATCACTGATCTTCCCAAAGCTTTTAATGTCAATCAAATGAGCGTCAGGCTGTTTTGGTTGTTAGTCGTTTTCTTTGGTCTCCCCTGCTTTGACGTGCATGTTTTGATGGTTTTGATGACAGCCTTTGTCTCATTTTGTAATCTGGATGAAAAATAATCACTTTTTTTGCTCAAAGAATTTTTTTTTTCTAAAATCTGATCTTTAGGGTTTCTTCGACCTTTTTAATTGAGCCACAAAAAAAGGAAGCCTGAATTTTATATTTGCTAGTACCATTATGTTTCAATGAAATACGGCTGTGGCCAAAAGGTAAAGCAAGTCTTCCACTAAAAAAAGATTTGTGGTTTGATCCCAGGCTCCTCCACCCAACATGTCGAAGGCATGATACTGAACCCCAAATAGCTCTCAGTGACTGTTCCATTTGTGTGTGTGATTGGTTACTTAGCAGCAGGTGGCTCGATGTTTGGTAACCTTTGCCACCAGTGTATGAATATGTGTATAAATGGTTGAATGTGACATGTAGTGTAAAAGTACTTTGAGTGGTTGGAAGACTAGAAAAACACTATGCAAGTGCAGTGCATTTATACTGTGTACTGATATTTTTCACTGAAGACTTGCTCATTTTGTAGGTTTGTGAAGATAAGAACTAGAATTTTTACTAACACAAGTACATTTACATGATGTTATAAAAAGTTGAATTATTGTGTTAGTCAAAACTGGACTTTTAAAATACATGTAAACATGACTTTTTATGATTTCTGACTGAAATTGTACTAAGTTGAATTTCTCTAAGTTGATTTACACTATCATGTATACGCCTCAACAGAACCTGAACTGGCCTAGACATTCTGCACATGCTCCATAGTCCAACCGCTGGGCTTTGATGTCGAACAGCATAAATTTATAAAGGAAAGCTGGGAAAAACAAACAAAGAAAAAGAAGAAGGGGAGTAAACAAAAGAAGACAAAGGTACCAAGTAAAGCGTAGAGTATGTATGAAATGTACAGCACCGAAAAGTTATCCATGTTGCCACTGTTCAACTTGCATCCCATTTGCCACTTGATGACTTGGTATGTGACGTAATAGATCAACTTCAAGAAGGTCCAATAGCAACTAGCTGAAAGGGGGAAAATCTACACTTACTGTGGTGTTACATGCTTTTGTTAATAAACTGATTCTCCCCCCAGTGCTTGTATACTGAGACAAGGACAGGAGTCCAAATAAATGACCTAATTGAGCTATAACTGTGGCTCCACTAAACTGTGCATGAAAGCGTTGCCCAGGCAGTCACACCCCTGATTTTGTCAAACATACAAAGATGTAACTGGAGTGCAAGTGAATTCACTTAGTCATTTTTGTCTTTGGGCTTTAAATGGATTGGCTGCACATGTTTGATTACTAAAAATACTATGTTCACAGATGTCATTACACATGTGAATGGACCTTGCAATATGTTGCACTTCCTATGCTTGTTCTCACTGTGCAGGATGATGCAGATACCTCTTCTCTGTCAACAGTTGGCCCATCTTCACTCAGTTCTTGAAGTTGTTTATTTCATGTGTTCATTATTCATTTTTCATACATGGTCATCTTAACCTAAATGTTGATCAGCTCCCATTTCTTTAGATTCCTCTATCTTGTCTTGTCTCTATCTTGATGTCTTAAAACAAAGAAAAAAGTGCCTAATCATAAAGTGTTGTCACAGAAAAACAACCAAACAAACAGTTGAAATGCATTAAAGGGTGGAGAAGAGGAATTTACCTCCATTTTCCATTTCACATATGTTTTATGAAAATTTTGAGAACAGTTTGGTCCAAAGCCTGGCTTATTTACAACCGTGCTCGGAGGGGGCACACCATAGCTCTCTTTATGTTTCAATGTGCAGTATTTCACTGTATTTCTTCACAATAGTGTGGTGTATTTGTATGCCTTACTCCAATGTTGATATTGAAGGTAATTTGAATTTGATTTATTTTTCTTTGTTTCACTTTAAAGTTTCTCAATTCCAAATTCAGCACTTTGTGCAGCCTGTTTGTCTGTCTCTGCCCTGCACAAATTGTACGCCACTTCCAAGGAATATGAGTTTTTCTAGTATAAAGTGTTTTTGTCCTGAGCAAAAAGTAAATAATCTTTTTCCTTTTCTTCTCTTAATGTCTAATCCAGGAAGACATTGGAATGATTATTAGTTTTTACAGATGCTTTTATCCAAAGCCATTTTGAAATGTAGAAATCCTGTTTTATACAGCAGATTTAGCTTTGGTTTATTCTGCTGCCAACCAGCTGTATGTTTGATCAAGGGACGCAAACACAGTTTAATGTCCCTCCTCCAGAGCTTTGAACCCACAGCGTGCCCTTTTGGCCCAGTCCTCGAGCCTCCCACTCCTCTAAGCAGTGCCCGCCGGTCCTAATCCATCTGTGAGTGTTGTGTTCTTTTGGCCTTCTGTTCACAATGAATCATTTTTATGAAGGAATAAAAGAATGAATACTTAAAACACCTTAGCATGTTCATTATCCTTTCCTTCTACTAATGCACAATGTCACCCCGTGCTCGTGGCACATGGATGGTAATCTGATGCAAACCCCCAGCCTCTCCTCGTTTTTTCCATGGCAAATCTTTCTGCATGTGGATCACATCAGAATTATCCACTAATTGACTATTTACAGGGCTAGAGAAAATCCTTAATGGACTTGATATTAAATCCCCCTCAGATATTTAAAGTGTCTTTTTGGAGTGCCTGGCTGAAAAACCGGGCTTTTTCTTTTTTACAAGACGGCCAAGTTAAGCCAGTCAGTGTGTCGGAATGGGTCAGCCAAGCCCAGGCGGCTGTTAGATGGGATTATGGGACGACAGTAGGGAAGGGCAGTGCGACGCAGGGGAGAGGGGAATGGCCAGATCTCATTCAATGACTTCCAGATGGATTGCAGGTCCAGGTTCTCTCACTGGAGATACACACTCCGCTTGGTTAACTTGTGCTCCATAAGGGGCTTAAACTTGGCTTCTTTCTAATGAGACTGACTGGGGTTTTATGTGGAAAATTAGATAACATAAATTTCAATATGCCTCCCTGGCACTTTAATGCACTATTAAGGCATTGCATAAAAAGCTTGGACTATTAATCTGAACTCAAAGATCTTTGGTGTAAACTTATGTTACTTTTCCTCTTAATATCAAGAGTCATTTACTTTAAATTTCTACCATTGGGTTCAATGTTTCAACAATGCAAATTTTCCAATAACCATGTCCTATAAAGAAATAAGTAGATAGTTATGTGTTAATACCTTTATCAGCACCTTATGTTTTAGGAAAAGTATCAGACTTTTTTGTGCTGCTTAAAGACGTGGTTGGCAGCAGTCCAGATCTGCTCTCTTCAGCTTAAACAGGACCAGAGTGAAGACACCACAAATGGTAGGAGATCTGTATCTGTATTAGGGGATTCCTGTTCAAGTTTTTTTTTTTCCGTTCAAGTTTTTTGTCCCTGATCCTGATCTGAATAATTTAATATCTGCTGATATCGAGTCCTGATCCGATACTTCCATTTTTCTAGATAATGCAGCTAATACAGTACAGTACTTCCTTGAAGTGATTAAAAAACACAATCTGGGGTGCCCAGTATCTCAAGTGGTAGAGCAGGCTCCCAATGAATGAAAAGACTATTTCCTCTCTGCAGTGGCCGCAGATTTGATTCACTCTAAATGCTGTCCTGTAAACTTAAGGGAAACCCAAAAACAAAAAGAACTCAATCCAATGTAAAGCCCATGCCTGGCAACCCAGCTCTGCAATGCATTAACCTATTAATATTATTATTTATTTATTTATTTATTTCACAAAATAAAGTATAAAATGACAAGCCCTCCCTTTAATCTCTTTGGCCTGTCTCAGGGGAGTGTCTGTCCCTATACAAGTGTGTTCTCCAGTCTTTGTTGCTTCAGTGCAGCTAGTGTCTGAGTTACCTGAATGAACTGTACTCCCTTGAGTGCTTATTTGTGTCTTCCTCACTTCTTTTTGGCATATTACACTTCATTAATACATAAGGGACATTGAATCTTTGCTTGCAGAGCTTGCATACTTGCAGTGGTAAGTGTGGTTGTTTACACTTTGCCCTACTCTCCTACTCTCCTACTCTTTCCTCTGAGCAGGGTGGGGAAACACCATGTGTTATAGTTGAGAGCAAAATAGAACACTCTCACACTGAGCTGAAACGAAACAAGTGCTCATAACTGTAGTTAATAACAAATAAACAGTCTCTGACTCTGTTGAAAAGGTGTGTGGTGTTTTGCGGCCGCTGCTCTAACACACACACATATGGAAGACTTCATAAAAATATGACTAATGTGTGAATATTATTAATTATATATACCTTTATGGGGCTAAGTAAGTAATCAACCCTGAAAATGAACCCTTAGTTGTTTAGAATTGTCCAGATAATGTGAGAACAAATACAGAAAATCTTCTCCCATCTCAGCCCAACGTTGCAATATTACAACTCTCTAAAAACGTACAAAAACATTTAAAAAAACAAAACAAAACAAAACAAAACTTTTCAAAACAATTTCTGCATTAGAGGCCTCCTAAAGGGTTTTTTTAAAAGGCTTTTCTATATTTGGGTCTTAGGGGGTTAACAGAGGGCAGACAGAGACAGCTGAGAAGAGGAGAACTGACGAAAGGTTGCACTCCATGTTGCTGTGCATGAAAGAGAAAAAAAAGCCCTGTTAAACAGCTGACACAAAACAAAGGAGCAGAGTGCTCTATAAGCTAAATATTAAAGATCCTGATCATCAAAAAAAAACCTAAATTAGCCCTGAGTCTGATGTTTGAGATCAGATCTGGACATCCCAACTGTATATAAATTCTTATTAATTTTTGGTGCCCTTATTTTGTAACAGCCATGTTTAGAATATGGCACATGTGTAAGTGAGCACTCTGTCCTATGTTGTTATTACTGAACTTACTAATGTGGTAAATTAATAAATAAGGACCAAGAAAAAGGTTATAGGACCCTTAAAATCATTTTTGCAGTTTTGCACAGGGTCAGTAATGTTAGCCCATATCATAACAAACAGCAGCAATTGTTAATTTGGCAGTTGAGTTAAAGTTATATGAATATGCAATAGCAAATGCATTTTAAATGAAACCAGTCCTTTGTTAACCAAAGTATTTTGGTTGCCTAGACACTCCACGGGTTCAGGCCTCTGGTGTCCTGACCATCTCCCTGTGTCTGTGTTTCGCACAAGAACATGGTGCTTTCTCCACAGAAATAAACATCACGAGTGAAGATAATCCAAGCAGCAATTATATTTCCCTCAGACATATTAGTAGAATATGAACAAAATTTCTAGGACACAAGTTTTCCATACCAGTGGTTTTGCATGTTTTATCCTATTTACTGCAAATCACATACTTGATAGTACAGCCAACTTCTCTGTTTTGGATTTGTGAATGTAGTTATCATTGCAGGCAGCCATTAGTTTCTGTGCTAGGTATTCTATAATGGGACAGCACTGTCAATTTTTTTTATAACATTTTTTCAGGTAATTTTCTTGTATTTTCCTTCTTTTGCTGCTCAATGCCTTCTTACCATGTTTTGTTGCATTTAAATTCCTCATCTAAATTCTTACATTTGGCAAGTTACTGTTTGACTACAGGTGGACATATACTACATATTTGTAGGTCCCAACAAAGCTTTTTGTAAGTATGTCAATCTCAGTCTCAATTTATTTGATTTAATGTCACATTCAAACTGGAGTTTATACTCAAGAATATGATTTGTGATTTGTCAGCATAACACCAAAATACTGGCATGAAAAAGTTTAGATAGGTGGTTTTATTCTGTTTAAGTCTTTACTATTTTTGTATCAGGTACTGTACTGAAAGTGAGAAAGAAAAAATATTCTAATCTTTATGTGCAGTTTTTGCATTCTCCTGTACATCACTTAAAACAAACAAAACAAACAAACAAACAAACATAACACATGATGTAACAAGGGTAAAACTGCAAAAGAAAAAAATACATTTTACAGTGCTAAATATGGAAAGTCTAAAGGACTTGAATTAAATAAAGCAAACAAATGAGACATGAAAATCTTTATTTATCATGTGTGCAAAAAAAGTCAGAATATTCAAAAATTTTATAATAAATTTTACAACATACAACAAATGGACAATACAAAATGCATGAGGGATGATCGTTATATCTTACTGAATCTTTCCATTTCAAGTTCAAACTATACGATATACACACATATAAAGAAAGCTGTTTCTATCAGCTTCCTGCCTGCTCAGGCTTTTTTGTATTTGCAGTCTTGCAAGAATTTTTTCCAAATAAGTCATTTTGGAGTGGGATTTGTGTGAGGCTCTCTTTTCCAGTACTTGCCACGGCTTAACAACAGTTCTCTAAGCCCGCATCTGGTTGCTGTCCCGTTTCACTAGAATATTGTTTGGAGTCATGACTTTGGAGCCAAGCCTTGGCAAACAACCACAGTGGTACGGCTTAGTCTTACACTCACCACAGAATGTTTTCTTCAGATTAGTGCTAGTATCACACAACTAACATAGACCTGTTTAAAATCTTTTTAATAACTAAGTATGTGAATAAGACCCTTGCACTAACAACTCTCACAACAGGTTTTTTTTTGGTGCACCTTTCACTTGACTCAGTTGCTCTGTATGTACATCATGGGACAATACTGTCATACGTAGCCAGATAATTTAATGTCTTTCATTGAATGTCCTCAATTGTTAGTGTATACATAATTAACTTTTCTGTCTGTTATATTCTGATAGGATCCATTTTACTTTGCAGTGGACACAGTTGACCTTTATTCTATACATCCAAGAAACTATTTGTTTTAACTTCAGTTAACAGTCAATGTCCTGGCTGCCTTAAATGTTTACGTTGGCTGAATTTGAGAGAACAAGTTGAATCATTGCAATATTATGTAAGCTTGTCTTCTCAGTTTTAGTCCACTTAAAATTTAAGGCAGCCTGGACACTGACTTTTTTTTCTTCAAAAAGTTTAATAAATTGTTTCTTTTTAGCAGTGTGACAAATCTCATTTTGGCACATGCGAATTATAAGAACTCAAAGGAGCTAACTTTTTAAATCTGTGATTTTTTTGAACACTGCCAGTAAATTCACGAAAAGACCAAAACCACAAATGCATTCATCCCTAATGTCAATGAGTAACATTGTTGCACAGGCTTACATGCCCTTTATTACCACAAACACAGCCACTGTAATATATTTAAAGTCAATCCCACATACACCTTCCTCACCAAATGTGTATTCCACTCAGTCAGCTCACATACAATAAATTATTTTGTAAATGTAAAATACATACAGTGTTGATCTTGATAAGTGGTGCTGAGTGACAGCACAGCTCTCAGGTGAGCTGTGTGGGAGCAGGCAGGCAGCAAGAGCGAGCAGAGTATTGACAGTTTAAGTACACCGCCATGATTAAAAGGGTACAATGGATATATACTGCACTGAGACGAGGCTGTGATGTGAGTGACATGGTGGACTCCAACTGTCTGCCGCAGCTAAAAAATAGTCCCCAACAAATTCTAATAGTTTTGCTCCAAACTACAGTAGCCAGCGGCTATAGGAAGAGACATTTCTGATCATGAAACTGTATGTTTGTCACCTGTTTTAAGGTTTACAATTGTTCCCGAAGTGGATGAGTGATGTGACAGACAGGGTTAGAGTCAGAAATTATTGACAGATGGACTTACAAAGTGTTGGTTTTGGTCTTTTCATTGGATTTTATTGACAATAAGAAAAATACATACTAATAGTAGCCTTTTTCATTAAACATGCTCTGTCTAGGTGGAGCTCTGCAAGAAATTCCAAACCCCTCAGTGCTTAGTTTTCAGAGGAAGACTATCATGTAGGTCTATGCATAATCTAAATATCCAGGCCTCTCCTTCTCGTCATAGGCAAGAAAAATAATAATTGATTTTCCCTTATCTACAGCCTCAATTCCAAAAAAAGTGGGGATGCCGTGTAAAACAAAAATAAAAACAGAATGCAATTATTTACAAATCCTTTTGACTTATATTTAATTGAATATAGTTCAAAGAAAATATATTCAATGGTCAAACTGATATATATATATATATATATATATACACAGCACATGCACATATATACAGTATATCATTATATCATAAGTATCATTTTCTTTTTTTGGTAAATATATGCCTTTGACATGATCCAAACTTGGACAGGACCATGTTTAGCTCTGTGTTACATCACCTTTTCTTTTAGCAACACTCAGTAAGTGTTTGGGAAGTGAGGACACTAATTGTTGAAGTTTTGAAAGTGAAATGTTTTCCCATTCTTGCTTGATATACGACTTCAGTATAATGCTCAATAATATGCAGTCTTCATTATCATATTTTGTGCTTCATAATACTCCACACATGTTCAGGGGGAGACAGGTCTGAACTGCAGACAGGTCAGTCTAGTAGCTGCACTCCTTTACTACAAAGCCATGCCACTGGAACACATGCAGATTGTGTCTCATTGTCTTACTGGAATAAGCAGGGACGTCCCTGAAAAAGATGTCTTCTGTATGGCAGCATATGTTGCTCCAAAACCTGTATGTACCTTTCAGCATTCATGGTGCCTTCACAAATGTGCAAGTTACCCATAATGCCATGGTCACCAACAACCCTTTTTTGTGTTACAGGCTGTGTATGTTTACAAAAAACTTCTATAATTTTAATCTGTTTGAAAATTAGATATCTTATTTTTGTACTGCATTCATCTGAAAATAGGTTGGAAAAGATCCCAAAGTGTTGAATTCTGTTTACACTCTTTTTCTTTTCTTACATTTTACACAGCGTTCCAACTTTTTTGGAATTGGGGTTGTATGTTATTGAAAAAAGTATCCTCCTTTTTATTTTCAGGATTTGTAGCTAACACCTCTTAGATGGCTCTTGCTAACAAGCTGCTGTCAGACTTTGTGTCTCATTAACAAATATTGTGCTCTTGATCTTACAACGCCCTCTAATAGACATTTAAGTGCTACTGAAGCCTGCACATTGCATTTTAACATGCAAAAACCACCTTATCTGATCACAGGATAGTACACATGGCACACATCTGTACAAGTAAATAAGAGATCAACCACTGTTCTCCACATACAGCGTTGTATGTGACAGTGCTTCAGTGAGAATTTATGGATGTAAATGGCTCTCGAGTGCAATTTGGCAATGATCAAGGCTGTAGTTCATTATCATTTCCTGCCATCTACCGCCCACAGTGGGGTTTTGATTTCAGACTTGTATATTAGACAAAGTAGTCTTCCAGGTGTCCACATTAGCTATCAGTCCAGTGAGTCCCTGCGCTACTCAGACCCACTTGGTACTGATAGGATGGATCCCGGATGGATATAGTGCCTTGTGTGGGATAGGCTGAGTAATCTCTGTGAGGCCTAAGCGGGGACCCTGGCTTCTTGTGGTAGAGAGGTGGATGACCTGACCTATCTCTGGATCCCGGAACTGATGGGGAGCAGGATGAAGAGGAGGATGAAGGAGGTATGATGGGCAAACCTCGCTGCACTGTAGCTGAGTTGTAGACCCCCAAGTCAGCCTGTGGCTGTGATGCCATGGATGATGTGGGGTGTGGTACAACAGGCGTGACCGAGGCAGCGTTGGTGAAGTGAGCAGTGAAGGGCTGGTACGGGACACCATCCATGCTATAGCGAGGGTAAGGCTGCATTGTAGCCCACATGTTGCAATTTACTGAGGAGGTGTTGGTCAGGTCATCTCTGTCACCTGCCCCAGATCCAGACTCTGTTTCCATACTACCATACATACAGGCTTCTCTTGAGGTGATTGCCTCAGTGCAGTATGGATGAGACAGTAAGGGCGACTCATAAGAGCTAGCTGAACGAAAGTAATGCTCCTCTGAGACCGCAGGTGATGTCTCCAGATATGGCCGCTTACATCCTAGCTCTAGGTGTCGGGCATTATCTGCAAATGGAGAAAGTGATTGGCATAGTTTCTTTAAAACCAGGGAGTTCTTTAGGAGGACATGTGATTCTGTAGAATGTGAAAAACAACAGTGGCTAAAAACATACCTCTGTGTTTGAAACAGTGGTACAGAAGGCTGGGATCTCTGCTCTGAGGGAAGTGGTTTGAGATAAGATCTTGAGGATCTGAGTTAGACAATGGAACCCCATTCTCATACTGATAAGAGGACAGGACTTGAGGGTGCCCTGTGAAAACTCCTGCTCCGAGCTTCCCTGCAAGGTGACTATGCGAAGTGATGAGCCTCTGGCGAACCATGTTCTTTGAAATCACTGGATATTCTTTCCTATACATCAGAAGCAACAACAAATGAGAAAAGGAATCAGTTTTCCACTCCTGCATCTCCACCTAACACTGTCTATCAAGGAGGCAAGGTCTATCTTTTTTAACATCCGTCCACAGAATAAGCTCCTCAAGAGCTGATGTTTACAGGACACTTTAGTGTGCTAAATGGACCTACAGGATCAGTTTTACTTTTCTGGTTGCATTTTGTGTAAACATACCCCTGTAATCTTGAAACACGCAGATCTCCTTCTTCACTACCCCGGAATCCTTTAGCAAATGGATTGTTTTCAATCTTCAGCTGAGTGATCTAGGACAATAAGGTTTCATTTAGGATGACATTCTGCTTGGTATAAACCAAACCATAAGTAAAACAATTAAAGCAACAATGACAATTTTCAACCTTAGTTTTTTGCTGTGGGGGAAAGGAATGCCAGCACTCATGCACCCCTATGCAAACATTAATAGTTAAATATTATATCCTATTCTGCACCTAGAAAACTTTACTACTCTTTAAAGTAGTGGATCCCGACCAGGGGGCCTTGTGGGAGATACTCAGAAATATGGGGAACAGTTTATTTTCACTATTTATAAGTGGGCCAAATATGACTGTGGGTCTAGATGGTCAGTACATTTTAATGCACAGTTTAGTCGAGCTACACTTATAGCTCCATTAGGGCGTTTAATTGGTTTACTGACCTTGTCCCAGTATACAAATGCCAGGAGAGAATCCATTTATTGATGGAAGCATATCTGACTCTGCCACGGAAGGTGGAGATATGCCCCCTTTCACCTACTTGCTATTGGACCTTCTTCCGGTTGACATATTACATCACATACCAAACAAGTTAGCAAGCGGCAAATGGGTTGCATATTGAACTGTGGCAACATGTATAACATGGTACTCTATGCTTTACTTGGTACTTTCACCTTGTTTTATTCCCTTTCTTCACTTCTTCTTTATCTTCTTTTGTTTTTCCAGTTTTTCTTCAAACAAATTTATGCGGTTCATCTTCCAGGTCAAAGCCTGGGCTATACAGCATGTGCAGAATGCCTAGGTTTAGCTCAGGTTCGATTGAGGCATATACATGAAAGAGTAAATTGACCACCAACAGCATTAGCTATCATTGTTAGTCTGACTTCGAGAAATTTGACTTAATATGATTTCAGTTGGACTAACATGTTCATATGTATTTTAAAAGTCTAGTTTCAGTCACACTTATACAATAATTTGACTTTTTCTAACATCATTTTAGTAGTATTATTGAGTGACTATTACAACCATAGGTTGCACTTCCTCTACGGTTATTTCCTCAACTGTCATTGACAGCTATAGAATTTTGATCTTAATCAGATCAACATAACAAACAAATCTATTCAGATGGAGGTCCCTGAAGCAAAATCTTGTCAAATGGGGGTCCCTGCCCTAATGAGGATCAATTAAGGGGTCCTTGACATAAAAAAGGTTAAGAACCTCGGCTTTACACTCTCCAACTTTGTAAAAGATGATTCACAGTCAGACAGAAAATATAAGGAGTGTAATCCCCTTCCATTAATAAAATCAAGTTCTTGCATCAATAAGTCTTACTTTTATAGATAGAAAACTAGGAATATAGCATTAACTGTGAGATAATGTAGTATAATGTATATTGTTAATAACTGCTGTACCTTGTGGTTTTGGTAAGAAGTTACAGAGATGAAGGCTGTCTCGTGAAAGACATGGGTACAGTAGGCAGTGTTCTTCGATCCAAAGGCGTTGTTTTCATCGGCTTTGACTATGTGTAGTCTGGGCTGGTATTTGTGCATAGAATTCAAAATGATCTAGATGGGGGAAATGAAAGGAAATACATTTCATTTTAAACTTCTTTTTGCAATAGGTTATGAATCCCTATACAGTGAATTAAATTACAGCCACTGATTCATTGAACAATGACACTACAAAATGAGTTATAGACCTGGGACATAATTAAAAAGAACACGAGAATGATGAACAACACATTTCCTATGAGGTAATAGGCTATATAGTGTGAAAGTCATAAAAATGCTTTAAAAACGCTTTAGTTGCACTTGTGTCTTTATTGCTAAAAAACTAAATCAAGAAGATTTTATATTTGCATTCAGTATTAACTTGTCTTAGCAGGTAAAGTACAGGTAAAATTGATAACAATAATGAAGTCTCAGTTCCATCTGAGTCTCTCCGTAAGCCTTGTTGAGGAATTGGGACATCCTTAATGGTATTAATTTCCCTGAGCTTTTCTTTGACATTTGAAAATGCTTGCCATGGAAAGGGCATGTTGCATCATCAAGTATACAGTGTACACAAACACAGAATCTTTGTAACTTCCTCACTTTGTCTTTGTAACATTTAATTTCCTGTCCTGTTCTTATTGTCCATCCGAAGACTCTCACAGACTTTAATTAACAATGACAATATCTAAAAGAAGCAGAAGCAGAGGCAGAGGAAGAAGAAGAAATATGTCCTTCTTGAGGAAATGTTTCTTTTTTTCACACGTTGTTAAGCACACACAAAGGCCTAAATTCCCAACATGTACACATGAGATATTTAAACATGCATTATTGCTGTGGAGAGAGTGACAGGGTTGCAGTAGCCTGGCACTCGCAACAGTTGTGGGTTTAGCAGCGCCCAGGAGGTGAACTGGCAGCTCTCCAGCTACCAGTCCATACTCGGTGGACTTTAACCTGCCACCCACTAGTGCCCAAGTCAAGTCCCTACTGACTGAGCTTACTGCCGCCTGACTTAAATGCGTAAAACAAATAAATATACTATAGATGAAAATAAATTATGGTAATTTTAATAAATGCTACTACTTTTTAGTCTCAGCCCATTGTCTGTGCATATAATACACTTCCTCATTGCGGCCTGAAATGCCTGATTTCATGGCAGCTAAAAAATTGTAATGCAAGTTGCGATATTTTTTAACTTAGTTTTATCATAGGAGGTTGTATTGTTGGAAAGTTACAATTACATAGGATCAGATGGTTTTATGATGAATTTTCAGAGCCAATATTGGCGTAAAATAAAACATATTTTAAAAAATCTTAGCTGATTCAAACTTTTCTTAGTCATGTAAATCAAAGCCAGTCTGGAAGATTATAAACAGCAAGATTGACGAGAATAAATCAGGCCGACCTGATTGTAAACACAGTGATCGACAGGAAGAATATCAGATCTACATTACATATGAACAAGACACATATGAGAGACAGAGACACTGCACCCCACAGCTCCACCGTCAGGTGAGGGAGAGCCTGTCAGCCAGCTTGACAGCGGTTGTGACTCATTATAGTTTATAAAGTTGAAAATCTCCAACAGTTACTCAATACAAAAATCTGTGTCCCGTGTTCTAAAGTGGTCTCAGAAAACAGCTCCACCTGCGGTGAGCTGCTGGTAGGCCGACATGTTTGTGTATCGGTTTTGTTCACACTGACACCAAAATGGCTCGACCTTGTCAATAACCTTGTTAATAACTGCTGGGTAGAATCAGATTTGTACTGCTAACAGTTTTCCCTGAAGGAGTCCTGTTTAGTCTGGCAGGACAGTCTTAAAACGTATAGAAAGGCCCTCCACCATGCCAGAGCAAACTATTGCTCATTGTTAACTGAGGAAAATAAAAACAATCCCAGGTTTCTTTTCAACACTGTAGCCAGGCTGACTCAGAGTCACAGCTCTATAGAGCTTGTATTCCTTTGGCCCTCAGCAATGATGACTTTATGAGTTTCTTTAATGATAAAATTATAACTATTAGAGACAAAATCCATCACCTCTTTCCCTTAATCGACCTGACCTCAGACACAGGTAATTTGGATATGGCAGTAGGGCCTGAAGTTTATCCTCCATTGACCTTCACCAACTCTCTACATTGATTTCCACATCCAAGCCATCGACATGCCTGTTAGACCCCATCCCAACTAGGCTACTTAAGGAAGTTTTACCTTTAAATGACAACTCTTTGTTAGATGTAATCAATGTGTCTATTAACAGGCTATGTACCACAGTCCTTTAAAGTAGCTGTCATTAAACCCCTTCTAAAGAAGCCCACTCTTGATCCCGAGATTTTAGCTCACTATAGACCGATATCTAATCTCCCCTTTATTTCTAAAATCCTTGAGAAAGTGGTTGCTAATCAACTCTGTGACTTTCTTAAAGATAATAGCTTATTCAGTCTTTTAGCTTTTCAGTCAGGTTTCAGAGTTCATCATAGTACAGAGACGGCACTAGTAAAAGTTACTAATGACTTCTTGATTGCCTCTGATACAGGTCTGATCTCTGTATTAATCCTATTAGATCTCAGTGCTGCATTTGACACCACTGACCATCAAATCTTACTGCACAGCATGGAACACTTAATTGGCCTTAAAGGAATGGCACTAGCATGGTTTAAATCATACTTATCAGATCATTCCCAGTTTGTAAATATTAATGATCAATCCTCCATGTATGCTAAAGTGTGTTTCAGAGTATCACAAGGTTCTGTGCTTGGACTAATCCTTTTCACTTTATATATGCCTTCCTTCTGTAAATTTCCATTGTTATGCAGATCATATGCAACTGTATCTGTCTATGAAGCCAGATGAAACTGGCTCAGTTATCTAGACTACAAGCATGCCTTCAGGACATAAAAGCCTGGATGAGCCACAATTTCCTTATGTTAAATTCAGACAAAACTGAAGTTATTGTTCTTGGCCCCAGACACGTCAGAAACTCCTTTTATATCTTTACATGGTATTGCCTTACCCTCTAGCACAACTTTAAGGAACCTCTGAGTTATATTTGATCAAGATCTATCTTTTGCATCCCATATAAAACAAACTTCAAGGACTGCTTTCTGTCACTTGCGTAACATTGCAAAAATTAGACATATCCTGTCTCAAACAGATGCCGAAAAATTAGTGCACGCATATGTTACTTCTAGGCTTGATTACTGTAACTCCCTATTATCTGGTTGCCCCAACAAATCCCTGAAGTCTCTCCAACTGGTGCAGAATGCTGCTGCACCAGTTGGACTAACAGGAACCAAGGAAAAGGATCATATTTTTCGTGTTTTAGCTTCTTTGCACTGGCTCCCTGTAAAATCCAGACTTGAATTTAAAATCCTCCTCCTTACCTACAAAGCTCTGAATGGACAGTTTCTGTCCTATCTTTTGCAGCTCATAGTTCCCTCAAGATCACTGCGCTCTGAAAACACAGGATTACTTGTAATTTCCAAAGTCTCCAAAAGTAGGATGGAAGCCAGAGCCTTCACTAACCATGCCCCTCTTTCATGGAACCATCTTCCAAGTTCGGTCAGGGATGCAGACACCATCTCGACTTTGTAGGGTAGACTTAAGACCTTCCTCTTTGATAAAGCTTATAATTAGGGCTAGCTCAGGTTGCCTGGACCAGTCCCTAGTTAGGCTGACATAGCTTTAGTCTGCTGGGGGACTTTCCAGGATATGCTGAGCTCCTTTTTCCTTCTCTTGCTCCCTCCATCTGCAAACACTCTTGTCTTTTTACTGCTTTACACTAACTTGGTTGCCTCTCTGGAGCAGTTGTGCTCCTTTGTTTCGTAGTTTTCCCGGATCTTGGCTGCAATCTTGGTTGTGCCTGGATCGTGGTGATGGCTGTGCTGATGCTGTGGCCCTGCCTTTGGCCATGCTTGTGCTGTGGCTGTAACTCTGGTTCGCCTTGATCATGGTCTTGGTTGTGCTGTTGCTGTGGTCCTGTCTGAGGCTGCGCCTGTATCATCGGCCTTGGTTGCACAGATGCCCTGATCCTGCTTGACGCGACCTTCTACTGCCATTATTATGTGTCATGCTTCCACTATTAATATACGCATGGGAGTCTTGTCAATAGCTACGATATTTGCACTTAACATCACATGCTATCATAGAGTGCATTTAGTCATTTTACTTCTATCACTATTGTTATATGATATGTTATTGTTACCATTATTGCTGTGCTTATCTCCCCCTCTCTCCCTCTCTCTTCCCCTCTCTCTTTCTCTCTCTCTTTCTCTTTCCTCTTTGTCATTACTGTAATTTAATTGTTATTTACGACATCTATTGCAAGTCTGTTCGTACTGGAAAAGGGATCCCTCCTCAGCCCCTCTTCTTGAGGTTTTTACCATATTTTTCCCCCATTACAGGGTTTATTTGGGGGGAGTTTTTCCTTAGACCATGTGAGGATCTAAGGGCAGAGGGATGTCGTATGCTGTAAAGCCCTCTGAGGCAAACTGTGTTTTGTGATGATGCGATTATTAAATAAAACTGAATTGAATCTAACTTGATGTGGAGTGTGAATGTGTTGTATATTAGTATAGCAGGTAGCATGTGCTGAGCGTGTTCAGTGTTTAGATTGTTTGGGTAGCTTCAGGTCAGCTCACCACCATCAGTCCGCTCAGCGCAGCCGAGTGTTGTGCCCAGTGAAGCATTAGCAACAGGAGGGCAGGGTCATTACTAGTCCAACTCTGTCAGTGCTGATCAGCATCATGCTCTGCACTTCAGCTCCCCTACCCATTCACCAGACACTCTCTTCAGGAGCCTTCTCCTCCAGGGGGCTCTCAAAGAGAGGCAAAGGTTGAACAGGTCACAGGGAGCCAGGGTCAGGTTGAACACCGAATGGACCCGAGCTCACAGGCAGGCTGAAGACACAGATAAGCTACTGGCTGGTCCAGAGGCTCCCAGTTGACCTTTGTCTGCTCTGCTGTCTGGCTGCTGTTTGAGTGTGATCCCAGAGACCCTAGGGTGAGTGTCTGAGTGCAGTGATCAGGGAAACCTTCCTCATTCCAGTGAAGAGCTTAAGAGGATATTGGCTTTCATCACCCCTGATATAAAAACATCCAGGCATGATTATTTATACATGCATTATTTTTTTCTTCTTGTTTTCTGTTTTTGGGATGTTAACAGTGCTCAGGTGAGGTTGGTACTTTACAAAAAGGTAGTGACCAGAGGCCAGATTATAAGTAGCTGACATCCAGGAGGCACAGTGCCAAAAAAGCAAATATTGTGAGGCAAAATGCTGTATTAGAGAGAACATGGGGTTGGCTTTCACTTCACTTTTGCTGGCGAGCGTGTTTACAAAAAGGAACTGATGAGCCAGCATAGTTTACCTTTAAGGTTAGGAAAAGATTAGCCCCTTCTCATTCCCAACGGGTCAAATAGCTCTGCTTTGAAAGTACTTTTGGCGTAAGTGTGTGGCGCCAAAAGTCACCTTCCACATGGAATGCTGCTGGATGGAATCAGTCTAGTTGTTATTATACACAGGCACTAGCTGCGTCACTTGAGAATGTAGCCAGATGTACCCGTTATGTGCTCATGCAACAACTGATGACACCTACTGCTGTTCTATGCAGTGCTAAAGGACTGTCCTGCGAGTCACTCTCCTCCTGCTCTCTCTGCTGGATTAGTATGAGCAAACACGGTTTGCTACTTGGGTGGCCTCATGATAAAGAGATAAGGGCAAGGAGGGGCTGTGAGAATCAATCTGCTGAACACAGCTCTAAAATGTCTAAATTGGACGAATATGCAAGGTCGTGTGGAATTTACCGTGATGGCTGAATTTGCATCAATTGTTGTGGTAGAAAATCATAAAGGGACTGATATTTCCTGCTTTGATAATCACTGTTGCCAATGGGTATAAATCGTAAAGGGCTAGATTTTTCAAGCGGATGTCATTCTTTGGGATACTGAGCTGAGTAATGTTAGTACATGCGTTTGGACAGGGTAATGATCAATATCCATAACTCTGGACTGTTCTTTGAGATGACACCACTTAATCACTATTATATGAAATGAATCAGCTCTGTGGAGATTGCTCTGAGCATCCTTTGGTGAGCAATAGCAAATCTATCCCAGGTCACTAACATCTGTTTGTTATCAGTAAACAGAAGATATATTGTATTGCTAATGTCCAACAGGTCCATTGTCAAGATAAGATGGTGGATCGGGGATTTGGTTCAATATACTGCCGAGAAGAATGACTTATGCATTTTAAAGGAACTCAGGGAAAAAAAGTCTACAGACACAAAGTATAGACCACAGAACACATTTACAGCGTGAGAACCTTTAGTATTCCACTATGGGACTGTTCTGTGGACCAAAGATTTCCAAAGATTTATGGAAAAGATGGTTTTAACTCCTAATGTCCACTTAGTAGACATAGACCTGTATTTGAAAGGACATCATCTCTGCTATTCTCAATACAGAAAAATGTTAATTTGTACTGCAGTGCTTCCCGCCATAAAGGGCAGTTCCAGGAAGGTAGAGCATGAACTATGGTTGAATTTGCCTTTTTTATTTTCTACACATTCAGCAATATTTAGTACTGAATGGGAGTTGCCCTTCTACACACCTCCTGGTCTGGGCATCATCTGGGCTCTGCCTGGCTTTAAACTCACTCTGTCCTCATAACTCGCCCTTATCACTGGCCAGGCACTCAACTCCGTCTGACAGCAGGCCCCGCCACTGATCTGCGAGGTTATGAACCTAATGAGCCTGCCCATTGATGGGATGGCTTCAGACAAGCTATCCCAGAGTCCCCCTGGGGAGCACTGCCACAGTCACACTCTTCACCTCCCTCTGCAGACTCTGCCTCCTCAATTTCTTTATCCTTCCTTTCAGAATTATGCCTGTGAAAAACACCTTAAGCTTTTTCTGTTCGCACATGGATCAACTAAATTTTTCATCTGCATGTTTCACAAATGGTTTCTTCTCACTGCGATGTTGCTGACACTGGGTGGGATTTTTGGCTTAGCAGAGTTCCTTCTAAGACATGAAATTTCAGCAGTATATAGGATTACTGAAGGAGGTGTAATCCATACTTACAAAGTTGAAATCTATAAATTGCCCTGGGAGCACAAGGACTCTTAAAAAGAAATATGTGTTTCACTCATGGTTTATTTTTTTTGCTGTAGCTCTACAATCTAAAGGGATTTCACCTCGAACCACATTTACTGCATTTTGTATTGATTAGTAGACTGTATTAGGACACTTGTGCCTCATTTAGAGTAAGACTTGATTTGGTCTCGAATCTCCTTGTTAAACCATACTAGAGCTGTGAATGGCAATGTCTGTCCTATTGGATCAATTGCCATGGAATTGGGTTCAGATATTCATTGTGCCCAGAGGATTAATCCTAATGATTTTGGCAACCCTCTGACTTTTATCATAGTACCAATCTAATGTACAAACCAGTGTGTGGTTCGTGAAATGCTCTTCTCTCTCTGATGACAGTGTATGAAGGATTGGCTGTTGCTAAATGTGGCTGCTAAAAATATTGTCATATACATATCCCACCCCAATGCATTCTGGGTTTAGAGGCCTTGAGAGGCTTGAGAGTTAACAGCGTGAAGAGGAGTAATACAGCCAAGGGGGGTGGGGTGGGGGGGGGGACTCCTCTGAGCTAGAAATGGATAAGATGACATTTCAGGTGCAATTTAACCAACTGGTTCTCTTTGGCAGCCTGAAAAATGTCACCAAAAGAAAAGTTAATTTAGTGTGGAAAGAAAAGACTGCTGCGGTCAACAAGTTAAGGTTACAAAATTCAATTTACACATCCATATGCACCTACCAATAGCATAAATATATTTCTAATATTTGCCTATATATTATATAACACTAATACTGTTATAATATTTAATATTAATGCTTATAGCTGACTCAGAATGTGGCTGTATATATCGAGTCTGCTTTTATTGCATTGGCGAAGGAGACATGCACGCACTACATATCACCAAGCTGGACACCAGTAAAAATTTAATCGCCTAGGCTACTAGCAGTAAAATAATCACACTGCTGCAGAGTTTATTTATATATTTTTAATGATAAATGATATAAATATGCTTTGATTTGTCAGTTTAAAAAGAAGAGTTTTAGATATATTAGAACTGGGCAGCAGTGGTGTTCAGCCTGCAGTCAGTCCAACATGTTCTCGCTCAGAACTCATCACATGGTGCAGCTCTGTCAGGATCTTCTGTATCTATGATGTTTTAGGTATCCCTCTGTGTCAGCTGTTTATGCTTCCAGATGGTGTTACAGTAATGTAGACATGGTGGGATGACGTCATAGTGGGATGACGCAACCTGTCACTGTGATGTCAACAAATGCAGAAGCGGCATGGTCGTTATGTTTACACAACAGCACAGACTGTCACAATTATTGGGATTAGCCAAAAAAGTCACAGATGCACAAAAGTCAGATGTTTGTGGGACCCATCCACCTCCTCACCTATCTCATGTGCATGCAAGAGGTTACATCTGGCCCTGTTCTTAAGTGACACCGCCTGTGCACGTTGCAATTTTACATCATCTTGTATTGTTGCCAACCACGTCCACCTTTTACGAGAGGCTCCCATCCAAAGTGCAAAGGTCTTTAAATCAGTTTCAAACACTGCCAGCAAAATATTCTGTAGAGAACAACTGAAGCTGATTCAGTTTTCAGCAGTAGGCACTACCAACAGGCAATCAGGTGAATGCCTGTTGGTGGTGCCTACTATTATACTATATTATATAAATCACTGATTTCTGAGTGACACCACTATATAGCTTGGTTAAGAACTCTCACCATGTTGTGAGATCTTAGCAATAGCATTGGTGAGTAAAATGTTAGCATTAGCAATGTTATCAGAATAAAAAAAAAATCTCCACAATAGTTTGTAAAAATGCTAACTTTTCTTTGAATAGGTATTAAGTCATCGAAAGAACTAATAGATGCTGCAGGTACTCACATGCCCAAAAGGATCCAGGTGATTGTTTGTTAGCTTAAGCTTCTGAAATGACACCAGTTGCCTCATCCAGTGAGCTCCTGTGGCAGGGGAATCGGGGTGCACATAGAGTCGGCCTGGCATTGCTGGCTCGGCCTTGCCAGCCACCATCCTGAAGGCAGATTGAGAGAAGAAATGTGTAGAAATAAACTGTAGTATTGGGATGGGGGGACAAATGTAATGTTTTCTCTAGCTTTTTTAAAAGTGAACATCTAACATATGGAGAATATGTCTTGGTAAATTTAATATAGCTCACACAAAAAAAGTCTGTCAATGAAGAGACAAAGAGACCCCCCCCACACCCACACACACACATACCTAAACACACACACACACACACACACACACACACACACACACTTATTTAACCCTCAAAGTTAAATAAGGGACCAGGCAGACAGGAAGAAGGTGGCCTGTTAAAATATCATTACTAATTATGCCTCTCCAAGGTGTCGCTGAGGAACTCCAGAACCAACCAAACTGCAGGCCATGCTGCAAGATTAAAAGGAAATCACTGTAAGATTACCTCTTTCTGCTGGAGATTTTGTTCTTTTCAGCTTTTTCTGGCAAAACTTTTTTGTCCACCCAAGAACAAGTAGTTTGCCACATCTAGTGTCATCCTAATGGATGGAGAACTGCAGTTCCATTACCTCCAGACATAGGGTCAACTGGAGACATACTAAGTAAAGTCTATCGTTATTGCACTTGTTGTTACGTTATTGTTGCATTGCTCCACAACGAGATGCATGGTCACATAACTGCAAATTAAAGATATCGTGTCATTAAACATTTTTCCCCCATATCAGCACAAAACATGGATCAGAACAGTTAACAAACTGTCTCAAAATTCAATCTTCCAATGAAATGTTGGAGCATCACCAATAATATGTTTTTGTTTCTAACTGTGGTTTTATTTAACTTAGGTGGCTTGCAGTATGCTAGCTGTCTGTGCCTCGTGGTGGGCACACAGACAATGTGCAGCTCTAAAATGTGATGTTAAAATGAGGCTGAGACACTGATCATAAACATAGATATTTTTTGACCATATACAAACTTTTAGTCAAGGTGCTTTATGGCAAGAAGCAGATAACACAAGCTCTGACAACGCAAATGCACTTAAGCAATGCCTCAACAGTGACTCAGCAATAATGTTGCTGGTCATGTTCATGTGTTGTTACTTGTAGTGTAAACACAGCATTAGACATTGTAATCTCATGTGGCCATTTTGACTGTGTTTGCTAGAAAGATTGATAGACTCTATTGTCCACCTTAGTGGAAATTGTCTTTGGCTTCGCTCAAACACAGCAAAGGTACATACAAACATGTATCACAATACACCATTAAAAAAGCACAAATCGATGTATAGATTCAGTAGTGCAAACATGCAGGCAGGAGCAATAAATTATATTCATTATAAAAGAGCGCACATCTTACAAAATAGTAGTTTTCCTGATACAATTATTCTGTGTTCATTGCCTGAATGACATGAGAAATAAAATTCTTAAACTTCCTATAAATGTTGCGACACATTGTTGTGACCCTAAATTGAGGGCCAGACAAGTGCAGAGTTACTGAGTTGTTTCTCTGATTTTGCTAATCACCTGCCCTGTAATACTGACAATCTTAGAGAGCTTCTTTTTGCTCTTTGTACTCAAGTTGCCATACCATGCTGTTATGTTGAGTATGACAGGGGGGATGTGACAGGTCCCATTTGGTTTTATTTGTATTTTAAGTTCTTTTGTTTTTGCCAGTCCTGATGTTCAGTGACCTGGCCAAAGTAAGTTTCTTCATACTTATCTTTCTGTAGAAAAGTCATATCATCTGCATATTTAAACAGCTTGACATTACTGGTGTGGGCGGACATTTCATTGTATAAATGGAAAACAGCAGTGGTGACAACACACAGCCTTGTGGTGCCCCAGTTTTTTAAAACAAGCTCATCTGAGTAGAGCCTGTTCATTAAAACTCTTTGAGGGCAGTCAGTTATAAAGCTTCTAATCCAGTGAATAAGACCTATCATCTTAAAAAGCAATTCTGAAAGAGGGTCAATTTGTATTGTATTAAAAGTAGACCAAAAATCGAAAATCACTAAAAAGAACACAACAGATGAATTCAGTTGTTGTAGGTGTCTTGCTATTTGTCGCATCCTCTATTCACCTGTGTGATTTGTGAGCAAATTGTAGGGGGTGAAGCTAATCCCCTACAGAGGACTTTATCGATCAGTCAATCAAATTTTATTTATATAGCACCTTTCAGTCAAATCAAATGCAATTCAAAGTGCTTTACAATTTGATTGAAAACATAAAAAAACAAAACAAGAACAACATATAAAATGGAAAAGAGTAAGTAAGAACCATAAAACCATAAAAATGTAAAATAGTAAGATGCTACATGAAAGCCAGACTAAAAAGATAGGCTTTTAGTTTACGTTTAAAAGTATCAATATTTGCAGCTCCTCTCAGATCCTCCGGCAGATGTTCCTGTGTTTTGGAGCATATGGCTAAAAGCAGAATCACCAAAAGTTTGTGTTCGAGTCTGTGGAACAGCTAAAAAAGAGGAGTCAGAGGATCTGAGGGGCCTTCCTGGTTCATAAACTAAAAGCATCTCTAAGATGTAGTCTGGTGCAAGTAGTGCCTTATAAACTAATAATAGGATTTTAAAATCAATCCAAAAACCAACAGGCAACCAGTGTAAAGCATTTAAAACAGGCGTAATGTGTGCTTTCCTTAGATGGATGCTGGCTATTCTCTCCATACACTTAGTGAAGTTGTGAAGTGAGCACAACCAGTCTAAAATCTTTAAAAGATGTTGCTCCAGACTTTAGGCAGAGGTGTTATGGTGGATTTTTTCCATGATTGTGGAAAAATACAGCTGTTAAGCAGCATCTGAAATAAATGAGTGACAGGCCCTTTAAGCTGGGCAGAGCACACTTTGAGCACCCTTCCTCTCAGACCCTTCCTCTTCAGCCTATTCTTGGGTCTCTCACATCAAATCTCACATCTTCCATAGCAGATGTTCAGATTTTTGACAATTTCACCGCAGTCTACAGTTTCCTTTGCAATCCCTGTACAAAATTTAGCTCAAATGCAATCTTAAAATCAGTTTTTGCTTGAGAAATTCCTTCTCTTTCTCCACACAAATACACAGATTCACACAAACACACATACATACACATTTGTATGTAATTACTGCTTAGGATATACATTGTGTATTTTGCTTTTGTTCCCTCTCTTTTGAATGCATGTTTTTGGAATATTCATACTGATTATGTAATAATTTTGTTGCACAAGGGTGGATGATCACCATCCTCTGCAGTGCTAAGAACAACACAATCCCTTAAACTTTACTTGGCTATTGATATGGTAATTTTGGTTAGAGTAATGGTCATCATACAAGACAGTATGGGGCAACCCTCAACAAGAATCATTTATGGTTTGCAAATGCAAACTTACCACTTGTTATCACAAAACTTGTAGCGATGGTCATCAGCTGGGACAATGTCAATGAGAAGGATGTATTTGGTTTTGGGGTTCATCCCAGTTACTTTAACCTTGTAGCTGGGAAACATCCTCCTGTTGAAGAATGCAAAGGAAAGTGTTAGAAATGATCTTTGGCCTTCATGAGAAATCAAGGCAATGCTTGATTTAACCAATGAATATTTGATTTATTTAACCCCTTGAATCCTGAACAAATTGGCTTAATTTCTGTCAAAAACACTGGAAGAAGGCAAATAGCAATGGAAGAAATGACCCACTAGGTTGGCAAGAAATTAGTAACAAGTACAAGAAAATTGCCTGAAAATTAGTAAAAGAAAAAAAAAGAAAAAGAGGGAAAAATACAGAGATATGACCTGGAAAAAGACATTACAGTATCATAATAATTTTGTAACACAACTTTAAATATGTGATTATGATAATGTTGTGTTAGCATTTTTTCTTTGTTTTCCCTACATATTTTTCCCTTGGCTATCTTTTTTAAAAATAATTTTCTAAATCCACCATTTCAGGTTTCATCTTTCAGATTTTTATTAAAACATGTAGGTGGTACATAGAGCAAATAGAACATGAACTTTTTTTTTTTTTTTTTTAAAAGTTGCTCAGTTTTTCAAAGGGTTAACCTGGAACCTTTAGGAAAGATTTGATTATAGTTTGTACACATGATTGTCAGTTTCAAAAATAACTGCCTTTTCATATGCAACCAATCTCAGGGAGTAATAAAAAGCTGCTTTCACCAAAGGTCTGTATTTTACATTTTGAATGATCCTCTTCTTGGAAAAGGCCGTTGTAGACAGTTGTGTGTGTAGGATAAGTGTAGTATCGTCACGGATAGTGCAGATAAAGATCGGATCAGCTCACTGACTGTGGATCAGTGATGTCCTTAAGGGATTGGGATGAGAGAGGACCCATAATTATTGTGGTACTGAGAGAAGAGGAGGATGAGAAGCTGCTTTCTCCGAAACCTGAAATCACCTTAACCTGAACATACGGTGGATCAAACCTGCTTCTACACTGGCAACCCCACTGTGCACAGTGTGGAATAAAACTCAGCTGCCAAACCTTTTAGGGTCATTTTCTTGATGTTGTCCTTACTCGGCTACCACGGAATGTTCCCACAACATTGGCTAATGTTACCTACAAGTTGTAATAATGTTTTAAAGAAAACATTTATCATGTTTATCATTTCAAATAATGACCCTGTAAGGTTAAATTTAGATGCAACATTATAACTTCAACATTCTGAGGATGTTTTGGCGGTGTGTGTTTAGAGGTGACAGATCATAAAATGTTCTCTTCTAAAACATTCCCACAATATTACATGAGAACAAAGGAAGAACATTTTCAAAACAACATTTAGAATTTTTTTTCGCAATATTATTAAGGCTTGAAAATACACATTTTCACAACATTTTTTATAAAACTTTCCTGTAATGTCATATGCAAACAACAACAAAAAGACAAACAAAACAAACAAACAAGCACACACACAATTAAGTTTTTATGATATTATAGATAATGTCACTCTAACTTAAAGATGAATGTTCTTGGAACTAAAAGAAAACTTGCCCCTGAAAACATGACTGAAGCTTTGCAATTTACCATTCTCAGAATGTTAATGGAACCAAAAATTGCTGGCCTGGTAATGCAGGTATTTTTTCGGGAAAAGATTGATACCCTTGCACACTTCTGGTACAGAGAAATCATAAAAAGTATGGGAACCCGCTTTATCTTTCATCTTTAAATGCATCCAGACTAAAAGACAAAATATGCTAAAATAGCACTCAAAGCCATAAAACATATGAAGGGAACTACTTTTCCTGACCTCTTCTGGGAAACCAAAAACTTTTTCATCCCATCCACACCAAAGGAACTTTCACAAAGGGCTTTTTGGCCCTTATAAAGCCCTAAGTGGTTTTTAATGGCACCCGAGATCGGACAACAGTTTAGACAGCCGACTTGTCATTGCTCAAGAGGCTGCAGTCAACAAGGTCTGCAGTTTATGTGTGGGTGGTGCCCATGGCAACAGGTTCAAACATCGCAGGACACTCTCATGAAAACCTTGCATGCTTTCTGAGAAGATGGCCGAGCATCAAAACCCCTATCTACATACTTGCTGTTCCGCTTGGTGCAAATGTCCATCTTCAAAGGCTCAAAGTGCCTGACACCATCTGATCATGTTACTGTAAATACTCCCTAACATACGATAGACAGAGGAGGGGGATTGAGGGCAGGTAATTCAAATCTCTCTCCCAGGCTTCAAATCCAATCAGTACAAGAGATCAGTCCCGGTATCATCCTCACTGAAAGACGGGTTAATCTTAGAGGAACATTCAAAACAGACCTCTTCTCATCTCTGGCTCCACTCACACTGTACAGACAGAGCAGATGGGGGCCTGTGTCAACACATGTGGCCCTCACATTTGTGTAATGTGGCCATAAGTACTCAGTCTTCAGCTATGGGCATCAGTCTGTCAAGCCAGATCAGATGGATGCACCACCATCTTACACACAAGTGAATGTTGAGTAAAACTGTGTCTTGTTTTGTAGAAATGTACTTGGTTGGTTCTAGAATTACATATGCTCTTGAACTCTTAGTATGCTTCAAACTACAAACGAGGTTGTATGCCATGTCTCCGGCAAGTGTTTATACCTGGAGACACAATAAAGTGTACAATTTGGGATTTTGTCACACATGTGGACAGTGTCTTCAACGGCAATCACAATGTAGTGCTTGACTGCACACACATAAAGTAACAGAAGTGTGTAAAATTGAAAAAAGGAGGGCTTGAGAGATGATCGAGCTGTGCCTTACACCTCGGCACATCCAGCCAACTGTGTGGATAATCACTTTCAGGACAAAATGGTTTACCAAAGCCTCCTAGTTCCACAATCTGAAAGGGGGTTTAAGGCAATGTTAGGCGATCCAACAAGCTCTTTGTTTGAAGCATACTGAGGCTTATAAAAACCCACTTAACCCTGTGAATTAGGTGTTTAAATATCTCAGCTGATCTGTGGTCTGTATTGGAAACTGCACATCTTCACCCTTTATTGTTGAAAGCCTCATTTATTCCTGTTGCGGGCTATTAACACGAGACGAGATTCCTGCATGCAACGTTAAGCTTTTCTTGCGGTTTGGCCTTTCTATTACACAAGCACAGCATTTTGGGAGCCTGAAAACGCGAACTTATGAAACCAGGTTCCAGAATGTAAAATTTTGAAAACGCAACCCTTTCTGTTGTTATGTAAACTGACAGTGTGCAGATCCTGTGAGAACAATCACATCACATGCGCGTGGTATTCTCCTACAGTGTGTCATTACAAAGTACACCGCCAACTACTGGCCTGGCATGCATACTGCAGCATTTTTTGGTTGCTTTTGTGTATCCGTGTACATGAGGACCATTTTTGGACCCATCTGCTGCCCCCCCTGCCCGCCCTTTTGAGACCTTGGGTTCTTATATAACATTGTTACTAGCAGCATTTCAACCTGATGTCGTTCAGTGGCATGACATACACATGTGACAGGTTATGTCTGGCTGTGTTCTTAAATGATGCCACCCGCTTGCGTATCAGGCTGATGTGACAGGTGCTGTCTGGCGGCCCAGCGGCATATAATAACAATGCGACACGATCTGTCCGGCCGTGTTCTGAACTGACACCATCCAGGGGTGTATCGTGTGGACATGAAAGGTGCCTTTTGGCACTGGGATAGTATGCCAGAAGTACTGTAAAAGCGGCTGTATTTGATGAATTTGTAATAAACGGGCTGGCACAACCATTGAGTCTAGGTTTATGAAATATGATGACATACAGCAGACTAAGAAATGATGGAAATTGGTCAACCATTTGACATTTTCTGTACCATTTATACTGAGGTAGCTGACCCGATAATATCTTAAGTTGTAGTTGGACAATTGGTGCAATTTATATTATAAGGATAAATGATTTCTCAGTGGAATATTGCAATATATATTGATATTGGAATATAACATACACTGATTTGATCCTTGTTCCCCACTCTTATTACTGTATGTTCTCAGGCAAAGTGGCTCTTATCACAGTCCTGTCATTGTCTGTATATAATCTTACATACATGTGATGAAACATGGCATATCTTGGTATTGCATATCTGTAACATCTCTAAAAAATCTGAGGTATTGCAATTGTAGACAGCTGATTTTCAAAGGCAGACATTATGAAGGCACACATATACATATGGCGGTGTGACTAAGTGAGTGAGTTTAAGAGGAGTATGAGAAATGGAAATGAGAGAGTGTGTGTATGATATCAGTGTCAGGGTGTGTGTGTGTTTCTGTGCCCAGCCAGCTGTTTCTCTTAACAGTCCCACATGTTTAGGCCCTCCAGTGATCCATTCCCTCTCTGGGAATCTTCAGTACCACAGCAAGATCAAAAGGAGTGATGGGGGTGGGGGGCGGCAGGGGTGGAGGATGATGAAGCGCTACAACCTAGTAGACTCGGCCTATTGTGGGCGCCAGATTCCTCTTATCAAGCCGCCGCTGCTCTCTTGACGGGCTGTGTACAAAGATGGAGAGTGAGGGAAGAGCTACACTGGGTGCTTTGAGGAGGGAGGATTATGCCTGGACAATGACACTCACAATAACAAGTTGACTGCGCTCAGCTAGGTGCTGCCTGGGAGTGGACTGAGCAAGTTTCATCTTTGAGTGTTGGGAAAATGTGGGATCCCCTGCTTGATGAAGCATCTGCACCTCCTCTAGCGCCACCTCTGCACTGACCTTCCTTACATGTTACAATAAGGGTCTCTTTTTAAATCAGGGCACCCCATTATTATACTGTTTGGGTTTTTTTGTTGATGGTACACTATTTTACAAAGATGTTGATAAAATAGATGACAGTTTTTTTCCCTTATTTTTGTTTTAATTTTGCAGTACATTTTACACATAAATTGCATTTTTTTTAATCGCTTGTTTATGATTCTATTATTTTGCATTTTAAAACAAATTTGAAGTTAATAGTAAACAGGCAAATCAATTACTACCAGATTGTCTTGATTGGGAATCAAATTACAGAATTTTCTCTTTTCAGATGTTTGAATTTAGTGTCTTTTTCTGATTCATACAGGTCTTAACCACTATTTTTAAGTACCGCAATTTTGCACTCCGAATTTTTGATACTCTACTATTATTATTACTGGATATTTTTATTTAGTATTTATTTTTAAGATTTTTTTGTCGTGTGGATAATCACAGACATGCTTTTATGTTATGTGTGGTTGTGTGTGGTTAGCTGTGAATGAACTGCAGTAAGACATATGACTGGTCAAAACATGCTAACCTAAGGATGTCACTTAGACCATAGTCTTCCACCATGCTGACTGGTCTGCAGTCAGTTTCCAAGTTAACTTCTTTGATTTAGTTTCATTCACAGGTCTGTGGAGATCAGTGCACTCCAAAATAGTGCTTTGCTGTTTTAAGTGAAGCGGCCGCCTGCTGACATTAGTCTGATTAGCTGCGTCTGTGTGCTCAGTTCGTAGGTTGCAGCAAACACATTTTGTGCATTTGTATTGCATGCAAAAACCTGCTTGGTTTTTGCCCAAAACTGTATACAGTGCATAAGATGCAACAAGATGTCTGCATGGACGCTCCTCCTGAACATGGGTGGCGACTCTGCTCTGCAGTCGCCTCTGAAGGGTACACATCACTCTTTCAAAATGTTTATTCCCCCTGTGGCGCAGGGTGGGCAGGAATGGGACAGCACCTCACATTTCCGCTGTCACACCAGTCCTTACCAAGCACCCACCTCCTCCCCGCTCTCCCAGTCCTCTGCTCTGTCAGATCAGCATGCAGAAAATGAGTCACTTGATTGAATGGTGCTATTCAGGATGTAGTAGTTTTGGTGGATATTACAGTTCCTGATATCCTGTTGGAAAATGATGTGGCACAGATATTGTCCAACTTAATTCAACGCCTGTACAATGACAAGCAGGATACTAGTTCAGCTGTGACCATCTTCTCCATCTTTTCATTGGCATTTACCCCTGAAGACCTTGACTTGGCCAGCTAGTACATGTCAGCAGGAGGAGACTGCTGAGTTGATTTGTTCATCCAGAAATGTGACTCACAGCCACACACCACCACTGACCAATACCAACCACAAAACACACCACCAACCAAGCAAAATAGACATAAGAGCTCAAAATCAGCTCAAATTTAGCGGAGCTGACAGAGAGGAAGCTGGAAGCATCCGTGTCGAGGTCATATGTGGATCAAAATCAAAACTGGTGTTGAATTTATTTGAGCTCTATATACAGTGACAAATATTTCCATTTTCTTGCTCTGACACTTGCTCTGACCACTGTGCACCTGGAAAACTCACAATCAGAAAAGTGTGTTTTGTTACTATTGCAACCAGGAAGTGTGGACTTATCATCAATGTTATCAAGCTAACCACATACTTAACAGGTTTTTCTAATATAATGATGTCTATATTTATTCCCTTTTTTCTCATATCATCCTGCAATGACAAGAAGCCATGATACAGTGATCTGCGACTTAAAACCATTGTGGGCCAGGTACGTAAAGTGGTTCCATACCCCCCTATTTCTGGCCCCTTGCACAGACCGCACCTATCTTTGAACTCAACCTTCTTTTTGTTCTCAGTTACACACCTGGAGAGTTTCATGACTGCATCTTGCATGGTTGTGACATTATCGCGTTGACAAACTCTGTCCACAGACAGACTCATAAACACCTGACAAAACACTTGGACTGGCCTCTGTTGTGGTTCCCGCTAAAAATGATGACCCTTGGAGGACCACATCTTACTATGATTACACACACACAAACACACACACACACACACACACACACACACACAAACTCATGGGGGGGAAGAAAATACGCAAAATTATGAAAAACTAAAAACTACTGGAGAAAATCTAATTGGGGCAATTTAATCATTTAATGGTTGTCATCTTAAAAACGTATGTTCTTTATTATGGTTATTAAGTACATAAAACTTTAAAAAACACAATAATGTGAAAAAAACTGTTGGAACAACTTAATTTTATCAGTTACCTACTTTAAAACCAAGGTTTAGAATGATGGTTTTGAGGTATATTACACTTAAAAGTTTCGTTTAAAAAAGCTGGAACAACTGAATTTATTATTAAACTTAAAATCTTGTGTTTATGCAACAAAATATTAAGTAAGTGGTACTTCAAAATACCTTTGATTGTAGAGAAAAAGCTGATTGCGTGAACTCAACATTGTTGGTTGAACATAATTTCATAAAGTCATCATAACATAAAGGATTTGATGCATGCATTTTGTTGAGCCAAAAGGTTTGTTGCAGCTGGTAAACATGTCACTAATGACATTAATGCCAGTCTGTTTTTTATACTGTGAAACTTAATTTAATTCAAATTAATGAAAGGAAATGGAAGAATCGTGGCACAAACTTTCAGAACCAAGAGGTAAGAGAAAAGAGCCGAAAATTTTTACTCACAACAAACTCATCATCCTGCATGACAAGTGTATGCATGATGCAACACACAATTGGCTGTACTTATTAAATATTCTGGAAATAGAACACTTTGCCAGATGCCATTGAAGGTGAGCAGCACCTTAATGGTGAGCCCCATCCCCCCACAGCAAACCCTTTTTTGCATGCAAAGAGCAGACAAATTTTAAAATCTTTAACAGTGAGGACACAGATTATTGGATTGAGTTAACTGCTTTCAACATTACAAATTTGAAAGTGTCAGAACTGCTGTAAAGCTGTTGGAGGCACAGCGGGCTCTCCCCCACCTGACGGCTGAGCTGCGAGGCACATGATGTTTTCTCCTTCATCTGATGCTAACACCACTGAGATCTCTGCCTCATCTGTAATGTACTGTATCTGTACTGTATCCTGTTTAACCCCCGTCCACCTTGCTCTTGTCTTCTAAATCTCTGACTGGAATGGGACACCAAAACAAAGGAAACTCAGACCAGCAAAGATTTTTGTTGAAAAGGTCAAAAAATTACTCACTGGACAAGACAGCGTATCTATGTCTGTCTCACAAAATTCTTATTACTTTTTTTAAAATGTACTCCAATCTTTACTTCTTGTAAAATGCTTGATAGTTTACTTTTACAGGCCTTTTAAAACATTTGAATATAAAAAAAAGTCCCAAAAGGGAAAAAAAACTTTGAGCTTTGAACTCAAAGACAAATGCAGCCTGAGGTGAGGGTCAGCTTTAACTGGCAAACTTTAACTGAAGCTTAAGGAGGGTTTGATAATGGCTGCTTGTGACCCAACTACAAACAACAATGTAAAACAATATGTATTTTAATGGCTCAATGAGTTTATAATTTAACTGACAATTACTTGTGTGAGAGAGAGATAATAGCAGTATCTACCAGAGCCAACATCAGGAAATCCTGTAATCTTGGTTGCAGATGTTGTTAATTTGCCCAGATCTTTACTTTTGATTCTACTAAAGTATGAATGATTATTAAGTTGGTGTTGGTTTTTTTTTTTTACAGTTAAGTCCAGCTAAACTCCATTAAACTGGTTTCCTGAGCTGCAATTCAATTTAGTTTTATCTGTAGAGCTCAATATCACAAATCACAATTTGCCTCAGAGGGCTAAGAAAACAACAACAACAAGTTAACTGAGGAAAAAATGGTAGAAATCCCAGGAAGTGCAACTGAGGAGGGTTCCATGCAATGAAGCTGCAATGATGCCCACAGCCCAGACGTGGACTGAGCTTTTTTGGAAGCAGATCTTAAATGTTCTGTATGTGACATTTTGGATTGATATATCAGCACATTACTGTATGCTAAGTGAAGATACACTGGAGTGATGAAGTCCTGAGCAGAGAATGCTGCACCTCCTCATCCCAACTCATCACATGTTGCCGCTTTGTCAGTGGACTTTAACGTCTACATATTATACTCTAAGTATCCTTAGCTGTGACCCTGCCTTTGGTTGTGCCCGTGCTGTGGCTGTACTGATACTGTGCCCCCTGCTCGCCCTGATTGTGGTCTGGTCCTGGTTGCGCCGATGCTGTGATCTTGCCTTTGGACACCTCCCTATCAACATGTGCATGAGACTCTTATCACCCTCAACATCATCATAGAGTGCAATTAATAATTTCACACCTATTGTTATTGTAATATGACATGCATCTGTTTCCATTATTGCTGTGCCTCTCTTCCCCTCTCTCCCTCTCTCTCCCCCTCTCTCTTTCTCTTTCCTTTTTGCCATGATTGTATTTCATTTGTTATTTACGACATCTATTGCTCGTCTGTCCGTCCTGGAAGAGGGATCCCTCATCATCCTCTACCGCTCTTCCTGAGGTTTCTTCCTTTTTTTTCCCTGTTACAGGGGTTGTTTTTCGGGAGTTTTTCCTTGGGTGATGTGAGGGTCTAAGGGCAGAGGGATGTCATATACTGTAAAACCCTCTGAGGCAAACCATGTTTTGTGATAATGGGCTCTATAAATAAAAGTGACTTGACTTGACTTGACTTCTGCATCTGCTGTTTCTGAGAGGTGCTGAGATGCTGCAACCAATGCTGGCTACAAAAGCATGTGGTAAGTTTTAAGAAAAAACCATCATGGTTTGGCTCTACCTTCATACAGGAACCGAACAGCGAGCTCCCGGGTGAAAGTCTGGGGTTAATTGGATTTCGGCCTTTCCATAATGGCTCCATAACACACTTATGTGGCCTTGGATTGGAAATAATGGCAGCTAGTGTGATGGCTGCAATAGGAATAAAGCTGCTAATGTCTTGAACATCCATCACCATGCTTCATGGAATGTTATCACCAGAGGAGAAGTCACAGAACATCACTCAATGGAAATGTAGTCACCTAGCAATTGGGTTTTACGGACATTTCCAAAATATTGCTTTAGTTTTGTGAAAATCTGTTATGGAAATCCATGTAATGTGACTAAATGTCTTCTGCCATGAAAACATAGGAAGTATCTATGCATGCTGTTCAGAACAGGTAACTTTGTCTGCTCTTTTCATATAGGTAGAGTGTATTTTCAGAGCTATTGCCCGTGAAGGATGAAGCTCTGTGTGACCTACAGAGTTTGAGCTGCAGACTGACACCAGGTAAACCCACACAGGCTTCCCAGCACAGCTGCACAGCTCCACCACTGAACAGGCCTTCAAAGGGCTTTAAGGATTCAGAGCCCACTTTATCAGCTGGACAAGGGAAAGCCCATCTCTTACGGTTATGTAGCATTAAGGAAAAAATGTGGTGACCTTTTACATTTTTTTACTGGAAAAAAAAACCCAAGCCATGAGGAATGAGAGGCGGAGGTCAATTTGAGTGTACTCATTCTCTGGTTAATGTCCAAAGGCCTCACTATCTAATCCTCAGGTCGCATTAAATCCAACAAGCCGAGCAGTCATTTGTGTTTTCAATTATGTAGTCACTGCTGCAGGAACTTTTTGACTCTGCCGGAGAGACTCACTTAGAACTGCTTTATGTTACGATGAACTGTCTAAACAGATGCTCACAGAAAGGTTTCACACTAATTTTACATAATGAATTGATCACTTAAATGTCTCTATTTATTCAACAAGCTTATGAAGAAGATGAGCATTTTTTTTTAGTTATATAATGTGACTAATAATCCATGCAGCATTTCCAAGTTTCTGCTGACAGCTTGGTGAAATTCCAGTAAAAGTGTTTTATTTGAGGAAAGACTCATTTCAGCCGCTGCCTCACTGTTTGTGATGACTTCACTCTGGTGTTATGATGCATTATGTCTTGATCTTGATCTTTGATCAGATCCCATATTCGTGTGGTGTGAAAAAAAAACCTTATGATTCATTTAAAGGTTTGGAAAGTAACCCATTTCTTTAACTAAAGTTCTGTGCTTATTCAAATCTAATGTTGTATTAGTATTAGTAGCATTTGTTCTTTGAGAACTTTAATGTTCTGCTACTTTATAAGAATACACTCAACAACATTTCTGAGCAAATGTAAAATAATCTGTAAATAAATATAAAGTTTGATTAAAAACACTCTAAAGGGGCCAGTGTGCGCAACAAGTACTTTTCCTATTGATAACTAGAGGTAAATGATAAAATGTAAGATACAGGACATCTAACAGTATTTTGGTGTTGGTGAAAGATCTGAATACTTCTTCTAGCACTGATTATCAAGTAATTTCTAATAATAGAATTATTACAGATATACATACATTTTCTATTGCTACTTTTCTCAGTACATGCAAGACATGACTTTTAGGTGGTGAATTAGAAACATGTTAAAACTCAGAATTAAAGCACGGTGACCAGTTTTCAACCTAAAACTAAACCATGCTTTGCCATTCCTGCGCCCAGTCTGTACTGAATGTGTGTTAGCTGTTGCACTGACCTGCCTGCTTTAGTAATGATCATCTCTGTGCCCGCCTCATGGAACTTCTTCCACAGCTCCCTCTCATGAAGAACAACCTTGATGTTCTCAATATTCTGAAAGAGAGCAGACATCACTTTTACACTCACACATCTCGTCATCACCACAACCTTCATCATAACCAAAACATAAGATCAATTCAAGTATTTGCATATAAACACACTACAGAGCAGCGGTGGAAAGCAGCAAACCACATTTAATCAAGTACTGTAATGAAGTACAAATTTGAGGTGTTTGTACTTTGCGTGAGTATTTCTATTTTTCACTTCCTTATACCTTTACTCCACTCAGAAACACTATACTTTTTATTTCATTTATCTGACAGATTTAGTTACTTTACAATTTTGATTAAACAATTCAAAATTGAATTGACAAATTACATGATTATATCAAGAAGGGAAAGATTAACAAGCTACCAAGCAATATGTCAGGTAATATATAAAATAGAAACTAAACTTAGCTTCATGTATACCATACATGGCATTAAAATGATTAACACATTAATTAATAATTATATTAATACAGTAATTAATAATTATTATCTAATAATAAATATTTTTCTAGAATAAATCATACTGGATAATGAGTTGTTGTATTTTTCAGTCCTTTGAGTATACTTTGATACCAATACTTATGTATGTTTACTTCAATACAATTTTTAACATATGACTTTATTCCCACACTGTGGTGTTACTTACTTTTACTGAAGTTAAGGATTTTCTTTCCCCAGTGCTGCTGAGTAATGTATAAAATCATCTGTAATTCAAGTCATATATAAAATCCACTTTATTTTATTGACTGAAGTATTTCCTTTGTTTTGGCACCTTAAAAAAAATTATCAGGGTACCATGAATGGAGAGCTGGGTTCAAGGGCTGTTGGTCTGATACACCATTTAGTATAAACAAATGCTTCTAGTGTTTCTTTCTACTCTAAAATGGATTTATTTCATATTTTAAAAATCACAATAATTCTGTAAGTCATGTCATGTCATGTAATTATTTGGAGAATAGCTGGTCCATATTTCTACTAACTGGAGCCACAAGAAGCAGCTGTGTGTTTGGTCTCGGGGTTCTCTATACCTGGTCGGGCTCACTGGAGCTGGGAATGGTGGGAGCTGTGGACAGGCCCAGTCGTGACTGGTTTGGAAGGAGATCTGTCTCCCCGCCAGTCTGCACCAGGCTCATACGTTCATCCGTCACAGTTGAAAGTTTCTCCTGCAGCATCTCTGCAGGATTAGAAAAATTCTGTCAGACTTCTCAGTGAGTAGCTGTAGTGTCCGCTGCAAAGCAGACCTGCCATGTGATGTGTCTGCTATGCAAAAATACATGTTATCAATCCCATACCATCGTAGTATAGAAATGCAACATTAGTCACTGCCATTATGTTGAGCTAAAACGCACATATTCAGTATAGATGGCTACATGTGTGTGTGTGTAGTGTGCTTTTGTTGCCCTTTTGCAATGAATGTGAGCTGCCAGGAGTGTAAGCATCAACAGTTAGACCCTAAATTCTGCATTCAACTATTTTACTGGGCAATTTGTGCATCCAGCCAAAATTATGAATTATGTAGTAATGATGACTTTGAATAAAATACACATTTTATATTTTTTTTAACTTAGCACATTTCAATATTCCTGTAGTCCTATTTTACTCTCTACATTGGCAGTCCAGATCTTTAACTACTTCATTATTTACATCTAAATTCATCCTCACTTTTCATCTTTAATCTTTAAGTTAATTAACGCATTATTTTAACCACAATATGTTTACACATGTCCCTCCTGCTCAGTGATGAAAAATCTAAAAAACAGCTTGTGATTCTGCCTTTCTCCCTGGCCAGCTTTGGGTTTTCAATATGCAAGCTCATTTTCCATGCTCTGTTTAATTAAGAGGTAAAACCTTGATATTGCAGCTCAGTAGATGCTCAACATCACACACATTTTCAACAGGCTTCTTAATGTAAATTGGAATATCAAATATTTATTTGTTGTGTATAAAATCATCCATTTCCGGAAATGAATTCCTGTTGCTGTGGGAGTGTCTACTGCTAAGGTGCTATAATATCAGAATCAGAATCAGAATCAGAAATACTCTATTGATCCCTGAGGGGAAATTGCCTTTAGTTATAGATGCTCCCATTCAAAAGTCTTAAAAGAAGTAGGAAAGTGTAGAATATATCAATAAAATTTAAACATAAGTACTAATAGTAAATATATCTAAACACTAAAGTATAAATAAAAATGTACATTTTTGTTCTTGTTTCTACCATGTGTCCTCATAAAAACAACAGATTACCAACATCTGAATAGAGAATATTATACATGGATGTAGTTATTGCACTGGATTATTGCACATCAAAGTAATGGTAGTAATAGCAATGGTATAAATACCATTTCCCACTACAAGTCATATATATTTTACTAAATAATCCTACATGAATTGCATTGATTAAAAGATGACCTGAAAAGTGTAAAACACTCCAAATAGAAAATGTAAAAATAATAATAACCAAATACAGCTGAGACCATTGAAGACAAGGTTTTGTAATAATGCTGTTTACAGTGTGGTGTCTACATGTTATGCTGTCATTTCAATAGTAAGAGTCAGTGTGTACTGAATAAATTCCCACATATTTAGATATGAACAAAACTCAAAATCATTAATTGGATTTAAACTGTAATGAATCAATAATGATTTATAAGCTTTTGCAACATAAAATATGTGTAAATGTACAGCCATTTGTCCTCAAGAATAATTTTATGAATATTCCAGCATCAAGGTGGCTCAGTTTAGCTCACTGTGGACAGCCATAGCATCCCATCATGCAATGTAGCAAACTCCACACAGTTCAGCATTATTTTACTTATCTGATCCTCTAAGGAGGTCACCAAGTATACCAGTATCTAGAGAATCCCAGCAGCTACTCATGGACCAAGGTGAAGCAAAGCCCACACAGACTTCAGCTGCTCAGCACCATGACAGGAAGTCAACAAATCAAAGCTCAGGTATTTCACATTTGTGGAAAAAACTCACAGTTTCAGCATCAAATCACACTGACATATGTGATCATAACTGGAGTAAAAACACAGCAGAGAGCAATTTGGTGGAAGAAGATGTGAGGTTTGTGACATACTGTAACACACTGAAGGGCAGCTTTTAATCTTCTGAAGCACACAGGGCAGACTAAAAGTTTCTAGCTAGATGGATCAGAGATTTTAGCAGGAACAAAACCAGTGAAAAAATCTGGTGAAAGGAACTCCACGGAAGCACCGCATACCCACTGCAGCTTGTCTTTTACACTACTTCATAACTCCGCTACCTAACAAACCAGTTTTTTCTCCTTCAAAAACATTTACTTTGTCAAAATGTTCTTAAAGTTCAAAGCATTTCAGTACTCTGCATCAAATTATTTCACATCATATTCTGACTGTAACCATGTTTCAGCTCCTGTATTTCAAACTAACCCCAGCTTATCCACACTGTCCTATAACTAGTGTTCTCAATTATACTAACCGGGGCATTCGTAGAATTTGAGGACACTGGGGGTTTAGCCTGGATCTGTGTCGGGGGTCCAGAGGGGATTCTCTCCCAAGACTTTTTTATTTTTTGATGAACAAGCTCTATTTTAGGCTTTTTTGAGTGCCCTCTGGCATCTTATTTACTATTTGAAACCTTTTTCTAAAAAACTTCCTTGATGTTAAAAATATTAGTAGCTGTTAGTATTTAGTATCTCTAATAGAAACTGAATATTTTACAACTGCTAAAAAAAATGTATTCAGTAGAATTGCAAAAATAATAAAAATCTAATTTTATTTTTTTTAAATTTGTTATATATATATATATATATATATATATATATATATACACATATATATATATATATATATATATATATATATATATATATATATATATATATATATATATATATATAACAACAGGTATATACATTTATGGAAAGGAACGCAACAGGTTTCATATATGTATTTATGAAACCTGTTGGGTTCCTCTCCATTCCTCAGGGTTGCAAACACACACACACACACACACACACACACACACACACACACACACACACACACACACACACACAGGGGATGTGGGCCTGTAAACACAGAGCTGCCGCTCTCTCAGCCATGAAAGTGTAGAGGCGGCGTCCAGTGTAAACTGATGGAGACGTCTGCGAAGGCTAATAAAGATAATAGCTGAGTGGGAGATGAGCAGAACCTTTGTACAGTGTGAAACTGGGCCTTTCACTGCTGTCTCACTGAGCAGCACCAGCCAGAACCCTGTCTGTGTTTCTGACACTCGATCTGAAAACTATTCAGGCCTCGTTCCTGCACGTAGCTGCTATGCCACTCTATAACCTGTCAACACTAAGGAAAGTAAATAAATGAAAACATAGGTTCTGCTTAGAAATGCTTTCTTGCTTTGAACACATCGTGTATTTAAAAGAGCCTGTTTTCCCTTGTGTTAACTGTAAGAATTTTTCACTGAATCTGTGAAACATTGCCGTGCAGATGAAATAGTGCGTGTGCAGCAGTGACGAACAGTGTTAGTGATTTTCCTCTGCAGATCCAGAATGTCTGGGAAAAAAATCTAGATGGTAAATTTGAGTATTCCTACACTGAGAAAAGGTTCAGAAAAGCAAAGTTATCCCTGGTGCACATTCAGTTGCACATGTAAGCTCCACTGTTTTTTTACACGCTTTTGGTGAAGTCACTTGGTCTGGCCACCACCAGGACATCACATTCTCCACTGGCCATATCACATCCTCTCAAGGGTCTGCAGACAGTAAAGCAGACCTTTAAAATATTAATTTAATTAATTTAAAAAGCAAATAATAATAATAATAATAGCCTAATAATAATAATAATAAAACGCTGAAAAACAAATATATGAGTTAAGTGTGCTGTATTAGGTAAGAGATGTGTTAACTGACACAGCTAGCCCAATAAATTTCTATTTCTCCTGCCGCCATTTTGTCAGCAGCTCTGATGCATGCAGGCCTGAGCATCAACTGGAAATGCTTTCATACTACAAGTAAAAGATGACCAATAAGAAAAGCACGCACAACAAAACAACAAACAAACACAATTAAAACAAAAACAACAACCACAAAAACACTCCAACATATTTACACCAATTCACTGAAAACCTGCTGCAGCCGACAGAAAAACAAATTACTTTAGAAAAGTCGGCATAGACTCAAGCCCAAATTTGACATTAAATCTAACAACACTGCAAACTTTCCCAAACATGAAACACCAGGTCACTTTCACACAAACTCCCACAGTGACCTGAGCCAGTCAGCGTGGCTCTCCCGCCGTACAAATAATTCATGTCAATGTCTTGTCCAGGGCTATTTTAGGATAATTACGGAATGAACATCAAAACCTTTCACCACCACTTTCCATATTTGAAAAATAATTTCAAATTAAAACACGAATTAAAAATCAAAACCTAAATTCACGCCATTATTTACTTATATTAAAATTGCCTATTGCCAATATTTAAGCAGTAGGCTACATTTAAAAACTTGTAACAATTTGTGTATGAATAATAATAACAATAGTAGTAGTAGTAGTAGTAGTAGTAGTAATAGTTAAAATGACATTTATACAAATAGTTACTCTAAAATAGTATTAAGTGTGCCTCGACTTAATATGTAAATAACACCAATATTTTTTACTTTGATTATGATGTTATTACATTACAAGAACTATAAAATAGATGATAAAAGCAATGTACAGAAAAATGAATAACAATAAAGCCTCAGTGTTGTCGTAATTTGCTGGACCACTTGAGCCTGTTTCACACTCCCGCTCTCTCCGTCCATTTAACTGTCAGATTGAAATCTTCCGCATCAGATAGCGGTGCGGTTCGTGCCGCAGCTGTTTTTCCTCCCAGAGGACACTCTGTATTTTAAAGTCCACTTGTCCTCTGACACCGTGTCTTTAATAGCCGTCTGGAACAGACAGCGCTGTTTACAAGCAAGCAGATAATAAGCAGATAATGAATTTACAGAGCAGCTTATCAAGAGCGCAGACGCGTCTCTACGGTACCTCTGATCATCTGCTTAAATCCATCCTGCGCAGCGCGGCTCTGTCCTCAGCCTGTTAGCAGCGGGCGACTGCCTTCCCACAACGGCTGCACGTGCTTTTAAAACGCCTGCTGTCAAGCGTGGATGCGGCGGCGACGGCAGCGGCGGTCCGTTGGGAAGTGTCAGTGCGTCGGTCGGTTCGGCTGCCTTAGTGCCTTTCAGCTTCTCCTGCACCGAGCTGCGTTCTGCGCCTGTGCAGCGCGCTCTGCGAGCTCTGAGAGGGACTCGGCGTGGTGTGTTCTTGGAATCACACACACCCACTCACACACACACACACACACACACACACACAAACTCTCTCTCCCTGTAAATCGCACACACACACACACACACACACACACACACACACACCATCATCTACATTCACCATCTGTCTCGTGCCAATACGCACTTTTGCAATAAGCTACTTATTGTATCATTTCCCGTGTGATCTTGCCTGCGAGACCAAGATTATGGTAAATGTTTGTAGCTGCATGGACCGAACATTATTAACCTGCTATGAGGTGAACTGTCTCAACGTCATCAGCTTATTTTAGGTTAGCAGGGTGGACTACACTGTAAGAAGCCTTCATTCACTTGAACTGACTCTGACACGCTGCTCACTGCGTCAAAGTGGCACAGCCAAGGCCACAATGCGCACAGCCATCTCACGCAACCATCACAGCGGAATAAACACACAGAGGCCCGCTAAAGTGAAAAGATAACAGGCTTCAGCTGCCCTCAGGATGCCCCTCAGTGATAATCCACCTCAAGATGTTTTTCACAAGAATAATTTAGCCAAAAACATTCTGTTACCCACCAAACCAGACATTACTTCTGATCAGCATTGCATAGATTCATTTACAAACCACAGCAGTTAATATAACGACACATTCCCCATCTGTCATCTGCCTATAGCAACATTATTCCCTCAACATATATCCACTCTGAAATCATCTCTGTCAATTTACAATATCAGTTGCTTTATCTCTACTTAAACAATGACGTCAGTCCACTTCACTGAAAAGTCATGTAATGCTGTCGGCCCGCTGCAGCCTCCAAAGTAACACATTAAGTCCGTTTTTTTATACTGCTTCAGAATTCTACAGTCAGAAAATGGGCCCGTTTGTTACAATAAAGACAAAATAAAGTTTTATTGTAATATTTTTCAATTAAAGTCCCCTGAAACCTGTGTTTCTTTGGCGTTATTAATGTGTACTATATGTTACTCACATGTCACTGATCAAGGAGTTTCCCGAACCAGCACTATACGAGGTCGGATTATTTATTACAATTCAACTTTTTTTTTATTTTGAGCCCTGTGAGGCCGATTGTGATGGCAGTAAAGGCTCATTTGGATCACTTCATGCGTTAAAATCATCCCTCGGTGAACTGTCAAGCCTCATAACGGCTTCAATGTAAAATTGATCGGAAATATTAGAAAAAAAAATACTCAGTCCAGTGTGTGTGTGTGTGTGTGTGTGTGTGTGTGTGTGTGTGTGTGTGTGTGTGTTGCTGGCTGATTCGCAGGCCGCGCCGTATTTGCAGGTGAAATATGCGCCCGTGGTTTTGCAGTAAATGAAGCATAAGTCTATAAATCAGGTACCAGTGTGACTTCTATATCTGTTGGTGACATGGCACCGTTTGTCATTGGGCTGTGTGTGTGTGTGTTTTCAGCTCTGCTGCTGACAGACACCCAGCGACTCTCTCCAACTGCTGAAAAGTGGAGATGGAGCTGCTGCTTTATTCTCCAACCTCAAACTATTAACCACACACACACACACACACACACACACACACACACACACACACACACACACACACACACACGCGCGCGCGCGCTCTCACCCTGCCTTACATACACTCTAAACAACACATCACTGCTTAATTTGTTCCTTTCTATAGTCTATAAATCATTTCATTCATTTTTATTCTATTATGTTCCTGTTTTGTCACGCTTCAGTTTGCGCGTTGATTGAACTCTTGGCTGTAAAATAACGGCTGCGGTGTGATGAGGTGAGTTCTGTCCACAGCAGAGAAAGAAAGATGTGGCTGCGTTTATCTCAGTAAACGGCCTAATTATTATCCCCGCCAATTACACAATCGGCCAAATGAGCGCAACTCCAGTAGGGAAAATTGTTAATCATATAGCTAAGCTCTAATAATATCGCGAGATAAAAGCAAAACTGAGCTGTCTAATATATTTTTAAAAGTAAATTTCCATGCATGTTACACATGTGCGCTCCGTGGTCACGAGGCCAGAGCCCGAGGAATCACTGTAGGTGAATTAGGTAGCAAACTTGCAGAAATGTGACCATGTCCACTGATGTCACCATTTATGAGTCAGAAAAAGATATTTCATGCAAATACAAAATTTAGATATTTTAATTTTTGACAGACTTTCTTTCAGCAGAAATGCATTATACTTTATGGATTTTTTAAAATAAGTTATGATCACAAATTTAAAAAAAAAAGCCTTCTGCGGAGAAAATACGTTTTGGGTGAGTGTGAGTGATCTGCGCCCATGCTTACCTCCTGCTCTGCTCTCTGACCTCTGTGTTCCTTCTGTCCTCTCCTCTGGGGGGCCGTCAGTCCTCACTGTGCCGGACTCATGCAGCACCTCTGCAAGGATCTGTTTCAATCAAAAAGTTAGATTTTTTTTAGAGCAGCAGAACTGAGCTGAGGTTCTGGAGGGGAATTGAACCTCGGCACACTCCCACCGTCACGTGGTCAGAGCAGGAGGAGGTTGCAGCTGCAGTCAGTCTGTCACCAGGGAAATATGACTTCTAATCTGGTGACCACTGGAAGGGAGGGAAACATCAGTATACGAGGGACTTAACCTGTCTCTCAGAATTCTTATGAAATAACTTACCAAATAACAAATAACACATTCATATACCCATTCATCTATGGTTCCTAATGTGCACACCAGATTACAGACAACACGGTTTCATGCACTTCAACCACAGTTAGGGTGAGCTCTGTAGGTGTATCCTCCACACTGGACTCCTCACTGCTATACATTATTAATCAGATATCATATAGCTTACTTTATGTGTCTGTGTATGGTTGTAAACTGAAATGTCTACTTGTTTCATATTGCTATACATTATTAAAACAATGCCGTTTCTTCATGTTAAACTGCACTTTTTTCATAATAATATTTTATTTATACCAAAAAAGTGCAATTTGTCTCTGTCCAGTGCAAAACACCACCAAATAAGGTAAATTTGATTATTTAGATACAATGGCCCTACTTTCTTTATGGATCAAGAAAATCCACTGTTATACCTATTTACTACTGAAGCTTAATAAAAAAAAATGAAAGATTTTTTTTTTCAAAAATGCATTGTGTCACATAATGATGTTTGTGTGATACACAGAGATTCACAGGATAACAATGCAATGCAAGAATATCAGTAATTTCATTTCCAGGCAACAGGGTTTGAGAAAAACACATTTAATTTCAATTTTATATTGTTATATGTTATTATGTGTAATCATTTGTAAAATCAGGTATTTTTTAAAGTATTAAATCAAAGCGTAAAATGTCAAACAGTTAATGTGAAAATGTCTGACCCAATTCTCAGGATAAACAGCCCAGAAAAACTATGCTTTTGCAAATGCACAATTTCATAGACATTTACAAGTGCAAGATCTATTGAATAGATTTATTTTGATCTCTCAGTGTTGTAGTGCCGTTATTATATCACCAACAGTTGAAAACGAGGTCATTTCCCTGCTTTAGGCCATTGGGATCTGACTCTTTTCTAAATGAGTATCTGCAGTTTGCATTGCTGATAACAAGTCTCCCACATATCTGAATGAATGCTTCAGACATTCATACCTACTGGTTTCATTTTTCGTTTTGTTAGAAATGTTGGTTATTGAATATTCTTTCCATCTTCAGCTCCTTGTTTTATCAGTGCTTTTGGCTGCATGTCTCAGACACTCAGAAATTGCCAAGCTGAAAAAGTGTTTCATCCTGTAAGAGCAGTGGGTAAATTGCTTTGATTTCACTCGTTTGAAGCGAAGCTGCTGTTGGCATTGTGGTTGAAGGAGTAGGGGGTGTCAGATTTACAGTGGTGGGAGTCTGGCCTTTTCTCTCCCTGGCAAAACATTTTCTTATGTAATTGGCAGGAGGTGGAGTCTAGCTAATGCCGCCACCACGCAGTCTGTTCTAGGCCTCCTGTTTTCTTCAACAGCCAAAATGGCGGAGGCTGGGGCTCCTTTCTTATTAGCTGGATACAGTGTCAGCCCCCTCCCACTTCCTCATTCTCCATGCTGCTTCATTTCTAATCACGGATTGGCCATTTTCACTCCTCACCAATGTTGAGCCTTAAAAGGCCTTAGTGCGTCACAGGCAAGGTGGAGATTTTTGTCTCGGCTTCCCTCTCAGGGCCTCCAGTGTAATATTATTCACGGCTGATCTCCAATACAGAGCACAAGAACACTTTTGTACATAGAAGAATCAGAATCAGATCACCTTTATTGGCCAGTGTGAACACATACAATTTGACTTGGTTTGTTTTCTTTTTCTTCTTCTCGACAAAGCTGGACAAATAAAGGCTATAATGTACACAAGTATGTGAAAAAGGTCTATGTAGAAATATTTTGTGAATATAAATAAAAACCAACAATGACCACCAATAAAACACAAGTGTTATGAGAGTTGTGAACTATAAAACTGGTACAAAGAAATAACCACTGAGCTATTGGAATGGGGTTGCTATGACATTACTGTGATGGTTTGACTTAAAGTTATAGGGGTGCCAGTCAGGTCAGGGCCTGATATTTTTCTTGTCAAACCCTACAAAGAGTACATGTATCAGAATACACCTCATAAAATCACACGAACCCTTTTAAGCATTGCAATGTGACTAAAATACCCTGGATGATTTCCACCCTTTTAAATAAATCACAAAACCACATATATTCAAAGCACAGTGATGAGTTATTCTATAAAAGCAAATGTGTGTGTGAGTGAAAAAGTTCTAGCAAGAAGCACAGTCCTTAAGTAAAATCTACAATAACTCTGTTCCAGAATTTCCCTGTGCCAACAGGAATTCAAGCACAGACAATTATTTGCCGGCTCCCAGCTCAGTGAAGTTCAGAAGAAATCTTCTCTCCAGACAATACAATTTTCAAGAGCCAAAATAGTGTACTCCACTGACGTGCTCATTGATCTTCAGGTCAAGTCAAATGTATTTTATTTATAAAGCCGAGCAGATGAAACATCAAGGGGCCCTCTGAAAGGCCTAGCCAGATTTCAGTTCTGTACGAGTGACACTAGTGGTCTCATGGACAACTGAGTTGAGAGCAAAAAAACTCTAGTAGCAACTGCAACAATTCATGCTGTAGATACTCAGGTATCTTGGTAGGGGGTTTTGTAAGGGGTTAACACTGTTCTATAGATCTAATCCTCCAAGATGGTAAACTTGGTGCTGTCATTCAAACATGTTATCATCCCAAGTTGTCAAATGTTGCTGCTTTGCAGTGGAGTTCCACGTAAACATATTATGTTTTAGGTATCCTTTTGTTTCTGCTCTTTACATTCCAGGATGCTGATACCATGATGTCAAAAAATGCACATGGTGGGATTGCACAGCAAGTGGTTATGTTTAGATAACACAAGTACATGGCAACCAATGCCAGAATGTCAACCAAGGCACATGCTGGCATGGATGATTATGACTGAGCAACAAGGGCACAGATGGTTAGGATTAGGGGAGAGAGGTACATGGTAAAGTGTAGAAAAAATATCACATTCAGATGGTAAATTGAGCACCAGACTTCAGCATGAAAGCGTGGGGTTTGTTGGACCCACACCATCCACCCATCCACACAATGTTCTGTTCTTTGGTGCGAAAGGTGCTTTTTGGTGTTGAGGTTGTACACTCAAAGCACTGTCAAAGCGGTGGTATTGGACATGCTTGGAATGAGAACAGGCTGGTAATTCACTGTAACCTCTCTGTGCTCTACAGCTTTTGGATCTCTGAAGCCTCCCGTTGGGCCTTACATGTAATCTCATCAGATATGAATAGCTCCCTGATAGGCTCTCCCTGGACAAGCACCATGGTGGCACATATAGGATCTTCCTGTGTTCGACAGTGAAAGTAAACTGCAGCTGAAGAGACCTCGAGGTGAGGCACATGCTTGGCTCCTGAGTTTTGAAGACCCACATCAGAGAGGAATGATCTGTCACCCATGTGAAGGAACTAGTTTGCATCTCATTCTCGCAAGTGCCAAGACCATCGCCAAGCATTTTTTTATGTTGTGGCTCAGCTTTGTTTAATCTCCTGCTTGGATAAGCTTGAACTTTCTCTGTTCCGAGCCCAGTCTGTTGTACCAACACTGCCCCTGGTGTTGTGTTCAGGGGTCAGGGGTCCACCTAAACTTGACTCCCTTCCTTTTGAGGGCACTGAGGAGTTTAACTAGCTGGGAAAAGTTAGGTACAAAAATTAAACAAAAATCTCTGGGGGGTCCTTAGGTTGACTGACCATGGAACTGCACCATGGTTTTGGTTTTCTCAGGGTCCACCTCAACTCAAACTGCTGAAACCAGGAATTTGAGGGAGAAAAAAAATTGTGAAATAAACACCTCCAGCAAGAAGCAGAGTCCTTGTATAAAATCCAAAATAACTAAATTTCAGGATTTCCCCCACTCATGGGAATTCATTTACAGCCTGTTCAAATGACAGCTCTTGTCAGTGGGTGGAGCCTGATGAATGGACACCCTGTCGCGACATAACATTGACCTAGTCACACTGATTCTGACCGGCTAAAAGTTAGTCGCCATAGCTTGCCTACTTCTTCATGATCTCGGCCACTGCAGTGGAGAAGTAAGGGGCACCAGCCACCCCAAGTATTAGCAACCAAACTTGTGGGAGCTTTGGCCTAACCTTGCAGGGGTCGAAAGACAAGCAATAGACACCCTACACACCACATTTCTTGGGTCATCAAGGAACATGGAAACATGTTTGTGTATCATGAAAAGAGCAGAGTCAAGTGCAACACACTGACATAAGGGTAGCTGTGCCTCAGGAGGTAGAGCGGGTAGGTTGGTGGTTTGATTCCTTCCTTTTCTTGGGCAAGATACCGATACAAGATACTTACAGCCCCAAATTGGTTTAAGATGGTGGTTTGGATGTGTATGAATGTTAAAGGCATAGAACAGCTTTCTTGGCCATGGTGCATGTGCAAATGTGTCCACCCCCATGAGGGTATTGTCTTGTGGTGTCAGGGAGAACCATATTGGGCAGTGGTTGTGACGCTGGCTGGTGAACAGATCCACTTTCGCTTTCCAAATCTGAGTTCAGCTCTAGCTCAACACCTTGGGATGAAGCCTCCACATGTCCAGATGGGGGCTGCCCCAAGACATGAGGTTTGCACCCTTGTTTTCCATCTCAGAACGTGAAGAGCCTTGAGAGACAACAGGTGCTCTGATGCCCACAACCAAAGGCTCTCTTCCATCCTCAACAGGGCGGTTGGCTGAAGTCCACCCTGCCTGTTGATGTTGGCCCCCGTGGCGCGGTTGTTGAGCTTAGCCAACAGGTGATTTTCCTGTTTAAGGGGCCTGAAGTGATAGGGGACTGAAAAAACTGCCTGTAGCTCCAGGAGATTGATGTGTGAGACCTCTGTCAGAGGCCACACACCACCTACTAGTCTCCCCAGGCAGGTCCTTCCCTACCCTGTCAGGTGAATGCCATGATGTAGGAGATCACTTGTTCCTGCAGTATTCTCAGCAACAGGTATCATGGGGACCTACAGGATCAGGTTGTCCAATAATTAGAGGGGAACAGAAACCAAGCATTGCTCGTGCTTCTTGGCATCCAAGCAAAGGCTGGAAAACAGCCTCTGCAGGTGCTGCATGTGTAGTAGCCCCAACAGTACCACAGTTTAGACTGCTGCCATAAACCCAAACACTTACATGGCAGTTAGCGCCATCACCATTGCAGCTGCAGTTTGCAACTGCTTGCCACAGAGCCCACAGGTTGTGTGCGATGAGCACAGCTCCGACATTCTCCACCTGCTGTGCGGTTGGGGGGCTGCTCTTCTTCCGGCTGATTGTGACCCCCAACTTGGTTAGGTATAAGATCAACTGGGCTGTATAGAACATAGCCACTTGTATTTGGCCATGATGATGAGGTCATCGATTAACTGGAGGTGCAAGGTGCCAGGGAGTAGCTGAACAGCAGTTTGGAATACTTGTATGCTATCCCCTGGAAGACGAAACACAAAATGTTCATATAAGTCACCTCAGCATGAAAATATGTATTCTTTAAGTCAATGGTAGTGAACCAATGGCCCAGCTGGACAGTTGCAAATATACAAATAAAGTTCACACACTAGATAATGCTCCCATGAACATTTATTACCTCTACACGTATGACGTTTTGGGCCCGCGCCCTTTTTCAGACTTGTCTGAAGAAGAGCATGCATCTATTTTTGTTCTGTTCAGCATCTAGTCTTTACTGCTTTTGGATGTGCGCACTGCTATAACTTTTTTCCTGTTGGACAGTTCCAATGCTTGATGGTTGGCATATGAACATCTTTCAAGCAATGCGTCGGTTTAGGCCGTGGAGATCCAACATGGGTCTGAACTGTGTAGCCTGGGGCACCAGGAAGTCAATGGAGTCTGTTATGAGTGGGGATGCCAGACAGAGCCTGTTTCTGTATCACGTCCTGAATCTCTGCTGAGAGAAGTCTATCACATCCTGGGGATATAGATCCCCCTCCTTGAACCAGTCACATTGTTAGAATTATAATTATTGTTACTACTACTAGTAGTTGTCAAGTCAAGTCAAGTCAGTTTTATTTATAAAGCCCATTATTACAAATCAAAATTTGCCTCAGAGGGCTTTACAGCATACAACATCCCTTTGTCCTCAGACCCTCACATCGACTAAGGAAAACCTCCAAAAAAACCCTGCAATGAGGAAAAATGGTAGATACCTCAGGAGGAGTGACTGAGGAGGAATCCCTCTTCCATGACAGACAGATGTGCAATAGATGTTGTAAAAAAACAATAAGATTACAGAAGATGACAAAATTATATATAGGAAAGAGTGAGAGAAAAGGAGAAAGAGAGGGAGGAAGAAAGAGGGGGAGAGAAAGAGAGAGAGGGAGAGATGCACTGTAACAACAATAGAAACAATGAAACAACATACAACAATAGTAATAGACACAAAAATCAACAAATGCAAACCATGAGAGCATGTAACATAACATACAAACACTGCAATCCATGCAAGTGGTGATAACAGTCATAAGTGTAGTGGAAGTGTGACTAATAATAATGGCAGTGGTAGCTGATGTCGAGTAGATTCACAGCATCAGTGCAACCATGACCATGATCCAGGCACGGCCATGATCTGAGAAATCTATGAGACGATTATTAAATCAAAATATCATTATTAACGGCCGTACAGCACCTGCCATGTCACTTGAGAATGTGGTCAGAACCTGTCGGTTGCACACGATATGCCAAAGAACAGCATCAGGTTGAAACACTGTCGGTAATGATGTTATATAAGAAGTGCAAGAGCACTTACAGGGTGGCTGGTAGGGGCGGTGGTTAGGTCCAACAACCCCAGACTTTGTCGGAATGTGATGTTTTTATTTGACACCTTACCATGTGCCTTCTTCCCCTAATCCTAATAATCTATGTCAGCATGTGCATTTGTTGACATTCCGGCATTGGTTGACAAGTGTGTGTGTTGTGTAAACATAACTACACGCTACATCATCCCACCCTGTGCATTTGTTGATGTCATGGTAGCTGCTCCCCACTGGTTGCTGCCATGTTGGTAAGGTGGGTGTCTAAAACTTTGCAGAGGACGAGCCTTGGGCCACTAAAGGTTTTATTGTTCCTGAGGAACCTTTAAAATTGCAGTATTCAATATTTTCATATTGCCTCTCCAGAGTCAGATGCAACACATCAATCATAATCAAAATTAATTATAAATTATTTGAATTATTAAGACAGAGATTTATGAACTAATCATCTTGGTAGTTGATATAAATACCCAGTAATACATGGTCTGGGAAATTTAAAGTATTGTCATATGGTTTGAGTTTCAAATATTAGGATTTGGTATTCAGGGTGTCATCTTCATTGCCACTGCTCGCAGAGTTCACAACAGTGCTGCTACCATTTTGTCACTCATTTTGAATTTGTTGCAGGGTCTATGATATCTTAATTTTGGATTCTTTATGTTAATCCCTAAATTTGGACAGTATTGTGTTACCTAATACTATGACTATGACTATGTAGGATAGGATTTTTTCATAAGTAAGGAAAGGAATTTTTTTTCCTGGTGTAGGCTCAAGATACAATTAGATTTCAGAATTAGGAAGTTTCTGTAATGAGGCCCCAGAACTTTACTGTTTTGGTTCAGTTCTCTGCTCTCATTAATCTTGATTGCAGCAGCAGACAAGTGAGAACGTGAACAGATAGAACAGATCTCAATGTTATCATACGCCGGCGGACAGCCGGAATGCACCTGCAACGTCCTCATAATACACGGACGGGTGACGTCACTTAAGAATGCAGCCGGACAGAACCTGCACGTTCGCTTGATATATGGCAGGCTGGCATTACATTGAAACACTGCTGGGACAAGGTAATATAAGGTGCGAGAGGGGGCCTACAGGGTGGGGGGCAGTGGATGGGTCCAACAAATCTCAGACTTGCATGCAGGAATTTGATGGTCTTTTTTTTTTACTCCTTACCATGTGCCACCTTCCCCGAATCCTAACCATCCATGCCAGCATTTTTGTTTGTTGACATCCCAGCATTGGATGCCATGTGCTTTTGTTATCTAAACATAATCACGTGCCACATCATCCCACCATGTGCTTGTGTTGACACTGAGGAGAGTAAACAGTGAACGCTGAAGGATCCCTAAGGCGTAACAAGCAGATCTGGAATTCCACTGCAAAACAGCAATATGTGACAAACTGGAATGAGAACGTGTTGTAACAGGTTACGTGCGACCTCAGTAGCAGTACGTTTACATCCACATCATTTATAAGGCTTCTCATCTAATGTTTGCTTTAAAGACAATACGATGAATGCTGAATGCTGAAGGGTGATTCAGTTCAACGGCCTTAACTTCTAGGAAATAATTACCCCCTTAAAGTAATGGTTGCTATTTTATTCTCAGTTGTTTGGATCTAAGCTACACATAATGTGTTGTAGTGGTGTTTTGAACAGAGTTCATCCTCATTTTGTGGAGGGATTAGGCTGTGAGGTCATATTAGACGAAGCCCCAAATCCTCTGTGGTCAATTAATTTGCGATGGTTAGGGTTTTTACAGTGGCATTAAAATTTTGTCACAAACATTGGTTTGACACATTTCAGAGGTGGCTGGGTGTTTTTCTGGCAGTTTAGGAAAGTCTCTTAATGTTAACATCTATGCCTCAAGAGGCAGCTATGTGTGATATCACATGGTTCACTTTGTAGAATCATTAGTTTAATGATAAACAATTCACCGTTGTATTTGAAACTTCTCTCACACATTTTCATACTTTAACAACATAGGGATAGCCCTTTTCTTTTAAGAACAGTAAATCTCCCGATACTATCTTAGAGAATAGTTCAAGCCATTCATCAGCAGAGTTGGCTCAGATCAGCTGTGCTCACATACATGACAGTAATGAGTGTGAGTTTCTACTGCAGTGCAGTTAACCTACAGCTCAGAACAAACATTGAGGGCTGGAGCCACCGAGCTCCATCACACATGAGGGAGAACTAACTCACACTGAGTCAACATCCTCCCGCTTTCTATCAACAGCCACAGACACACTGCTGCACTTTCCCAAACACTGTGAGCATGTGAGAACTGACGGAGCTGCTGCAGACGTCTCTACCCACTTTTACTTCTGGAGTTCAGTCACAGTAGTTCAACTTTTACCTGTAAAGATGTTCTTAAACACAGTATCTGCAACAGTGATTCACAAAAATATTACATCTGCACGTTTGCAACTAAAAACAGCAAGTTATTATTTATATCTACATTAATGATTTGTCATAACTATGGATATCTGTAATTGTTACCAATCACACATATTGTGGAGCAAGGAGCTTTTGTTGTTTGTGGAGGGTGTTACATATTTGTCCTGACATGCTTTACCTGTGTGTGTGTGTGTGTGTGTGTGTGTGTGTGTGTGTGTGTGTGTGTGTGTTTGTGTGCGTGTGTGTGCGTGCATGTGTGTGTGTGTGTGTGATTGCACTGACTGAGAGCAGCTGTGGGCAGAGCCTATATCAGTAGCTACATGCCCTGTTCATTCCTCTCTCTGACACCCTGCAAGCAAGACACCTTTTTGTTGTGTTTGGTATCATTTTTGTTTGACATTTTTGTAAATAAATGTTTTCTTTTCGCATCCAACCCGGTGTGTGTCTGCTTCTATGTTGCAGTATCTGAGCCAGTCATAACAAGGGCTTGGTTGGTTATAAGTGTGAAATGACATCCTCAGAATGTTATTGTCATGGCGGGTTGTCCTCTAATCAAAAGGTCAGTGGTTCGATTCATGTACAGTAGCCTTGGCCACCAGTGTGTGAATGTGTGTGTGAATGGGTGAATGTGACATGTATTGTGAAAGCGCTTTAAGTGGTCTAAAGACTAGAAAAGCATTATACAAGGGCAGTCCATATACTATTTAAAATCTGTCAAGTTGATCTTGTTAAAAGTAATACTGGAAACCAACTGCCTTGATAAAGGAAAGCAAATATAACTAATTAATTAATAATTAACTAATTAAAATTAATCTTAATTTATGTTAACTTTATATCTAATTGTTAAGTTTACTCAAAATGTATCTGTATTTACTAAATTTTATGAATTTGTTTCAACTTAAAAATGACAAGTGTGATTACCCTGTTCTTTTTAAGTATAGTAACTTAGTCTGACTTAACTTGATCATGAAAAGGAGGATTTGGCAAATCATGAAGTTAGGAGATCTGCCAGTTCTGTTTTGCTAATATGACTAGTTTGCGACCAGTAGAATACAGGCATATAGCACAATAAATTTTGTTTACTGATGTTGCCAAAACTTAGAAAGATTGATTCAAATTAACTTGTCATTTTTAGGTTGCTACCACTTCACAAAATTAAGTTAAAATTACTAAATTGTAAATAAGTTTAACAGTTAGTTATAAACATAAATCAAGATTAATAGCTATATTTGCTTACATTTTTCAAGGTTTCCTAGAAAGTAAACTGGAAGTAAACTCAACTTGTCAGAGTTTACAGTGGGCATTCTGTGTCATGGTGAAATGAGAAGCATAAATAGAACATTGCTAAATGTATGTGAACAGTGTGGTTATATTGCAGTGTGAAATAAATCAAGCCAATTCACGCAGGTTTCAAAGGGTTAATAGGACCCAGCTATTAAAAAAGATAAATGCTTTGTGGTGGTATTTTATAGGTAACAATGAATGGAAAGCTTTATTTCCTAGTATTTCCTTTTTGTTTGTATGTTTTTAGCATTAAACTACACTGTTCTTATCTTAAAGCAGTGTAGCAGGGTGGTTACAGCTTCTATAAAACTGCTCCAGTTTATCAGGCCTCTCTCTATTTGCACCTCCTCATAAGCTCTGGCGTCTCACTATGCAGTGCTTGTATTTAAATAGTGTCATGCCCTTTGTTTTTCAGAGGTAAGCCTCTGGACTCTTTGAAGTGGGCGCCATGTTTGCACTGTGATCATTTAATTCAGAGCTCAGCTTGATAATATTAGTGTCAGGGTCAATTGCTAAATTCAGTTGGACTGAGTAGCTGCCTAGCAGGCGGTATGTAGGCATCATGTGCTGCTTGGTTCAAAATCTGGTCAAACCCATAGTCTTACTTACACTCACATACACAAACCAGCTCCTCTGGTTCCTCTGATCCCTGAACATGTGACATGGCAGACATGGGACCTGGTTATCCTGCTGACTTCACAGGCCTGAGCTCAATCCTTGGAAGTTGCTGCTCAGACCTCCCATGATGGAACCTCCAAAATCCCTTGTCGCCCTCTTCCTCCTTCCCATATTATCAATTCAGCAAACCATAGTCTGTGTTTTAGTTGTGCCTCAGTGAAGAAATGGCTTTGCCATGTGCATAGGATGTGGAAGTGATACATTTGGACTTTCCCTGCTGCCTTTTATGTGGTTTTCTAATAGCAGATGTTGGGCAGAAATGGCTGGCTCCTATTTAACTCTCACTTATTAAACCAAATACTTCAGTCAGGGGGAAATAGAACCAGTTGGAAGTGAATTGAATCTGTAAACCTGAGCTTCTAAAGTATTCATTACTTCTGATCAACAGCATGCTGTCAGTGTTAGTGTGTTTGAATCTTAATTCAACAAAGCTACACATTATTGTCTTTTCATGCAGCTTTTCAAAGCTTTGTCTTTCGGGCTCCTTTTCTAAGATGCTCAGGTTCTGGTGCTCCTCAAACCCCCTCTGTCGTTGGACCTTTGTCACTGTAACGTCTCTGAGCTAAATGGGAAACAGCAGTGTAGCTTTGCCAGTATCAAAGTCAGAAAACACAGACGCTTGTGACAGGACGAGCTCATCTGACTTCATTGTTTGGTTCAGGTCATTAAAGTGAAATGGGACTCAGGGATTTTAGGGACTAGTTTTTGTCCCTGTCTTTTCAGCTGTACTTTGCCAGCTTTTGCTCTGCTGTTGGTGGTAAAAGTCATTTGTCATGCTGCACTTCGCTATATCTCTGTTTTTTATTGGGTGTGAGTGACTTGTCAGCAGTCGTCTTAAATGCATTTTTTAAAAAAAAGTTTTTTCCCAGTCTTCAACCTTGGTTCACATGGAGGAGAGAAACCCTGTGATCACAGGAAGGGAGAAAGACACCTTCCACAATGATGATGCCAGTATGTGATTCTGTATGTATATGCTTGTGTGTAGTCATATCCACAGAATCTTTATTATTTGCATTCACTGAGATTTCAATTTGTGTCATAAAGGCTGGTTATAAAATATACTTGCTTACCTTCCATTGGTTTGCGAATAGATAGGGATAATGTTGGCCATTGATTTGGACAGAAAAATAATTACAGAGTTGAATTTACATATTTGCAACAAAAAAATAAATATTCTATACACGAGAAATATAACAATAACTGGTATTGCTGAAGCGCATCATCTTTTGGTCATGATATCCTGTTCACCCCTGTATTTTTGTTTCTAATGACCTGAACACTGTTTCAGTGACATCATGACTGCCTTTATTTACTCATTTAAATAAATTGCTCACCTCTATGAATTCATTTTGATTGAACTCAGTTATGGATTAGAACCAAAACTTTCATTGAATTGCATTGATGTCAATGTCATGCTGTATGTGTTGCATTGCAAACCTATGCGATAGCTCACACATGTGATTAAAAGTATGTTTTAACCCTTTGAAACCTGAGAGTATTGGCTTGATTTCTTTTAAAAACATGGAAAGAAGGCAATGAGCAACAAAGGTACCTGAAAAGTGACCTGAAAATTTGCAAAATTCAAAAAACACAAATGAACTGGAAAAGTGTGTGTAACATAATTGGAAATATGTAATTATGATAATTAGAAATTTAGTTTTTCCCTAACTATTTTCTTTTTCTCCCTAGGCATTTTTGCCTAGCTTTTTTTTTCTTTGAAAGAAATCTCACCAATGTGCTCAGGGTTCAAAGGGTTAAATATTAATGAAAGTTCTCTTAAAGCAACACAAGGAAAGTGATGGTGCTCCAGGTTTCAAAGGGATAAAATAACATTTTATACTTTGTTTTCAAGTTGATTGCTTTGTGTGTGGGACATTTTCTCCTCTGAGTGTTACCTGAAAGGCTGGACATCGTACCTGGCTGCCAACAGTGACTGTTTCATGCGCAATTTCTTCTAAAATATTATGGTTTGTATTTCTTACTGTAATGATTTCATGTGTGTATAAAAGTTCAGCAAAATGGGAAGCTCACATATTGACCTATGTCATTTTAGATTCAACCCTCTGTATGGAAACTGGTACACCATCAGAGGTAGACAGTTTGGTTGACATACAAAAAGGGCTCTAACCTTGCTCTGTTGGTCAATGCTTTAACTTATGAGTCTAGAGTGTCTGGCTGTGACATGTAGATGAGGTTTTGTAAGAAACATACACAGAAAGTGGTCTTTGTTGTATTTTGATCGGCATGAGGTCCGCATTGAAATTGTCCTCTAATAATATAGACTCATTTCACAAATCAACACACGTTTCCTGTCCATGAATCCTAGATAAGTCCAGAATCACAATTAATTTTTTGCCATAGAAATTGAAATTTTTCAGTAATGTCAATTTACTTTTCATTTTTTATCAAAGTCACTTTTGGTTTGCTTCTTCTGCAGTTGATCACTTTATGTCAAACAGTTACTTTGGAATGTCTTTTGGGAATGAGCAGTGACTCTGAACCACTGATCTGATTTCTTGATGTGTGTTGACTTCAGGTAGTTGAGGCTCAGTCAAACTGGTTCTGAAGAGCCGAGGTCATTCCAAAATTCTCCACTGTGCAAACTCTCAGAAGGTTTCAAAACTGTGGGCATGGTTTATGTTTTCTGTCTCATCTATCTTGTCAATAATTATATCAGTTAGAGCATTCTGCCTATAGCTGCTTATGACAGGACAGCTGGTTTCATAACCTGCAGCCCAGAGCAGTGCCATGGTTGAACACAACATTGTCACTGAAAGCAGGTGCTTTGTTTTGGGTGCATGTTTTCTTTACAGCAAATGCTGAGTCCTGTTTTGGAGGGTGAGTCTCTGCAGTAGAGGGTGAATTGTTTGATCCCCCTGCCGTTCTGTCAGAGACACTCACTTCACTGACACCAGTCAAGTCCCTTTGGCTGGGACAAAAATGAATGTTTGAGTTCTTCGCTGTACCTATGTGCACTGTACATCACCTGCAACTTTTTCATTTTGTTTGATTGGTGTTATGTCTCCATGAGTGATCTCCTTCATATGGTGTGCCATACGACACACCGCTCTGGGGACTAAAGCCAATGTATTACATTAGTCAATACATGGACGTACATACATATGATTTTTGGCTGATACATGTAAATGATGAAATTACCATGATTGTACATGTACAGATTAAGTTAATATAAACTGTTGGCTGTACAAATCTATCTATGGAATGTGCATTTTGAGATAATCAGAAGTGCTGCTTTGTAGAGTAGTGTAATAGTAATATTTTTCTCCATCTCCATTTTTATAAACAAAGACACTGAAGACACAGTGTTCCATACAGATATGTCTTCATATCAGCAGTGTGTTGCAGCCTGAAAGGAATGGAGCAGTTGAGCAGTAGACATTGTCAGCTCTGTTAATACATATATATTAGGACTGTCAAATGATGAATTTTTCAAACTCCTATTAATCACAGAATTTCTATAGTTAACCATGATCAATTGTAGACTTTAAGCACATTTTCAATTCCATTATTTTGCATTACAAAACCCTTATGATGTCCATTTTAACAGGACGAGGCAATTTAATATATATTTTATATATGTTTGTCCATCCATTCATCTGGGCTTCTTATGTACCCTGGTTGTTAGCACAAAGCGAAGCTATGCAGCCTGTCTTGAGTCAGCTTTGATTGGATGAGGCTAGATTGAGTTAGTGGAATGAATTGAGACTTGATTTGGAGATGAGGCTAATCCAAACTGGCCATTTTCAGGTGAGCTTGGCTTTCTTAAGTTGCGTTGATGGAATATCTCCCTGCTTTTCCTCTGCCTCTGAATTGGTGCAGCATCGCTCTAGTTCTTCAAATAGCTTCTAACCTTAAAGAAGATCAGTATTTTGGGTTTCAATGAGGATTCGCTCTGTCTCATGGTCTCCAGTAAATGTGGCTTTGGCAACTTTTAAAGTAGATATTGAAAACTGTAATGCAATTGAGATTTTGAACCTAAAATACAGATGATGCAGCAGCTTCAGTCCAACAGTTGTGTCTCTCAGAAAGCTAACTGATCCAACTCGTCATCACAGTGGTATAGCTGAGTAAGAACATGACTCGACTTTTCTTTCCCTGCTTTCTCTCTAAAAGAAAGAAAGTCTCTCAAGGTAATTCCCAAATTGGCATGTTTACAGCTGGCCAACATGTCATTTATTAATAAACAACACATAAATACTGTACACCATCTTTGTTTCTAAAGAAGAAGCAGCATCAGTCAAACTCCAGTCTGAGTATACTACATGTCTGCAGAGCGGCTCACAGTTTATCTAAGCAGCCGTGGATGTATTCTACACGCGTCTGAGCTTGGACAAGTGTTGGGGGGATTGTATGTTTTTAGAAGAGCTGGCGGGTTTAGTCTCGGGATCTTGACTTGGCCCAGGCGTCCGTTCATCATGACAGAGACTGTTAGTCTTTGTTAATCTCCAGTGTTCATCTTGTGTGGAGGCCCAGTGTGTGGAGGCCAGGCCTCTTAGTGCCATCAGAGCAAATGATTTCTCCGGGGTCAGACACTCAGATCCCACATATTTCCTCTTGCTGTCCTTTTTAAACACTTCCTCAAGGACTTTGCCATGATCAAAAGCCCACTTTTGCAAAGGTCTGGATGAGCAACAGTCTTGTACTGTGTTTGTGATTTGGCTTGAAGAGCAACAGTGTGGGTTCACTGCTGTTTGATCTAGGACAGTGAAAGGCGCGTGTTTCCACGCAGGCCTGTCACTGTTTCCTTTAGCAGTAATGAGAGACAAAATGGAGGTCGCCCAGCGTGGCCCTCTCTAGCCACTTCATTAGCTGCCCTGCAGTGTTTGGCTTTGCTCTGATTTACAGCTTTTCCGCTCGACATCTTTCAGTTTGTGATTTGTCTTCAGAATAGCAGGTCACAGTGCCATGTCATATAGTCTTTACATGGAGTTCTTCCATGTTAGATTTATTCCAAATCATGCTGTAATATGCTGGGGAACAACCAAGAGTGTGTGCAAATACAGCAGGGTTCAAAACTCTACACCATCCAACATGGTGAGTCAAGAAAAAGCAAAACATTTTCAGTAAAATGGCTGTTCTCTTATAGAATCATTAGGTTAAAAATGAAGCTTGTTAGTCATACTTCTAGTCTTTCATAGGTCTCCTAAGCATTAGTTCCAAGAGGATCCACATTTTTCTTGAGCTCTTGTATGAGTAACAAAGTGGATTCAGTGTTAAAGAGTTCCTTGATGAACCAGTTTGTTTTGGTTAAAATTTCCTCTGAAAGGGTTTATAATGGTTAAAAAAACAAACATATTAAAACCCCCGATAAAATAATAGTTTAAACAGAAAAATAAAAAGATGCAATATAATATATCAAATGATAAAATGGTAGGGAATCTTAAATCTTTGGTCAGTGTGTTGTTTATCCAGTTACACACACACACACACACACACACACACACACACACACACGTACACCTGAACATTCCACCGCTATGTCTGACCTTACAGGTTTTATGCACAGTTGCATGAACCTGGTATGTGTCTCTCACAAAGTCTTGTATGTACTTGTAAACAGCCTGCAGCAGGTTAAATGGCTCTACTTTTATTGTTAATTATGTAGTTTGGAAAGTGGCTCCTATGAGCCACAATTTGCATGCTGTTCCGTCACTCACTGCACCTGTGTGTCCCTTTCCTGGGTGACCTCATGGTCACATATCTGGTAAAATATGTGCCCCACGCAGGCTGAGTCCTTTGCTGTGCGTCATCTGCTCTCTCCCAACTTACCTGTCATTCTTGCACTACTCTATAATAAAGACACAAATAAAGCTTTAAAAATAATCAAAAGAAACTGAAACATGTGTATGTCCTGTTTGAAACTTTCTGACAGTAGTTTGACCAAGAATATCTTAACCCAAGTCCCTAGCTCTTTTCCTCAGCTTTCAGCTGCAGGTCACGGTCTTCCTATTATTATTTTCAGTCTTAATGTACTGAGGAGAGCTTGGAAAAAAAGCTTGTGAGTGAACCTTGAGTTAAGTTTTTTTTTTGTCAAACTGATCACAATATTTTGTGATTAATCTTTGAACACTGTAACACCCAAACAGACTTGTAAGCACTCAGCACATGTCCTCTGTCATCAAGAATTCCACTTTAGCATCTGTTAATAACTCTTCACAAGTGTGTGTTTAAATCGAGAGAGAGTCAAAATGAATGCAGTGTCGTGTGACAGCTTATTGAGCAGTCTGTCAGTTATTTTTTAGTTTCACATGTGCATTTTTATTGAAATATTTGATTTGTAAGAGTTCTAAATAAAAAGTAAAATAGCCTTAGAACAGTAATGGCAGTTGAATTTAACTTTAAACTTCTCAAACAAAATATCAGTCTCCAGCTGTTCCACATGGAACTTTTACACGAGCTTAACTTTCTGTCTTAAATGGTCTTTCTCATTTGCATTATATTTACAATTGATGTCACTGTGTCTCATATTAAAATATTATAATAATCTGTAGCCGTTTTGATTATTGTTATTTATATTTGTTATTTATTTACAGATTTCTAGACTAAATTAATTTTATGTTTAATTTAAAATTTTTAAATGTACATTGCTGAGTTTTTCTTAAACTTCATATGAGGGACATTTCTCACTTTGTAACTGGATCATTATTAGCAGTTAGTGTGTTTCCTAAAGCCTTCCGCTTTTTTATTATCTGTAACTGCACTCAGATGGGTATGATGTTCTTAAATTGTGTTTTTGTTGTTGTTCATTTATGTCATACATGTTGTAACTATGCAATTCAGGAGTATTCCGTATTTGATGCAACTTGTAAAGTAAGTAAGTGTGCCACCTAGTGGTTGTTGGTTTTGGAAGCTGCGCTGTTCGGGATGAGACCATTTGTAGAGAGGGCATGACACTGGATAGTATGTGTTGTTGGTATAGAAAAAAATTATTTTAAAAAAATTCTTCAAAAATTGTCTGAATGATATTATATCTGTAGGATGTGTAAAAATGATATTAAAAAGAAAATATGAAGAGGTTTGGCTATTAAACTGACTAGGGGCTTGAACTAGGCATCTATATACACCTCTAACCCTAACTCTAAAGATTTAAATGAACATCTCACATTCACCCATTCACACTTGTGGCGGAGGCTGCCATACATGATGTCACCTGCTACTTGGTTATCAGGGTGTATATAGTATTTATGACTATGTTGAAAGTAAGAATCGTGTTTTTGTTAACTTTTTTTTTTTTTTTTTTACTTTATTTACATATGTAGCTTCATAGTTCTCATACACCCTTGGCACCAGATAGAAATTTCAATTCCACAACCTCGACCACGAAATCCTGCACACATAATAGTGTTGACATTAATCATTAAAGTAAAGCTCCTGTGTGTGCAAAACATTGCAAAAAAAAAACATCAACACCAAAACATAAGAAGGCACAATGAGTTAATCTGAAGTATGTAAAAGCTTTGGTGTTTGTGATATTAATACCAGAGTGAAATTGTCAGGCTCTATGCTCTTTGGGGCAGAAGTTATGGACTGCTCCTCTCCTTCCCCAGTGTCCAGGAGGGGGCGATAGGCTTGTATGCTCTGCAACTAGAGTTCCACATTTATTCATAGGACTCACTAAACACCCCACACACACACACACACACAGTCATGACTTGTTGCACACCTCCTTTTGCCTGCTTTGAAAGCCCCACCATGACGATTTGAGTGAACATGACCAAGACAAAGTTTGTGCACATTCATGTTATGGTAAACTATAAATCCAACCTGGCCACTACCTGATTAGTATCTTGTTACTTTTTTCAGTTGACAGGCATATCTGTCAAGATACAGCTCTGGTGCCTACATGTACTGTGCTCTGAGTGCCTTTTACATGCATATGTATTCATCAGGTGCTTGAAGTGGATATTTTGCACTGACAGTTAGAGTTAACTCAAACCAATCAGTGCTTTCCCCCTCAGCATATCTCACATTATTGATGATATGCTGAATAAAGTCAAAATTGAAATGTGTATTGTCTACCGCTGTGTGTCTGTGTGAGAAGTATTGGCTGGTGGAAGTGTTTCACTGAGACTGGGGCTGTGCGATCTCTCTCCTCCTCCCTGCCTTTCTTTAGAACAGCGGCCTGTGATTGGACCCCTCCTGCTCCACTCTGGACCAGTGTGATGGCTGCACCTGAATCGAGCAACCAATAGGCCGTCTGTGTGTTGTTGTAGCTCCTGCAGAGCTACAACAACACACTTGCAGACACACACACACACAGGTTACTGTGCTGCTTCCCAGCACCATCACACCCACATACTGCTCTGAAACTGGCCTTTCATTCACAGACACAGGGCATCCACTCACTTTGTTTGATAGTATGACAGATGCAGTATGGTTTAGATTTATTTTGCAGCTGGACAAGGCTAAGAAAAAGGATGGAATAGTAACCTGTAGCTGCTTCAGACCTTCAATACATCAGTGTTAACCCTCAGACTGATGATACAGGGTGATGAGCATGGTGGGACACAGCACAGCCAGAGCCTTCCCCATCGCATGTCTTTATTGTCAAAAAATTAAGATAAAATCAACAGGTTTATTTGAGCAGCATATTTTACAAAAATATAGGACATCTTAAAACATACTCAGGTTCACATATGAATTTATTTTTCCTTCTTTATTAAAAAAAAATATGTGATTACCATTTTTTAAGTCTAAGAACTCAACTGAATCATTGATTTAATCTGTAATAGGAAGTATTCAGATATTTTATTTCAGTCAAAAAGAAACAACAAATAATTGTCTTATGTGCTCTTGTGCACATTATGTACATAGTAACATGGTAAAACGTCATTGTACCCATTGTACACTGTAAAATCTGTGGAGTTGATTTTACTTAAAATAATCTTGGAAACCGATTGCCTTGAAAAAGAAAAGAAAATATAGCTATTAATCTTAATTTATGTTTACTTTGTATTTAATTGTTAAGTTTAATCTAAGTTTAGCTTTATTTACTAAATTTTATGAATGCATTGCAACTTAAAAATGACCTGAAATTATCTTTTTCTTTCTAAGTGTAGCATCTTAGTCTGACTTAATTTGATCATGAAAAGGAGGATTTGGTAAATGATGAAGTCAGAAGATCTGCCAGTTCTGTTTTGTTAACATGTTTAAGAAAATACGAATATGACTGACTAGTTTGCCACCAGAAGAATACATATATACATTACATATAGAATATTACATTAGATATAAAATAAACATAAATCAAGACTAATTATATTTACTTACATTATTCAAGACAATCTGTTTTCTAGATTTTTTTAAAAGTAAAGTTCACTCCTCTGATTTTACAATGAGCTTATCAAACTGCTTCTATAGTTTTGACCTGTTATATTCAATAACAATGTATCATATTTTTTCAGCTAATCAAATGCTCTATGTAAAATATAAATCTGTAGAAAAGCCATGGCATTTGCAGAAATGCTGTGGAATGAAACATTTGCTATTTGCCTCTGAAATTAAGTATAAAATGAAAATAAAGGAAAAAGTAAATAAGTGGTGTTAGTGAATGGGTAAATGTAGCCTTCTTGGTTACTTTCCACCACTAAATGTCAGACTTTGTTGCCTTAATTACCTTAATTATTTCCAGGATTTTACAGAATGTAACTGTAATATTTTACAATAAATTACTGTAAAATGATACAGTGATACAGGTGCTGTGATTATTTCCAGGATTTTACATAATGCAAGTGTAATATTTTACAGTAAATTACTGTAAAATGTTATGATACAGATTTAAATATGCTGTCATAATTTGGGGGAATTTTACAGAATGTACTTAATGTATGTATTTCACTAAAAAATACTGTAAAATGATACAGTAACCTACAGTGGAAGTCATGCAAGTAGTAGCCAGTAATTTGTTCTAAATGTACAATCATTTTACAGTGTAGAGCATAATAAATATGCTCTACAATTTGCAGGACTAAGAGGATAAGAAATGTTAAGGCTGAAGACAGCAGAGAGGACACAGAGAGGACACAGAGAGGAAACAGAGAAGACAGAGAGGACACAGAGAGGGCCAGGCCTCTGTCATGTTTCTCTTTGACACAGTAAAAACCGGGAAAGGTGTTTGCCTACAAAAGCTTTAATAACAACACCGGCCTACGATCACTGAACAAAGTTGTGAGTAATCTTGGCCTTTTTCCCCCACGCCGTCACCAGTCATTAGTCATGATCCACGGGGCCTCCACAGGAGCCTATTGATCACTCATTGACTGATTGATTCAGACAAATACTTTTTCTCCCAGAGTGCGAGCTCCAGTCGCTCTCTCTGTTAATTGAAGATAACAGAGTGGCAACAATGGCTCCCGTAATAGACTGCGAGTTTTGTGATTATCGCTGCAAAAAGAAAAGAAAATGAAGAAGCAGGGGAGGAGGGGAGCCAGGGGGAGGCAGGGAGGGGGGGTCTCTAATTAGGAAGCGGGGCGGTGTGGAGGCTGTGGCCGGCAGGCAGGCGACAGGCGCCGGGTCCCGGACAAAAGGCTGTCTGCTGCCCTCAACTCCCCCTGCTTAACCCTTTAAACCGAGACACACAGTGACAAACACAGCGCTGCTGCTGTATCATGCTCGCACACAAACACTGACAAGCATGCAACACGGAAAAATGTTTTAGAGAAATCCTCAAAAAATCCAAAATGACAGCCTCTGATGCTCCATATTTAATCTATTAAAATACCGTAATTTTTCACAATGTCAGCAAATTAAATATATTTACTGTGTAATTTATATTCCAGAATGTTAAGGCCGAAATCCACATGACAGAAGCTTTAAACTAAGTGAAACAGGGAACAATAAAAGTCTCGGGCTGCAGAGGATGTGTGTGTATCTTCTTATAAATACTCCACTCTTTCTAAAAATACGCACGGCCACACAATACTAACGGAAATGCTGATTGACGGTGACTGAGGACCTGCTCAAAATAGATCTGGATACATCGTCTAAATGATACACGCTGCTGGCACCATTACTGCTGCTGCCACTGCCTACCAAATCACTATAGAAAATAAATGCATAAATAAATGATAATACTTTCGAGAAGGAAACCTTCTCTTTGACTCTATTGGTCCGCTAGAGCTTAAAATGACAAGATATAATTTCATATTCACGGCTGGAGCTATTATGTAACAATTTTGGGCAGCAAATTTCAAACTTGATTTCACCATCTGATTTCAATGAAGGTTTTTAATGACACGTGGATTACAGCCATTAACATTTTCTTATCAAATTCAATAAACCACATGCTGAAGCTGCCCGTTTATGTTGTTACATATTTGGCCGACAGAGGGCGCTCCAGTCCCACGTTTGTGTGTGTGTGTGTGTGTGTGTGTGTGTGTGTGTGTGTGTGTGTGTGTGTGTGTGTGTGTGTGTGTGCGCGTGCGTGCGTGCGTGTGTGTATGCGCGTGCGTCTGTGACACCGCAAATGGCTTCATTTAAAACAATGCGCAATATGGCCTTTTTGTATAGCTGTTTTGCTCTAATTAGATCATTAACAACAACAACAACAACAACAACAACAACAACAACAACAACAACAATAATAATAATAATAATAATAATAATAGTAATAATACGCCTGCAATTTTTCAGCACAACGATTTTTTATTGAAATTGTGAGGCAATCAAAAAAAAAAACCCGGACAACCAGCATAAACAAGATACTTTCATCTTTAAATATATTTTAATAGATATGAATGATGCGCCTATAGAAGGAATTGCTTTGAATGTCTCCTGGCTGGAGTGAAATAACCTGAGGTGTTTTTGAATCCATGTGGAGCTCTCTCTCCCTCTCTCTGTCCCTCTGTCTTTGTCGGTGGATGCAGACTAAAACATGGCACACACGTCACCTAAAAATCAGCGATGCTTCATACACAGTTTTTCAAACCAACAAGCGCTAAATAGCTTTCATTTACAGTATATGTTCATGTAAAATTAGGGAGAGGAGGAGGAGGAGAAAAAAAGCAACAAGTTAAATTCCAAATATATACACACTAATATACAGCCTTGAATAAATTAATACCAATTGCATATTCTTGGATCTTAGCTTTATTTACAGATTTTTCTTTTAATCTTTAATTACATAAATAGTTAAGAAACAAATTTTCTGGCCTGAAATGATACGCCTTTCTTTCTTCCTTTCTTTCTCTCGTTCTTTCTTTCTTTCTTTCTTTCTTTTTCGTTCACCCTCCATGCCTTGTGAAATAATTAGGCTTGGAAAAGAGTTTTTGGATGCAGCTTGAGACCTGCCTGTCGGCGTGGTGAGGCTCCTGTTCAGGCCTCGGCTCGGAATAAGAAAAAACAGGCCTTGATGCTCAAATGCTTCAAGTTAACCAAACTCAGCACACACACACTCTCTCCACTGTGTGCCTCAGTCTGTGGAGCTGCGGGCTCTCGGGCAGGTTAGACCGATACAGATAGGCTACTGGCCTGCTGTGGCTGTAGTGGAACTCATCAGTGGTACACACCTCTTTGAGCTGAAGTGCTCAGATTTTTCTTTTTAATATTTTTGCATTATTTAGCATTTCTTTCAATAAAACGTGTTTCCGTCTTTTTATCTTTGCATATTTTACTTTTCATGTCTCCATGTAGGAATGTTTCCAGAGTTTTTCGGCCTGCCTGCTAACCCTCAATCACTGGGATTCAGGGCAGAGTTCTGGTGTCTGATGAAAGGTTTCCATCCTGTCTAACAGGTCAGCTGTGGAGGAGAACCCTCAATACTTGTGTATTTCAATATAGTTCAACTGAATGATATGGACATTTATGTCTATCTGCAGCTTTGTTCCAAAAAGGTATTGACCTTCACCGACCCATATCGATCAAACCTCGTTCCAGTCTCCCTAATGTGCTGTACAGGACAGATGCACTGACAGTCCTCTGGTATTACAGCCAAGTCTTCATCCCAAACAGACAGTCTTCATCACTTAGGAGAGTCTGCGCTCGGGGAGGGCTCCCGCTGGCCCTCCAGACCGCTCACCAGTCTCTGGATGCTCTGCAGCTCATTCACTGAGTCCTTCATGGAGGTTTTGGGGGACACCGCCCTCCCGCTGGACGCTACTGTCTTGTGGTTACTGTGTTGCTCCGGGGCCGGGCTGCTCTCCCTGCTGCCCGGTTTGGAGGACTCGGAGCCCGGGTTGAGGTTACCCTGCAGGCCGGTGGTGGTGAGCAGGCTGGAGCTCTGGGGCAGCGACACTGGGAGTTGGTAGGGGTTGAAGCGGAGCCGGGGACGCGACGCGCCCAGGAAAGGGTTCCTGGAGAGAGGGCTGGAGGTGCTGGTGGCCGGGAGCGCGGACGCCGAGGCCGCTGCCGCCGCAGCCGCCATGTAGGTGTAGGGGTATGGGAAGAGACCTCCAAAAGGAGGCATGGGGATGCCCTGCAATATGAGAGTGGAGAGGAGCTGCAGTTACATCATCAAGTGGTCAAATAATTATATTAGTGAAACATTTTTTCCAACAAACAAACAGCAGCTAAACACTTCCGTTTGTTCCGATGATTCAAAACAGAGAAAGTAGCTAGTTAAAGCAACAACCGTTTTTATATTTTGGTTGTAATATTCCTAATACTCGACCTGATAACAATTTACAACTTTACTCTGATGAGTGCTTTTACATTCTCATTTTTAAATAATAAAGTACTTTAAATACGAAGTAAACAAATGAGATGTTGCAACTTATCATGCATATGAAGACAGAAATAAAAATGAGTTTTTCTATGTCCAGAGTTTATGTTATCAGTGCTAAGATGGTAAAACTCAACCAAGCCCCAAACTCTCCCGCCGTGCGGACGTCAGCCCGGTTCTACAGGTGGACAGGGAAACTGCTGAGTATCCTTACCTGAGAGGCGAGCATGTGCTGGGACAGATGAAAGGGGAAGGGGCTGGGGGTCCCTCCTGTGCCCTGGCTGGAGAGGCTGCCGTTTTCCAAGCCGCTTGCTCCGGACACAGAGGCCAGTAAATGGCCCATGCCCATAGCAGAGAAGGCTCCGGGGGCCATGGCAAACTGCCCGGGGTGAAACAACAGTGGTGATCCGGCGCTCAGAGGGTTAAAGAACTGCTGACTGTGCAGCCCGGACAGAGCCAGGCTTTGTAAGTGGCCCGGGCTAAAGTGTGAGGGGCTCTCGGTCTGGACCATGAGAGGGGAAAAGGCCTCCTTAGTGGCACTAATGCCTCCGGCCTCCGAGTCCTTTGTCAACGCGTCCGTGGTGTCCTTCCGGTGTCTGCTCTCCGCTTTGTCCTTCTCGAGGCTCCTGATACTGAACAAGGAGTCCTCCTTCTTCTCTGTGCTCGGCCTGTCCCGCATGCGCTCCTCACACCTGGAGCTGTAGGGGGACACGGGTTCGGGTCCCGGGCTGCTGGAGCCGGTGCAGCGTTCGTCCTGATGCTCCAGCTCCTGCTCGCTGTCAGTGCACGTTTTCTCATCTGCAAAACACACAGAGCAGATAGGTGTGAACGCAGTGTGGAACCATTCAGCTCATCCACAGCCATGGCGCATAACGCACCAATATTTTAGCTTTAAGAGCAATGGGCTTTGTGTTATCTGTCAAATGTTGCCAAGTTTAAGGGAGTTAAAACAACAGAATGAGAGCAAATAAAAACAGATTAAATGTAAGACAACATTTTCTTTCAAAATAAAAGGAACACAAATGTCGACAACCCCTATAGGACTTTTACACTGCATATTTTCAACTAGAACATTGATTTTTACATGTGAATATACTCGCACATTTCCGCCCAAACCCAAGTTGATTTTACTGTTTACATCCACAAAATTGTTAATGTATATCTATCTGCCAAACACTGCCTGTTCCTGCCTCATATATTTATCCTAAATTCAATAATGTAGGCTATTACAATTTCATCAAATTAAAGCGGTGCAATGGGTCATCTCAGGTGGCCTGTTGGATTGGCTGACAGGTGTGGAAGACATAACTCCATACAAATCCACTGGTGACATGACCTACAGCTCATTGTGCTACAGTTCTATAATTAGGTCATTTTATTGTTATGGGTGAACGTGAATGCAACCAGCTATGTGTAAATTAGTGCAATAATTCTATAATTCTATTTTTGCACGGTATGATTTTACCCCCCAAAGGTTACAGTCACATTTTGATAATTTCACACAATTATTCCACATCTTATATTATTATAACACATCTTGGCTGTTAAAAGTTAAAAATAAACAGTAATGTTTCTGACCTCGACTGGGCCTGCTGAACCTCAGCGGACTGGTATCTGCTCCCAGCGGGGAGTGAACTTGGTCCCTGCCCGTCGGTGGCTCACTGGAAGAGGCGTCAGAGTCTGCGCCCTCCCGGTCCGCCTTACACTGGTCCTCATACATCCTCAGCGACGGCATGGTCAGCTGTTTCCTGTCAATAATCATTAAATTAATAATAATAATTATTATTATTATCATTGATAAAATACGCATCGTCGCACACACACACACACACACACACACACACACACACACACACACACACACACACACACACACACACACACACACACACAGGTGTGACTTGAATACCTCTTCTCTCTCCTCCCGTTCCCCGTGTCTCTGAATCCTTTGGCAAAGGGGTTGTTGTCAATCTTTAGCTGCGTTATCTGTCAAGAACACACAGTGAGAATCAAGTCAGAGAATATAATCCACACTGTAAGAGCCCACAGTCCTCACTGGGCCCACATTATGACAACATGTGTGGATTAACACAGAGAAAACAGCGCGTTGGAGCAGAGCCACGGTAGGCCTCTGATTTGCATTATTAATAAAAGCCTAGTGATGGGTCATTATTCTCATAGGCCCCTGGAGAGAAATTCTTCCACGAAATATTTCTCTGTGGGGCCACAAGCCTCCGTTCCCCCAGAAAAAAAGGCAGAAGGAACAATACTTGAACAGATGACTATCATATTAATAATTAATAATGCGGTTTGGATCACTGCTGTCCTGATGTGGAGGAGGCCGGCGTGGCTCCGCGAAGGGGCACGGAGCCGCCATGACTCTTGCAAGAGCCTCTACCATCCTGGAGGCCCTGTGGCCCTTGAAGAAGACACTTCAGGCGTTTGTCATGTGTGCATCTGTCTACTGTGAGAGCAGGCTGAGCAGCCTTTAAATGCCCTCTAAACGATGGTGACTCTTTGCCATAAACTTTTACAACAAGACGCCCCCTCCTCACCCCCATCCGACCCCCCCAACACAAGCGCCAATTAGCTTCATGGAGTCAGCGAAGGGGCCAAATAATGCCATCAAATATATTCACTCGTCATCAAATAATATGCTAGCCAAACATTCTATTGCATTTTTAAAAAAACGCAAAAAAGAGAAAACTAACTAACTAACTAAATAAAAAACAAACAAACAAACAAAAAGAAAGAGAAGAAGAATAAGGAAAGCTGCTACTGTCATTATTTGGGGTGTTGGGGGGTGTAAATAAATAAAGAGAGCGCACACTGTAAAAAGGAATGACTTGTTTTGACTTTTTTTTTTTTTTTTTAAATGTGTCCAGGCTGCCTTAGATTTTTAGATAGACTGAATTTGAGAAAACAAATCGAGTCATTAAACTTGTCTTTTCACATTCAGTGAATTTAATTTTTTTTAGGCCGCTCGGACACTAGCTGTTTTAAGATTTAACAATTAGTTTCTTTTAACAGCACATCTACCACACAACACCACACATTCTCCACATTTACACGCATTATTTATTCACATGGTCAAGGTAATAGCCTATCTATAGCCCGTGGATAGCATAAACACACACACCACAACATTTTGGCTTCAAATTTGAATATATATCTGCTACACCCAGGCAAAACAGCAATTTAAAAAAAAATCACATGGGAGTCCACTGCAGGGAAATTAGGCGACCTACAAAATCAGATTAAGTCTTCGGGGTTGGTGGTGGGGGGAGGGACGTATGTAGGACATTTATTATGCAAAGTATAGCAGCCATATTAGAGGCAGTCGGTTGAGTGTGAACACTGACTCACCTTGTCGTTCTGATACGCTGTCACTGCCACGAACTCGGTCTCTGGGAACACGTAGGTCCTGAAGGTGCTGTAGGGGAGCTTGAGGATGTCGTTTGCCCGCACTATGTGGAACCTGGGCTGGTACTTGTGCATGGAGTTCAGAATGGTCTGGACCAACACACACACAAACACACGCGCGCAGACACACACACACACACACACACACACACACACACACACACACACACACACACACACACACAGAGTAAATATGGAGTGAATATAACAGCACTGTGATGTTTCCTCCACATTCAAACACAACGCGAGACACTGGATGTTGACGCCGATTGTTAGTGATGCTGTTACGGGGACTGTGTGAGCAGACGCGTCTGTAATTAGCGCGGGGTGAAGGGAAAATCCTGACCAGGCCACACATGTTGTCATGAGGCTTTACAGTCACAGCAACAATATGATTTGATCCAGTTTCTATCGAAACACAGGCTACAATTTTCCTCTCATTCATTTAAAAATACCACAAACACTAGAGTCACTCTGCCGACCGTCATCTGGGAATTATAGCTGCAGGGCCAGTCTGTTGTAACACAAAGCACCCAAGACTCAGCGTGCATTTTTACATAAATATAGGGTATTTTTTATTTTAAAAAGTAAGAAAAAATAAAAGCAAATAAATAAAAACATTTGACAGTCGGTGCGTCGGTCAGTTCAAATATTAAGATATGGACGTTACAACTCAAACACGACATGTAAACAGCACAGACATGTGTAAATAAGACGTATGAATAGAAATCCTGCCTGTACCCGATTGCAAATTATTTAGACTGACATGTAAATGTTAAATTTGTTTTCAAGTCGGAAGCTCTCTGCCTGCCAGTCACATGACTTTCTGCTAACCCCAATATATATAGTGTTTAAACTGCTAAAATCATTTTAATTACACGGACATGAAATGAGTCATATTTTGGATGAAACTCTGCAGCCACAAGCCAACAACATAAAACAACACTATACTATACTATACTATACTATACTATACTATACTATACTATTGGGTAACAGGCCGGAGGAGATATCAGACACGCTCATTTCAAGTCATTTCTCTCTGACCCGATTTAATGATCCACCACTTAATCCCTCTGCCCTGCAAACACTCCTCTCACATATTCCGTTTATTTTTTCGTATGGTAAAAATAAAGAGGAAAGAGGGCCAGGAGCCGTGGTTTAGGCCCTGCTGTTGCCTGCTTTGGATTTTGGTTTTCTGGATGCAGAGGAGAAAATACAGGCTGGGACTTTCCTGCAGAGCTGCGAGCAATATAAGCTGTGTGTATGGCAGCGGCAGGAGGAAGTCAAGTGGCAACAAAGTGTCAACAGCTTTGGACATAAAACCTAATTTATCATAAAACGCATATATTATATTTTATAATATTATTTTGTAACACACTGACATTAAAAATCCCAATTCTGAAATTCCATGGTCTCAAAGCGCAATGCTAATTTTTATTTATCACATCATTCCCTGCAGTAGTTTTAATTTATATTTTGTGTTCTTTATTTTCATATTTATTTCCTATTGCTCCTGACCGTTTCTTCTTGTGATTTTTGCTCCTCCAACAATGCCCACGCCTCGTAAAAAAAGTCATTGATCTTAAAAACAGTAAAAACGCCTCGCCCGGTCTGTTCCAACAACATGCAGTATGTATATGAAAAAAATGCTCATGCGAGTGTAAAATGAAATAAAATCTCAGTACTTACAAATCCGTGTTTGTCTGAGATGTTGTTGGTCAGTTTGAGTTTATGGAACGCAACAGGCTTGGCCATCCACTGCTCACCGGTGGCCGGGCTGTCCGGGTGGATATACATCCTCTTGGGCATCTCCGGGTCGGCCTTGCCGGCCACCATCCAGCGGGAGTTATGGAACTTGTAGCGGCAGTCGTCCGCCGCCACGATGTCCATCAGCAGGATGTATTTGGCTTTTTTATCCAGTCCGTTTATTCGCACTTTGAACGGAGGGAACATCCTCCTGCAGGGAGAGACACGCAGAGTCAACACGCCGTGATTCAACCCAAACAGCACATCAGATCAGCAGACAGGACGCGAGCTGATGTGACAAAGAGGCAGAGCAGGCGACGCGGCGCACACTAACACGCCGCTCTGACCACTACAAATATTGTAATTGTCAGATATTATTCTCAGTGTTGCACGCAATTAGGCGACAGCAAAAGCAGAGTGTGTGTCCGCCTGTGTGTGTATGTGTGTTCTCCTTCACTACAAAGCTGAGCAGGATATTTATGACCACAACACTTCACGTCCAAGCTTTCTGAAGTGACAGTCTGTTTATAAAAGCAGGACGCGCTGCTGCCGCCAGCACCGCGCTTTCTAACAGATAAAACCTGAAAAAAACTCAGCTCACATATGATCAATATATATATAATGTCCCAAATATTTCTTTAATCAGTCCTGAAATATATTATAAATGTTTCAGAAATAAACGGAGGATTTATTTATTTACTCACTTTTTGATAAATTAGGCTAGTTTAACTCCCAAAATACGTACACAGTGACGAGACTGGAACTCAATTCAAAAAAAGATTTTTAGTGTATATTGCGAGGTAAACATGGCAGTACAATGTATGATATTTTCTTGATATTTTCTGAATGGTGTAAAAGGTTGATATTGAGTGTGGGAATAAAAAGCGAGCAGTAAGGCCTGCCGCTGCTCGCCATTTAACACCGTGCGGAGAAAATGGCTTTTAGCTGCTTTCAACTTTTCAGCTGCGGCTCGTGCTCTGCGTGTAAAGTAAAAATAATGTGATCGATTCTTACCTCCCGGACTTGGTAATAACCATCTCCGTCCCGAGTTTATGAAACTGGTCCCACAGATCCTTGGCTTCCAGTGTAACTTTGGGGTCGTCGTCCACCTCCTCCTCGGGCTCCAGGCTCTTCATGCTGCGGAGATGAGCCGCCTGATGGTGGCTGAGGGCCGGGTGCAGCCCAGCCTCTGCCGCCCCGGCCAGGCCGTGGTCCGGGATGGGCTTGGTGAGCGCCCCGGGAGGCAGGCTGAGCGCCGGGAAGAAGGAAGGCTGCGCGGCCGCTAGAAAGGCGGACATGGGGAAGTCGGTCGGCCGGTGTGCGTGGAAAGGGTGATAAGCCATTGCGGTCCCTGTAAAAACTGGATCTCTCATCGGTGCATCCACAAAAATCGAAGTGAAATAATGGATATTTTTTAGTGGAACTACCCAGAGCCGCCGGATCCGCGCTGTGCGAGCAGTTAATTTGTGTATAGCTGTGCAGAACACAGAGCGCCGTGTGTGAAGAAAACAGCCCAGAGTTCCTTTGGTTCCTCGCCGAATCCGTCAGTGTGCGCGACGCTGTGAAGCCAGAGCCCGGCTGCGCTGTGTGCCTCTCTGGGAAATAAGCTGCTTCTCTGCTTCAGTCATCCCACACTGACTGGAGAGATGTGGCCCCGTTCACTGCAGATCTGTGACTATCTCACATGTCCTTCCTGCCTCCATCTCCAACACTAATGAACCAAGCCCCTTTGATTGCTGATTTTACGCTTTCTGGACCAATTGTGGGCCCCTATAGGCGTGGTTCTGACAGCTCCGGCCAGACTCTAGGAGAGGAGGGGGGGCGAGAAGGTGTCGGAAGCATTAGCAGTAAGAAAACATGTCAACAGAATAAAATATTAACCAATGACAGGAAAGATCGGGAAATCCCACCCCCATTTCCAAGCCAAACACCGGGTCAGCCCTCAGTTCTTTGCCGGTGGAGGCATCTCCTCTCTCGGCTTGCGTTTTGACAATGTTGCCTCCGGAGAAGCCAACCTGTCCACAGACTCACTGTCTCAGTACTCACCTTAAAACTGAGGAACCGCTGCACTTTCTCCACGTTTCCCAGTGTCGTTCAGAACAACTCACAACAGTAAATTCATGACTCGCAGCTCATGCTCTGCGTTCCGGAGAGATTTATTTCAAAGAGCTGCTGCTCTCTCGACCGCTCTCTATAATAACAGACGTGTAATTATTCCATGTTATCGGCTGTTTTGACGCTTAGGCTGGATTTGCTTCACACTAGCCCCGGCTCTCCGCGCACACTGACTGACTCCAGCCTCACAGTGCGGCGCGGCTCCAGGCGAGCCTTACTTAACTGTGCTTTTTGCTGATCGAGCTGACGGGAAGCAGCGAGAGCCGCAGCGGCAGCAGCTCAGTAAAGAGACAAAGCTGGAAAAGACAAACCCAGATGCTGCGTGGAGGAAAAGAGGAAACCAGATGAATGATGATGAGTGAATTTTAAGAGAAAACTCAGTGGTGAGTGCTCACAAACTCTTCCTGTTTGAACGCAAATATACTGTCATCTCTGAGACTCTCTCTCATATTCATATTTTTTATTTTTGAATGAGGATAAATATTTTATAATCAGTAAATATTTTATTATCATTGCTGTTGCTACACTGCTGTTTGCCGTCTTGCTGATTTTTGTATTTCCACATCAAACAGTGGCAGCGATGAGATGATTTAGAGCTCAGTCTCCGGGCTGAGGGCAGGCCGTGGCAGCGTGTAATCTCCGACAGGTTGTATTTAGTCAAACCAAGGACAGTGAGGGAGTCCGGGAGCCACAGCCCCCCCACCCGCCTCCCTGCACTCCGCTCTGCTGAGCTCCTTTAGAGAAATCCAGCGCCACAGCTCCTGATTAACTTGGACTGAGTTTGTTAAAGAGCCGCGCGGCGCCAGTCGGCTGATGCGCCACAATAAGAACAATCTCTTGTCTCTTTATATTTCCCCTGCAGTCGTGCATGTGCGAGCCCCTCCGGCCCCATCAGAAGCCTCATCTGCGGCTCCGCTCCGCTTTTCTGCCTCGGTCGGTGTCAGATGTGATTTTTTTTCCTTTTGGGATAAACAGCTGCTCTCTCCGGGCAGGAAGGACCGTGTTGTAGGCCAGGGGCGGCACCGCGACAAAAACTGAAACAAAAAGTGATAATCCTTCTGCATTAAACTGTTAGAGACAACTGCGCATTTCCTATTAAGCCCTGGAAGTTAGCGCGTCTCTGCGGCTTCCGCTGGCACACACACACAAAACTATTATTGGCCATAAAAAAAGTCTTAAATAATATTTATAAACCCCTATTATTAATACATTAAAACACTCAGTTCGGTCGTTAACGTATAGGACTGTTTAACGTTCAAATTAAGAGACAAAGGTGCAAAACAAGACTGTTTTTTAATCTTTAGTTGCGACCCAAAAATGCAACTGCAGAATATATGAGCAGCCACAGTATGTGTAAGATATAGCATGTTATGTGATTTAGGAGCAAGGGATGTTTGTACATCTCCACTATGTTACACACTTGTTGCTCGGCTTCCATCAGATTGATACAGCCATGCGTAAAGAGCCATCAGGCCGGACAGAAGCAGCTCCAGCACAACAGAGCGTACATGTACCTGAATAAACCCAAAGCATTTATAAACCCCGGATACACATTAGATCAGACTCAGGGTCCATGGAGCATCAGGTGTTTGACACAGAGGAGGCATCAGCAGCAGGGTCACCCTCAGTCAGCCAGGTGCTGGGAGGAAATGCCTCAGAGCATCAACTTTACACAAGAAAGTCAAATCAGCAAGCATGTCTTGTACATGCAGAGCTCTATTGTGGTGTGTATCTCTTATAATTTGGCCAGACAGCTGACTTGTTTGGAATGCTGCGCCTTCAAATGTCTGAAATGACACAGGGATGCGGAGCGCCGTGGGAGCGGGGTCACTCTGAGTTTTCTGAGTTTTACTGGGGAGAAAACAGATTAGCAACATATGGAGGTGGATAACGGTTTTTCTGCCGGAATACTCAACTGGATAATTGTATCAACTACGCTTGTGCAAATTAGTCACCATTTATTTGTTCTGTGCCGTCAACGGTACAGAACTCTCCATTACGCGCGATTTAAAAGTCATTAAGCCGAGGGAGGACTGCTCCGAGCTGCTGCTGGGTCTCCAGAGAAGGGGCACTGTGCTAGATTAACATATTGTCTGTGTTGGGGATTAATGAGAGCATACAGTAAATTTGCTCCGTAGACTTGTTCTTTGGGAGTGTGTGTCTGTGTGTGTCAGTTAGGGATGTGGAGGAGAAGCAGTCCTCATGAAGGGTTAAAGATCTTGCAAAAATGCACAAAATCAAATGCGGAAACAAAAGTTTATTCATAAGTTTCCACCCCTCATTTTTTCCTATGTTGGTAATCTAAATAATTTATGATATTGATCAAATGTTGTTTTTTTTTTTTTTTATAAAAAAAATCAAATAGGATAATCAAAATAAATTCAGACCGAGGCTTACATTTGAATTATCTGATGCAGAGTTGCAACTAAGGGGAATTAAATGCCTAGATGACGCTTTTTGTCGGTAGGAAGTTGACTAAAGCTTTATTGTGTCCTTGATCTGACCGCTCAATACAACACAGTACAGCTGCAGATGTGAAAATGTGCGTAAAAGGCGTCTTCCGTCCCGGTGATTTGGCTCCTGTGTCAGCGATCCGCGCCAAAGACGCTCTAATTACAACAGAAAGGGAGCGTTTTGCGCCATATTCGTCTATAATCGAGTATTGTTATTTTCTTCCTCCCCTCGACATTGTTCTATTCTTCCTTTTATCTCTCCATCTTCTCCTCCCATCTCCCTGCATCATCTCTCCGGCTATATTTAGCGGCTAGACTGAGGCCTTGGCGCCAGACCGTTTAAGACCTGTCAAAGTCCCTCATATTTCCCCTTGTCACATGGAAAGCCGGCGACCAGCGGCCCTCTCCTCCTCCTCCTCCTCCTTCTTTTTTCTTTTCCCTCTCCTCCTCCTTCTTTCTTTTCCTTCTTCTCCCTCATCCACCTCCTCCTCCTCGGTAGCCCTTCTTCTCCACCTCCTCCTCCTCTTCTTCATCTCCTCCACTTCCTCCTTCAGCTCTTGCAGTCCACTCCGCTAAATGAAACAGATCAGTTCTCACTTGCAGACCGTTTCCTCTCTCTCTCTCTCTCTCTCTCACACACACGCACGCACGCACGCACGCACACACACACACACACACACACACACACACACACACACACACACACACACACACACACACACACACACACACACACTAATTATTTGGAGCAGCTTTTTGGCTTTTTTAGCTTTCTGCACTAATACCTTCTGTACTGCAGTTCTTCCATTAAACAAACATTTCTCCTGACATGACTTCATGACAAACTCAATCATAAACTACAACCTCTCATATCCAGCTACCTCCCAGCCCTAAAGCCTATTTCTCCCTCCGACTCTCACAGTCAGTGCAGCTCCAGTGTGGTGTGGAGGCTGCGTGCGTCTGGCTGACAGGTAGATCACCAGGTGGGGGCGCTATAGTGACCCAGAGGAGCCGGAGGAGAGTGACAGAGCTGTCACATCCACAGGCGTTCCAGCAGCCAGCACTCTGATGCTATAGACACCCACAGTGTGATCGGGTGTACTCTCCCAAGGCCTCGCAGAGAGCTCTCACCTGCTTCACTGTTTTACACAGCAGCAGGTTTCACACCCTGCATTTTCAGTTTCTTTTTATTGTACCGGCCTGACGTTACTGTGCCGGGGAGACTGGGGCCCTGAACCCAACTAGCAATATCACAGGTGAACGAGTGCATGGCGCACGGCAGAAGTGTGCGCACATGCGCGTATTTGTCCAGTAATAACAAACACCATCACTGGATGTGGCGCGAGCTTTTAAATATATCACAATGACTCTCATTACTGTCAGTACTGTGTCAGTTTTTCTCCTGCAGCCCTATAAAATCTGATCTGTTGTTGCTGGCTGGAGGCAAGGATGTAAATAGGCTATAGACAGTGCAGGCGGGCCAGATGCACTGGGGCCCCTGGGATGAAGGGGGCCATAAAGAGTGGGCTCTCCAACAATGGTAGGCAGAAAACAAGACACTGAGCTATCATCTCAACTATAATAATATGCCTGTATTCAGAGAAATAGTCTTAAAAAGTTTGGAGAGTTGCTATTTGCTATATATTTCTTTGAACATCTCCATCGTGGTTCTTTCCTGCATTTATTTTCAGTTTAATTTTATTTAATTTTAATTCATTTTTGTATTAAAAATCGTCAGTAGCAATTTATAACCAAATACATTAAAAATAGATGTTCACTCTAAAAAAGCCATGAATAAGTAATAATAAACTATTAAATTAAATGATTAATAATCAGTTTTTCTTTTCTTTGGTATCTTTGTTATATAGCCTACATGTGTAGGCTATGATGATTTCTGGGTATGTATGTTGGTGTTATCCTATGTCAAGTCACTATTTGATCATGTGTTGAGACGATAAGATCATAGGGTCGCCAGTTTAGGTGCATTAGTAATAAGCATGCACAAGGGCCCATCATACTTGCATACACTGGGCCCCCTGTATGCCGCTGGCTGGAGGCGACCTTCCTGTTGTGACTTAATTTTTGAAATCACCAATAGAGACGGTTAAAGCATTTTTTTTGGTGTGTGTATGTGCATCACAGTTTAAACACACACACACACACACACACACACACACACACACACACACACACACACACACACACACACACACACACACACACACACACACACAAAGAAATGCAATCCAGCCGAAGTGTCTTCTTAAAAACCCCAATCAAGTAAATAGCCTATCTGTTTTATAAACGGCCCTTATATTTTTGTGGTTCACAGAAACTGATCAGCTGACTCTGAGAATTGTCTCGTTTTTAATTCTGCCAAAAAAAAAGTCCTCTGCATGAACGACTTTGTTAAAAAAAATGATTTCAGACATGCAGACCTAGAAAATTAATAGTTGATTATTTTTGTATCCAACCATTCATCTGTCTGATACATTATTTCCACAGAGGTCGCTAACAATCTTTTATTGCGAAAATATGAATTTGATCAAATCGATCCAGTCAGTTCAAAAGTTTCCTTTAGTCTGTTTTTTTCGTGTATTTTAACATAATGTGTTTGCTTTAAAGTAAAATATTAAAATAAGCTAAAAATCTAGCTGACACAGCAGAATCACGCTGTGTGGAATCTCTCAGTTTATTTCTAATCAGGGAACATTTAAGCACTGGCCTTTTAATACAATCCAGCTGACAATATCAATTATAGTTTTATGTTCGTTGAAACACTTTTTTTTTTAACCGGCAAAATCATCTTTTGTGTGTTTGCAGATGTGTTGACAGCGAGGAGAAATTGAATTAGCAGCTGCAGCGCTGGAACATTGAATCACATTAGGAGCGCAGCAGAGGAGCAGCGGCTACCTGCAGGCCTCTGCTCCTCTGCTCCTTTGGTAGTCACTCACTGAGGAGAACACACAGCCCAGGCCACCATAGATACCAACAGGACACTAAACACACAAAAACACAATTTCTCATCAAATGAGAAAGAATAAAGCAGCTAACTGTCTGAGTTTCGATTAAAACGTCATATTTTCGATTTTGATTTTTGCAAGTCATGACATCAATAAAATGTCAACTATAATTTTTAAGTTGAGACCTGACATGACCTGAAAAAAAATCAAAGATTAGATTTTTTTCTCTTACAGAAGTAGCCTAATTCTTTCCGACTTCAAGGGGCAGTTAAAATTAATAAAATATCAGCACATTATTTTGCAGTGAATGTCATTTAATGCTATCGATGTAAGTAAGTAGAATACAGGCGATAGTCTTCTAACATATGATGCTGTAATGTGCTGATCCCTCTAAAATGAGCCTGAACAGGACGTAAACCGAGTGGAGTTTACAGTTCCTGCTCAGGTGAGTGTTTTAGTAACAGCGCTGTAAAATAACATAAACCCCCCAAACAGAGCCGAGAATGGAAACTGATTCATGTGTGAAGGATAAATATGAAGAAAAATCCCGCTCATGTTCCTGATTCCAATCTAATCTGCCTCCAGCCTGCCAGCAGCAGCGGAGCTCACATCACCGAGCACATCTCCGGCTTTGTCCCGGACACCTTACACTGTGCAGGTCCCGATACACTGACGATGAGCTTCGGCGGTAACAAAGCTGTCTCTGTGCCAGTGGCTCTCAACATGTGGTTCAAGGACCCCCAGGGCCCTCGAGGTGCGGCCAGAGGTGGATTTTCAGCATAAGTCTGAAAATGAACCCGATGGCTTTAACTTGTAAACAAAAAGCCAAAGATGAAACTCTCCCGTTTGAACTAAATCTGCGTGCAGTCTAAACACCGCTGTGGGCTTTGTGCCAGTGAGTTTTCTGCAGCAGTTGATCAGAGCCAATCAATCATCAAACTTTGAAATCACTAAGGCGGCAACTCTGTATGACCTCTCTGAATTCATTCATCATTATTCTAAATGTTGTAGTTCTCTCTGTAAGTAGCTACTGTACTTCCTGTGCACCATGCCATGTGGCAGTTCAATATGAAAATGAATCATTTTCATTGACTAAATCTGATCGAATGAATTTGAGGTTCGGGACATGAAAACTGAGGTGTGACCGTCCTGTGTCCACTGTGTGTCCCCTAACAGGGCAGGCTGCTGCTGGGAGGAGTCAATGGAAAAACGGTGGGAACATGCAGGTAGTATCTCAGGTGAGTCCATCTGAGTGCTGATTTGCAAAGAAAACGAATCGCTCTATGTGTCATAGTTAATCTAGAAAGAGATTCTGGCCGTTGGCTCTCCTTTGTCCCGTTAAAACCCAAGACAGTCACATATCAGTGTTGGATTTTTGGCAATTTATTACTCTTTCTTTTTGTCATTTTTGAAAGCAAAATTACCCTGATTTCTGACAATATTTTGGGTTGCTCATTTCTCAAAGGTCTTCAAAATATTTTTATATAGGCTCTGTGCAAAAATTAATAAATAGCTAATACACAGTGAAATCTCCCTAGAATTAAGCATTTTACCATCTACCTCTAAAGACAGTTCTTTCAGTTAAGCAGGGGGTTGTTCTTGTGTTGACCTACATTTGTACCTTCTCATATCAACTTTCCATTTAAACAATTTACCAAAGAATGCCGGTATATTCTGTCTTGTAAAAATGAAATAATATTTTTGATTTGATTTTTAAATTGCATGATTTCTATTAACTGGCCTCTATCAATTCTTTTTTTTTTTTTTTTTACTGTTACAGCTATGGCAAATAAATCTCTAATCGTGTGTGTGTGTATTTTGTAATTTATTTTTTTTAAAACAGTCTTGGCATTGATTGAGCACAGCCACTGTCATAACCCAAAGCCAAATAACTGGTACAAGTGATGTTCCTGCTAATTTGCATTTGGATGCATTTCCCTCAGCCCCGCTGGTCTCAGCAGAAAAGCAGTGGTCATGTAGTGAAAGAGGGCCGATGTGGTCTTTGGATCAGATTAACAAGCAGCATAATTATATGCATCAGCATCCACTGCTGGCACCGGCTTTACAAAACAACAAGTGTGTATTCCCTGAGTATTCCCCAGAGTCCCAAAGCAGAGGGGGATATTTCTGCTGGTTCCTTAAGAGAAATTAAGCCAAGAGGAGCTCTGGGAAGTTATTCCATTCTATTCTGTTGTACTCTATTCTATTGTATTGTATTCTATTCTATTCAAGTCTCCATATCGGAAACTATGGATGATGATAAAGCTGTAGGGTGAAGGTAGGTAATTTGGGACACTTGTTTGGTAGCTTACCATGAAAACCACTGAAAATTCTGATAAGTCTACCGCCCACTTCATTACAGAAACCCCAACCACAGGCTCAGGTAAAATGAGACAGCTGCTAAGCTAAAATGGGATGCTCATATTTGTTTGTTTGAATTTATCAGTTCATCAGTCAATTTAATCTTTTATCACAAATTCATGAAATCATTCATGTTACCTGTTGCTACACATTAAAAAATGTTCTCCAACTTTCCACCATGTCTCCCCTCTTCTTTACTGTCTGTTTCTGTGGCTGTCTAATACGGACATGCGTGTGTCACATTGATGGCTAATTCTGGACTATTGACATGGACTCATTGCAACATTTTAAAAATTTTGATGTGACAGAAATACTACAAATGCCTGTATATAAATATAAATAAATATACTGGTTTCACTTGTGAAAATTGTCCCTTTGTAATGTACCTGAATGCATTAAGTACTCACTCAAAGCATCTCCCATAAAAAGTAAAGTGCTTTAAAATATTTTGATTATAAATTATACGATATAAAATGTTACACATTTGGACCACAGACTTTTTTTTTTTAATCATTGCTCTTTCCATTCTCACACCAGTCAAAATGATGCTTTCATGTTTTGGTAAAGCACATTTATAGTAACAATTCATGCACCAAACAAACATGTTTGGTGACTGGCTGCCAGTTTTTAAAGAGCCCAAAGTGAAACATTTTATTTGTCCCATTTAAACAGATTTCACTGTAATGTTGAAACAAGAAAAACATCACAAAAATGGACACCAAGAAAATGCTAACTTCATTTCTTTTCAGTCTATAGCTCAAACACAGAGTTGATTCTAATGATAACAACATGGGCAGGCTGCTGTCTCTACAGTAACATTGTGCTGACATGGAGCCCATCATCTTTTAGCACAGGAAATGTGAATGTAAAATAAAATATGGCCAAATTTTAACAGTAATGTACAGTTTTTTTCATTTTAAAGTAAAAAACTGATCATTGTGCTTTTTCAAGCCAGTATTACTTCTGTGAAAATATGGCCAAATTCTAACAGTAATATACTTTTCCCCGCCAAAATTACAGTAAAACATGATACATCTTGATGCTTTTTTAATTCAGTGTTATGGCTAAATTGTAAAGGTAATGTACTTTTTTAAGAGCCGATATTACACGGTTAACCTTATATTCTACTTTAAATTACTGTAATAAATTTAACTGTAACATACTGCTGAAGTAATTTACAGCACTTACACTGTAAAATAATGGTAGGTTGCTAGGAACTACATGTAATTCAGCATAAATGTACACTGTAACAAACTGCTGTAAAAGATTTGGTTAAATTCTGTAAATTCTGTTAAACACTAATGTACAGTTTTTTTCAAATTACAGTAAAACAACACATTTTGATGCGAGCCAATATTACTACTGTAGGATACTGTAATAAATTTAACTGTGATATACTGTTAAAGAAACTTATGGTATGGACACTGTAAAATAATGCTAGGATGCTGGCAACTACTACAGCTGTCTGTAGTTTGCTAAAATTTTACAGGAAAATTTGTGACATTGTAGCCTGCAATCATTCAACATGGTGTGGTTGCTTCATCCCAGTGAGTGCAGTGCACTCTACATGTGTTTTGTTCTAGTCCCTAAAGATACATTCACAGGTCAAACGCTCAGCCTTTGGATCAGCCCTTGCTAACTCAGCTAACGCTGATGTTTAGTGACCCTCTGCTAAATTCAGGAGAGTCAGTGTGAATCTCACACCTGGCTGATCTGACTCGCTATTAACAGACTGAATTAGTCCCAAGATAATGATGGTGACATAGTTTGCTGCCATGTTTCTCTTGTTCAGCTGCTCCCACTGCAGGATGTTGGTGGTTAGGACCTGGAGACTTAAAACATTGTGAAATGTTTGTTTCACATGGAATAATGAAATCAAATAAAACATTTCAAATATTAGTGCTTGTTGCACACAGAGAGACACACACTGCCAGCTGCAGCTGACTCCTGCTTGATTCAGAATGGACCCAAAGAAACCTTTTCTAATGCTTGTCTTGTTGTTTTAATGTAGACCTTTTCTGTTGTCCAGTTCATTCTGTGGCAGATTTTATATTAAACTGGAAATACAGTTACACTGGTTTAAATTAAGAAATGTGTGAGGCATTTAAGTTGTAATAAGTTATTAATTTCAACGTTTGTTCAGTGGCCAACTCTCCATGTCTGGATATCCTCCATTCTGGACAACAAACCCTTTTAAATTTTTTTTATCAATGATTACTAGCTTATTAAAAGGTTGATGAGATGAAATAAAACATACAAGGAATCATTCAAAGCCAATCCTATTTAATGTCAATCTTTTTAAAATAAAAAAATAATTAATTAATCTCTAAGTTTTGGGATTTGAAGTTGTGTGCTGAGAAACAAACAAGGCCTCTTGTTTCGCTCTCAGAACAAAGAGCCAGAGTTGCCCATAAAAAGTCCCTTTAACAGCACTTTACTGCCTGTTAAAAAATATGGTACTAATTACCAGTGGTACTGTGTGCTGATGGTCAACGCCGTAGTTAAAATCTGAGCAGCACAATTAGGAGCAATCTGAGTGAGAAAAAGGACACACAGTTTACTTTCCTTGACTTTTATTCAGTTTTTTTTCTTGCATGAATGCTGAGAAAAGAGGTCAGTATTTTACAAATCAAATTTCACTGTCAACAACAAGCATTTGTGAGTGGATTCATGCCCTCATCGGGTGACAGAGCCATCATGCACGCAGACATGAGGGATTACTATTAGCATTTCATATCATTTCTATCATTTGTGTAAATAGTGCATTTAAATTTTTACCTCGACAAACTTTCTGCTGAGGACAAACTAACAGGCATAAAGGAATTTCTGATTATCAGAGTTAGTCTTTTTTTTTGCAATGGGCAAAGCTTGTACATTTCAGGAAAATACATTTTTAGAGATTTATGACTCAAAGCAGGAAAAAAAATTTGGTCAAAAGTTGCTAATGTACAAAATACAGCATGACGGCTACATGAGCCTCTATTACTGCGCTCAATTAAAATTTACTATCTGGAAAGGCCAAGTGGGGAATACATCTAAATGATGTCAGAAACCTATCTCAATTACATTGTAAACATCTAAATTACTTCAGCAACGTAGTAATAATGCCATCTCATTACTGCATCTTGTGTCAAATGTAATTACATGATAATCAAAGGCATGAGAGGAGCAAATTGAATCAAAAACATTTAGTGAGCGGCCATGAGAGCAGCAACACTCGCAGGAGGGAAAAGGAGCTGCTACACATCACTGACTGGAATAAACATTTTGACTCAAACGCACACAAAGGAGGATGGCGGGCTGAGGAAACAGCAGAGATGGACTGCAAAGAGGACAGGACAGCTGCTCTCCAACAGTGTCTGTGCCAACTGCTCTCCAGCACCACAACAAGGTTCAATGCACGGCTGGGCAGATACTGGGCTAAGACTGGGCTGCTGTTACAAACTAACCACAGCTGTATATGAATACTCTGTGATCAAACTGCATTTTATCTGCACTCTCATTCTCTGCATTTCAATTTGATTAACTGTTCAGCAGCACTATAAATAGCTTACAGTAAAACCTGACTAGTAGATTTTACTCAAAATAATCTTGGAAACTGACTGCCTTGAAAAAGGAAAGTAAATATAACTATTAATCTTAATTTCTGTTTACTTTGTATCTGATTTTTAAGTTTACTTAAAATTCAGCAGTATTTACTTAGATTTGCAAAGTTGTTGCAACTTAAAAATAACAAGTAAAATTATCTTGTTAGTGTTAGCAGCCTCAGTAAACCAGGTTAGTCTGACTTAACTTGATCAAAGATTATTTGGTCAATAATGAAGTTAGAAGATCTGTGAGTCCTGTTTTCTTGACATGTTGAAGAAAATACAAATATGACTGATTAGTTTGCCACCAGCAGAATACAGATCTATAGCACAGTAAACTTGGTTTACTGAAGTTGCTAAAACCTACAAAGACTGATTTAATTTAACTTGCAAACTTTACAAACTTTACAAAATGAATTAAATCTATCTTAATTTTAAGTAAACTTAACAATTAGATATAAATTAAGACTAATTATACTTCCTTAAAATGTTAAAGGTAATCTGTGTCCTAGATTTTCTTTTAAATACAATCAACTTGTCAGATTTCCCAGTGCTGATAACTTTAAAAGAAAGTTTAGAATAAATTGCTCTCAGTGTTTCATCCAGACATGAAAGCAATTTGAGGGCAAACACTAAATAATTTCCATCAAATTGTCAAATTTTAAATGATTGAAAATTGGTTCAAACTAAAGTTGCATTCGCAGCTTGATAAAAATGCCTTCAAATCCAAACCATGAAATCAAATTCTGTATGAACCCGGGATCACAGCTCTATGAGAGGAGCAAAACACACCAAGAAACACAAATCCCGGACACAGTCTGGTTTCACATAAGTGTGCCAGTGTGATGCTGTGTGGACAGATGTGGGGATAGCAGGCAGGTGGGGGGGTGGACGAGGCTGGTTCTTTCTGAAGGACAGCTGGAACTCTAGGGGAAGTTGGTGGGAAAGAGGCTGAGTGGCTGGCTCTCGTTGGTGGGCAGGGGGGAGCGGTAGCCTTCGAAGTTGCGTGGGATGCTGCCGCTGGTGGAGCCTGAGCTGTTGCTGAGGGTCTCAATGCTGCCCTCCCTCTGCAGCTCTGCAGGGACACACACACACAGAATGAGGAGCTGGAGCCATCAGGTGATCTGTTTTAAATGATGATGATGATGATGATGAGATGAGCTAATCACACAACAGCAGTGTGTGTGCCAACATCATCTACAGAGACAGAATAATGACAAAGACGACAACACCGTGGGGGACCAGAGGCCCCCTCTCACCTCCTCATTCAACTTATTGCCATGTGGTTGACAATGTTGTCCTTCTCTATTCGCTTAAAATAGAAGCAAGTTTTCATTTCTTCCACCAGCCATTAAGCTTTTAAAATAGCACCATATGCGCTGTGGCCACTTTGTCAAAAGATGTCCAGCTGGTCTGTTCTGGCATGTTTTATGTATTACCAAAGTCAAAGAAGTTTTTATGTGTTACCCAGTGAAAGTGTTCATTTTGAAAAGCATTGTGTTTAATGTCTGCATCTGACACCAGTGAACCATCACAATAAAATTAGGCATAATATGTTAATTCAACCACAGGAGCGACATGATGTTCTCTGCAATTATGTTTTACACTCATATGTGCATATATCGCGATCGGCTAAGATAAGTTGGTAAATATCAGCATGCTGGATCGGCAAAAATCCAATGTTGTGCATCCATAGCATATTTCTTGTATTAAGACATCTTTAAGCACTGTTACTGCAATTTAGCTTGATATTAGGTCACCTGTACATTACAGATCTTTAAACACAATGATCCTTTAACTCACTGTTTCAGAAACATACATTAACATAAATGCCAGAGACAATTTCAAACATTACATGAAATATGGGATGATTTCAGATTCACATCATTTCAAAGTGTACATGGTTGTGAAAGGTGCATCAGACCCTAAACACTGTACAGCATCATTACTACAAACTGAACACACAGTAGGAATAAAAAGGGAGATCCCGGGAGTTTCCTTTCTTGTTGCTTTACCATGAATGAATCATCAAACCACCGTGAAGCTGCGTCTGTGTTCTAAACAGTCCACGTCTGTGGGATGAACCCACAGTGGACAACAGTGATTCTGCTGAATGCATCCCCCCTGACACAGAGCATTTCTCATCCCTCACGGTGGACTGACCAAGCTGCTCCGTGAGGATCCCCCATAAGGAACCTATTACTGGTTTACATGCTGCATCTGTATCCGTCGATATATGGACAGAATGGCGTGAGCATAAATGGCAGCTCAGTCTAAAGATTGTGATGCATGTAGTGTGTTGTGACATTTGTCTGGCATCAAGCTGTATTTAATGTGCTGCTGCTGCCTGGCTGCTCTGCTGACAGCGGGTGACGCCCTGTCAATGTGCCGCGGCATGCATCCATGACAGAGTATGACTCATCAACAAATTGAGAGCAGGAAATGATAATGCACATACATGGGAATGTGGTTACTGCTACTGCATGGAACATGTTCCTGTGGGCTGCATGAAGACAGGCTCCTGTGGCTGCTTCTCTCAGACTGGTACAAACAACTTGTACGAACGTGACTTTTTTTTCTTTCGCCTTTGAACCTGCCTCTAGAGTTGGTTCAACCACTCAGCTTCTCACAAAGACCTGAAAGGTGTGTATGTCACATATTGACAGAGGCGTACTTTCAGCTGAATTTGCAGCACAGAGTGGCCATACTGTGTGGCTTTGCATCAGAAGTATGCAATGTGCTGATCTGGGAGTGAATGTGATTAAACTGCTACTTCTCGTCTGAGTTTACAAGACTGAACAATTCTGAAAAACCCTGGTGCCTCAACAAGACCAACCTGTGAAGATGTGTTTCCAGAAAACAAAAGGGGCAGGTGCTTTTACACATGGAGTACCACTGGTAGTATGCTATAGATACTCAGCTTGCTTTACTTGGGGGCCACTTCTGCAAAATGACAGGAGGCCAGGGGCTAGTTGCAGCAGCCCCATACATGTCTCTAGGATTTTAGGACATTTCTAGGACATTAGGGGCTAGCCTGGCACCCTGTGGGGGTCAGATTTGGCCTGCAGGCCATAATTTCAGTATCACTGTAATACGCCATCAGCACTTCTTTAAAGAACTCTGGGGGCTGTGTTGTTTCAGGCACTGTTAAAATGCTGAGTATAAGTAACAGATCCATGAGTTTGGTGGTTTACCAGATCCCAGAACACTGCACATAGGTTTATAAAACAATAGGGAAGTCCCAGGACCCTCATGAACCTTTGCTGCCTATTGTCTTCTCTTTCTCTCCCTTTTTGTCTGTCTCAACCCAATCAGTGGAGACAGATGACCGCCCACCAGGTTCTGTTGGAGGTTTCTGCCTGTTAAAGGAGGTTTTTTTTTTATCACCACCACCCCCAAGGACTTGCTCATGGGGGATATGGTTCTAGACCAACTCAAAATTTAAACTGTCCTGAGATAACCTTTAGCTGCATTTCCATTAAAAGCTTTAGGTGTAGTACCTTTGGAACTAAAAGTAACACCTACAAACATGTACCTAGAACCTGGATCTGTGTAGTGTTTCCACCACAGACACTACTCTTACATGTCGGCAGTGTTGTTGTCATTCACTGCTCTGTCTTGCAGCACTCGCTGTATTTCCTTGTTCGTGGCTGATACAGAGTGAAGTCTGCACCCCGTTTATTGTCCACAGAATGGGGCTGCACGGCAACATTTTTAGAACAAAAAAGAGCAGGCTGTGGCGAGAGTCTCTCTATAAGGGATATTTATATATATTGTTTGTGCACTGACTCCTTGTTTAGCAACAGCCGGGGTTTAGTGCTGCTGGAACACACAGGAACCTTCGTTCCTGCCAAGTTTTTTTCTCAAAGTGAGTATAAGAATATATGCTGTTAACATAATGCGGTTGCAACTAATATAAGTTTTTCAACCGCTTGAAGATCCACTTATTACTCAAAGTTTCTGTCATCCAAGAGAGACAATAAAAACAGATTGAGTGGTCAAAGCTGTCATGTTAAAATTTAAGGTGTGCTGATGGATTCTTGTCATCAGCTCATGCACTGAGTAACATTACTCATTAGTAAACATTCCACCTTAAAACTTTTTTGGCAGTTGGCCCAGTGAATGAAATTATTATTTCTTAGTCTCCAGCTGCTGCTAGAGGCTGCAAACATCCTTTCATTTTATAATTAGAGTTTACTAATGTATGAAAAACTTGTCACAGTATGAACAGTGGTTAAAGCAGCCACAGCTCAGCCCTGAACACAGTGTTGATTCTCTACTGACCAGTCAACAGACTGCAGTGTTGTTAGCTCCACATTTTAGTATCAGATCTGTGTGTTTGTACACAAAGCACAATGGGGACGGTTGCAAAGGTACAAAAGGTACCATCAACAACTTTTCACAATGGAAACACAAAAATATATGTACCAAAATGAACTGAACTGAACTGAACTGGACCGATCTGTTGTTGGAAAGGCATTTGTTATTATTTGTTGCTATATAAATAAAATCGACTTATTGTTTCATTTATACAGACCTTGTTGTATGTGAGAAAAAATGCTCAAAGTGATAAAAAAAATGTGAATGAATGATGATCTGCACTAACATTAAAAACCAGTGTAAGTACCGAACAGAAATAAAAGCTGACATGCTTGTCTGTAGCAGTGATCTGTTGTGACCTCCAGTTTCTTTCTGCTATCAGGTTCCACTAAAAACACTTTCCACTGCTGGAGTTTTTATTGTGCCAGAATACGACGCTCTGAATTCTTTCTGTTAAACTGCACACTGCAGTCAGTCACAAACTATCTGCCGAACACATCAGTGACCTTGAGATGAACAGACGGTCTAATTAGCTTAAGAGTCTTCTCACATTCATGCAGTACTGACATCAAACCGCAGCGTGTGTTTAATTAGTCTTGCAGATGTTCAGAGGCCATACTGTCTCTGTCACGGAGGGCATGCAGGAAGTGGGAGCTTCTTACTTTAGTCAAGGAAACCTAATACAAACCGCAATGTTATTATCCCAGCGAACACGCTATGTGCCACACTGCGGTGTTATCCCAGCCCCTCCTGTTTCATTCTCGAGCACTACACGGGCGCAAATGCTGCAGTAATCCAAAGCAGGATGATGACTGCTGCTTCACACTGCTCTGGGTTCAGATCACATGCACATTATAAGGCCTCTAACATTGGTGTAATTGGATGTTCTCACAGAATGAAAGTTGCAATGTATCAATCTTTTAACCCTTTGAAAACTGAGCAAATTAGCTTGATTTCTTTGATTGATGTTTTCATTTCGAGCATGTAAAATACAACAAAAACAGTAGTTAAAACCATATCAGCACAAGAGAAAGAAAAAAAGGACATATAAAATTCTGTCTGCAGATTGCATCAATTTACATGTGTGTAAGTCTTTATTTAATCATATCCCTTTATTACACAATAAGAAGGCAATGATCCACCAAAGAAGAAATTACCAAAAAATAGGAGGATTAGTAGAAAGTACATTAAATTTTTTTTTGAAAAAATTAGAAAGAAAAAGAAAATAAAAACAAACAAACAAGGGAATGGCCTAAAAAAGTACTTAAAAGTAATAATACGTCTGTAATATAATTTTAAAGGTGTAATTATGATGATTAGAAATGTAGTTTGCCCCTAACTTTCCCCCCTTTTCCTCCCTAGAAGAACATAATTTTCTAAATCTACTAATTCTTTTAATTTGGGAACATTTCTTTTCAAAGTGCTCCTTGCCTGCACCATTTAAAAAAGAAAGAAAGAAAGAAAGAAAGAAAGAAAGAAAGAAAGAAAGAAAGAAAGAAAGAAAGAAAGAAATAGCATCAATTTACTCAGGGTTCAAAGGTTTAAATACTTGTAAAAGGTGTCTGAATGCAGCACAAGAAAAGTGATGTCACTCCAGGTTTCAAAGGGTTAACCAGCAAATTTCACAATTTTTGATGTGTCAAGATTAAAACTACAAGAGATAATTTACATTTTGACTAAAGCTTTCACATGTCTCCATGGATAATAATATTGTTAAGCATACTAGCATACTGCAATAGCAATATCTGTGGACACACTGTGTACGATGTATCAATGACTGGACTGCGCACAGAAATGTGCAGCCCTCTAAAGTTTTTCAAATGAGATCTCTTGTGCAAAACAGGAGGTGATTCTGCACTTTGAAACACAATTTGTGTATTCATTCAGTATCACAGCACACAGCACAGGCCGGGGTTTATCTGTAAGAATATAGGTCATCTGTAATGATATAATTTTTCCAGCCATGGCTCCAGGCAAGCAGAGACAAGTGCTGGAGCCACTGAGACTGAGACTGAGCCTCACCTCTGCAGCCCGGCACTGCTCCTGCTCTCTGACTACTGCCTCAGTGCCAATATGACACCTAGGGGTAGGACCCTGGGGGATCTCTGGCAAAATGGGTTTTTTCTTTTTTGGGGTGATGGGGGGGGGGTTGGTGCAAATTTTCAAGTTTATTTTTGTGTATTTTTTATTTTTTTGCTAATGTCAAGCCAAAAAATAAAGCCAATTTTTCCAGCTTTCAGCACGTTAACTGTATTTCTGGTATGTCACAGGGATCTTGACAGGTCAAGTGTCAGTTTGAAAAAATTCTGTAAAGTTGTACAACCAATACAATGTGTCAAAGGGCATGCAGCGTGATGATTGTTCATTTTGTAGAGCTCATTTTATTCCTCCTGTCAGTCAGTGACATTTGATCCACTGCCTCCCTGTTAACTGTTTCTGAGATCACTACATCCTTTGCTTCCGACCACACTGACCCTAACCACCAGCCACTTGCCCTCCCAGCTAGCCTTTTTGCCAGCCCCAGCTCCCCAGCTGGATGTGCACTGTTGCGGTGTTATTGTAGGCACTCTAAGCTGCTGAACACCCCTGTAAAGCCCTGTAAGGCCCTAAAGGCCCTTTCTAGTGCTGCCTAATCCACCTCATTGTGTGACGCCTAGCAGCTATTCAACAAAGTCTTAACCTCTCACGCCCCTGACACAATCCCACGGCACTCTAATGTTGGGGATCTTTTCCTCTGGGGCTGATGTCACTAGGTAAAGTAATAAGGTTATTTATAAGGTGGTTTTGTCCGACATGATGTGCAGATAATGCTGCTCTGGAGGGAGGCCAATGAAGAAATGGAAACTACTATCGGCTTTGACTCCTATGGGCTTTTAAAGATCTGAGCCAGCTGATGTATATTGTGCTAATATAAAGTGGCTTATCTTTGGACATTTCATTTTCAATGCCAAAAATGATATGTATCTAATATTTGAAAGTTGATAGCAGCACTCTGAATGTGACTATTTGGATTTAATATGCAGTGCTTTTTCGGAGCTTTTTTCATGTCAAAGAAAAACCTCTCAAATACTCCTCTTAAGCAATATGACCATTATAGATCAATAAAATAAAATGTTTTTGACCAGGATCATCATGTTTGCTTAATGGACTCTGTATGGAGGCCCGGGCTCGAGCTATGTTCTGGGATGAAATGAGTGACCAGACTTCAAAAGATAGCACAAGTCAACCCAAGATACAGAGTCAAACCAGCTATCAGTAAAACAGCAGCGGGTGCCACAGCGGGAGAGAATGGAGGAGGTTTTTCAGGCTGGGGCTGGATGGAAAGAGGGGGCTGGATTCTTGGCAGTGTTGAACAAGGAGGGAAATTTTGCAGTTTTAGGAGACACATCGTCGCACAGTCTGATAGATACATAAAGCAGCACAGACAAGTTTCATTTGCCAATTGGACGTACAGAGGACATGATGAAAAATGATGCAGTCTGCACCCTTGGCTGTAAACAGGACTTGATCCTCTTATACTCTCACACAAACACAAACACAAACACAAACACACACACACACACATGCACACACACACTCCGGCATACACACTTTTGCTCTCAGACGAACACACAGGCTAAATCTGGCCCCAAATGCAAAGTATAGCAAATACTGTAGTTGTCACTGTCACATACAGTCAATATAAACATACTGTTCTTCATCATTTTAGACCTAAACAGGCTCCTAATCTTATTGGAAATTTGTTTTGTATGACAGCTCATTTCCATCAGTTTAGTTGATTGCTGATTTGTATTCCAGGCCACATTTAGACGAGAACGGCCCTACTAAAAATGGACAAGTCTTTTGTTTGCATTTAAAAACCCATCATTGACAGGCACAAGGTTGATAAAATGCTGGAGTATTTCTTGACAATCTCCAACACATGAGCCCTAACAGCAGAAGTCAAAATATTTTCCTCACTGACGAACTTGTACATTAGATGTGCCCAACACTCCAGACTAAAACCCAGGCTAGTCACTAACTAATAACTTAACACAAACACTCAGGAGAGTGGGAAACACTGAGAGGAGACAAAATAGAAAATAACCATCAGTATTTCAAAATATTACAGTCATCAGCTCCCATGTGTAACTTTCAGTAACAAAATATGTCTGGACCTGCCCAGCAAACCAGCCCCAGGCCAAAGTGCATAACACAACAAAACAATAACATCACCAATAATAATAATAATTGCAGCAGCATAATATTACATTGAAGTTGTGCCCCTCATTATTACAACAAGGCTAAAAAAATGAAATGTCAAAACAAAAATCTCCTAGGTTTTGTCCCCTGCTTTGCCCCCCTTTTCTGATCTCCTTGTTTCTTTTTCTCCTTCTCGACCAATCCGATCCTCAAATCTTGGCCGCTTATCCATCGCCTGCTTCAAAAGCCAAACAAAAAAACCCACCAAGCATTTGCTGTCTAGCCCTGACCTTCAGGCACAATTTTCCCCAGTCCATCAGATTTGCTGAGTCCTTGGACTGTTTTAAGTGTCCACTAAAAACCCACTTTTATAGGCAAGCCCTCCGATAGAGTGGTGAAGTAATGAGTCCTAAAACACGGAAGTCCCTTAGCCTTTTTGCACTTCTGGTTCCCTCATCTTAAAGTCTATGGGTTTTTGGAATGGGTTGTTGGTAAAATGCCTTAAATAAGGTCTGTGGTTAACAAAGGCTAAATATATTTAGACGTTTTGTTCTGCAACATAAAATACATCCGTATAAACCTGATTTTTTAACTTTTAAGGTTTTACTCGTCTTCAAAAAGGCGGTTGCCAATAAGTGACTAAATGGGATGACATTGAATTTAGCCTTCCTAAGTTTCCATAGGAAGTAGAGCCTTTTCTGTGCTTTTTTAACCTGGATGATGATGACCAAGATAGGTTCTCAGTGATCATAATTCCAAGGAACCTATAGCTGTTCACCTGCTCCACCTCAGCTCCGCTGATGTAGACAGGGGTGTGTGTCTTTGCCTCCTTCTTTCTAAAATCAACAGTCAGCTCCTTGGTTTTACTGACGTTGACTTGTAGGTTGCCTCTTGTCATCATCTGGTTCGTGATTTTCATGGGCAGGATCTCAAGGCACAGCTGGGGGGAGGAGTCCGGTTTGAGGACCTCAGAATTGCATCTCTGCTTTTTGCAGACGATGTGGTTCTGTTGGCTTCAAAACAACGTGACCTTCAGCATGCACTGGGGCGGTTTGAGGCCAAGTGTGAAGAGATTGGGATGAGAGTCAGCACCTCCAAATCTTAGGTCACAGTTCTATGCCAGAAAACGGTGGATTGTCCCCTCTGGGTGGGGGGAGAGTTGTTGCCCCAAGGAGTTCAAGTGTCTCGGGGTCTTGTTCATGAGTGAGGGTAAACGGAGCTTGAGATGGACAGGCGGTGTGGTGCAGCATCTGGCGCTCTTCCAGACCATTGTGGTGAAGAAAGAGTCGAACCGGAAGGTGAAGCTCTCGATTCGCCAGTCCATCTATGTTCCACCGCTCACCTAGGGTCATGAGCTCTGGGTAGTGACCGAAAGAATGAGATTGCGAATACAATCGGCCGAAATGAGTTTCCTCCGCAGGCTGGCTGGGCTCAGCCTTAGACATAGGGTGAGGAGTTCAGACATCCGGAAGGAGCTCAGAGTAGAGTCGCTGCTCCTCTGGGTTGAAAAGGGCCAGTTGAGGTGGTTCGAGCATCTGATCAGGATGCCTGCTGGGCACCTCCTGTTGGAGGTGTTCCGGGCATGTCCTACTGGTTGGAGGCCCTTGGGCAGACCCAGAACAGGAGGGATTACATATCTTGTCTGGCCGAGGAATGCCTTGGGCTCCCCCAGGATGAGCTGGGAAGCGTTGCTGGAGAGAGGGACATCTAGAATGTTCTGCGCCACCTGTTGCCCCCGCGACCCAGCCCCGGATAAGCGGAAGAAATGGATGGATGGATGGATGGCTTGGCACTGTTCATAGGCTCCAAATGCTGTATGGACAGACAGGCTCATATTTTCATAACAAATAAAAATAAATGTTTATTGTTCTCTTTTGGAATTCACTCTAACAATAGCATTCATAACTGGATTCACTATTCTTGTATCTCTTTTTATATACAATATGATTTACTGTATTTCAAGCATTTTTAATGATTATGGACTTTTTCTGATTTTTACACATCAGAATATTGGGATTCTGTAGTGTGTAATGCTGCTCTCTGCCTTTTCCGCCAAAATTAGCACGCACATGCAGGTTTTTTTAATCACTGATAAACCCACTAAAAATAAGCTGAAGACTACCTTCCCATTGCCAGTATAGCAGAACTGTGTACACAGCTCTGCAGCAGACAAGTATGTGTGCATATCCTGCTCTGTCAGACCATTATTTATTTAATAACTTTCAATTTTTTATTACTCGACTACAAGCCTCTCAGCAAGAGTTACTATTCTAGATGTCTATCTGATTCAGCAGTGGCTAAATTTAAGAAATTGATTCCCTCTGCATTAACCTCATTACCATGTTTCACAGTGACTGAGAATACTCTTACTAACTTAAGTCATTCTCAAATTGATTGTCTCGTTGATAGCGCTACCGGCTCATTGCGATCAGCTCTTGACTCTGTCGCACCTTTCAAGAAGAAAATAATGAAACTAAGAAAATTAGCCCCATGGTTTAACCCCTAGATCCGCGAAATTGTAACCAACATTACGAAAATTTGAAAGAAATTGGCATTCAACCAACCTTGGAGATTCCCGTTTAGTCTGGCTGGATAGTCTTAAAATGTATAAGAAGGCCCTCCGCCATGCCAGAGCAAACTATAACTCATCATTAATTACGGAAAATAAAAACAATCCCAGGTTTCTTTTCAACACTGTAGCCAGGCTGACTCAGAGTCACAGCTCCATAGAGCCTTGTATTCCTTCGGCCCTGAGCAGTGATGACTTTATGAGTTTCTTTAATGATAAAATTATAACTACACACACTAAGGCCTGCTTCGGAGTGCCACAAGGTTCTGTGTTCGGACCAATCCTTTTTACTCTATATATGCTTCCTCTAGGCAACATTATTAGAAAACACTATAAATTTTCATTGTTATGCTGACAATACGCAAATGTATCTATCTATGAAACCAGGTGAAACTGATCAGCTATCTAAACTTCAAACATGTCTTAAGGACGAAAAAATCTGGATGAGCCGTAATTTCTTGATGTTGAATTCAGACAAAACTGAAGTTATTGTTCTTGGTCCCAAACACCTCGGAAACTCCCTTTCTAACAATGTAATTTCTCTAGATGGCATTGCCTTGGCCTCTGGCACATCTGTAAGGAACCTCTGAGTTTTATTTGATCAAGATTTATCTTTTGCCTCCCATATAAAACAAACTTCAAGGACTTCTTTCTTTTACTTGTGTAACATTGCAAAAATTAGACATATCCTGTCCCAAACAAATGCTGAAAAATTAGTACATGCATTTGTCACCTCTAGGCTGGATTACTATAATCCCCTATTATTCGGTTACCCCAACAAATCACTTAGGTCTCTCCAACTGGTGCAGATCACTGCTCCACGTGTTCTAATGAGAACCAAGAAAAGGGACTATATTTCTCCTGTTTTAGCTTCTTTGCACTGGCTCCCTGTAAAATCCAGGATTGAATTTAAAATCCTCCTCCTTACTTACAAAGCTCTAAATGGTCAGGCTCCATCCTATCTGTCGCAGTTTATAGTTCCTTACCAACTCTCAAGATCACTGCGCTCTGAAAATGCAAGATTACTTGTGGTTCCCAAAGTTTCCAAATGTAGGATAGGAACCAGAGCCCTCAGCTACCATGCTCCTCTCTTATGGAACCATCTTCCAGTTTTGGTCAGGGAGGCAGACACCGTTTCCACTTTTAAGGGTAGACTTAAGACCTTCCTCTTTGATAAAGTTTATAATTAGGGCTGGCTCAGGTTGCCTGGACCTGCCCATAGTTAGGCTGACATAGGTTTAACCTGCCGGGGGACTTTCTATAGGGGTCAGCGAGCAGTGGGACTAACACTGCTCTCTGACCTTTATATTTAAGCCATAATAGCTGATTAGTGACCCTAGTTTCGTTAGTGTGTATATTCCTGGAGCACAAGTTTCTTGTGCTCAGTTGAAATCCCTGTCCGTGTGACGGGGAGTAGGGGGTGGTGGCAGAGCTTTCGGCCCAATCAGCGGGGGTGGTTTTGAGTCCGTTCAGACCTGCCACTCTGGCTCTGCTTCCTCTCTCTTTCTTTCTTTTCAATTACTGCTCTCTGGCATTCATATTTAAGTCGTAATTGCTGATCAATGACTCTAGGATCCTCATTGAGTGCATATCCTTTTTACTGCTCACCACCTTCGGTCTGTTGAACTGCACTACGCTAATCCTGTTGCCTCTCTGGGCCATTCCTGCTCCCTTGTTTCCTAGCTTTCCCGGGTCCTGGCTGCAACCCTGGCTGTGCCTGATTGTGGTGATATCTGTGCTGGCGCTGTGACCCGGCCGTTGGTTGTACTCGTGCTGTGGCTGCACTGATACTGTTCCTCCCGCTTGCCCTGATTGTGGTCTTGGTCCTGGTTGCGCCGATGCTGTGATCATGCCATTGGACACCTCCACCTTGCATGAGACTCTTATCAACACCCACAATATCATCATAGAGTGCACTTGATGATTTCACACCTATTGTTATTGTAATATGGCATGTGTCTGTTTCCATTATTGCTGTATACCCTCCCCCTTTTCTTTTATTTTTGCCACAATTGTATTTCATTTGTTATTTACGACATCTATTGCACGTCTGTCATCCTGTACCGCTTCCTGAGGGCAGAGGGATGTCATACACTGTAAAGCCCTCAGAGGCAAACCAAGTTCTGTGATAATGGGCTCTATAAATAAAATTGAAATTGAAATTGAAATTGAAGAGGGATCGCTCATCATCCTCTGCCACTCTTCCTGAGGTTTCTTCCTTTTTTTCCCCGTTACAGGGGTTCTTTTTCAGGAGTTTTTCCTTGGGTGATGTGAAGGTCTAAGGGCAGAGGGATGTCGTAAACTGTAAAGCACTCTGAGGCAAACCATGTTTTGTGATAATGGGCTCTATAAATAAAATTGACTTGGCTTGACTTGACTTAGGTTGTTTTGGTGTTTCCATTTGATGTCACAGACAGGCCAGAGAACAGGTTAATGGTAGAGAGCAGCATGGACAGAGGTCTGTGAAAACTTAACAGTGGTTATATAGCTCTTACTTAATTAGTCTCTCTTTCAAACTCAGTAATTAGTAGGGACACATCATTGCATCTCACCAGTTAAGGAGCTGTAATTAGTGCATTTACCTGGGTGTTGTGTTTCCATTAAAACCCATCAAAGCCAGAGGCAATAAATATCCGTGACTACAGCAGAGTCATTTGACCTGTTGTGAATGGCAACTGTACACTTTCCCATTTTGTTGAGAAGCCAGATGATAGCAGGGTTTTTGCGCAGTGGCAAAGAGGCTTTTGTGTGCAGAAAGTGCTCAGAAAGTGGGCAAGACAGCCTCAGATACGTTGGGACAGCCCTGAGTACTTAGGGATTATGAAGTAATATAACTGCTCTTGAGCTTCACAACCTTCCGTTGACTCTTCACACAAGGTACAAGGTAGATTTATTGTAATTTTTCTGCTTTAAGAACCCTAAGTCCTGCTACATCTTTTTGGCGTCAAAGGAGGAGTTGAGGAGTTTCACAGCCTGGGGAAAGAAGCTGCTCCGTAGTCTGGTGGTTCCACTGCGGATACTTCTGTATCTTTTTGCAGATGGCAGCAGGGTGAACAGACTGTGGCTGTGGTGGCTGCTGTCTTTCAGTATCCTTTTGGCTCTTTGCAGACACCTCACTTCACCGAGGTCACTGATGCTCTGTAGATGGGAACCAGTGATGTTCTGGGCAGTTTTAATCACCCGCTGTAGAGCCTTCCTGTCCTGGGCCGTGGGCATGAACCATGCCAGTTCTTTGTTTTCAGCTTGTTCAGCAGCATGGCTTCACACATGATGGGGGCACTCCTGCTTCTGTAGCCTCTGACATTTGACATCTGACATCACCTGCCACGTATCTTTATTGCTATTGCTGTTGAGGTGTCTCTCCAGTCTCTGCTGATGTCTGCTCTTAGCCTCCTTGATGCCAGCTCTCAGTCGTGCTCTGGCGATGCCTCCTTGTCCCCTGACTGAAAGGCAGCTTTTTTTGCTTCATCCAGGCTTTCTGGTTGGGGAATGATCTCACCGTCTTTCTGATCTCCACGTCATCAACATATTTGCTGATATATGATGTCACAGAAGATGCATATTCTTCAAGATTGATCTTGTTATCTTGAGTGGCAGCATATTTAAAGATCTGCCAGTCTGTGCTCTTAAAACAGTCCTGTAAAGCTGCTGTGGCTTCATTCAAAAATCCCATAAGGATTTGGACGAGGGAACCAGTGTGATGCTAACTTCCTGGTTGGCCTACAAATAAACGTCATCCCTTCACCAGTCTATAGAGCAACTCCATGTCTTATGTTTTTATTTGTTTGTTTTGGCCTTGGTACATTGGTACGTGTTTGTGAGACGCTTTGTAACTGCATTTTTTAAAAAGTGCTATATAAATGAAGCTTTACTTTCTTACTTACTACAAGACTGCATGCAAAGCAGCAATATGTGACAACTTGGGATGAGACTAAGACTAGATGAATCCACACCCAGTCCATTGGGCTCTGGCATGAAATCATCCTGATTCCACGCCTAGAATTGGAAATTTAAAGAAATTTGAAATCTGACCCTTATAAGTGCAGATATAATTTAGAACACACACAAACACACACACATGCACACGCACACACGTACACAAACACAGAGCTACATATACAAAGTGCTTCCTGTGGCCCTGACTGGCAGCATGTTGGTGTGTGTCATGTGCATGTTGTGGTGAGACGAGACTCACCACTGAGAGGGAAGGATCAAAGAGAAAACAAAGGAGCTCTTAATCAGAGGGCCTGTGCTAGCCAGGCTGGGTACAGTCCCATCCATCCATTCATATACGCCCCCCCCCCCAAAAGGCTGGGATGGGGGCAGTAACCCATAGTGATAGTATACTTATCCCAGCTGATTGTTTTTGTGTTTGAACTTTAATCTCACTGTTGGCCCCAGCTGGCTCTGATTAGTGCTCTCACGTCACATTCCAACCCCCAACAGTCTCATACAAACACTTTGACTTACACAGAAGTGCACAAACACACTTGCCTATGAGAAAACACTTCACATGCATATTGGTGTTGGAGTAAATCTGGGTCCTTTTAGGCATTATTTTTAAGGAACCCACCACCTTATATAGATTTAAGTCACTGCTACCAGGTAAGCTTTTATGGTAAATACAAAAGAAATTAAAGATTTTAAAGATTATATAACATTAATATGGTAAATGCTTTCATTCCAAGGCTATATATGGGGAGAAATTTAGAGTTAATTGCGTTTCATATAAGGACTTCAACATGTGAACAGGAGGAGCATGGGAATTCTATAAGAATACATAGCCCTGGGGGCGCCTGGTGGCTCAGTGGATAGAGTGTCTCCCCATATGAGAGGCTGTATCCTCACCACAGCGGCCGCAGGTTCGCTTCCAGCCTCGACCCTTTGCTGCATGTCACCCCCCTCTCTCTCTCTGTCCCCCTTTCACACTTAAACTGTCCTGTCCATTAAAGGCAATAAAAGCCCAAAAAATAATCTTAAAAAAAAAAAGAATACATAGACCTACTACATCCTTGGTATTGTCTAATACTACCTAGATGTTTGGCTGACTGCTGCATAATATGCTCAGCATGATGAAACTATTCCTGAAGTCCTTGTGATAGTTGACTGTGTGGTCAGTTATAGTTGACTCATTTATATAAACTTGCCACCAAAGTGACTGTTACTACACAAGCAAACTCAGCCGCAACCTAACTGTGCACATGTACGCATGCATCATAGAAGGTAGAAGAAGGAAGGCAGATTTTATTTTGTTTTTTAAACTTTGTTTAATTTGTCTTTGATCCTGCTACATCTTTGGAGTTGAAGGATGAGCTGATTAAAATCAGCAGCTACTATGAAAATTCCATCTGGTTCTGGACATGTTGCTGGTGGTGGCATCATATAATTCCTGCAGTTAATTTTTTGAATTTGCATCAGAGTCTTGTGTCCCAATGGCTCCCAACAAGGTCCTTCTATCCAGTGCAACAGCTTGATACGGGATGTTAGGAGTTAATCATGTCTCTGTGAAGATGTGCACAGAGCAGTCTCTGACTTCCTGTTGCTGAGTGAGCCTCAATCACATCTCATCCACTTTATTCTCCTGTGACTGGACATTAGCCAGAAGAAGGCTTGGTAGAGGAACAGCTCTCGGTCCAAGTCAGGTCAGTCTCACCCTGATGCCAGCTCTCCTCCCTCTATTTGTCCGGTGATTTCAGTTTGTTTTCTCCCCTCTGGTCTGACTGGCCGCTGGGCGTATGCTGTTGGTGACGATCCTCCTGCAGTCTGCTGCATTCGGTCCAAACTCCACACAACTTTTCCTGATGTTGATAAGTGCTTCTCTATCATAGAAAAGTCATGTGACAGCAAGAGAGGCCATGGTGTCAAAAAAATATAAAAAACATAGCAAAAAAGTAGCAAGGATTTGAGGAGCTACAGGCTGCTGCATCTACATGCTCTGCTGTCGTAGGGGCGCTCTGGTACTTAAACAAATAGAACTACACCCCTGATTACAGTGATACTTGACAAGTGTTCATCTCTAATTGCAGTGATGATTAATTTACTCATGGCAGTGACATGTCTACCTGTAGGAGGCATTTCAATCCAGAGTGATGACGTTACAGCTTGTGTTCTATGGTTTATAGCAGCCAAACAATCACTTCAAACTTGTCAAATAGTGACACTCTGTAAATGCTTGCAGCATATAAGCGCGATGCCACAAGCCACCTTCCGTATCCAACCGGAATGCAGCTGGACAGCATCAGATGAGAGCACTCTTGGACCAGTGGCATTGTTATGGTACACTGGCGAATGGCCTGAGGGCACTGGGCGTGTCCACATGCAACTGCATGCACAGTGTCACTTGAGAACAGGGCCAGACAGAAACGGTCATGTGCTCATGAAAGGCTGAAGGGCAGCATCAGGAAATAACGCTGCCGGTAACCACATAAGGAGAGCAAGTGTGCTTATAGGACGGGGGTGTGGGGACACAAACAACTGACTTCTGTGCAGGAAGTCCAGAATTCTTTTCCCATGTGGATGTGTGTTTTTTTTCCTACACCTTACCTGGGCTTCTTTTGCCTAAACCAAACCATCCGTGACTTTGTTCCCTAATCCTAACCATTGTGAGAATCTGCGCTGTTGTGTGAACATAAGAACCATGCAGCTTCATGTGCATCACGGAAGCAGCATCCCAAAGCGTAAACAGTTGACGCAGAGTAGTAGAGGCAGAAGGTCATTGACCAAGTGGCACCATAAAACAAGTTGGGATGAAAAGAGGTTGTTTAAAGTCAGGATTTTAGAAACACATATGTCATGATTCCTCATCCTCAGGTCAGTAAAATACTTCAAATGATTCTAAAAATATCATAAAAGAGCATGACTTTTGTGTCCCTGGTGATGATGTATCTATTTTGGTTAACTCACTACATGTATCATTTACATATTATTTCCTAATTTATTTTGAGACACACACAGCCAAATACCAAGAGCAATCCTTCTCCCCTATGCTGACAATTTTAGGTTAATCTTCCATGGTGACAGAAAATAAGACACATGTGATGAAAGAGTGTTTACCTCAGCAGGAACTAATGATAAATCCACTGGCTGTGTTGGAGAAAACAGCAAGATCAGGTCTGGTCTGTGAAAAGCTCTGAGGGAAATAAACTCCAAGAACTTCTACTCAGATTCCTTCAGGGGATTCAAAAGGCTACAACTTTAAGAATATCTCCAACCACAACTTTTAACCACAGTCATTAATCAATAGCCCTGGCACGTTATAACTTAAGATATTGAGTTCAACTACACCAATAATATAGATATAAAAATATCATTAATAATAAGGACTTACAGATGTTTTACACATGAAAGCATGTTGGCATTGCTATGTGAGCCCTAGCTCTGCACAATCCTTAGAAAGCTGGCCAGTTGGACGACTGAGTCCACATTAGTGGGAAAGCTCATTAACATCTACCGGAGATCATCCTGATGGACTGTGAAAAGCCAGGCTTAACACACCCTCCTGTGTAAAGGACAGCACACATTAATGCGGCTTGAGAAACACACACACCACATACTGTATATCAGGATGGCATGTGCAGGGTTCAAATGGAGCCATGTGCTCCATGTTGAACTGTCTTCCTTTTTATACACTGCTCAGACACTTCAACCACACACGGTTGTACTCATTCACATTTCCAAGTCAACAGGAAACACTCAGTATGTTTCCATACATAGTCAAGTGGAGCTGCGGTTATACCTCGATCAGGCCATTTAATTGGACTCCTGTCCCTGTCCCTGTACACAAGCATTTATTGACAGAATTATGTCTGACTCCACCATGGTAGGTGAAGATTTGTATTTATTTAACCTTTTTTTATACAGTTAATCTCTTGGGGTCTCATTCCCAAGAGAGACCTGTTTTGGACAACATACAATATAGCAACAATTAGTTTCAGATAGACAGATTCATCAATACAGTTCATACAAAATTTAAGTGAAAGTGCCAAGTGGAAGCAGATTAGAAAATACCAAAAACAGAAACAAGTTTCCAGAAATATGTTTTCCAGTGCCCTTAAAATAAGTTTAAAATCCTCTAGTAGGATCAAACTGGACAGCTTCAGGGGAACACTGAAGATAATAAAGGCCTCGGAGCATAGGCTATGACTGCACAAGTCCAAAGATGGATTTGTAAATGAAGTTATACCAATGTAAAAGTCTGTGTATGGATAACGATGACCAGCTGAGCAGAGAGTACAAAGTGCAATGGTGAGTGAGGGGTTTAAGGCAAGTTATGATTCTTAGTGCCCCCTTTCATCTAGTTGCTATTGGACCGTCTTACGGTTGTCCTATTAGGTCACATACCAAACAAGTTGGCAAGCAGCAAATGGGTTGCATGTCGAACCTTGAAAACATGGATAACTTTTTGGTACTGGACATTTCATTCGTACTCTTTGTACTCTTCTTTTACATCTTTTTCCTCCGGCTTTCTTCAAAAAATGTATGCTATTCAACTTCTGGGTCAAAGCCCAGCGAAGGGACAATAGAGCATGTGCAGAACACCTAGGCCACTTCAGGTCTGGTTGAGGCGTATACGTGAAAGATTAAATTGACCCCTAACCGCATTATCTAGATTTTTTAGTCTGACTTTGAAAAATTCGACTTAGTACTATTTCAGTCAGACTGCATACAAGTGGCAAGTCAGGGGAGAAACGAAAACAAAAGCATCCAGTTTTAGTCAGACTAACGCAATAATTTGACATTTTCTAATATCATGTACATGTACTGATTTTGACTAAAGTCACTGGTATTGAGGTTGATTGGTGCTGCAGTCCTGAATTCATCAATACAAATGAGCCCTTTTCTGCATCTTTCCTAACGGCGGCAAAAAGATCCTTTAAGCACCTTTACAAACACACTAACAGTGTTCAGCTTGCAAACTGGCTAGTCCAGAGAGAATGCCTGTGGGCCTTATGCTTGAACTCCACAGGGTAAACCACAGCAAGCAGCTAGTCCCATGAATCATGACACTCAACAGGTTGTGTGATTAAGGAACAAATGAAAAAGAAAGTAAGTGATTCATGGGGCTAATTCAGGCCCCTGAGCGGGGACTTTCTCTTGGTCTTCTTTGACCATATATTCTAAGCTCCACCAGCTCCAAACACACAGCTGACTACAACTTTCCCAGCGCCTGCTCATTAGAGTGTGTTATAAGGGGTGCCAACAACAGGCCAGGGCACTCCTGACACTCTATGTGGGCCGTTTTGAATTAGGCCTCTAATGAAAACCTAGTGCCGACCCAGGATTAGACTGGCTACTTACTCAGAGCAGACTGACAGCCGCCTCACCACTGGACACTGCATGGAACTGCTTTTATAGGCAGACTGCTGCTCATGGACCAAAAGGAGTAACAACAGACCAAGACTGGTTTATCAAATGGGTAACATAAAGTGTAAATATGAAAGAATGTTGTATTGAGTATTTTCAGCTTCATTTTAAAAATCCAGAAACACACATTTAGCTAATTACAAATTGTTCAACTATAGATTAAATCACATGAGGACTTTCTGAAGGCAAAAACTACAATTTAGCAAACTGTCTCTTAAACGCAATTCATAGAAGACTTCTTGGTTCAACTTTGAGCTGCTGTACTTGCTGTAGTTATGTACTTGTAGGGCCTTATTTCAATCATACATGTGCAATAAAAGACAATACAAACTTATGGACTGTTTGGACATGCAGTATTCGGGTGCAGTACATTGAGTGAGGTGGTTAATCATTTATATGTTCCAGCCAGTCACATCACTCGTCTCATTACTCTAAAAAAGCTGAGCCAATCACAGTAAAGAACAACAGCTCAACAAAAAGAGAACATAGAGAACATAAATATTTTTTATTCTGTAAGATAATTTTAAATTGGTAATTTATATAATTCTAAATATAGTTTTTTTTGATAATCCTCCCTTCTTTTTTGAAACTAATTTTTCAGTATTTTTTTTTTATCACCTTTTACTAATTTCTTGCAGTTTGTGGGATATTTCTAGCCTACTTGGCCACTGCGTTTTTCCCCATCAATTTGGTCAGGTTTTAAAGGGTCAAACAACTTGTGAAAGGTGTCTAAACATAGCACAAGAAGACTGGTATCAATCCAGGTTTCAAGGGGTTAAAAAGACAGTTAACAGTAAGCACATTCCTTCCACTGAAGGGAACCCACTCTGTAGACAACTGAAATTTCCTATCCTAACACCCAAGCGGGCGCGCGCGCACACACACACACACACACACACACACACACACACACACACACACACACACACACACACACACACACACACACATTCACACACTCACATACATATTGTCTGATGTCCTTTGATAAGCATCTTGGGAGGCCACTGTCAGTGGTTTTGGACAGGAGTTCTGGTCTCAGCTGAAAGAGTTTGCTGGTTTTGATATCCAGTGAGGACACTGATGGACAGCACAGTGTCAGGAAGCTGTCGCTCAGCATCACATCACATACCTGATCAGCCCCAAAACCTCGCCATGGTAAGGGCCAGATAACGCTGCTGCTGAGCAGTGTGTTATATGTGTTTGTATCATAGAACAGTGGTACAAACACTCCAGATAAAGCCCACCTTCATATTTGCTCCGGTAAGTCAGACTTGCTTTGGAAGCTATGGAGATCTACCATCATACAAAATGAGAATCATTTGTTAAGTACAGCACTTCATTTACAGTCAACAATAGACGAGTGAAAGTTATGGCTGTCAGCATTAACGCGTTAATGCGACTAAGGTCTATATGTAATGTGTGTTTTTTTTATTTATTATTTTTTTATTGCATTTAACTGGATCAGACACATGCACTCATTGTACACTGAACACAACTGACAACTACCTCCATGCGCTCCGGCTCTGTTTACCAATACAGTCTTTCTATCTATTACCAAGAAAACCATACTACTAAACTGGAAAAACAGGAAAAAGGTCAATATCTCACAATGGTAAGATTAAATTAAATTCAATTCAATTTTATTTATAAAGCCCATTTTAACAAAACAGTTTGCCTCAGAGGGTTTTACAGCATACGACATCCCTCTGTCCTTAAATCCTTACAACGTCTAAGGAAAAACTCCCCCCAAAAAAGGGAAAAAAATGGTAGAAACCTCAGGGGGAGCGACTGAGGAGTGATCCCTCTTCCAGGACGGACAGATGTGCAATAGATGTCATAAATAACAATTAAATTATAGTAATGACAAAGAGGAAAGAGAAAAAGAGAGAGAAAGAGAGAGGGGAAGAGAGAGGGAGAGATCTCCTAACACAACAGATATCACTTGAAAAACAATCAGCTCTGCAAAAAAAAAAACAAAACCAAAACACCAACAATGACAAACAACTTGGACAATTCCATAAAATAGATTCAGCAGTTGGAAGCTCCATCACATTGCCGGTGAGCTGAAGCCACAATGCAGATATAATTGTAAACACAACAATGTCGCTGGGGAAGGGAGGGGAAGGAATGAAAAGGAAAATGAAGAAAGCAGGAAAGAGAAAGAGAAAAAGTTTTTTTGTTTTTTTTTTTAAAGTGTATGTACATAGACATGAACAGAAAGAACTAATAACACCAAACCAGGCCCATCCTGTAAAACTCTAAACCCAAACATGCTTTATTTGTTTTTATTTAATTTCATTGTCTTTTTTTCTATTCTTTCTTTTTTTTTTAGTATCATTATGTTCAATATTGTTGTTGTTTTCGTACTTTTATCCAATATCCAATCCAATATCATCACTTTGTTGACTTTGTATTTGGTTATATGTATGCACTGCAAGATGAATAAAGGGTTAAAAACAAAACATAAAAAAATGTCCTATGTCCTCAAGAATGACCCAAAAGTTTTTTTTTTTCTGGTATATCAGGCAAAACATTTGGAAAAATACATTTGTTTCATAATGTGACAATGGAAGGGTTGCCTCTCTCCCCCTCTGTCTTTCTTTCTTTCTCTTTCCTTTTTGCCTTGATTGTATTTCATTTGTTATTTACGACATCTATTGCACGTCTGTCCGTCCTGGTAGAGGGATCCCTCATCATCCTCTACCGCTTCCTGACGTAACACAAGTTTTTCTTGTGAGGGCAGTAACTGAATACCAGCAAATGTTACAATTGGTTGTACAAGTTTTACAGTCAAGGCTGTCATTACATTATCTGAATGTCTTATAAGTGAATGTCAGTTGGGTTAGACTTCATGTTGAAATGATGAATTCTTTTTAAACTTTTAAAATATTTTTATTCTCTAACCTATACTTGCAGCATCATGTGCAGACTGCCACAGACAAATATGTTCTCAGACTGTGTTTTGGTTGATCTGTAAAAGGTCTTGTTGAAGGCAATGCCTCCATGCTGGATATGCCACTATCCTCGCACCAATATGCATCATTTCTCTGGAAAAACTTTTTAACATCCGTTCCCTGGTTTGACACATTCGGGCTGCTGTACTTTGTATAGTTCTTCTGCAAACACACATTTACACACAAACACTCGCACCAGTCTCCGTGACGCTTTTCTTGGAGTGTGAAAGCAGAACAGCGGCAAATGAAAGCAAACTTGTGTAGAACTACAGAGCTGGTAAGAGGAAGAACAAGGCTCCATTAAGCACAACACCAGTGTACCATGGGTTCTTGTGTACAGGTTAACCCTGAGAGACATACAAACACACACACACACACACACACACACACACACACACACAGACACACACCGAGAGAGTCAGTGAAGCAGTCAGCAAGGGTCAAAAGGGAAAAGTTCAGCTTGCCTGTGTAAAAGAGCGGAGTCCTTTGAAAAGCTGCTTGTGGACGAGAAGCTGGATACAAAAGAGCCTCCATCACATTTGGATTGCCTTTATATACAGTAGAAAAGCTGTTTTCGAATGGGAAGCATCTATCATGCTAGGGTTTGAATAAACAGCGTGTTTGTTGTTGGGTTCACAGGGGTTGAGCTTTCAGAAGAATGATTTCTTTTATCTGCTCTCACATGAAGCATATGCACTTTCTTTGAACAGTTAAGTTGCGGGTCAAGAGAGCAGAGGTCACAACTTTGACATTCAAAACATGAGAAGAACACCATCGACCTGGAAGGATTCACAGTCACATATAAAGGGTCTGACATGAACACTCACCAACTAACTCAATGACTAGAATCATTTTTGGCATTATATGTTTCTGCAAATCACTGATATGTCACATCTGTACCTTTCATATAAGGCAGATATGTTGGAACTTGATTTTCTGCAGGTTTAAATTTTCAATTTTCCGTTGTGGCGACACTGTGGTTAGCATGTGGTTAGTTTTATCACAGGCTGTTCTCACAAACTGCTCATACATTTTCCAATGAAAAGTAAACAAGTCCCAAGCGATCTTGTAAGGAGGCAGGTTGGGGCAGTGGATGGTTCACAAAAGTATGAGTATAAGCAGTTCTGGCTTATGAATGAATGAATGATCATGTGATTGGAACCATGGGAACTTTGCGTAAACTTTGAGTCATTCTGAAGTATGTCCTCACCATGTTTTTTTTCCTAAACCTAACCACAGTAAGTAACATGAATTACATAGCTACATAAAGGATGTAACATCAATCTGGGGGCACTAGCTCATATTACATCATATGAACTGTTGTGCATGGATCATCATAAGATATCATATGACGCAGTCTCTGAGAATACACTGTTGAGGTATAAAAACAACCTAAATATGATTAGGAAAAAATCACATTTTGGTTTGGCCATCACAAATAGGCTTGACATGTCCCAAACTGGATTTAACAAACAGCTGTTCTTATTGTTTATTGGTCTTGAGCAGTGGTCTGCAGCTTGGCAGCTGTATTGCATCAGTGTCATGCCATCCAATATCCCCTCCTCCTTCTGATGACAGTGTCATTTCATATGTATAAAGTTAAGTAAGTCACTTTGGAACTGTTAACATGCTGTGTATGAAAATCTCTCGTCATGTTTATACTATCCAGTGAAACCATTTTCTGTTGTGCACGCATATCTAGCTCGTACTCATTCCGAAGTTGTATACAGCTGCTCTGTCAGTGATTTTGGTGTAAGATACAAAAGCCACCTTTTTGGGCAGCATGACATGCTGCCAGGTGGCGTCATTTTGTAACGGCCAGACGAAACCTTTGATTATTTAATGATTTGCTGCCGGTCAGCTGGACGGCCCCTTGCACGGCTGTATGATACGTAGACACGTGGGTCAGGTTGAAATGCTGCTACAACATCATGTAAGGAGAGCAAGGGTCCCTATAGGACAGGCAGTAGGGGTGGTTGATGGGTCCGGCAAAACCCAGGACTTTCACCCAGGAGTCCAGTGTTTGCTTCCTTTATTATGTATACCAATTAAATGACATTTGATAGATACATTTCCTTCATTAAAAAAAAGAGTGAATATTTCGGAAATGTTTTGGCTTGTACTACAATCACAGCTGAGAGAAAAATGATTGCTTCTGCAGCAGACATTCATTCTAGATTAATAATAACTAGCACACCATAAAATATTACAGTACATGTTAAATTTTTAAGACCTAGCTCTACTATTACAAGCCATATTCATTAATGAATGACCTAATAAAGAGAACCAGTTTAAATTGCAGGCTGTGATCCACTTTAGAAACTTTAAAACACTTTAATCTCAAGGCTTTTGAAAAAAAATCTTTTCTAATCACTTAACAGGGAAAAACATCACATGCAAACCAATTAGAGGCTTGAAATAGCTGTCAGTGTATGTGTATGAAGCTCTAGCTATCTCGTCTTCCTCTCCATCAGAAGATTGTTGTGCTCATTATTAGGATGATTTTAGCTCATTTCCTCATTACTGAATTAGACATCCTTGAATTGCTTTGGTTTATATTTGAGTGATGTAGAGTAGAAAAGAGAGATAACATTATATATAGTGCATCAACAAGAAGCATATGCATTTCATATGTCAGCTCTAACTGTTTTAATGTGACATAATCAAGGCTGAACTTTCATCTTGGACACGCAGCTGCACAGATCCTCCGTGTAGTCTCATTGTGATTTCAGTGTGCACAAGTAGAAACACACAGAACAGGATATCGTGGCTTCATTTTTATTCTCTCTGTGGTTCAGTCAGTCTACATCTGATCTGACTAATACACTTTGTTGTTGGTCTTTAACTTCAAATCAATGCTGCTCACCTCCCTCCCATGAAGGAGAGGATATGATTGTACTGAAAAGCCTCAGAGGGACAGCAGCCTGTAAAATGTGCTAATGTGTGGAAACGGTCCCATCCAGCTTCACACTAGAAAGGCAAAGCTAATGTCAATTAAGAGCTGTTGGGAATTTTCCACCATGATGGAGCTGTTAATGCACTCAGAACAACAGAGTAGTGTTGGTATCAGTGGGGTCAGTGTCTCTTCAGGATCTAAATGTTTTACATGTTGACGAGTTGAACTTTTCTTAATTTTTCCATAGCACAGAAGACAGACACTTATAGCTGCTCGCTTATGCTCGCTCTAGGATGGTTTTAAAAAATATTAACATGTCGGGGACATGATGGTTGACGTATTGTATAAGACGAAGACCATGTGACCATGGCCCTCCAAGTTTGATCACAGCCGTGAATCTTTGTCACATGTCATCATGCCTGCAATGGTTTCATGCTTCATACTGTAAATATCAGCTGCGCACGCAGATAAAATGATATCTTTCATAAATCCAATATAGTCAATGTAATATTATCTCATTTTTAAGAAAATGCAAAAAAAGTCCATATATATATATATATATATATATATATATATATATATATATATGTATGCACACATGTCCTTGGTTGTACATTGTGTTGACAGGAAGTTCCAGTGTTGTGGAAAGCTGGCCTGGCTCAGCTCAGCTGCCTCTCCATTATGTATCTTATCACTTATTCATGCCACCATATTTTATTGATACACACACACTTGCATGCAGGGTCATGTTAGGAGAGATTGTGTGTGTGTAATATGTGTGTACAAATGAGAGTCGTTGTGACAGAGTGTGAGCTAAATGTGTGTATACATGTGCTTTGGGTGGATGCACTCTCAAAAACACATAATGTGTTCAAAGTGTGATTTTGTGTGTGAATGCAAACACTGTGCTGACACTGTGTGTGCCGCTGTCTAATAAGAGGATGTAGGTTCCAGTATGTGCAATATTTCACTGACAGAATGGATGTGATTCAGTTTGCTGGATTACATGTAGTTACTGAAACTTACTAAAATTGATTAGAATTAAAAAAAATATATGTTTCTCCTCAAAATGTTTCCCTTCAGAGTGTGTTGTCAAACAAATTTCAGGCAAGGAGGGAGCTGGCATCATTTAACAGCAACAATCTTTCATGGCACAATATGCATAACAGTAACATAGGACGATTAAGAATGAAAGCAACCTTCTGAAATAAACTTGGTAAGGGGACAAACACTGCTGGCTGTCTCTGGCATCTTTTAACTGGACCTGCATCAAATGCGCTTTGGAATTGCACGGAGTCTTAAGGAGTTTGATCACCCCATGATGGCTAAAATACAGTTTCAGACTTTTTTTATTATAGGTCTACATATAAAATCTGTTTTTTGAAGTGGTCAAATTTAGATCTACCATACTAATAAATTCTAAATTATTGTTTTATTGTGGTTTTAACTTATACTGACAAATCCAGCAGAGGTCAGTATGCTTGAAATGATCGATGCTGTGAGGCAAACGTTTCATACTTGTTCTCAAGGCAATGAACAAATGGGGGTACAAATGGGGATAACAGGGCACATCTCGAACAATCTCCCCCTTGAGGCACTCATGGCGTTGCAGTTTTAGACACAAACAATTTTGTAGGCCTTTCAGGTTTGGAGGGAGGAGGTCTCAGATGTATTGCAGTCCTTGGACTTCTTTCAAAGTAAAAGCTTGGGTCAGTAAAGAACGTAGGTTGAACCTCACATCTTTTTCCTACCCTGTCTAAAACCTCTTTTCCACTGCACAGAAATATCACTAACACACGCTAACATCTGGCTATTTAATGTAAAATACAATGTAATGTACAACCATAGAAAGGAAATGGCAACTTATTGGGAGTTATGGGAGTGAATCGATATCACTATAATTAATCCATGGAGTGAATGGAATTATTATTTCTTCTTCTGTACCGATATATTGTGTGTGATTCTATAATTACCGAGTGAACTCCTCGGTCTCGCCACTCCAGCTGGTCTGGCAGTGCTGCGCTGTGCCGGACTCAAAACACAACCGGTGGGGATTGACGGATGAGGGAGCACGGAGCAAAACCGCAGCAGAGCCATAACGCAATGCACATGCAAGCGGTGGAAATCCGGGATAATCTGCCAGATACAATGACGCAGCAACACAAATTGCCATCCATCTCCGCTCACACATCAATCCATATTAGTCTGCACCAAGTTTGAAGGACACTGAATAAGTAAGAGATATATAAAGAGAAGTAACTGCTGTAAAGTTTTCACAGGCCTCCATCCATGCTGCTCTCTACTGTTTACCTGTTCTCTGGCCTGTCTGTAATGTCGATTGTGGCACAGCAACAAAAAAGCCACACACACACACACACACACACACACACACACAGAAAGGCATATCCGTCTGCATACACAGCTCTGCTGTACTGATAATGGGAAGAGAGTCTATAGGCTAGTTTTGGCTTAAAGCCAAAAGGTTAAAGGTTTAAAAAAAAGTCCAAGAGCTGATGTGACTGACATTGGCCTGGGCTCATGTTTGCCAATTGATCTTGGGTCAAATACAATCTCCTGCTTCTTAATCACCTTTAAATTCATTGGTTAACATCACACTAGTGCACAAGGTTGTCATTTGAGATGAAAAAGGATGAAGAACTGGTAACTTTGTGCAAAAAGCTAAGAATAGCCAACACATTCTCATTCCAACTTGTCACATTGTGCCACTCTGTCAGTGACTTTCTGTGTCTACTCTTGATGTTTTAGGTATCCTTCTGCATCAGCTGTTTACACTCCTGGAAGCCATTACCGTGATGTCAACAAATGCACATGATGGGGTAAAGCAGCATGATCCTTATGCTTGCACAACAGCGTGGACTGTCACTATGGTTAGCTTTAAGCAAAAGAGGCACATGATAAGGTGTAAAAAACAACAACAGCAACAACAACACACACACAGACACACACACACACACACACACACACACACACACACACACACACACACACACACCCTTTAAGTGTTCGGCCGTGTTCTGAAGTGATGCCGCCCCTGCGTGTTGTATGGGGACGCACCAGGTGCTGTCCGGCCATCCTCCAGCATTTAATAACAATGCCACCGCTTCTGTCTGAGCACGTTCTCATCTAAGAAGTCAAAGCTGTAGTTCTGGTGCAGTTGCTAATTTACAACATACAATGTACACCATCACCATGTGTGTTTTGTAACTTAAGACAACATGGTCCAAACTCCAAACCACTCAAGTATCATGCAATCTAAGTCTCTCGTGTCAGCTGGAGTGACAGTTTGAAGAAAATGGCCTGGATGCAGTTTGAGAGACGGGTCACAGATCAAGGCAAGTTCTTTGCTCCAGTCAGTGGAGCAACATAAGCAGCCGCAACAAGTGTTTTGCTGCGTGCCGGAGCCGCCAACGGTGGTGAAGCAGATTGGGTGAAGTGGATCGCCCTCAGCAATGAGTCCATTTCTGATGCTCTGCACAAAGTGTGTTTCCATTCCTCTTGTTGTCTGACCGAGCCAAAACAGACACAGGAGCGGGCTTTAAAAAGCGCTTCCCACCACTCTCATCATCTCTCTTTTTCTTTCTTGCCATAATTCTCTCTCACTCTGCTCTCACTTGCCCTCTTTTTCTGTGAACCCTTACAGCCCTGTGTATGTGTGTGTGTGTCTCCCTTGAGCGAGCTGTTAAGTGCAGTCCCCAAAAAACTCCACAAAAGCCCATTTGCAGTCAGCGAGAGCGCCACATACCCATCCAACATGCACACAAGCACAGAGTGACACTAACATGCATAGACACATATACACACAAATACATCCACACACTGAGCCCCTCACACTTGTAGACACACACTTTCTCACACACGCACACTTTTCACACTTCCCTCTGGGCAAACGAGGCAGAGTGGCAGAGGCGAGGCTGGGATAAATGATACAATGATATCCAGGCCTGACTTGTCAGTGGAGTTGAGAAAGAGGATGAGGAGGAGGATGAAGAGGAGGAGGGGCAAGCGGTGGCAGCTCTGAATACAGGAATTATTCTTCATCGTCTCACACTGTCGCTGCACATTACGCTCAAGCTCTCGCCTGGCAACATGGAGAGAGAGAGCAAGAGAGAGATAGAGAGAGAGAGAGAGAGAGAGAGAGGTGGGGGGTGGGGGAGGGGGGCGCTGAAGGGCAGATATAATGACCACACTCTGCTTTCACACTCATCGTCTCTTCTCTCAGCACCATACTCTCCGGCCTCAGCCAGCCTCGCATTCCCTTTTCTGTTCTTTCACTCGGTCCCTGACATCCCCCCACCTCCTCTCTGCATTTGTTCTTTCTGTCTGTCACGGCAGTACTGAGTAGCTTTCAGAGAGAGAGTGTACTCATTTGCTCTCTCTCTCGCTTTCTTCTCTCTCTTTGGTTAAAGCGAGGGGACAACATGGCCCTCTGGGCATGTCACAAAATGATTAACTAATAGTTTTGAGTTAGTCAAGTATCCAAATGGTGTGCGTGTGTGTGTGGTCCATTGCGTGAGTTCTTCAGTCTGTACATTAGGCCAGCCATTGAGATCATGGTCACAATTATTCTCTGCACAATATACATACAGCTGTACATACATGGAAGTTGCGAAAAAGCCGGTAGCCATATTTACGCAACGTTAAACAGTGAAAGACTTCAATGGATGGTTGGAGTCACATTTTGAGAAGGCATGTCTGTTTCATTATTTATCCAGCCAGCTCTCTGGACAGACTGCAAGGACTTGGAGTTCATGACAAATCAGACTGGCATGTTGAAAACCTAAACTATTACGTTCAGTTCGCTTGAAGAAACCAAAAGCAGACACATCCAGCTCTGCAATGTCTTTTCCTTGTCTTCCACTGGCCAGCATTTCTCATTGATGTCTTGTACATTCATCTCTACCAGTTGCTGAGACCACAGCAGCTTAGTGACAGCGACCTTATAGAGCTGTAGCACAGTTCATAGAAACCCTGTGTACGTGTGTAGATGTAGGAGAGGCACAATTCATATCTGCATTGAGATCAAATGTCATGAACACACTGGACACAGATTGTAGGACAAACCTGTATAGATTCATCAAGGGCACCTATTGGGGATTTTGGAGCAGCATGGTGGACAGCTTACTACATCAACATACTCCAAATACTAATGAGAGAGTATCTTGTGGAAAAATGCTGTTCATCCGTCCAGCAGAGTTCCACGCACTCTGAGAATCTACAGCCGCTTTTACACAGAGATGGCGCTATAGGGCCGTAACAAAGGGCCCTCTGTGTACCACCCCTGCATTTTTACACAAAACCAACCGACGGCAGCATCATTCCGCTCCAGTGTGTGATTATACATTACACTACGGCATTATGCGATCAAAGCAGGCATGACGGGCGTGACGTTTCACACTTGAGCGTTTGCCTCTAGGGTGACATAAAACATGCGTCAGCAGCACTTTTTAAACAATAACAATAGCATAATCACATTTATACTTACAACATTTCAATCACAATCATTTACCGCCTCTGTTATGTGGCGGCTGATCTCGTCTTCTGCTCAGAGAGTAACAAGCTCCTGAATCTCATTATTTGCCCAGTTTGCTGACGTTTATGGCCACTGTTGTTCTTCTTTAAATTAGCCAATATGCTAAGAGCTGCTTTTTAAATCTCTTGCAGTGGGTTGCAAACATAAAGACGTCATCAAAATGTCAAACCCATGGTCACGTCTTCCCAGCTTTACGTTTTACACAGATCTTGTTACGGTGCTGTAACTACCTCTGTTTCCAGACAGTATATTCAGAATGGCCAGGTGGCAAAACAGTGTGATAACGGTCTTGAGCAGACAGTGTAAATGTGGCTATTCATTCATTTATTGAATGAAGAGAGGACTACAAGTTGTCTTCTTATGAGCCTAAATCATGAAGTAGTTCTGAAATAGAAAGGAGCGTACAACCTCTGTAAAAGATTGGTGGTGAATTGATGGGAAAATAATGGCCTTTAACTGTTTTATTATTAATTCAAATAACAACACACGGTGTGTCTGTTATTTAGAACTGCACTGAATAGCCTAAAGGTTTATCAGTCCATCAATTGACCAGTGTCACAGCATAGTTCAGCGGCTATGGAAGCCTGGTGACTACTTCCAGGGTTAGTGGGTGACATATTTCTGCTGGGGAGTTAATCACTAACTGAATGATAGCCAGTCAGGGAACTTGCAAGTGCTATTAATTAACAATTGACATGTGGCAAATTTGCATGTTAAAGTCACTCAAGTAGACCTCCATGCAAAATATTCACACTTGGCCTCTGCGAGCAGATCTGCTCATTGTGGCACTTCCGCTGTTTTGATTGGACTAAGGAGTTAATACTGAGCTGTTGAGCAACAAAAAGCAGAAATTCACAAGGGCATTTAATGCTTTGCTGAACCCTGATCTGTCCACACAGACTGTGTATCACTGTCACATCTAAGACATAATGTCATACATCCAATTACAATGTCACAAGTACTTCTTGGTTCTAGGGTTGGTTATCAACACTCAGGACTTTTTGGTACAGACTGAAATGTGTCTGTCTAGTGCCAAAAGGCCCTGAATATCTGGTCAGATTCAGAATGATGTTTGCTTATTCTTCAACTAAATAGTACCTGATCTGAATAATAATTTTGTCAATTTTTGAATTTACTTTTTTCACAAGTTCTGGAAGTTTTTGCAGTATGTGTACAGTCACGTTAAGATAACATTTTACAACTTAAAGCTTCCTAAAAGGGCTTTATTGTAAAGCATCTTGATATTGCTTTATGTAAGTTTTTTTTAAATTTCCTGTTCCATCTGTAAGAAAACTGAGCATCAGCATTTCAGGCAAAAAATGTTAAACCTAGAATTCCAACTTGAAAGTCAAGACTCCTTAGTGACACGTTATGGACGCTTGACAGGAACCTAAACTTCAGCAACAGGCTGAGTGCTTTGCATGTTTTTAGTATTTTATGAACTGCAGCATGTGTTTTAACCAGCATGACAGTGCAAGAAGCCATACAAGAGGACCATGCTTACATGCATGTTGCTCTTGTCGGTGTGTGACTGTGTGGTCATGTGTGTATGTGTAGAAATGAAGCCAGCAGACATCTGTACAGATTGATAGAAAAAGAAGGACCTCAAAGCCTCTACACCAGCCCCACTCCTCAACCCGTTCCTACATGTTGTTGCTCTTATGATGACTATCAGTGGACTAAAACAAGGCTGAATAGCAGAGAAAGCAGTCAGTGGGCAGGATGGATAATAACCTGGCTTTGTGTGAATGGAGTATGCGGCCAATTCAAATACAGGATGTATTGTACAGCCATTAAATCACACAGCTGTCTGAACAGGCGTGCAGTCTAGTTTCCATGTTTCCTTAATAGACCAATTAATGAGGTTTTCTGTGGAATGATTGATATAACAGCAAAACTTAAAGAGGCTATTCATTTTTATACAATTGAAAAAAAATGACATGTTTTTCCTGTGCAGCTTGTTTGCGTAGCTTCAGGCTTCAAGAGAGCTCAGAGACACAGATTAGCTACTTTTTTGTAAAGTGACAAGAGGAGTATATTGACAAGGCATACTTCAAGCTATTATAAGATTGGTCATATCTACGAACGGACTACATCTGCTCAGTTCAACATAAAATAGTAGCAGCATATAATAGAGTTAGTCCTTTAAAAAGACTAGAACTACACCATTATGGCAACGTTTCGGATTCGAACCCGATAAAAGAACTGTGAGCTGAACTTTTGTTGGACACTGTGTTACTATTTATTCCTGTTGCTCGCTTTGAAAGTGCCTTAGTGAAAGAGGACCAGCTGACTTATGAAGTTTAAATGACCACTCAAAACCTCCTTTTTTCTCTACAAAAACCTAAACACAGTGTCAGCTTGCTGGAGGGAGATCACCTGGAAGATGAAAAATTCTGCTGAGGTAAATGACCATTGCTAAAATCAAGCTAGGCTAATGTTACTTGCTGCTGGCTATTTTGTTTGGCATTTCCAGTAAATATCACAATATAAAACATGTGTTTTCTGATTTAAAAAGTAACGTTACAAACATGGGAAGATAGCAAGTGGTCGACTCACAATCCTTTAAATGGTTTTGTCTCTGGTCTGATTTTGAGCGCACAGCTGATAGCTATATGGTTTGTTTACTACACTAACAGAAGTGCATAAGTAATGTGTTCAGTGTGGACACAGAGCTCCGTTATTACGTGATGCAATGTGATAGTTAAACAGTTGTTTTCTGTTGGGACATGGTGTCCTTATGTCCCTCTTGGGATTGACTGGTGAATCATGTGGCACAATGATAAATTTCAGTAAACCGGTCTGGTCTTTGGATTAATATCAAACCACTTTGAAAATGTTTACATCTGTCCAACCCTAATGACAGCAGCAGTTTTTTAAATCAGTCACACAGACAGTATACAAAGGAAAGTTATTCAGGATATGTTGAAGACAAGCCCCAAATCTAACATTCAACAGAAAAATAATGAGTAGATGAATCGATTACTGGCCATTGCGACTAATAACGAAAGCAATTATGGTGCTTTAGAAATGAGTTATAGTAATGAGTAATGAGTAATGTATGACATTTTTCCAGTCAGGAGCCCAGCACTGGTTAGATGCATACAGTAGATTACAGGCTCTTAGCAGAGTCTGGTGGCATTAAAACAATAAGGCACTATATTTGATAGGTTATTGTAATACACAATGCACATTCATCAAATGGAAAAAGAACACTTGGTCCAAATGGAAAAATAGCATGCTACTAAAGCATAGCGCTGTCTAGTGTAATATTGATTAGTAAATGGGCTGAGCGAGATAAGCAACATCATATCATCTCTTTAAGATAGTTTCACAGCAGGTGTTAAAACTTACATACACATACATTGTGTTCACAAGTTGGTATGCATGTTAGTACACACATTTGTGTGTTACAGAGGAAACCCTCAATCTACAGCGAGAAATGACATCAATAGATATTTCCTACATCAAACTTTCTGTGTCCTTTGGCCACAGAGCCAATGTTTTCTCTCAAGTGATAACATCAGAAGTGTAGTGGAACCCTCCCAAAGCCAACATGCAGTATGTCACCAGGCCAGAAGCCCACAATCAGCTTCCAAAAGCAAATGACCAATTATTAAGTCAGGGTGGCTGTTTGGACCACTGCCTGCTAGCAATAAATAACAAGAACATTACAGGAGGTAGTGCAGGCCAGGCAGGGAAAACACAACTACACACACACACACACACACACACACACACTAGTATATATTTGTCCACATGTAGATATTAGGCCGTTGATAGAGGCTCATATCCATCCACACGTGTGCATACAAATTATAATAATTGCAAACACTTGTACATACACGCATGAGTATAGACCCTGCATGCATATCCTTTCAACACATATATGTGAGGGCTATAGCTAATAAAATACAGGCCCAAACATGCACTGACACACTTGCATATACATTTAGTGCATACATGCACATGTAAACAACTGTACATTTTCACATACAGCTCAAATATAAACATACACTGGAGTTAAAGTGGGCCACAACAGTCCAGAGCAGTGCTCCAGCACCTTGGATTAGTAAGTAAATAAATTGTATTGGCACTTTCATTCATAATAATGTCAGGCAAGTTCATTTTTTGTAATGCTGATACTCAACAAATAAAACAGGAATGCCCACAGATGTCACTCCATTGTATAGAGTCATACAGAGAATGTACCTCTCAATCATCACTTACGACCCATTCTCAATGTGTGGTGTATTTTTCTGCAGAAACTCTACCATCCGACTGAATTTTATTTTTTTCCTCTTATCCTCTGTGTTTAGGATGTTTATGGATGTGTTGCCTCACAGCGTTAGGTGAGATCAGGACTTAATAAAAAGGCAGCAACCAGCTGCCAGAGGGTAATCAGCAGACACTGAAGAGACAAAGTGCCGAAAACAACAACAACAAAAAATGCAAGTAGGCCTATAGTAAGGTGAACACACTGTATGACTAGAGTGAATCTTTTACTTTCTGCTGTGCTGGTGAGTAACTTAGATTGCTGTGTAGTATACTTTTAATGTATGATCACTTGACTCTACAAGGTGGAAGAGAGGACAGAAGAAGAGGAACTTTGCGTAAGTAATGCCATACATTTTAGATATGTAAAAAAAAGAAACGGACTGCACATGTACACGCTGTGATGTTAAAGTTGTTAAGTTATTTCTGTGTAAAATGTTTTGGACAACTAAATAAATGACAATGAATTTGTGTTATTTTGAAGAAAATTATTTTTCAACACCGCACCACTACACCTAATCTTAGGGTTCCCCCACCCCCAAATCTCACTTTCAACCCCTGAACACATGCAATAGCTGGCTGATGCATGTGCGCAGACACACACGCACACACACATGCACGGTGTACAATAATATAGAATAAACTGCTGGGATTAATCAACACATGCATCCACACTTGTACACACGCGGAGAAAATGCTCTGAACCTTTGGGTGCTGATAAAGCTCTCATAAATATCTGTCTTGAGTCGAGTCACTTGAGTTCAGCATTGAGAGAGCCAGCTGAGTTTAGTGCAGCTCAGACAGTCTGAATATTATTAGTATTATTATTTGGAGTATTACTCACAGTTTCTTTGAGCTGGTTATGGTTGAGCTTGGTGTGTGTGGTCCCCAGCACCCTTAACTCATCAATCAACTAAACCCAACACATCAACTGCTCAGTACAGCAACATGAAAAACAAACAGCACTGTTGGCACCATGAACAAAGGCTATTTAACCTAAAGCGTTCTTTCACTCTGTGAGTGGTGATGACCCTGTGAGTCACAGATTGTTGGCTCATATCAGGAAAATACTGGTGAAAGTCTTATACACGCAGGGAGAGATTTCTGAAAGATATTAATAGCACAGTAGGTTGGCTAAACATAGGATTGAAATTATTTAGACATTTTCAGTCCAACCTAAAATGTATTGAAATTAAAAGCCATGCAAGAACCACAGCAAACACCACTGTCTGCAGTGGCGTCACTTGAGAACGTCGTCTGACAGAACTGGTGGCGTGCACATGAAACTCTGAAGGATGGCGTCAGATAACAATGCTGCCAGTGACAAAGTAATATAAAGTGCTTATAGAGCAGGTGAGTGGGGAGGTAGATGGGTCTGATAACTTGTGACTTTGCTGAAGTTTCCTTCTTGTGTGGATGCAAGGTGTTTTTTTTCTACACCTTACCATGTGCCTCTTTTGCTTAAACCTAACCATCTGTGACTTTGTTACTTATTCCTAACCATCGTCAAAGTCGGCTGTGGTTGCCATGTGCTGTTGTGTAAACATAGGGGCCGTGCTGCTTCATTCCGACATGTGCATTTGTTGACATCAACGTAACAGCATCCTGGAGCGTAAACAACTGACGCAATAGGATACCTAAAACGTCATAAGTAGACGCAGAAGGTCACTGACAGAGCAGCACCATGTGACGAGTTTGGATGAGAACATGTTAGCGAACAACGCTAACCGCTGTCACCGACCTGTCTGACAGAAAACAGGCCAACTTATTGTTGCTCCTCATCCTCTCCTTTACTGCTGCCAGCAAAAATGAAAGTGAAATCCAACCCCAGAGTCACTCTTGTTTTGGAATGAGCTTTGTCCACTTGCCATTTCCTCTCGCCATATTTGAATTTTTCAGCTCTGTGTCCACTATTTTCATGTTTTTACATCTGTTTACTTGCATCCTATCACATCACAATATGCAGTTTTATTTTAGATAGAAGGGTATTTTCATAGCTTTCTCTTGGATACATACTGCTTGCAATTCGGTTGAAAACATTTTACAAAGTTCCGACCTCTTCTGCATGATGTTATCAGTTGGGGCACATGCTCATAAACATCCTGACCACAGCAAATAAAAGTAGAAAATAAGAAAATACAGACAGAGAGCAGATAAATACAATGCAACATACTTCTACTGCGACATAAGTGATGGTCAAGAGAGATTTCTTAAAATTCATGATTTGGCTTAAACTAAGTACATTTCTTACTAAACTTCATTAACATCACATCACGTGTCACATGACATGTCACTAGCATTGCATATTACACATACAAGCACAATACATTATTAAAATAACTTGAAATGATCAACACGTTCTTGGGTGAAAGTCTGAAGTTTGTTTGACCCCTCCACCATCGCTGCTGCATGCCCTATACAGACTTCCTCACTCTTTACACTTCAGCGGTAGCTCGGATCTTCATAAAAAATGTACAGTGCCCCACTAAAGAATGCCTCTGTTCCTTGGTATCTGATGCCAAGGGCCACTGACCAAGCTTTGGTATTTGACAAGTTGGAAGAGCGACAGGGTAGGCGAGTATATGAAAACTGGCTCTGAAATGTCTCTATTCTGTCCATTTATGCAACATATAGAATTGCCGCAGAACAGTTCATTTACATATGGCAGAAAATACCTCCTTAACTCTGCATTTCCAATCTCGAGTGAAGATTTTTTAACTCTTGTAGAGGTTAACGTTGCTCTTAACTAAACTGCAGACAGAAATACCTCAGTGTAATCATGAAGTGTGAAAAAAACCTAGTTTTATCAAAAGTTAATCATATATTCTTATTCTGTGACAATTATTAACATTATGTTTTTGATTTTGTTTTCAATATAAGCATTTTTGGACTTTTAATTAAAAAAACAAAACAGGTCATATCATTTTTGCTATTTGCCCAAAAAAAATCTCCTCTAAACACATGGTGTCTGTTATCTCTTGCTTGGAAAACTTGTCTGATGCACAATACATTACATCTCTGTACGCACTCAATACAAAGGATGTCAAAATAAAAATACCCTTCCACTAAAACAAAAAAACCATATTGTAGTATGACAGGATGCGAGTAAACAGATGTAAAAAGCACCATTGTTCCTCAGCTGAAGTTGCTCTCAGCTGAGACACACCAGGTTGTGTTGAGCAGTAGTCCACTCTCCATATGGCTTTAGTGGAATTTATGTTGGAAAGGCACCAATAAGCCAAATCTAGTTAGCAACATTATATCATTGGAGCCAGATCTAATTTCAGCCCCAGTGTCTTTTAGTCGTCAGTGACTCTCTCACTCTCTTCCCCCTCCTCTTCTTAATGTTCTGTTCTCTCTCTCCCTCCATCCAGCCGTCCATCTCTCTATGTGAGTGTCACCTGCCCTCCAAGCTGGCGACGCTGGGTCTCGGCCTTAGCGTGAGAGCCTCATTACCCTGACTGGAGGCTTTGTTTTCCCTGTGAATCTGTGAGAGAGAGAGTGTGCCCGTGTGTGTGTGTGTGTGTGTGTGTATATGTGTGTGCAGGAGGAGAATGTCAGAGAGACGGTGATTTGTTATATCAGTGAGCATTCCAGCCGAGATCCTTTGAGTAGACACATAGAGAGGGAGAAAAATGTCTTGCTGCTGTGTTTCCATCCAAATCTATTTTTGTAAATATTCTTACAGCCAATTGTTTTTGTAGATAAAAAACAATCTGTGATAAATAGCACAGAAATTACATCAATAATGACACAGACTCAGTTGGAACTATTTGTCTAAAAAAATGAAAAACTTTAAAAGAATTCACTCAACAGTTGCATGGAAACATATGACAGAAATAGATGAGGTAAATGTGCATATAGGTGAGGTAAGAGTGTGTGTGTGTGTGTGTGTGTATGTGTGTGTGTGCGCGCGAGTGTGTGTGTGTGTGTGTGTATTCGTAACCGGCTTCAAGGTTTATGTTAGCAGCTCCACTGTGCTGTGTGTCTGAGCACTGGGGCCACAGCATACAGCAAATGGAGACACTGAGCAAGATACCATCTGCCTCTGCCCATCTAAGTCTCACGCCAACAAACACACACACACACACACACATGCAGAGAGCCTTTAAACACACCATATACAGCTCAATTCACAACGGAAACACTTTAAGTGCACATATAGCAACGATAAATAATTAATTGAATGTCACAACTCAAAAAACTCTGTCTCTCACTTTAACCCAGAGAGGAGCATATCATGTGTGGATCATATGTGGACGGGGTGACATGTCGGCTGTTGCCTGTTTCCAATAGAAAGCCACAGGAAATCAGATCTTCAGAGTCAGGGCCAAGATGTTTTTAACATTATTTGTAAGTCCTCTGTATGAATACCACAATGGAGAAGAACATGAATGAAATGCCTGGTGCTCCACATTACTGTATGCTTCATTTATTCATGTTCTGCTGGAGGTCCTGGGTCTGGAGATGGATGAGGCTCTCATGTTCACAAAGCTTGGATTTGATACAGCTTTTATCAACTGTAATTCTTGCTGGTGATGGGTGGTTTACTCTGATGTGTTCAGATTTCATCTAGAAGTTGACAGTTGAGTTGTGTTTTTTGTTGCATATCAACATGTTCCCTGCCCATACTATAGATACATTGTTCAAATATATATATATATATATATATATATATATATATATATATATATATAGCTTTGAGAGAAATTATTCAAATGAAAAGTGTTGACGGAGAGGTAGGACATCTTGCAAACTAAGTCAAAACAACAGTATCTTCAAACCTGGATACCACAATAGGAAAATGACTAAAAGATGTTTTTTGTTTGTTTGTTTGTTTTTTTAAATTAGGGTGAACCAACCCTTTAAGCTCCTCCTGTCACAGCAGTATTAATAAGAATAAGCTCTTTAACAAACAAGTAATTGAACAAACTGTACCCATTCATCCAACTGACAGTAAAATGGACAACACTGTCCCAACCAGGTCCTGTTTCCACAGAATCCCAACTCCTCAACATCTCCTCCTTACAGCAGACACAGGAATATTTCTTATGTTGCTGCACAGAAGTGCGGTGCTATTAGATTAGCCCGAGAGACTGAAGCCTCTCTGCCTGTATGAATGGATGAAGGAACCAACAAGTCCATCACATTCCCTGCGGACGATGTCTTCAGCACAGCCCACGGCATGTGTGTGTGTGTGTGTGTGTGTCACACATGTATTTTGATGTAATGTGATCAGTAATGAATTTTGTGGGGGTCAGGATGCGATGGGGGGCAAGAACAAGAGGCGACTGACTTCTAGTGTTCGGGAGTCTCCAACATCTAATCTAATGAAGAAACACAGAGGGTGGGGTGGGGGTGCACAGTAAAAAAAGAGTGACGAGAAGTGAGAGACAGACACAGAGAGAGAGAGACAGAGAGAGGGAGGGAGGCTACAAATGAGGTTAAGTCCTAACAGAGAAAGAGGGACTGGACTGGATGTGGCTGGAGATGGTTGGGGGGTGATAGTCGATGCTAAATCCATTAGGGCCTTGTGAACCCCCCCACCATACCCCAACACGCTCCCCACACCACACCCCTGTGACTGCCTCTGTGGAGCACACCCCCCACCACCCCACTCCCACACACACACACACACACACACACACACAGATACACATTTAAATCAAAGGAACTCTTGTTCACTTAAGAGAGGGGGAAGAGAAAGAGAGAGCACTGCCACTTCCTAAACGAGTTAACCATTTGGACTATCAGGGCCAACGGCATGTGCTGCACACACACACACACACACACACACACTCACCCACACACACAAGGATGCATACACACATGTAGACAGGAAGCCTCAAAGTAAAGCAAGGCATGTGCGGATATATCAAAACCTACACATGCACACACACACACACACACACACACACACACACACACACACACACACACACACATGCACACACACACAACCACAACATCTTACTCGTAGTGAGCTAATCCATCACTGGGCCTTGACCTGGCAGCACTGTCTAGTGCTGTGTAATGCCACAGTGAGGAAGTCAGGTGGCCTAACACAACACTTAGCTGCATGGGACATATTTATAATGGGCTATATATGGAATGAAAACAAAAACAGATCAGACTGTCAATGATGTGTTTTTTGCGTGGAAGAGACACACAAGATCTACCCGTACTACCAACACATTCTCATCCCAAGTCATCACACATTGCTGCTTTGTCAGTGGACTTCCACATCTACATATTATGCTCTAGGTATCCACCTGCATCTACCATGGATGTTCCAGGATGCCACAACCAACACTGGGACATCAACAGAAGCACATGGGAATAGGAATAGGCTACAAAGGCACGTGTGGTTAGGTTTTGGCAAAAGAAGCATGTGGTTAGGTTTAGGGGGAAAACAAGCAAACATCATGGTTTGGCTCTATAATCATAAAGGAAGTGAACACCGGGCTCCTGGGTGAAAGTCTCGGGTTTGTTGGACCCATTCACTTTGCCTCCCACCTGCCCTTTAAGGATCCTTGTGCTATTCATTTTACATCGTTACCAGCAGCATTTCAACCCAATGCCGTTCAGCGGCACTTCATATGGCTACAACTGGTTCCGTCCAGCCGTGTTACTAACTCATGCTGCCTGTCCACGTATCATATGGTTCATGCCAGGTGCTGTCTGCCCGACTGGTGGTGCATCATTACACCACGAAAGGTTCGGTCGGGATTTGTTACAAACTGATGCTACCTGGCAGCATAACATACCACAGTGAAAGATGGCTTTTGGCATCGGTATCTTATATCGCAAGGACTTTGGAATGAGAGCAGGCTGAAACTACATGTAAAAGTGTCGCAGGTGCATAAAGCATCTTCTAAAAATATTTTATTTTCAAGTTGCACAAATGTATGTTAAGCCATATCCTCAGGACATGACTTCAATATGCAACATTTTTATGAAAGTTAATATGTTGCAAATATGAGAACTTGTCAAACATATTCCTGAACTTGTTTAGATAATGTTGAGTTTTTCACTTCACTCAATGAAAACTTGTTGAAATTATCACCTAGTAAATATTCATCTTTGTTCTGAATGTAAATCATATTCACAAATGTGTAGATTGATATAAAAAAGAAATAGAATGATAGCTGCAAAATTGTAATCCATTAATTGCTCATCTTTATTATGTTTTTTTTTTTCTTTACTTGGGTCTGGTTTCAAATACAACCGTGACTCAGAGATTAAAACTGTAACTGGTCACTGCAACTTCACAAATGTGCCCTTTCACCTCATAAATTGTCAGATCTGCACACTTTGACTTGCCAAAAATGTGTTGCATAACTTGTAGCTGTGGAAGTGAGAAAGCACACATGGTACATGAATTAGTTGGTTAGCCGGTGCTGGTGCACCCTTCCAACTGCTAGGAAACCACTTTATCCAGGAGGAGAGCGAGTGGCAGTTTGGACCTTCAGTTAGCGGCTATAGCAACTCAAATTCTGACACTGCAAACCAAAGCAACAGAATCGGGATCCTTACCCAGCATTGGGGTTCGCACCGGCTGATTTCAAGCTGCTGCAGCCACGAAGTGAAGTAGAGGGACAGAGGGTTTTTTTCCCTAGGATGGCCTGCCTCGCTCTACTTTTGATAAGCTTACCCTGACATTCTTACCCTAAACCTAACCAATCTCATTTCTCTTGCCTAATCCTAACGAATGCAACTAAAGAAAGCAACAAGCAATTACCAATCAGAGGGAGAACAGTGCGGGACATGCCTTTGCCATCCTAGGAAAAAATAAATTGACCAGGTGGAAGATAGGGTGTGTTAGCTGGCTTATTTTTGTCTAATCGGTGGTCTCATAAGCAGTAAATTCCTCAAATGTGTAGTGTCCGATATTGCTATTTTCCAAGCTACTGTAGCTGTCATATTTCACTGAGACTACAGGAGTACAGTTTCCATTTGGAAACAGCTTCCCATGTTTACATCATGGGGGTGTGGTTTCATTTGAAGTAGGTTTGAGAGGCTGTATATGTGAACAGTGGAACAATGGAGAGCTTCGTCTTCTAATTTCTGATTGGTAAGAAAAGTAAAGATTTGAACATTCAAGTCAAGATTTTTGTTCTACAAGTTTTCACATCAAGTCTACAAGCTGTCACATTTTTCCACATCCTTATCTTTTTTCATACTCACAGGCATTTAATAGGCTCTACAGAATTCCTTCAAGTATGATTTCAGCTGTAGAAATGTCCTTAGCAAGAAGAATATGCCAAAATATAGTTGAGGTACTCTCATCAGGGACTATGACAGATAGTTATTCTTATGGATGTACAAAGTGAAAATGTATCAAGAGCAGTCTGTGAGGACAGGTGAAACTGGGGATCCTTTATCTAGTCTGTTATCTTTATTGTTGCACTTATTGTTTTAGACTGGATGGATTAAAATCTAACTGAGGAGTGCTGTCACTGTGCAAACATCCCTCTAATCAGTGATCTCAGTTATGAGAAATCCCTCAATGACAGACTAAATGTTAAAAATCTTTTTGAAATGCTTCCTCCAACCATTAGGAAAAAATGAAAGTTTTCTGAAAGTGGGCATATGTTCATGTGAAGTGAATGTGTAGATGCATTTGCGTGTTGTCCATTCTCTCCTGACCTGTGGCTGATCCAACTATATCCCTTGAGGGGGACTCAGACATGGCATCGGCCAGTCTCTCGCGAAGGCCTTCATCACTGGCATCTGCTGAGCCAACATTGTGCCGTGGCACGCCAAAGCTCTCTGGCCAGCTACCACAGACTTCCAGCAGGGTCACGCCACGCCCATCAAACGCACCTGCATGCAAAACACAAACACAAAGTTAAGCATCTTGATTACTTGTTAGACTAAGGGGTGTGGCAGTATTTGCAGTCGTAATAACTGTCCAGCAATACACTGACTGGAAGGATGAGGATGAGAGCAGATTCAGGCATTTGGACCAAGTCAGACATGTGAAGTCTAATCCATTTCAGACAATTTTTGCCAAATTTGGGTGCAAGCAGTTTTAATTTCCATGATGATATGAGCTTAATGCAACTTTGGGTCGAAACCAATTTTGGAAGGTGACTAAGTACGTAACATCTATATGATATCATTATCATTTTATTTAAACTCATTTCATTGATTTCTACTCCACTGCATCTCATAGGAAAATACTGTAGTTACTTTTCATATTACAATTTCTTTATCCATTTCCTGTCTAGTGAAGACCATATATCTTCAGATATGTTGATTTTGAATGCTTGTGATAAAGGATGAAGTGTTCTTTTATGTATTGAAAAAAAATCCCTCCTTCTTAACTGAATAACTACTGTATAAAACTCCTCTTGGATCAGTTGGAAAATTCATTGTTACCAAGCAGAAAGCAGGGCTGTTTTTTCTGGCTTTGGCAGATATGTGTTTCTCACAGGACAGCCACGCTACAAACATATGACAATCTTTATAATACGATTCATAGCGGAAGATTAAACTACCCAACAGGACATACAGGAGTCAAATTGAGCCCAACTGTAAACATCTACAGGAGTAAAGTGCAACATTAACATTAATGCAGTAATATTAACCCCAAAATATCATATTTTTGGTCAAACACTGACAGGGCATGTGTCTTTTTTTCTGCATAAGCACTTACTGAATACATTTTCCTAGTATATGTAAAATATTTAGAAACCTAAACACTCAAGACAGGCCAACAAAAATGTAAAAAGATGAATAAGATGGGGTCAATCTGAAATTAAACCCAAAGAATTTATTTTTTACTTTCTACTTTATCTATTTATTTACCCTTAACCAGGCTGGTCCCAGATTAAGAATCTCTTTTCTAAGGGAGACCTGGCCGAGACAGTCAGCAGTAAAACACAAAGTTGCAGACAGAGACACAAAGAGAGACAAAAGACAGTTCACAAAGGCTAAAATTAGCATTAAAAGAGAACTATCTATGAGTCGAAAGAGAACTTTCTGAGAGTCAGTTGTACAACCAGACAGGCTAAAAACATCCACATCCTATAGAATCTGCTTCTAAGTCTTTCATTAGATTTAAAAACTTTTAACAACACCAGCTCCTTGAGTTTCAAGTCATTCTGTAACAAATTCGAGGCTGAGTGTGCAGAATACACAGAAGCCCTTTTCCCAATTTGTGTCCGAGCGGTTGGGACAGAGATCCTGAGAACACAATGAATACTGTCCGCTACTTCTCTGCGTGATAAAAACACAGAGGTAGTGTGGCAGCAGACCAAGAATTGCTGTATATATAGAGTATCAATGTAAGAGCCTACAGGTCACCAGAACAGGTCATCTTTCCTGAGAGTACTACTCACAACGGAGGGTCACAGCTTTATAATTTGTAATGGACCTCAAGGACACATGGTGAGCTGTATCAACCTTATGGAGACACTGAGCAGAGGAGAGCATGTACAAAAGATCACCATAATCCAACACAGGTCAAAAAGTTGAAGCCACAAGATGCTTTTTTTTACCCTAAAAGAAAAATACTACTTGTTTCGGGAAAAAAAAAAAAAAAGTTCTAGCCTCAGCTTACGTTCTTGTTATGACTGTAGCAACCGTCATAGACCAGATGACTGATAACAGAATACTGACCTGTGGGTACAGATTTTTTTAAGTAAGTTGAACTTAATTCAACACATGGTGAGTGTTACTTTTATTTTTGATTAGTGTGTATGTTACTGGCTGTATACAGTACTTGCCTTACTTAGAAGTGTGCATGAACAGTCATGGGAGTTGTTGAGCTATATTAAATAATTGAATAATTAAACTGACTTATGAACTGGTTAGGACTGTTCTTTTTCAGTATTTAATGTATCGCCAAACATTTCTACCACAATGTTAATGAATTACACACCAGTTCCACTGGGGTCCAGCAGATCTCTCTCTCTCTCTCTCTCTCTCTCACACACACACACACACACGCGCACACACACACACACACACACACACACACACACACACACAACAAATAACTCGTAAGCACAACACAATCATCATGCCTGTCAAACTAAATCCACACAGAGCTACACTGCACCTTAATCTTTTCTCCCTTCTGTCTGCCGTAATTTCTACAATCAGAGAGATCTTGTGCTTTGGAGCCAGAGAGTCTGCAACCTGTTTCTCTCTCTCTCTCTCTCTCTCTCTCTCTCTCTCTCTCTCTCTCTGTGTGTGGGTGTGTGTGTGTGTGTGTGTGTGTGTGTGCGTGAGAGAAAGAGAGAGAGAGACCAGCCAGCCAGCCAGCCAGCCAGGCAGGCAGTCAAGGAGGCATGCAGACACTAAAACAACTGGTTTATTTTATTATTATGTCCATTTGACTCGGTCACTGTGCCTGCCAGCACTGAGAGGTGATAGAGGCTGAAAGAGATGATTTAACAGTGATGTCAGTAAAATGCTCCTGTGACTCAGCATGCTAAAAAAGGATAATACAAACGAATGACCTCATCATCATAATCCTCGTAATCATCAGATCAATTCTGCATAACGGCATCGCTCTTCTAACAGACAGTGTAGCACACTGTCTTCATGATATCATTTTGATGCTAAGTGGGGAAACCTGCACAGGTGCTGAATCAGATCTTAGAGCAACATGAAATTATAAAGTCAGTGGCATCTTGTATGGCGGTCACCAGTGTGTGAATGTATGTGTAAATAGCTGAATGTGACATGGAGTTTTAAAGCGCTTTGAGTGGATAGAAGACTATAGAGGCAGGTCCACATATCATTTACCACTCAGTACACAGGTGGAACTAAGCCTTGCCAAGCACAAAGACACAGGCGGAACTGCTGGCCTAACTGCTGGCCTAGCTCCTTCTAATATAACAAATATTACTTTCAATCTGCTTTACATGTTTGGCCATGGTCATGTAAAACAAGCTATTGTGGTTTCAGCAGTCCTCAAGCTGTTTCTTGACAAACAGCCAGTGAGTGCATGCGGCCTCTTACACGTCCTGTCTTCCCAGTGGGGTTGCCCAGTCAAGACAGTTGGTTAAAAAATCCATAAAACAAAAGGTTAGCTAGGTTGCTGATGTGTTCATTGAGTATTCCTGACAGCCTCTGCTGTAGAAGGAGGAGCTGCACAGAGATCCTGGCCAATGATTAAGTAGATATTCATCACATGGTACCACTAATCCTGTGACTGCCTTTCGTGCCTCCAAAAACTACAGACTTTAGTTGCCTTAAACAAGATACAGCACGTAAATAAGAAAGATTTGGAGTTGTTGAAAGCTGTATTTATATGCTAAACTGGGCTAAACACGTTTGGCAACTATTTCTGTAGGCGACCTGCAAGGCAAATTTATATTAGTATTCACAGATAACTACAACTGACTCCAACAAGCATCCCCAAAAACATTTGATAACTGCTCTAATAAGCAACTCCCTGCTACGTCAAAAAACAGATAGTTGACTTTTTATTGCTCATACTGTAACTAGCTTGTTACAGTAGAGCTTGTTAAGCCTCTGGCCACATCCCGATCAGTGATCTCACAGTCCCTGTTCTGCCTCTAGCTGCAGATGTTATTTGTTGTCATTAACTGTGGTGTGGCCAGAAATGCACCATGTTTTAAAGGTTTGAACTCTGCAGAGCATCTCTTGGGTTTACCCTTGAAATTGAGTTAAAAATTTTAATAATTTCAAGATAATGAAGTCTGCAGCATTCAGGCAGGTATCACTCACTGCCATGTAGGGTCTTCAACAGGTGAATCTGCCTCGCCAAACTCTAGTAAGGTTGAAACTACCTTTAGAACCTTGAATGCAAAAGATACTTATTTCACCATCCACGCTTATCCTTTACAGGGTAACAGGGGGCTGGAGTTGATCCCAACCAACATTGGGCGAGAGTTGGGAGACACCCTGAACATGTCTCTGATTGATCACACAAGTTAATTTCCTCATTCACACAGCTGATTTAGATAAATATAATGTTCACATTATTCTTGATGTGTACCAACTTTCCAACCTTGTAAATTGTTGGTTTTTAAAACCTTAAATTTAGGCTTGTGACCTGTGAATTAGCAAAGTCACTTCCTGTGCTGAGTTTACACAAATACAAAAGTTTAAGACTTCTGCAGCACCAGATCAGAAAAATCTGTCCTACATTTGTTGCAGTCAATTGTTGCACAAAGTGGTGCATGTTTTAATAATCACAGTATTGTATGGTAATTAAATTTTAAAAAAAAAAACCAAAAAAAAAAACAATTCTCCAACGAGTGATCAGGTGTTATCTCAATAACAGGACTCATAGTGACAACTAACCTAACATTACATTCATTGCCTTAATTAACAAGTTATTAAGTGTTTGGCCTTTAAACCTACATGATAAATGCTAACAGCATTGTGTTGATGGATTCACATTGTCATCTCATGCACTGAGTAACATTAAAAGTAAATGTCCACCGTAAAAGTTGCCAGCAGGTAGTCCAGTGAATGACATTATTTTTTCTCAGTCTCCAGCTGCTGCTAGAGGCTGCAAACATCCTTTCATTTTATACTTACAGTTTACTAATGTATGAAAAACTTGTCACAGTATGAACAGTGGTTAAAGCAGCCACAGCTCAGCCCTGAACACAGTGTTGATTCTCTACTGACCAGTCAACAGACTGCAGTGTTGTTAGCTCCACATTTTAGTATCAGATTTGTGTGCTTGCAGCCAAATCAGAGGGGGGACCAAAAATGGGGACGGTTTCAAAGGTACAAAAGGTACCATCCACAACTTTCTACAATGGAAACACAAAAAAATGTGTACTGAACTGAACTGAAGCGACCTGCTAGTAGAAACGCCCCATTTGTGAGCATGCTGGCATTACAGAAAACCTGGATGGACATAGATTGAACCGTTAAATGTGAAGGTAGGGGCAACAAGACAAGACGAATAGCTTAAATTATTCTGTTTCTGGATTAGCTAAAACATCAGATATATACGGAATCATTTATTCATTTATTTGACAATTTTGCAATTTGTTACATTATAGTTCAGGACTGTAGCAAATGATTGCAATTGATATCACATTATTGCAATGAATTCCATGTCTAGTGCAGCAGAATGTGCTTAAATCCTACTTTCCTACAGGTCTACCCACATACTTAGACCTTTGTGGAAAGCTCTGAATAGGTTTATTTAATGAAATTTTCAAATATGTAAGCATATAAAACCTCTGCCAAATGGTCAGCTGGAGGTTTTAGCGCATTGTTCCTCTATAAGCAATGAGCCACACTTCACTCTGTAACACTAAGCTGTGTTGTCCAGATGGGCCTTTACAGCTACAAAATTCAATTCAAAGACACACATACGCACGCACATCAAATCAACGACCATGCAGGACATAATAACATCATATCACCTCTAAGGCAAAACACAGGGTTGTTGTTTGACACACATACACACACAGACACACACAAAGACACACATCTAACAGACTCTCGTGGCTGGCTTTGATGGAGGGCCTGCTGGCACTAAAGGGGAATCCTTTGAAAAATCAATCCAACACACACATGGGCTGCTTCTGAAGTGCAGCAAAGTTATCAGGAAGTTTAACTACTGTGTGTGTGTGTGTGTGAGAGAGTGAGTGTGTGTATGTTTGTATGCTTTTGCAGGTCGGTCAGTGTTATCACAGTAGGGAGCATGGAGGCCCGTGCAGCCTCTCGCCCCAGCATTAGCACCTGTCACCGGCCTGCAGCTGAGATTGGCCAGGCCTCAGGGTACACACACACACACACACACACACACACACACACACACACACACACACACACACACACACACACACACACACACACACACACACACACACACACACACACACACACAGTAGTCTGCTCTCTGATAGCCAGTGAGCCAGGCAGATCAAAGGTTTTGACAGTGGTGGCTTTTCTGGATGATAAGAGCTTGGCAGAAGGTTAGAAAAAGCTTTAGGTTTATCAGACAAGGCTTTGACCAGTATGGGTATTTGAAGGCCGATACTGATAGCTTTAGACTGAAACAACCGATCACTGATAGCTGGTTTTGATGTTCCGTAGTTTTAAATCAGTGTTAATATGAAAAAGAATTTTTATGTTTCTTCTCTACTGGAGAAGAGCAAGACATAGATTTTGGGACAGCAGTCAAATTTGTTGGCATAAATGGTATAACGGCTTTTATAACGGCTGTGGCTCAGAGGGAGAGTGGGTTGTCCTCTAATCGGAAGGTCAGCAGTTCGAGCCCTGGCTCCTCCAGGCAACATGTCGAAGTGTCTTTGGGCAAGATACTGAACCCCAAATTGCTCCCAATGCCGTGTCATCAATGATTACTGAGTAGCAGGTGGCACCATGTATGGTAGCCTTGGCCACCAGTGTTTGAATGTGTGTGTGAATGAGTTAATGTGACATGTAGTGTTAAAGCGCTTTGAGTGGTCAATAAGACTAGAAAAGCGCTATACAAGTATAGTCCATTTACCATTTACCATTCCTACTCCACCGCATTTTTTTTTTTTTTAAAGTGCACTTTTATTCCACTACATTTTCCTCTAAGCATTTTAGTAACTTATTACAAAAGAAAAAGGAAGGAACAGAGGAAGAAAAAAAGTATTTTTTCTTTAAATCCTTTAAGGTGTAAATGATGTGTTTTTCTTTAAGTGTTATATACTGTATGTCCCATTTGTAAGGTGGTGTATTAACATCATTATTCTCAAAATTCAGACTGCTTGCTTTTTTTTTATTGCCAGCATTTAGAAGAAGTAGACAAAACGTTCTTTATTGTCACATGTACATAGCACAAATTTGTCATCTGCATTTAACCCATCCTGCAGTGAGCAGCCGCCTGCAGCGCTCGGGGGCCAACTGCAGATCCTCTGCCAGTGCCTTGGTCAGGAGCACCAACAGGAGTACTAACCCTGCATCCATGATGGTAGTGGAAAGTGGAGCATCTGGAGGAAACCCATGCAGACAAGAGGAGAACATGCAAACTCCACACAGAAAGGACCTGGGATCGCCAGAACTACTGTGCTGCCCACTACTGCCCATTTACTTTTCCTGTTTTACTTTAAATATTTCAACACATTTAATATCATATAATTACTTTTAATGAATTAATTATCAAATACATGAAGACTTCTATTTAACTAATATTGTAATAGGTGAATTACATTAAAACAAAGTCCTTTTCTGTTTAGATATCTGTTCTTTTACTCAAACATGGCTTTCAGGCACTTAATCCATCACTGCATAAATGAAACCTAAAGCTTTGCTGTTCTTGCATCATACAGACACAAAATATAAGATTACATGATGAATCATGGTATATGATTTCTTTCATTTGTAACTGGGTATTTCAAAGGATTTGTTCACTTTTTTTCAAAGTTTATCCTACACATGCCTGTATTGAGTTCTTGGTCACTATAATCATTTCTCCTTTCCATACTGGCTGTGTGTTCACCCTGTCCTGAAGTTAAATCCTGACCTGTCCAAAACTAATGCAGTCTAATAAAACAGCTCTACAACAAATCCTACTAAATTGTTGTGCAAACTGTTTTAGAGAGGTGCTGATTCAATTGTGTGATTATTATGAATGATGTACTTTATGTAGTTGAATGAGGTGGTGCTGTTAAATCATTAGAGATCAATGACTGCACGTGAAGAACATAACATCATTCGTGGGGAGCTAATTCATAGGATATCATACACACAGTTTTATAAATCGTCCCAAATCGTCACATGTTGCCACTCTGCAGATGTGGATTGTGGATTTACGTGTCTACATATTACACCCTAGGTATCTTCCTGCATCTGCTGATTACGTTCCAAGGTACCACTGGGATTATGCTGCATGTTGGTGGTTATGGTTATGGTTGGTTATGTTTAGGCAACAAAAGCACATGGCAACCAACGTAAGGACATCAACAAAAGCACATGCTGGCACAGGTGGTTAGGATAAGGCAAAAGAGGCACATGGTTAGGTTTAAACGAGAGGGAAATCCAGGCACTCCAAGAGTATGAGAATGTGAAAAACAAGGAGGAATTACATTATAAAGCCTTTATTATAGTGGCTAAATCATTAAAAAGGCCAACATGTTTTGACCAAATACTGGTCTTCGTCAGGGCTTCAAAATCATATGCATTGTGGATGTAGCCCCGCCTTTATAGTGGCAGGACCCAGTAACAAATGATCGCATAGTCATATGATAGACAGGTAAAAGCTGAATGGCAATGCATACACTTAAAAGTACCAGATGGTTTGGTCAGCCGAGTATGCTTTTTATCTGCTGGAGGATGCAAGTGCGTAAGTTAGTCCCTAAGAGTCGGGGTACGCCTTAAAGAAATATCAGGGGGTTAAGGAAAAACTTAACTTAACACTGAATCAGTCTCAATAATGGCCCAGTTGTTTTAATGATATGTTTAATTTGTTCAGCATGCGTGCTGTATGTGGTGACGAAAAACAGACGAGACTGATGTGAAGGCTGATGTCCGGTGTTTTTCTGCAGAAGTGAGTGATGCTCAAGGGACTGTGCTCTATCAAAAGCCTGCTTGACTACCCTGGGTTTATGAGCTCTGTTAAGAAAGCGATTTGACATAGCCTCAGCCTGCTCAACAAAATCCGTCTCTATATCATAAATACGTCGAAGATGTTGAAATTGACCGTATGGGATCTTGTCTTTAAGATGGTGAGGGTGGAAAGAATCTGGTGTTATGTGCAGTGCTTTTCCTAAAAGGCATGGTATGAAGCTGGCCCTCGGTGCCCTTAAAGATAGTGAGGTCCAAAAAATTGATGCTGTGCTGGAAGTAATCAACAGATGACTTAATATTGTTGTTAATGGAGTTCAAATATTTATGAAAATCCAGCAGTTCAGTCTCAGTGCCATAAAAAATTAAGAATATATCATCAATATAATGGCCATACCAGGTGATGCAATGATGGAAAGGATTATCTGGATGTAATGCATATTTCTTTTCCCACAAACCCAAAGACAGACAGGCATAATTGGGAGAAAAACAATAGCCCATTGGAACACCAATTCTTTGTTTATATATTTCATCTATGAACAAAAAATGTTGTTATGAATAACCCAGTCTGTGGGTTTTTTGCACATGGTTACATATTGAAAAAAACGATCACATTGTGAAGAGGAGTGAACGCAAGGCTCCTATCCACCGCCTCTCCCACCCGACCTATAGCAACCTTTGTGCTCTTTATAGTATGATGTTACAGATAGCATTTCAGCATGATGCTGTCCAGCAGCATACCATGTGGACAGGACAGGGTCTGTCCGTCCGCAATCTCAAGTGACGCTGCCCGTCCTTGTGTATTATCCTGCTGCAGCAGGTGCCATCATAAAACAGCGAAAAATGGCTCTTGACATTGGGATCTTACGTCAAAGTCACTACAAAAGCAGCTGTGTTTGACAGGATGAGAGGGCTGGACAGGCTGAAGCTGCAGCTCTGCAAACATGCTGCTTTTACTACACAGTCTGCCTATATGTAATAATAAAAGTTGTAGCAATTGTTAAATCAGCCTCACTGCTTTGGTGTGAAGTGGCATGTATAGACCCTAGCATCCACATTTGTTTACTGAAATTAAAAAAAAACCTTCTCTTTACATCTTGTAAATGTGAGGATGTGATGTTGGCAGCAGGATTGTAACGCATGCCCTGGATTGTTGTTTTTACCTCCATCGTGTTAAAACCCAGCAGGATTAAAAGCCACTCTCCAACCAGCTGTTAGTACCCACATACTGGCCCTACTTATCCCTTCAGCCAGTGCTACTTTCCTTAAAGATTTAATCACACTGCGGCAGGATGTGTGTGTTTGTGTGTGTGTGTGTGTGTGTGTGTGTGTGTGTGTGTGTGTGTGTGTGTGTACCTTTTAGAACAGGGGCTTAGGATGACACAGTTGAATGAAAACACATCACATGTGCACCTCTCAATTGCCCCTCAAACACACATTCAAACACACACACCAGCGTCAGGGCTTTACGATAACAAAGAAGCTATTCCGTTTGTTTCAGTGGATAACAGATCCAATACAAACTGTATGGACTTAACTAAACCCTAATAAAATAAAACACTTAAAATAAATGTACAAGGTACAAGGTGCAAGGTAGATTTATTGTCATTTTTCTTAGATGTGGTTTAAGAAAACATGAATTGAATGTTGATCCTAAATCCTGCTACATCTGTTTGGTGTGGAGGAGTGTCACAGCCTGGGAAAAGAAGCTGCTCCATAATGCTAAATTTATATTCTAGTCACCATATTGTCATTATCATGTCTTGTCAATTCACTGAGAAGTTCAACAGTGTTTTTTCTTTAGATCTGATGTTTTTTTTGGATGTCGGCGTATGGTGACTTCTACAGGTCTGTACTTAGAAAATTGTGTCACCCAGTGAGCTGCCTTGAGATCTTTATAAAAGTCACTGTACAGGTGAACATCCTCTGCTACAAACACCTGATAGCATCACATCAACTTCTGTATAATAGTTACTCATCCATCTCTGTCAATGTATCATCCCTCTAAGTCAGTGCTTTACTCCAGTCCAGCAAGAGTCATTTAGTATCTAGGCTATGACTTCATGTCAAACAGCACATCACTGCCAGATCTATTAATATTTTCTGTTGCCGGCCCTCTAATTCCACTGTTGACTCTGCTACATTTGCTGTGTTTTCAAAAAGATGCTATATTGGTGGATTATTCTTTTAAAATGATTTGGGGATTCTGATTTGAAACAAAGTCACAAAGATTTAGGATAAGGGCCTAAATGTTCTTTTGAGGGTCTTCACCATGGCTTGATTTATCTTTTTTTCCAAGTTGTTACCTGTCTGTATCTCAAATGGTTAACTACAATTTTTTATTTTTTATTTTTTTAATTTTTTTAAATTTTTTTGCAGAGACCATTAATAGTCTAAAGAAAGTACTACACGTAGCATCTTTAACTGTACACTGTCTTTAGAAATACAGCAGAACGTTACAGGAGAAAAGTACACTTTACTTTCACTCTGCAAACATGTCCTCACACACACACACACACACACACACACACACACACACACACACACATAACAACTCACACACACACACACATAACCACTCACACACACACACACACACACACACACACACACACACACACACACACACACACAGCTGAAGGGCTGAGGGTACACTGGTGAGGCCTCATGCCACTGTTTCTGGGTAACCTGTGCAGTTAGGATGCTAATGCACCGTTAATGCTAATTCAGTTAGGCTTTAGTGCAAAGGGACTAATTGAAATAATTATTTTATGATGGGTGCTGTAAAATAAGTAATGGGCCGTGTATATCTGTGTGTGTGTGTGTGTGTCCGTGAGAGAGAGAGAGAGAGAGAGAGGGGGGTGGGGTACTCGAGTTGTGTTACTGGGACGTCAGACACTGAGAAAACAGGCGCAGTCTGTTACCGACAAACAGATCATAAATCAGATGGTAGTTCAGGTGGGAACTACACTGAGTTATGAGTTTACTAGGATCACCTCTAAAATCTAATGTGATCTAATACAACTTTGCAACAAGTCCTGTCTATGTTAAGCTTATAATGTTCAGATTTTGTTAAGCAAGCCCATTCTCAAAGATAAAACTGATAACAACAATCTGATGTAACCCAACATATGTAAAGGACCTGAAAAGGAAACAGTAAAGCATTCCACGAGGAAATGTATGGGCCAATTTTGATGATGGTTCATAACTACATTCAGGGGTCTTTTCTGGGGGCTCAATACCGGTATGACAACCCTGTTTCTGATAAAATACATATTTATATCATGCATTTCTTTTAGCCTCTGTAGGTGGGCATGACAGAAAAATTTGAAGCACCATTAAGTTAAAGGTACCTTGTGAAGTTTTTGACCACTAGTAGTACTGTGGAGCAATGTTGTTTTACAAGTGGGTCCCTGTTTTTATATTTTGCACAAGGATGCATTGCACGCACACCAGCAAGTGGAGGGCACAATTCTCATCCTCCTTTTAGACCATGCTTTTTAGCTGAGTGACATTTGGAAGCGGTAATATAGCCACAAAGTTGACAATGGACCGTCAAAGGCAGTGAAGAAGAAGACAGGCAGCAAGCAAACATCGATGCAACAGCCTGTTCTCATTCTGAAAATGACGCCGCTTTGACAGTCCTTTTGGTGTAAGTGCAGGATGCCAAAGGGCACCTCTCACATGTGCATAAAACACCATTGGATGGCATCAAGTGAGAATGTGGCCTGACAGAACCAGTCATGGTATCATTATACACTGGCGGACGGCTGGACGGCACCTGCCATGGCAGCATTATATACGAACAGTTGGTGTCAGCTGAGAATGCAGCCGGACGAAAACTGTCACATCTGCATGCCCAAGTTTTCAACAGACGCAAACCAATTTGCTCAGGGTTCAAAGCTTTAAATTCCTGTGAAAGCTGTCTCAAAGCAAGAAAAGTGTTGTTGATCCAGGTTTCAAACGGTTAAATAGAGTTTAAACAGAGTAGTAATGAATATATGTGTATGATTTGTTAGGGGAAAGTCTTAAAGTGACCTCATCTAGCATCCTAGTGACCTGAGGTCGAACCTCTTCCTGAGCCTCTCAGTACTGCCTGGTGTAACCTGAGCGCTCTTAACAACCTCACTTGAGAACGTGGCCAGATGGAACCTGTCGCATCCACATTGTATGCGGCAGAATGGCGTCAGGTTCAAATGCTGCTGGTAATTATGTAATATAGGGAGCAAGAGGGTGCCTGTAGGGTGGCCGGAAGTGGCAGTGGATGATCCAACAAACCTCAGACTTTGATACGGGAGTCTGGTGTTCACTTCCCATCTGAATGTGAGGGTGTTTTTCTACACCTCACCATGTGCCTCCTTCTCCTAATCCTAGGTGCTTGTGTTGCCTAAACATAACCACATGCAGTGTAATCCCACCATGTACATTTGCTGACATCACTGTAGCGACATCCTGGAACGTCAACAGAAAACACAGAAGGATACGTTGAACTTAATTATGTAAACATGGAGGTCAGCTGCAAAATGGAACCTCTAATATATCAGAGTTAGATGGCATGGAAAGGTCAGTGTAAGATCAGTGCATCACTTAATCCTATATTGCACATATATTCCAGCATGGTGTTAATGCATAGGACATACATTCATTCATACACAAGTACAATGACACCATTCACATGTTAAATAGATTACTTCACAGAAACAGACTTTCACTTTCACACATACGCCTATGACTGCGCTGTGAACCCGCACTGACATACCCTCAGGCTGTGTGTGTCTGTGTGTGTGTGTGTGTCTGTGTGTGTGTGTGTGTGTGTGTGTGTGTCAGAGTGCCAGAGAGCCACAGAAAGTCTCTCTGATGTCCTCAGGGAAACACTGAGAGTGCTAGCTAGCTGGCGGAGTAGGTTCGGGGTGCAGTGTTAGTGTTAATGGAGATGTAAGCTCACAGGATTAGCACCCATAGGTAGGTATGTGTGTGTGTATGTATGTGTGTTTTTGACAGGCAAGACCTTTCTTTCATTACATTAAGGCCAGTGCCTCTAAATCATTTACTCCCTTTGCAGTCTCAGTGGTGTTGGTTAAGTGTTAGTAATCCCCATCAATACAGGGGTCTGCCTCAAGTCACTGCACTCACTCCCACACACACTTACACGTGCCTGCACACACACTCAAGCATCAAAACATACAGCATTTAGATATGGAGACGCATTAACCTGTATGCAGATGGATCTGCAAAGTACCCCGACACAAACACACCCAAAGACACACACACACACACACACACACACAGACACACGCACAAACACATACGCATACAACCCACAGAGCTCATTCAAGACAAGTCTAATTAGACAGCAGCAGTGCTTTGCTCACTATTAGGTTTACACTTTAAGTGCAAGTTGGCACTTGATGGCTTGTATGTGTCTGTCTCAACACCATGACATCTCACATCACACACAGATATACATACTAACACACACATATGCAAACAGGGGTTTCCTTGAAGCCTGAGGAGAATCTTAATATTCATGCTCATCCCCCTTAATTCGAAAGTGCACCTCTGAAATCCATCAGCATTCTATTCATTTATCAAGTGTTAGTTATTGTTATCCCTACGATGGAACAATGTTAATGTTGTTATATCAGAAACTGAGCTAAGATAAGACCTTCTGCTGAAAAACATGAAATAGACAATGAAAATCAACAAAATTATAACAAGGAAATGTAGATGGTGTTACCTTGCCAAATTCTAAAGGGGAACGTCAATGATTTTACGCATTAGGGTTAGTTTACTTGTTGGTACTATGTAGCAAGTGAAAACAGTATCATGTCGTCTGTAGCTCTCGGGGGAGCTTTCTGGGTCGTCTGGGTTACCTCAGCCTGGGCTTGATGGCTGTACATTTAACAGCTTGATTTGTTCAGTCAGCTGTCACTCTGCCAAATCTAGAAATTAATGTTTTATAATTATTCCATGGTCTTCTTTGCCTATGTATTTGTATTGATTTGCCATATCAGAAACTGGACTAAGATGAGAGCTACGGCTGCATTAAAACAGGCTTCCACACGTAATTCAGTAAAGTAGGCTTACTGTTATCAGTTTTATTGTAACGTTAAAGGTAATATCTGCATTATGAGTGAGATTTAAGCCCGGGCCAATCAGTTAAAAGTCAGCATTCCTATCCATAACACCACCTGCCCCTATATGTTAAGGGAGGTTCAATAAATACAGTATGTAGCATATATGTGGAATAAGTTTGTTTTGACCTCATGCCCTCAGCTGTTTGTTTACTTTATTCACGTATGTTTCTTTTTATTGTGCACTTAGCTGAATGGCCAATCAGAGTGATTTCTTTCACTGACGGGACCTGCTGTCTCTGACGCCAACTCAACATGCTGAATCTGCTGACAAAAAGCTAACAAGGGCCGACCAGGGCCAATGGTGTGGGACACATTGGCTAAGGCTATAGACGCAACATTGACAGAAGGCCGACCGTTGGCTTTGTATGTCACAACGTTTAACCTCAAACCCATCCCATTTTGGATAAACTGGAACATTGACTAGTAGCCAGACCTTGTCAGCTAGCATCAGTGTTGGGCTTGACTAATGCTCCTGTGGCTAACTGGGAGCAAATGACTGCAGCCAGGTGTCAACATCTACTGGAAAGCAACATATTGATCCCCATGGTTTGGAATAATATGTTCAAGATCCTCTCTGGGTGCAATCAAATTTTTTAATGGAAAATATACACATGAAAACTAATGAGAAAATCAGAATAAGAAGAGATTATTTATATAATTGAAATGGTGGAAGAATGGGAGAGTGTATGATGGTGACAAGGCTGATGTATACAAACATATGTGTCCTCTGTCCTCGATTACAGTATATTGTCATAGAGCCATACATGCGTGCCACAGACCTGAGCGCTGATGGCACAGCACATACATTCTCATGTTTGCATACAGATCAGGTAAATACACATGGACTATGTGTGTGCATGTGTTGTCTTGGGGGCTGATTGTGCTGGTTTGTTAGATCAAGTGGTGTGCAAACACACAGTGATGAGGGCACCTGAGAAGAGAGACAAACCCTGGGAGGGCTTGCACTGACATACAACAACACAGAAACCCGTATACAGCCCCAGACTGCACAACAGCAGTCTAAACAAGGTCAGAGACACAAACACTTTACCTAACACTGACTAGGCCATGTCAGAGGAGACAAGGACAGTCCTCTCCCTCATTGTTATCTCACTCTGAAACATAACTCACGCACACTCTAACACACATTCCAACGCCATTATTCAATAGTTGGACAGGTACAATTCTTCCTGTCAAAAATATGACGAAAATGTATCAAATGGTTATGATGTACAGCTTTGTTTGAGCATATTAAAAGAGACACCATACACTTTAGATGTTTGTGGTAAATTATATCCAAAAAATATGTGTTTGTCACAGATTACCAAGCAGAGGTCCAAGCACAACCACCATGTTCTCATTCTAAGTCGTCACATGTTGCTGCTTTGCCAGTGGACTTCCACATCTACATCTTACACTCTAGGTATCCTTCTGCATCTGTGCAGCTACTGTGATGTCAACACAATCACATGATGGGATTATGCCACACATGGTTATGTTTAGGCAACAATAGCACATGGCACCCAATGCTGTAACATCAACAAATGCACACATTGGCACACATGGTTAGGATTGGAGGAAGGAGACGCATGGTGAGGCATGGAAAGGTGTACAAAAAAAAGTCACATTTATATGGGAAGTGAACACCAAACTCCTGCATGAAAGTCTGAGGTTTGTTGGACCATCCACCGCCCCACCTGTACCCCCTACAGGCACCCTCACGTTTTTTATGTCATTACCGGCAGAGTTTCATCCTGATGCCGTCCTGCTGCATACCATGTGGACGCGACAGGTTCCATCTGGCCACATTCACAAGTGACACTGCCTATGCGTGTATCATGTGGATGGAAGGGTGTCCTCACAGGCAACAAGTCAAGTCAATTTTATTTATAGAGCCCATTATCACAAAACATGGTTTGCCTCAGAGGGCTTTACAGTGTATGACATCCCTCTGCCCTTAGACCCTCACATCACCCAAGGAAAAACTCCCAAAAAAGAACCCCAGAAATGGGGAAAAAAAAGGAAGAAACCTCAGGAAGAGCGGTAGAGGATGATGAGGGATCCCTCTTCCAGGACGGACAGACGAGCAATAAAAGAACACAACACCTCAAACATATGAAAGAAGAAAAAGAAACAGCACCAAACAGGACAACAAGGCCCTGCATAGAGTGTTTTTTCAGCTGAACACAGCTATAGGTTCTGCTCTGGCTCCAGGATAATTACACCAGGCCCCGCAAGAATAAGGCCAGGAGGTGGAATGAAGATCCCAACCACCCAGATAACAGCCTTCAAAATCATTCACATATATATTTAGCACTACTCTGTTTTAAATCTATTTAACCTAATGAAACCTCGAGCAACATCACTTTTCTTGTGCTGCATTCAGACAATTTTCACAAGAATTCAAAGCTTTAAACCTTGATCAAATTGGTTTGTATATTTTGAAAACATGGGAAAAAATGCAATGAGCATCTTGACAAGAAATTTCACACGAAATGAAAGAAATTACTACATTTAGAAAGTTATTTTTAAAAAAAGCTAAGGAAAAATTTCCAGAGAACAACACATTCAATGATCATAATTATAAATTTAAACGTAATTAAATTATTTTACATAATTATAAAATTATTATGATTTTCAGCATTTTTTCCAGTTAATTTCCCTGTTTTGTCTTTTTTTTTTTTACTTTGTTTTTTACATCTGTCTTTTGTTTTCTTGCTCATTTCTGGGCCATTTGTTTACCATAATGAATATAATACATTGGTTAAACTGTTATTTGAAATGTTAAACACATTTCTAAAACGATAACTCCGATAAACAACCAGCCAAAGTCAGCCCCATCCTTTTTGTACACTTAGTGTCATCGCAGAAGGGATACAAAGCATCTTTCATCCTGTCAGAGACATGGCACCCACACAATAAAAACTCCCTTCTGGGCGCTACACAATGTTTTCCATCAAACCAAAAAAAAGACAGGGGAGTGTACACTTCATGGTGCTAGCATGACCAGCTAATTGATTTCAGGCGAGATCGTGTTGCTGTGTAATGGAGCAGGCTAACGTGATGATGAAGCTGGGATGGTCATGGTGATGACTTTTACAGCGACTCCAGCCTCATTTGTTTGTTTGACAGGCTGCAGGGGTGTGTGTGTGTGTGTGTGTGTGTGTGTGTGTGTGTGTGCGTTTCTCTGTTTGGTATAAAGGATAAGGATTAAGCTATAGAAGTGACAGGTGATATGTTTACAAGGGAATGTTTGCTTTCTGCACGATATTCAATTCCAGGGTTTGTGTGTGTCATGTCTGCAAATACCCGTGTGAGAAAGAGTGTGTGTACATGCCTATTCATCTGTGTATTACACACTGTGAGTAAAAGAGTCACACACTATTTCCTTCCTTCCTTCCTCCCTTTCTTCTTTCCTTCCTTCCTTCCTTCCTTCCTTCCTTCCTTCCTTCCGTCCTTCCTTTCTCAATGTCTGTGTCTAGCCTCAATCTAACCTGCACACTCCCTCACTTTCTGTTTTTTCTAGAAAGCAGTCTGATCCAAATCTAGACTGGTGTTGTCCAGTGCTTGCTGGAGTTGCAACAAAGCACAAATACATCTCTTATGTTATTTACAAAACAGACCAACTCATATATAATGCTGCCCCGAAACCCAATCCCCAGTAAAAACCAGCACTGGGTGGTGGAGGGGTGTTTTGTAAAAGCAGTGGCAGTGTGAACTATGTGAACTATGATCATGTTTGGCAGGCTTTTTTCAGTCTGTGTTGGCGAAATGTTGAGAAATAAGTCTATTTATATCTTAAGGTTTTTCCACACACAACGCATTCCAACAAAATTAAGTATGATATGAATATATATTTAAATACATAAACATATATTTTTTGAAGTTTTATATATATATATATATATATATATATATATATGTACATATATATACCCATCAAGATAACATATCCACCCATACATACCAAAAGTGAGAGAGACGGAAGGAGAGATAGACAGAGAGATGGGAGCACTAGCTAACCATAGGCCTGAGAGGACAGGTAGGTCTTAAGTTTGCTTAAGACAAGACAGTTGTGGTACAGCTTATTTCATTGGGCAGATTGCTCCACAGAGTCAGCTCCTGATAAATAATTGCATCTTCCCCAGATTTGTTACTTATCATATCATGGGTACTGTTGGGAGACCAGTGTCTGATGATCTGAGAGTTTTGAAGGGTTAGCGAGCAGTAAGCATGTCAGATATGTATTTAGGGGATAAACCCATTACTGATTTGTAAGCAGTGAGCAATATTTTTTCAGATAAATTCTATCCTCTATTGGAAACCAGTGAGGAGATCCAAGAATAGGAGTAATATATTCAGTTATTCTGGTCGCAGTGAATACTACAGCATTTTGGATGCGCTGGAGCCATGTTTTTTTTGTTTACAGGCACCTTTCATGCTGTTTGAAAGACTTCCATGGTTACACCAATTCTCAAAAAAAGTAATTTAGATTCCTCGGTTTTTAGTGGCTATCAACCCATATCAAGTCTCCCCTTATTGAAGGGAAGTAAAAACAGTAAAAACAATGTTATGTTTGAGATGTTATGGTGATATTTAAGAGCCCACCACAGCACAGACACTGCACTGGTTACAGTGGTGAACAATGAAAGAATAAACACTGATTCAAACAAGCTTTCAGCACCAGTACTCATTGATCTTCATGCAGCCTTTGATACTGTCAATCATGAAATCCTACTGGCCAGACTTGAAAACTTGATTTGCCTCTCAAGATTGGGTACAAGGTGGTTTAGATTCGACCTAAATGGCCAGGAGTTTTTTGTTTCTGGATGACCTCTCAAAGAACACAGACACAGCCTGTGAGGTCCCTCAAAGTTCTATTTTAGGTCTGGTCCACTTTAGTTTCTATATGCTTTCACACATCGATATCATCATACAGTATAAAATTGAGTTTCATAGCTATGCTGATGAAACCCAGAAATACATTAGTGTAGACTATTTTAACCATATTGAGCGGTTAGTGCGATGTTTATATGACATAAATCAGTGTCTGCCACACAACTTCCTGCAGCTGAATTAAGAAAGAGATGATATTCGGGGCAAAAGCCAAGAGAGAGCAACTGTCTGTACACCTTCAGTCATTCGCTTTTCATACCAATGGGACCAAATAATAAGAGCGTGGATATGTTAAAACCTCTGGAAATGTGGCTTGTAATAGTGAGAATGCTCATATTTTATCAAAGTTGACTGTCTCATTTAGTATCTACAAAAATCTAAGTGAAAATAAACCTTTCCAACTATAAGAAAACTGAGTTGAAAACAGCTCATTTTGAGGATAACAGCAGACACCTCCTTGGATCCCACCTTTGTCAACTTTCTCTTGTCTCCACGATGACAGCCATGGAGCAAAGCAGAGTCAGCGTGGTACAGCCCTATCTGTTCCAGAGAGCTGTTGTTCAAAGCCACGGAGTGTTCTATTTCTCCATAAATAAAATAAAATGAAATAAAATAAAAATTTTCTCACAAGATGGAGTGCCCAGAATGCACTCTGACACTCCCAGAGTGTGGTGGATTGTTTCTTCCAATGCACCTCATGGAGAGGACATTGTAGGGTTTCAGTTTGGCATGTTAAATTAGTGTCAACTGACACCTGACTTTGAATTTTTTATTGGCTTTATCCATATAACGTGATATGCATCAGGGATAACCACGCCCAATCAAATCAAACTGTGAAGAAACTTTCAAATTTGGATTGAAGCTAATGTCTGATTATTTTTGACACTTTTTATTATGCATGAAAGACCATAAATTACATATAAAGAAAGTTTTTCAGTGATTTGGGTGCCAAGAGGCTTTAAATCTGAAACTGTTTTACTTGATTTCATTGTTAATTGAATGTCTTTGGACAAAGCAAGCCATTCATAACAATGTGCAGCTTCCCAGTGTCAAAGCTCCATCACTAGAGCTTTATGATCTGTTTGTGTTCCTAAATCAAGTATACGCCATAAACCCACTATTCAAGTCAATTCAACTAGGAAGCTCAGATATTTTTGTTCACCTACCTAAAGATGCCAAAGGACAAAACACAGTTTTATTACAGACCTCTCACTTCAGCCATTTGTTTTGAAAAAAAACAAAACAAAAAACTAGTAGGGGGTGTCATCAGAGTATATCTACCATAATACTACACCACAGGATAGAGGTCCAGACCCTGGCTCCTTTCTCACCTCCACACATCTGGCAAATCACTGCATGAAATGGGTATAAAAGTTGCATTGTCAGTTTCAACATTGGAAAGGTTTGCAGCGAGGGGGGTTTCCTAAGTGATCTGACCACCCACCAAACACCACTGATACTGAAGCATACTGGTTCCTTAATCCTTACTATGAAGATTTCATAAACTCAACCAAGTCATTCTGTATATCTATATATAACTGCCCTGGCTGCCAGGCTAGAAGGAGGCGTGCCGCTACATGTTGTGACATGCTGTGCGAACATTGGTGATGAATTTTGAACCGTGCCTGGCTTCCTCTCAGGGGGGTAAACGAAGAGGATTCCCAAAGCCACAAACTCGTGTTCCTGGAAATCCTCCACAATCCCTTTTGATCTTAACGCTCTGCCTCGCCTAATGTGTCCCTAAGCTGGCCTTATCACACCACAGAGAGGGCCAAAGGGGATAGACCGAGAGATCTATGGTTGCATTGCTGGAAGGTTAGGGTATGCATCATATTCTATAGCAGCTCAGGCAATGCTTGCTCCATCAAACCAGTCGTACAATAAGCTCAGATGTTTCACATGCTCCATGCCCCTGCTTGGCATCCACAGACAGCACGACAAGAATGAGAAAAAAAAAACAAGTGTCAGGACAGCCAGGGCGGACTAAGAGATGGAGACAGAGACAGAGACAAACATCCAGCTGATGTGGAGAGAAACACATTATGGATCAGACAACCGTATCCTAACGGTCTCTTTATTCTAAGCAAATAAATCCTCTATTATCATGTGGCTCTCTTGGGTCTAAAAGCAAGCATCTTACAGGGAATTACTAATACTGTACGAAAGGGAGGGGAGAGCCCATTTCATTTCCTCATCAACAGTTTGGGGAGAATTGTATTGGAAGCCAAGCAGCTACAACGGAATAGCCAACTCCTCTCCTCTTTCCTCTCATCTCCTTGTTTGTGCCACTGCAAAGCAGTTTGTCTGCTCTGTCCACTACAGGTCAGCCCTTGCTGTCTGCTGTCTGTTAAGACATCTTTGTGACCTTCTTTTGTGTTTTATCACCAAATTAAACAACAACATTTTGATGCA